>NW_027249068.1:757500-1959070 GCF_030848795.1 Temnothorax nylanderi | reverse complement strand
TGGGGGGAGGGGGGGTGGAGGGAGGGGGAGGGAGAGCGAGCGAGCAGGGTGTGTGCAACCGTGTTGTTTCCCACACAGCCCCGGCTTTCTCTCTTTCTCTCTGTTGTTACCTATATATCGCGGCGCGCGGCTGTGTGCCGGCTATATAGACCGCGAACGGAACATTGATCCTAGTCAGCGGCGCCGCGCACTCACTGCACACCATCTGCACACTTACATTATTAATGCGCCTACGACCGCCACCGCACCGCGGCCCGCACCCGCGCGAAGACGACGTATGTTTCTGTTGTTTGCGAAATCTTTCTGCGACCGAGTGTAAACACTCGGGAATAACGCGCGCGCGGCGCGGCGTTTAAGTGCCGTGCGGCGATTCGCGATTCCGCAGATTCCCGTTCGAATCTGGCTGAATTTTAAGCGGGACATCTTTTTCTACCGAGAGTTTTCTGCCCGCGGATCGCGAGACGGATTTATCGCGGGGTCGACGTTCTCCTGACGAAGCTCATCGCGATAGAGAGCTCGAAGACTCGGAATGATTAATATCGCGAATTAAGCTTCACGTATAAACAAGACGCGTCTCATTCTTTAACTAATTTTTCAAATGGAGTTTACTTCAATTATATTTTGACTTCACGTCTGCTTCACAGAAGCTTCTTTGACTACTGATGATTATCAATAAATTTGTCAATAAACACAGGGCTAACAGAATCTCTTAATTCGATATGTAATTATTAAAACGTTAAAAAATTAAAAGAATTTTTATCTCCAAGTCCTATCGAAGAGAAAAATTAATCGAGCGAATGATTCTAAATATAACGGTAATGTTTACAACTAACGAATCAATAGCATTCGCTCGAAAATGTCAATCATTTATTCCGTATTATGTATGTACAACATATCAGTCGTCGATTATTCTTTAAAGGAGGAGTAACGTTACCTTCGCGGCAGAAGATCCGTCGCTGAAAGAAAATACACTACCGACAAGGCATATGTGTTACTTCGTACGTAAATAGCATACTTTGTCCTCGCGCATAATTATCATTGAGGCTCCCGCATGGCGCAAATACAAATCGCTGTCGCGGTGTTGCGCCACGCAGGACGGCGCACGAAAGGCTGAAAAACGCGCGTATGATACTTTGAAGAAATATGGTTTCCTCTGCGCGGGTCTCTCTCCGTATTCTAGCGCAAGTGGCCGCGCTCGGAACCAGTTTGCCCGCCTTGCTATGGAATGTAAGGACGGCTGTAATTATTTGCAGCGCGTAGAGCCGCTGGCCGCCGCGATCGGATCTAGGCGTGTTGTAGGATCGCCGCTATGATCCCGCGATCTCCTTGCGGTATATCTCGGACGGCCCGCTGCCGTCCCGATTTCCATCCGCCGTCATCTCTCCGCGATAGGCCCCCATTGTATCCGACAACGCCCGCTCGTCTCTCCCCCCCCCCCTCCCTCGATCTCCCCTTTTCCGTTATCGGATCCGCGTCGTGGAACAGAAATCCACATAATTCGCGCATAGTTCGCAAGCACCTCGCGCCAACACTTTGCGACTAAGTTAAAATTATTTGCAGTCCGGAATTTATCTCTCAGAGACGCTTCCGGTGCTGTCTGTTGTCCTTTACTTAATTACTCGCATGGTGTATTCTGTACGTCAAAGCACAGAAAAGCGTACGTACAATATTCGTCAAGTTACCGGTAACGTTTTCATTCTCTTTGTGTTCGTGTGATGTATTTCAAGTTAAAAATGCAAATATTCGTTGAATTACAACGAGACTTTCGTTGCGTGTCATAAGACGTGTTTACAAACGATTCTCAAGAAAATAGGAATCTAAGAAAATTTTCTGATTCCCGATACATTTCTTGTCTCATTAAAATTGTACTCTCGCGAAAAAGATCGACGTTGTACTTACAAAATAGGAAATTTTCTCGAAAGGTCTCGAAAGACTTTCTTAAATTATTGATATTCACCTCACGATAATTGCGCGAACGATAACCGTAAGCGGTGTGGTTTCGACTTAACGCGGGAGAAGGAGAACTCGCGATAATACGCTTGAGCGTCCTCGAGATTCGCGAGAGCACCTTTCACCGGGCATTCGAGAAAGGGTGGGTGCCCACGCGTCGGCGTCAAGTTCGTTATTTGGGTCGTTCTTGCGAAACACTATTCAGAGCTCGCCGTACAGCGCTCGTCGGCCTTGACGAACGGCCGATTTCAGTGGCGTAATCGGCGACAAGTCCGGTCGGTTCGAGAAGACACCTGTTCTTCGACGAAGATGCTGAATCTGTTTAAATGAACTTAATCGTCCCTTAGGCTTCTTCTTCTTCTTCCCACTTGAAATCTGCGTTCGTATTTTGGGCGATTTCGAGCTTTAGTTTATATACCTTGTACACGGGTGAGGTAATTGAAAGAGAAATAGTAATTGAAAGACTTTTATTTATGATTACGCTTAATGCGTTTGCGCGGGTAACAAAAGGAGCCTCTTGACGTAAAGGAAATATCACGCGATAATGTCCCGTTTACGAGCTTCATAGTTAACAGTGGTTTACATTCGCGACAGTTATACGTATTACACAGGATGTCGTGGGTGGAAAGACAGTTAACGCCGCGAGTACACGAACGTAGAGTGGTAGGCAAAGCGCGCGTCGTGCAACAACCTGGTCGCTCACCTCTCCTATCACCCGTCCCGTCGAAGGAGGTAACGAGAACCACCCGTTTACCCTATTCGAACGGCTAATCGAAACGGCTAGTGTCTCTCGAACGTGTAAACCCTTCGGCTGTGTACACCGGGCGTTAAGGCCCGTGTCCCCGATAACGGCTCGAGATAGCCGAATTCATTTTCGATTCCCTCGCCGGCTACATCTCTGCATCGCCACCTCGATCGCTGCACCGGGCACGATCCACGAAAGATCTGGTTCTGATTCTCTCAAGGTGCGCCGCGCCGCGCCGGGTAAATCGTTTTTACGAGCGCGCCTCGTTCGAGAAGCCGGCCAAAGCAAAAGGGCGAAAAAAGAAAGGGCACGAAAAGGGGCAGGGTAAAAAACTTTGCGTACCTATCTATCTGCCTGCCTGCCTACCTACCTACCTACCTATCTACTCGATGAGGACGCACGCGCGCCCGCGTTAAAATCCTCGTCCGCGCTCCTAACACGCTCGAATAAGCAACGAGGGCCGGCGGCGCGGCGACGCCGGGCCTCCGCTCGCTCGCGAACTCGCTTGCGTGTAACGCGCCGCGGTCTCGCAAACGGGCATACGTGTATACGCGCCGTATATACGGCGGTACACACACGGACGGTCGTTTTCCCGTGGCGAGGCGAAGTCGAGCGAGATATCGTTGGCGGGTTTTGTGACTTGCGTGACGACTGCCATGTTTGCAGAGAGAGAACTTTAGCGCGCGACTCGTTGCCCCGCGTGCCCCGTTCTCGTGATATCTCCCTCCCTCTCTCTCTCTCTCTTTTCCTGGCCCCCGGTTGCCCCCGCGTGTTTCTGCCACCTGCGCCATCGCGCTAGCTAGCTCGCCCCGCACGCATGCAACGTAGTCGCCCTCCGGTGCCCCTCCACCCCCGACCCGCTCCTTCCGCCTCCGCACACCGTGCACACGTCAAGTTGCATCCCCTTTTACCCTCCCTCTCCCGCTCCGCGCACCCGCACTCGCGCCCGCTTAAACGTGTACCGGTGAACCCGGTAATTTCGCGAAAACTGCCACCACCGTCGTCACTGTCGCGGCCTCGTTTTTCCCTCTCTCCCTCTCCTCCTTCCTTGTCCATCTCTCTCGTTTTCCTATAATAAAAATTTGCCCCTCTTCGTCAATCTGACTGTCGATCTTTCCCCTTTCCGCTGTTTTCTCCCGTTCGCCCTTTTAACGATAACACGAGCTACTACGACACACCGTTACGGGACTACCCCGAGGCGGACAGAGCGTGCACACCACGTGTCTGCACGCGAGGCCTATCTTGCACGCTTCCCTCGGCGTCGGCGTCGGCGTCAGCGTCGGTAACAACGTCGGGGCGAAAGGTTTTAAGGGTGTCCGTCTCCGCAGAGAACCGCGAAGAGCGTGACCCCGACGCGGCGCTCGTCCTTTCGCTTTTCCAATTCTATTAAAAGATTATTGTCCACCCTTGTCCCTGATAAGACGTTGCGCACGCTCCTCGCTCTTATCGCGAGAACGCTCGTTCTCGCAAACCCTTCAACCTCCCTCTCTCCCCCCCGGTAAACACTCGATCGCCCGCACGCGCGGTACGGAACGCGTACCCCTCTCGTACGTCTTCGTTCGCCTAACTGCTCGCTCGTACGCGGCCATCGTCGATGGCCCTTTACAATTAATCAGTCGCGCGAATCGCCCGGATAAGAACCACGCTACACGGACGTACACAGACGCGGGGGGGTGGGGGGACCGTCGCAAGCATGGGCGTCGCGAGTCGGTCACGTTTTTCCCAGGAAAGGAAAAAAATTGGATGAAGAAATGTGTGAGTTAACGTAATAATTTGTCGCGATGTCAGTGGATTCTGCAAAGTGTGTTTTGCGCCACGGTACCATGCGTTTTTAATCCATTCTAGTCAAGCTTCCATCCGCTCGGTCGGCTCGAGCAGAAACTCTCTTCCCCGTTTCGACGTCGCAGCTTTGAGTCGCGTCTTCTACACTTCGAAATTATAAAAGCAAAGATCATGCAAGAACGATTTTGCACCTCCAACTTTCGCATTTCTTGGGTACTTATAAATATATCGTACATATTATGCGATACTTTTTTGGACATAACGTTATAACACTTCGTTTCGCCAAGAATCGTCGATATCGAATTTACAATGAGCTAAAAAACGAGGGATTTACTCAAATTCCAGTAGAAGATTACGCGCTTTTCGGGTACCTACTTATCAATATTGTATACATCAATATATATATAATATAATTTATTTATGTAAAACATATACATATATATTTTATTTATCTGCCGATATCTCTGGATATCACATATACATTCTACGCTAAACGCCAAGTAAGGAAATTTCCTTAAATTCCTTGACAAAGTTTCCTCAACATATGCACCCCTCCCCCTTCCTTCTTCCTACCGACCCCTGTCGGAGAAACCTTGTCGCGGCGCCCATGTCCGTATGTAGGTGGGCGAACGAGGCGGCGATCTAAACTGGAAGGTTCCGCGCTGCGTGACCTGTCACCGTGAGCGTTGCTAAATTTATATGCGGACGCTAACTTGTCGCATATTTACCCCCTCGTCGAGTTGTTGCCCCTCGCCCCTTCCGTCACAACCCTGCCAGCCTTCCCGAGCCTGTCTGTCCGACAGACCCTCGTGCCCTATGAACGTCTCGCCTTTTGCCTCGCTCTCGCAGCGCGAAATTTGCCCGATATACAAGGGATATACCCTGTCTGTTCATAAGCGAATACCGTGTATAAGTATACGCTCTATGTCGATATAAGCTATCGCGTTTTAATATTGTTTTAAAATCGTGCGGTCTTTTTCGGAAGAATTTGTGCCTACACAATAGTACCTAGTAGTCACGAAATGATCCAAGTTAAACGATGCACCTATGTTGACGTGCAATCACGAAGAACATGATCGGAGGGATCGTTTCTATTATTTGCTTCGCCCTTTTTTTTCTCTCGTTTAGCGAAGCCGCACGGAAAAGAAACTAACGAGGTCTCGTCTTTTCGTTATTTTCATCCCTTTAAGCTGAGGCCGAATGTCCGACAGTCCGACTGTGTAAGGCTCCCTCGCCCCACGGTGACACGGTCCAACAATGCGGGGATAGACAGCCCGCCGCCGGATTCAGATGCCGACTGTCACACGCCGACGATGACTTTTTTTTCCTTTTGCCAGCCGGTTTCTTTCGCGCTCAACTGCGCCGCGGAGTAGGCGCGCGCTCGTAACGCGGTCAGGTAAGCCGACCCAACGTGCATCGACCACCCGTACAGGGTGTCCCATAAGATTTTCACCGAGCCCCAGGAGCGTATTTGTCGGCAAACTCCGAGTAAAGTCGTTCCCTGTGGAAATACAAACGCGAGGAGCGATCTGTATAATTTATAGGATTCGTCCTTTCTTTCTTTAAAACGCATAGAACACGCACAAAGCTTGGCGATTTATTTCCTCGCCGCTTTGCGCAATATTTCGTTGTTCTACAAATAAATTGTTCGTGATTTCTTCTCGATACTTGGAACAGATCAATTTTTAACATAGATGATGTTTTATTCGAAGTCGTTCTCCAGCATTAAGTTTAAAAACATATTTTCGACAATGTATTACAGTACAAAACTTTAGCTTTTAAATCTATTGCGATCCTAGCAAACGAATGAAACTCATAACAAGTGATTTCATAGAATGTGAATATGTGAGTTCCGCTCAATTATGGACGAAAAGTAACGGATTCTAATTGACATTTTAATTACCATACTTTTATTATTATATCTTATTGCCCATATATTATCATATTTTACTATCGTTATTCTAAACTATACTCTAAATTGAACTAGGTTCTAAACTAAACTCTATTCTAAAATCAAAATTTAGGAAAAAGTATAATATTCGATTCTCGCATACCACAAATTCAAATATATGTGCAAGAGCACGTTTCTACGATTCAAGGTGCGAACCTTACGAAACACCCAGTACGTTGTACAAGCCTCCAGGAGCCGTTCGGCGAAGAGATCAAACAGCGAATCTATCGTCCCTTTGTAGCGGTGGGTTCTGTTCGACTCGGGACAATAAATATCCCCATCGACGGTAAGGGGAGACGGGGGAGAAAGACATCGTGTCGGATAACGAGATATTGTTACTTGTTAGAGGCCGTATTTGAAAATAGGTGGGGAAACGGGAGACCCCTAACACATTTCGGGGAATTATGTAAATGGGATCTTGTAAAACCTAACTCTCCACGGGTTTCTTCGCTCACCTCGCCTACCCTTCGCCCTTTCCGGCGGATAAAGTTCGGCGTTAACGTCGCGGAAGCTCGCGAAGTGGAGCGCGGATTCGTTCGGGGCGCGTCGACTTTCATTCGAACTTAGTTTTCGCGTGGAATCCCTCGAAATTATAATTCCACGGAGTGTTTGTCCCACGTGGAATTTTCCCCGTCTTCTCCTCCCTCTCTCTCTCGCGCGCGCGCGCGAGAGCGCGAGGTAGATTTGTCGTCGTGTCGTCCCCGCGACATCTTATTTTCACTTGAGCAATTTTTCATAACACCTTCAATTTTTCATCGCCGCGCCCGTCCGTTTTTAACCGCCCCGCGCTTTCGCGTGCCGCGCGATCAAAGGGAAAAATCTGAAACTTGGCGTACTCTTCGGAAGGGCGCCCTAAAGCACCGCCTTATCTGCATTATCGTTCTTCGTAGGTACTTTGAACGTTGGCGTAATATGACAGGGAACGTAACGCGACACTCGTGTGTCTCATCATTCTTATACGTTCCCGCGTCTAAATAAGATCGCTTACGCGCGCACACTTTCTTTTCGCCATTTCCGCGAAACGCGCGACAGCGCGTTTTGTACTGACGTATGCAAACGCGCATCGGAATTTCTCCGTCTTCGAGACCATTTCCGCGGCGATTCAGGTGTGGAAATTGAAAACGCGAATCGGAATTGAACACGCGACAATTTTATTTATAAAAATTTTTCTCGCGGAGCTGAAGAACATCGCGCTGCCGCTGGCACGGCAGCGAGTGTCAATAGTCACAGATGAATATTATTCAGATATATTTAATATTAGTACCTAACTTTAAATTAAATTAAGTTTAATTAATTAAATTTAAAATTATGTTTAATCGCGAATGGGCTTTGTTAATGTCCAGCAAATAATTTTTTGTCCGAGTTTTAAAGGACTTCGTAATGTTTCGGTCTTTGATTTGAACCCTTTAATTATTTTTGAAATTGTAATATCGAGTGCGATTGTGTGTAAATGGTGTTCTGCAAATTTGCACACATCATTAAATTTATAAGAAATTAAAAAAAAATTATTAAAACATGTTTGCGGCAGCTGTTTGCTCGAGGAAATACGTGCCGGATACCGTCGTGCTGTCGCTATGATATTCGCAAATTTGCGAAATGACACCGTGCCGTTTCAGCTGACGGCTTCGGTGATCGATATCGCGAGTCACGATAAAAACCGCTGTCGTGGAAGTGACCTAAGCGTCACTCCGCTATCGATGAAAATTTTCTGAGTCACTTCTGAGTTGGGCGTTCGACTCTGGGGGCCGGAGGGTGGTGAAGGGAGAGAGAGGAGCCTGCGACAAGGGACAAGCGAAGGGGCGCCCAAAGGGACGACGAAACAAGGCGGTTCGGGCATCGATGGGAGATACCCTTCGGAGGGGATACTTTCGCCTCTCGGTCGGGTTGATGTCGTGACAAAAAAAAAGAAAAAAAAGAAAAAATAAGAAAAGAAAGAAGAAGAAGAGACAGGCTCTCTGGATCCCGCTCCGATTTCCCGGCTACCATCCTTGTCTTCCTCGTTGTCGTCGTCGTCGTCGTCATCGTTCGATCCGACGATACGTATCTTCTCATGGGATGTATGTGTGTGTGTGTTCACACACTTGCGCGCGCACCATAATACCATCCGGAAACACACACACACACACAGCATATACACAGAAATGTATGCTGTATAGACAACGACGTAACTAGGAGAAAGATTTATCAAGTTTGTTGAATTTATACGATACTTGATAACCCACAGGATCGAATTTTTTCCCTCGACAAGATATTTATTTCGCTCGCACTCGTGACAGAAATGAAACATGCGCGTTCGTTAATTTACTACACCCTCGGTCCTTTATTAATAACGCTAATTTTCTTTGCTGAGGCTGCCGTAATTACAGCGCGCTCAGATTTCGGTGCGGTCGACATGGGGGAAATGATTTCGCGACAATAAAAATGCGAGGCTCGTCGGGGTAAGGCTCGCTCTACCGTTCACGCCGTGGAGAATTAATATATCGGTTTAATATATCGCGTTAACGATATAACTGCGACGTGCCTGCTCGACGAGGAGGGATGCTCGGAGCAGACGAAGGGACGCGTGCCTAATGACCGAGTGTTAGGCGGGCGTGCGCCCACGTAGTTACGCCACTGCGTACATTCGTACGTACGCTCGTACGTACGAACGTACGTTCCGAGTTCAGAAACGCTCGGGAACGCTCCGCTCCGCTTCGCGCGCTCGGACGGCCGGCGCGCCACGCCGACAGGCGTAGCTTTTCTCGGAGGTTAGATGCGCGTGATAATGCGATCCACGGCACATCGGTATCCTCGCGGAAGGCTCGCGCGCGCGGAGCGGAGCGGAGTGGAAGGAGCCTGGGCGCGCGAGAGGAAGAGAGAAGGAAAGTGATACGTAGCAGGGTGGAGAGCGAGACGCCGGCAGAAGGAAAAGCAGGAGAGCGGCCGGGAGAAGGAGGAGGATGAGGTCGTGCGGCGTAGGCAACCGGCGAGGGGGAGGGGTAGGGAGGAGAGGGGGGTAGCTCGTATACACCCTACGATGGAGTAGGTATGCGGGAGTCCGCTCTCGGTCGGCTACGGCTAGAATGGCGGGTGTGGTACGTGACTATGCGCCACGCGATAGAAGGAGAAGGTCGAAAAGATGGGACCGAAACGGGGGAGCGGGCGAATGGGTAGGGCGCGCGGGGAAGGGGGCAGCGGGAAAGGGTGGTGTAGAGCAAGAAGAGGGCTACCGGAGAGCCGCGAGAGGATGCGTCGGTTCCGTTATCGACCTGCAGCAGGGCGTGTCTCTCGCGCGCGCTCTCTTGCTCTCGTTCTCTCTCTTTTTCTCCCTCTCTTTCTCTCTCTCCCTCCCTCTTACTCTCTCACTCTCTTTCTCTCTCTCTGTCTTCCTTCGTCTCTCTCGCGTGCGCACGCGGTCGGACCTTCCGCCTTTCTCGTTGATTCTCTCTCTCTCTCTTTCTTTCTCCCTCCCATTGACCCCTCACGCGGTTTCTCTCGCTTGCTCCCTCCGTTCCTCCCTCCTTCTCTCTCTTTCCTTCCCCCCATCTCGTTCTCGCAATCGGCCTCGGCAGGCGCGATCGTGCGCGCCCTACTCCCTTTTCGTCTCGCTCTCTCTCTCCTCATTCTCTATTCTCTCTCTTTCTCTCTCTCTCTCTCTCTCTCTCTCCCCTTCGTTAATTCGCTCGCGGCGATTTCGCCTGCCGTCCTCGTCGCGCAGGAGCGAGTCGAACCGATTATGAGTCCCCGAGCGCCGTGGCTCGAACTCTTCGACCCAATCCCGGCCGCCGGCGTGCCGCGCCGCCGTCTCTTGACTTCTCGGCCGCGCGGCACGCTCTCGGGCCCTCAGTTATTGGCATTATTATTATTATTTGCACCTTGCCGCGCGCGTACGTCCAACGCGCGCGTTACGATGATCGACCGACCGGCCAACCGACCGGCCTCGTCACCGGCCTCGTCACCGTCGACGAGATCGTGCACGGTCGAGGGTGCGAGGGAAAGGGGAGAGAACTCGAGGCGCTCGTTTGCTCTGTAATGAGTTTAACGAGTTTAAAGAAGTGAGTCACCGCCGCGCCGGTCGTCGGCCGTCTCACGCGCGCGTCGTCCCTTGCGAGTCTTCCTCGTAGACGTCCCGCTGAATAAAAAGATGCCGCCGCGGCTCTCCTCGTCGCGCGGCGGCACGAATCACGCGAATGAGACGATCCGACGAGGATTGCAGAAAGGTGCATCCGTCGTGAAAGGTTTTTGAATAGAATTATCGAGAGAGAGCGAGCCGTGTCGTCGCTGCCGCGATTACGACGGTGGACAATCGCAGGAAGGCACGTAACGCGTACTTTTCGTGCCATTGTCGTCTCTCCGTGGAAAACGAGAAAGTGAAACCGGAGGAGAGCTCGTTGTATTGTCGCATGGGACGGTGTACGGGAAGCTGGGATCTTTCTCAAGCGAGAGGGTAATTGGTTGCGCCGTAATGCACTTGGGAATAATTCATACACCGCGCGTGCACCGACCTCCCAAGTCCTCCCGAGTCCATCAAACATTAATATGTATAGTACCTCGGAGACACCTTGTTACCATTATTGCCGCGGCCGATTAGATCGGTTAAAAAATTGATAAGTGGGGATTTGCACCGAGGATCGCTTACTTCGAATTAGTCAGATTGGCAACAATTTGCCTACTCCACCTTATATTTTTACGCAAATTGTACACCGGAACTCGCGGACTCTTGTTCTGTGCCTCGCGCATTCTGTCGGTTTGCTGGTTCTCTAGGGTTTTAGGTACGTTTCCCTAATCTCGCCGAGTTTAGGCTCGCGACACGCAGCGTTAGATTCCCTCGGAGTTCTCTGTTTTATTCGGTCTTTCCGCGCGATACAGAGGAGGGTGCATCGAGTGTAACAGTATCGAGAGCGCCGGATTTAATTTCGAGAATAAGGATGTAATGGAACTCTGTTGATATCGTAAAGGAGGGAGGAAGTAAAAGGAGTAAAAGGGGGCCGCGTATTCGTCTCAGTGACGAAAAGCTATCGCATCCGGAGATGTACCGTACACGAATGGCGATGTTACTACTCTCCTCGCGGATAAGACGATCCGTCTTCTCTTTCCTGGGACATTATCGATCAACGGAAACGTATATTGTTCCCCCGAGGGGACGGGAAGTCGGGCCTGGCGGTGGCGAAGTTACTGTTCCATTAGTCCGCAGCATCTTGCACGATACCCGAGCCTTATTGCGTTTCCGCGAGTTCTTCGGCCATTAGCGTGTATCGCTGCCTCGATATTGTGCAACCATACCCCCGCGCGATCTTGTTTGCCCCCCATCGCCCTCGAGTCCCTCTTCCGCTCCCACCCCGCCCGCCCCGCCGTAGTCGTAACGACTTCTGCATCTCGCGATCGATCCGCACACTCCGTCACTCGATAACGGTTCGCCTAATTCGTCGTCGGAAATGAGCAATTAACCTTCAAGTTCTGCCGTCCCATTGTCGATGACTCCCACTCGCGCGCGATCGCGCGCGCTTCGTAATATCGTGATTGGTTTATCAAATAACGATGAGGGACGAACACGGTGTAACGATATCTCTCAGCCAATAACGTGGACGCGAAAATTGTGGACGATATAATTTTATTTACTTCTGGAAATAACACATTAAGGAAAAAAAACTCGAAAGCTGCAAAGAATACTCCAGATAATTAATAAATAATTTATAGTTGTTTTGTATTTCTATATATGTGAATCTGGTATTTCCAAATATATCCAGGATTGTTCATCTTCTCTAACTTTAAACGTCATTTAATAATCTAAATACATTCATTAAATTTCTTTATTAAATTTTCTTATTCCTTTATAGAAATTGGCGTAATGCGTAATTATTGAAGTTTGCACAGATAGACAATACCCTACGTAAGTCGGTAATATAAAAAATTGATGAAATCTTAAATTGCACTCAATTATGATATTCAATATATTTGATCGAATTTAAATGATGATAAATTAAATCTAATATCAGAGTTTGATACTGTCTACAGATTCACTCATGTAATCACCGTATTATATTCGACTTATTAGCACACACACCCTTCGGACGCCAGTAGCGAATGTTAGCGAATGTTAGCCAAGTTCAGAATGAGGGTGGTAATACGTAACGAGTTAACAGTTCTCCGCACTTGGTTACTCGCTCGTTGAACGCAGGAATACACACCGTATACACCGCTTGATTTTCCACGGCATATTTTATGATGGCTTCGCCTTGGATATGTGTATAGCGGCAGTACGACGAACGAGAGCAAGGGAGAGAGAGATATTGAAACTTTGAATGGTGTGAACATTTCCCACATTTACCGTGCTATGAACCACCGACGCCGCTAACTGTTCGCGGCGCGGCCAACTTGTCGCTAATAATTCATTCAGCGTGCGACGTTCAGCTGCCGCGACATAAATAAATACATGTATAAACCGGCGCGTAAACTTTAATCAGCGACCAACCATTTCTGCGGTTTTATATTGTCGCGCGACGGTAAACGAAGCGTGTAAACCGGAGTAACGATATGACCAACTCTATAGAACAACTGAAAAATGCTATAAATCATAGACGGATTTAGGGCGGAGGCGGAGGGGGTGGGTGGCGGTGACGGTGGTGCTCGAGAAGAGGCTAAGCCTCATCATAAACATGTCAATAAATAAAAGATACGCCATACAAGCTTTAGTACAATTTTTCCGGTTTACCTTTCACGAGATTTCTACGCGAGTTCTTAAAATCGTGCGAAAAATTTCGCTCACGCTACAAGTTATTAAAAGAGGTTCCCTTAAATTTGCATTGTGAAAAAATGTAACGCTTTTTTTAAATTGCAAGTACCGAGTTACCAATCACACGGAATTTTCTCTCGCACGAAAGAAGCTCCGCTCCAAACCTCTCGAGCGTAATTTGCTAATTGTAAAACGTATTCGTAATTCGAGGAGAAAACGGCAAGAAAACGGCGTGTTATTAAGCAAAAATGCTCGCTTATCATTCTCCTTCCCCGAGTAGATAGATACTCGTGTATAACGGTCTAACATAACGCGGCCGAGCCGGGGAGAAGCGATTCGCTCGTCCGCGACCTATCACGGAAACACTCGTCTTATTAAAGCGATTTATTTTCAATCATTCCTAGAATAGACGGGGTGCCTCGAACTCCGATAGGGCGGAAGTTATTGGCGTAAAGAAATACGGCTCGCCGGGTCATGAAATATTTTTAGGTTCGCCCCGGCTTGCGGAAAATCGGCACGTTGCGCGGACGGCACGGTCGGGGCAACGAGTAAGGAGGTGGCGAGGGGGAGAGGGGGAGGGCGGGGGAAAAGGGATGAGGAGTCTCGGGTGTCCGTCCCTTCGGAGTCCCTTTAACGTCCATCCGTCCCTCTACGACCGTACGTACGAACGGAGTCGTTTCCAGCTTCCACGCAATTACCGTGCCTCGCATACCGGCGCGCGGCACATTTCTGGGCCGCGCGTCCACCAATGCGACACCGGGGGTTACAAGAGCGGTACAATCGTGGAAAGAGAGACGCGGCAGGGCTAATCGATAAGTACACGTCCCCGAAACGAAACTAAGAAGAATGCGGACGTCGACGATTGTGTGCCGGGGCGACGTATGCTCTGAGATGCGATATTCGACGAGGCTTCTCATCCTCGTCCTTATCCTGGAATTCCTGTTATCGGGATGGTTTCTCGAATATAATTGCATTTCCCCAAATATATACGAACAAATGATAAACATAATAGGTCGAATACAAAAAAACTGTGCGCAGAATCTCCTACTCGTCAGATAAGAAAAGCACTTACCATTTTCTCTTTTCTCTGACAAGATATAATGACCCTGAAATCTCGAAGACGACTCCTCGAGTTTTTTTTCCAACTGCATACTACATATTTCCTATTAAAATGGAATATCCTGTATATTTCTCCATGATAATTTATGAACATTCTATAGACATTTCTGTTCCTGCGCTCCGGACTATCTATCGTCGTGATTAAGCTGGACAAATTGCGAAGACTTATTTGTTGCATAAACAGGGATTCGCCGTCTAATAAAAGAACTTGCCGCATCTCGAAAAAAGCTCCTTTATAGTTTAAAATAGTAGTAATCGCTATTAAAATAAAATGTCTCTGGCATATAAAAAAAAAAGGTTGGAGGGATCGGGTGTAGGGTTGATTCTTGACTCGTTGGCATGACCGCTTCTCGCAGCCGCTTAAGAAATGTTAATTAAGGGCGGATCTAGTGTTAGTGACCGCTTACTTGCCTTGTTGAATACTGACGCGTACGATGGTTATCCGCCGGTAAGATTAATCACCCTGTTTGAATATTAATGTTTTTCGAGCGACTTTCCTCAAGCGGTGGATTAACCGGTCTAGTGGGATTCTGGCGCACGAAGTCAAATGTATACGTTCTGGCGGACCAATTTAATTAAATTAACGTGCCTTTTATACGATTAATATTTTCCGTCGGCTATAACTCGAGGCAGTCCGAGAATTATTTTCTTTTTTCGTCAATTATTTTACCTACGAACAAGGGATGCGATGTACGTTAACATGAATTTTACGTAATCAAGACCGGCCGAATTCCCCGCAAATCCGACGGATACGATCTCGCGTCATAAACAGAATCGCAGAGGAACACACCGTGCCCCGTGCCCCATTATACAGGTCTATACATTCGTATATGTGAAACACGACGCGTATATTGTTAAACGGCGCATCGTTATCCCGATAATGGATAACCGCATTAAATTGTACGCATAATCTATATACATGCCAAACGTATAAACGCCCGTGTAACTAATCGATAGGCATGATCCCGCGCCTCGACCCCAAATGGTGTATTGTCGCTGACGAGCGATCTGTGCGTGCTTTTTCCAACCGTAAAAAAAAAGGGGAATAAATCAAGAAGAGGGGTTTTAACATGAAGCGCACTTCGGAGCATCAGAAATTGTCCGCGCGCGAATTACTCTATCCAAATTATTCAACGCAATGATTTATGAAAGTTACAAGCTGCAACAGCAGGTACTTGTAACGATTTTTTTAAAAGTGTTTTTAAAGATATAACTTCTATCTCACGTCTAGATATTTAATTTTTTAATATTTATATATTAGTTTTTTATTATTGTATTTATATACTGTAAGTATAAATAAAACAATACTTTATTATTGCAATATTATACATTAAATGCATTAAATTTTCTAATACCACATTTCTTTATCTATTTTACATTTAATCCGATTTCATTTAATCCAGATATAAAATAATGTTATTGGAAGATTGCTTGAGAATTTCATGTTTGCGCTGTACACGAAGCTGTACATAAATTTAAGGAAAACTTTTGTTTTCTATTTACCTCGCAAACGGCAATCCAATTTTGTTTAATCTAGATACAAAGTAATATGTACGTGAAGGAATTGAATCGATTATTTTTCCACGCGTTGCTGCAAGGATGTCTAAGGAGCACCTGAAATTTTTCACGTTCGCTCCATGCCGGGGTCATAAATAAATTTATCAAAAGAGACTCTTGTTTTCCCATTTGCTCCAGCAAATGCACTACCCCATGGTGTATTATTAGATTAGACTTACGCTGTGTGCGGAAGGACAGCCGGCGCAGGATTGAATAATGGCGACCACGTGAACCGGCCGCGGTGGTGCTCGCTTCTCGATTGTGCAGATTGTATCTATTGAGTCCCGTGAATGGCTCGGCTGCCGTTGTTATAAAGCGTGAACTGATCTCTCTGTTTCTCATTGCCGCGCGCGCTATGTATACCTGCCTGCCATCAATGATACGTATGTACCTTTCCTCTCTTTCTCTCTCTCTCTCTCCCTCTCCCTCCCTCTCCGCTCTTCCTTCCTTCCTTCGTGTATGTGCCATAGAAGCGTGCTAACGAATTCCGGCAGGCCGCAATTAAAAGTAATTTGTCGAAAACCGTTGCCGACAATGAAAATGTACGCCGGCTATTCATTTCCCGGAAATAAAACGAACGCTGTCTCGCGCGCGGTGCGAAATATAGTCGGGTCGTTTTGCAGAACTGCAATCTCTGAAGCGTGGAATATACATATAATGTTCTTGTGTACAGCAGGCTTCCGGGGCGGTATAAAAAAAAAAAACTCGTCGTTTAGGTGTAACGCAGCTGTATCAGTAAACCGCTGAAAATGCGATATTAAGCTTGTACGACAAACGTTTTCGGGATATCTTATCGGGACACGTACCTGACATCGATTACATATTTCTTTTCCTTGAGTTCTCGGGGTATCTTTTACTATCGCACGTCACGCACGTGCGGCATCCGAAAAACTGCAAGATAACAGCTCGCGATAATGTTGCACAGACATCAGCAATGCCGAAGTTGTTTCTCGTTGTTCTCGAAATTGGTGACGCGATTAGAAAACTCAAAGACAGAAGTGGATCGCACAAACGTGAGGTGATTCCCTCCGTTCTCCCGCGTAGTAGAAATCACGGAAAAATCACTCGAAAAATATCGGACAGGTCCTCGGAAGCGGAGGACACGAGAGTAATGGGATAACGACGAGAAGTCGGCGAAAAATGGCACGACGCGATTTGCGCACGCGGCGAACGTACAGATTGCTCCTATTGAAGTCCATTAATAGCCTGACATTGTTGTAAAGCGCGAAGCGATCCTTGTCTCTTAATGGCTGCCTATATATGTACGCGCGAAGCCATTGACGTGTAACACCTATTTGCTTCTCCGGTTCTCGCTTCTCGAGGCTGGCAGCATGCACCGGCACGGCGCGCGGCCCGATTGATTTATACACAATATATTGTACAACGAAGCGGCAGAAATAGGGTGACCAGACGTTCTCGAGATAGGAACGCTTAGGGAATAAACGAGGATATCGAGTTATATTTAAAAACGAATCGGGTACATTCAGGTTTTTTAAAAATATAAAGTTATATGTTTCGTCGAAGTATCCTGTTATCAGTTGCTCAGCAAGTTTAAATGTTTATCTTTTTCGTATATGTATCGCTAAATGAATTATAGGGAGAAATGCCACTTTATCGGGCATTGTGTGAGTAATTATTAATGTTCGCTTTGGGGCTTTGAAGTGTTAACGCATTGAATGTCACTATAGTCACCGTGACTACCGGATATGTCTCATTGATTTACGTAAAAATACAACCAATTATGCCCAAAGAATTATATCGCCGACAGAAAAATAATTAAACAGGCTAACAACTACATCCATATTATATTTATTGAAAGTTGTATTTACTTATGATATTATTGAATATAACTCTTTCCATTAATTACTGAGAAAATTGATTGTATTTGTTTCATAATTGATCGGCTTTTACATCAAATAAAAACCTGCTTTTATCGACTAATATTTCAAAGCTAAATATTTTATGTTATTTTTAATTTGGTTCTTGCAAAGTTAATAAATAAAACTAAAGTTATCGGATACATAATTTTACGTACTGTATAACACAAAAAAAATATTTTTATCAAGAAACAGAATATACACGTTTATTTTAAAATGCATTTATTTTAAATTCCACTTTTTCTTGTAAAATATCGATTTTACTCTACTATATGATTATGGATTTTCTCTTACATTTCTTAAAATAATTGACTTGTATAAAAAGACGTATTAAGATACGCACACAAAATTCACAGCATGTAAAAGAATAAATGGAATTCTTCTATCTCGAAATCTAACAATAAATTACACACCTTTTAAAGTGGGTTTTAATGTATTTTGTGGATGCTAAACTAGAGCAAATTCACAGATCTCTCGATAAAAGAACAATAAGAAGTAAACAAGTTGAACATATCCTCGGAAATCAGGATACTTGATCATTCTAAGTGAATAATTGATTAAGATGAATAATTGCCGAAGAATGCACAATGAAGATTGCGACGAGGGTAAACACGAACCGATCGCGCAATTTAAATAATTACTGATCAGAACGTCTCGCTACCGAATGCAAATTCGTTTGAATTCACATTTAAATTGATCACGTATGCACCGCCGACTGCCATTACTTCGTACTTGCACTCATTTCTTTAATTCGATTTTCAAATCTCCGGGTCCTAAAATAATATCTCTAAATGATCCGGATAACATATATCCTGCTGTTGGTGTGTGGGCACGTACGAACTGGATCGCTCCTCAAGCGAACGTCCCGTGGCTAGTGATGGGTTCAAGATACATGGAATTATTTCGTCAGTATGACGAAAATTTTGAGTCACTTCGAATATGCGAGACAAAACAATTTTTAATGATACTCTCGAATATATTGAAAGTCTTGAAATATACCCCGATGAACACAATGTCCCAAATCGGGACGTCTTAAACACGTCATATCATAAAACGTCTTGAAGATGTCTTAATAACATTTTTAAAACGTCATATGTTCCAATTTGGAACATGCGTGTTGTCTGGGACGTTTTCTCAATAACTCTTTACGTCATTATCTCAATCCGCAGACGTGTAGATATCAATTTTACTTTTTTAAATCATGAACGTTTCATATGTATACTAAATATCTTCAGAGAAATCTTGCCGAATATCTTGTTTTAAACATCTGGGACTGTCAAGAGTCTCGTAACGAGACCTCCGAGATTTTTCAGAATTCTCAAAAATTTTCGGGTGATATTCGAGGCAAGCCGAAACTTTGTACGATCGAATTGTTTGAAAGCTTTGGAAAGAAGTATCCGAACGCCCATCGCTACCCGTAGGGCGGACGTAGCCGGTGCTCGTAAAGCGCGAACCGGTCCCCAAGCGTGGATCCAGCCGGTGTCACATCGCGGCCGATCACGCCAAGTACGATATAATCGTCCGGCATATGCCGCTGAGATCGCGCTCGAGAGACCGATCTGACTCACCGATCTGTATCGGTGGAAACTTAGCATCCGACGATTCCGGTTTCAGTTAAATATATTACGGGCAGAGTAAATTTCTCCTTAAGTGCGCGGCCTGTTTCGGCCGCGCCTGTAACGCGCTAGAAAAATTCATAATTACTAATGGACTTGCACACTTTTCCCCGATCCGTCATCCTTATGACTAAGGAGAACCATGCGACCGGTATTTTACTCGTTTTCAAAGTTATGAAAAAAATGTACGCGCTGTGTTTAATGCTAGAACAACTAGCGTTATTTTGGTATATGCAGTCATCATATATCTGTAACTTAGAGGTAAAGAATCGTATCACCAGTTTTTGTCAAAATGTTAATACATTTTTCAATATGACAGGAGCTTAAATTGTACAATGGTAAAGCGTTTTATGTCTATTATTAAAAAACATATCATTTCCCTGTTTATAAAACTAACCTTGTTTTCTCTGAATTCATATAATAACGGAGGATTCTTTACCTCTAAAGTATAGATATACAGAGCTTCGAAATAAGAATGCTTGATGAAAAATAAATTGACATGTATCATTTTTTTATCTCGACAAAAGTCAACGCAACTTAAAGCAAGAAATTTGAAATTCATTTTGACGGGGTTTGTTTTTTCAATGCTAAAATTAGGAAAATATTATTACTCGTACGTATTCAATAAAATAAGAGTCTCAAAATATTTTTTTAAGGATAAAAATGATAATTATTTACCTGACAATTCAATATCAAAATGTTGCGTTTGCTCCAATTTTACAATTATTCCTATATCCTTGTGTTAAAAGAGATAGGTTATTATCGAAAAAGGGGTGAGATGGAGAAATAAAGACAGTAACGCAACCGAGCGCCTTTGTCCAAATTGAAACACAACGGATCTGGTGACTAATTGCGGTTAGGGTCGCGCTATATCATATCAAGGGTTTTAAATACGGGCGTGCGCCGCGTGAAAAAGTCGGAATCGCCAGGTGTCGCGGATATATAACGGGTCGCATAAAATATCTCGAGTTGAAAACGCCGGTGCGTGGAATAATGGCCAGCGTAGAGTAATATAAGCGGCGATACAATGAAAATGACCGAATAATGGCCGGGCGCCCCGGGGACTCTATAGATCTCTCTCTCTCTTTCTCTCTCCTAGAATATAATAAATTCCAAATTAAAAATCGACCGACGCGGCGACGTGTGTTACGTCGCGTACGCACGCATACGCGCGTACATACGGCCGGCGTGCATGCCGCGTAATGAAATCGGGGGCATAATGAACGAACGAATAATACATCGCGCGGAGTCGGCGCTTAGGCGCAATAAATTCAAAATCGGCCAGGGAGGTCAATGACGAAAGAAAAAGAGAAAGAGCCGGAGAGAGAAAGGGAAAGAGAGGAGGTAATGAAACATACAATGAAGCGATACAATAAAAAATGCGAGTACAACGTTTCGCGAAGCAGAGAGGAGCGTAATGCCCCGACCACGTGGGCGGATTCGAAAACGGATCGCTCCGCGAATGTTATAAATCGCGTCGTTGCCGGTTCTCGCGCGCAACGTTCGACACCGTCATAAAACCCGAACCGGTCCCGGTTTCGATGCTCGCGAGCGCGCCCGCACATACGACTGTATTAATATGTATTATCAGCCTCTCCCTCTATCCTTCTTGGCCTCTCTCTTTTTCTTTCTCTCTCTTTCTCTCTTCCTGTCACTCTTTCTCTCTCTTCTTCTTCTTCTTCTTCCTTTTTTTCTTCCTTTCCCTCTTTCTTTCTTTCTCGCTTGCTCGCACGCTTCGCGAATGGACCGGCAATTCTGAGTGTATAACGCGTTATCCTTCTAGGATCGCGCACTTGTCCGGTGGGAAAATACGGAGCGTCTCGTGAGATTCGCGAAGTAAACCTCGGCGAGGCGCGTATACACGAGAAAAGTTGATTCTTTGGAGGCAATTTGGAGGCGAACGAGATATTGTTTTTTGTTATTGAATAACTTCGCGGTTACGGCTCGAATCAAAAGATATCGATTCGAGATTCTCACCTTATTCCCACCTGTGAAATATTCAACGATTATCTGTAGCAGCCAAGTGTCGAGAGTTGAAGTGCACTTTAAATAAAGTGCGCTTCAAACGGCGACTGTGCTCGAGCAACAAGATCCCGTTATCCGTTTTCTATTAATTTCTAATATCGATTAACTTTATAATTGGAGCTTTACTTAAATATTCACGCAACTCAAGGATCGATTCCAAATTCCCACTTTTTTTCAGCTACAGAGAATTCCCAACGCGATAACTTGAAATTAAAACTAAGGCTTTCTTATCTACGTCCATTTCTTTTTCCACCTAATTCATCACGAAGCCGTTAATTATGCGCGATGCTAATAACTTCTCGGTTATAATGACTTTTGAACTTGTACCGGTGAAAAAGATCGAAATCGGTCGGGCGAGGATGATATTTCTATGCAAAGTTCTAGCAAGTCAGGGCGGCGCGGCGGCGCGGCGGTGCAGCCTCGGAAGAGAGGTGCGCGATGCAAAGCAACGAAACGGAACAGCAGATCTTATAGCTCCGTTACAACCGGCTAGCTGACCGATCCCAACGAGTACGACCGGTGGTACCACACCCGCTCGAGTATTTCGAGCGGAATGATGGAGAGATAAGCGTGCTCGCTAACTCGCTCGCTCGCTCGCTCGCTTGCTCGCCACGCCGCGCGCCGGTGTAACGAGCCGCCTCGGAGGAGGCCGCTCGTAGACGACGACGCGCCCTCGAGCCAGATGCCTGTTCTCGCACCGCGATTCGGCGCGACGACACGCGCCGGTCCGACATTTAGCTCAGGCAGCCGCGGCAGGTGGTGATTTTCTGGCCGGCCGGCCAGCGCGCGACCCGATAAACGGATCGCTCGCAGTTAAAAGCGCACAATTTCACACACGGAGCAGAGTTTTCGGAGAAACGCGAGGGGGAAAAAAACGGGACGGGTTTTTTCACTCGCGGAAGGCTTTCTCTCTCTCTCTCTCTCGTAGAATCAAATTTTCGCGGAGAATCAAAGAAAAAATAAGGACCGTTTTTTACCTGCAGAAACGCGGAGGAGAAACTCTTTGGACCAAATATGTGGAAAATAATAGAAGCAAGCATTTTATTTAGAAGCAACGTTTTTCGATTTTCTCGCAAAAATAAAAAAAACATCGGTTTATGATACATTATATGTAGTATCTTGAAAAATGTTATATTTGAGATTTAAATTTATCTCGGTAGTTTGGTTAAATTTATCTAATTATCTCGGTAATATTTGGCTAATTAAATTGATTTTATATCTATTTTGGAGCTGCTAAGCTGTTTTATTTAATAATGTATACACTTTTAAATATTTTTGTACTTGGCGCATATTTTTTCTTTTTTTAAAACAAATGTTTTTAATGATACATTACAAGTGTCACAAATGTTGCTTTAATCAGATCAATAGTCGTGGATAAAATTTTTAATAAAGAAAGAAATAAGAGAACTTGATAGGTCCTTTAAGAATTATTTCAGAACGACTAATAAATGTCTCGCTGAATTTTTATGTAATTAATTTAACAGAAATATCAGGGATTTATTAAATTGTTAATCTATTTTGTTAATCATATACGACATTGTTAGTTATATCTATAGAAATGTGTACAGAGGAAAAGAAAAGGGGCGTTCGAAAGGTGATGTCGGATATTCTAGTTTTGATTCGGTCAGGAAAAGGCAAAAAAAAATTGTGTTACACAACACGTATCATTCGATCGATTTGGTCGAGTTTCGTTTATATTTGGTGGCGTGTGTGGCAAAAAGTTACGGAGCACAAATAACAATACTTAACAATATTTCGTCGTATTTGATTTTTGCTTAAACGAACTTTAATGAGTAATGACAGTTGAAAATATCAGAGCTATTAAGAGTCCCAGTTCCATATTTCCAATTATTTAAAAAAAAAACAGTTTTTTTTTACTGCATTACCGAATATAACACAGCAGTATCGAACCAATAAATCTTATTTTCGGTCAGAACAAGCTGAAATTTGAACAGAGCGAAACCTGCGATACAAATGTATGCGTTATTACCGGTTATTTCAAGAGGCACATGCATTATAATAGCACAGCTTTATAATGCGCTATATTATAAAGCAAATTGCAAATATTAAACGTGATTGATTTTAAATGGAATACATTATGCAAGTACAGGGTTAAAAATGAGACCCATTAAATAATACGCGCTAAATTGAGAGGAAAAATATCTAATCGCCCAAATACAGAACTGACCTTTCCGGAGATAGAAACGGAGATAGATTTTCCGTTCTGGCGATAATACGGGCAATTTACTCGCCTCTATTTATCACGCAGAGCGTAAACAAAGGATTGTCTTGCTACAATTTTCCTCGGGCGTCTACGAGAGATATGTCCTAATATTTCCTCGCGATAAATATCTTCTCAATCCTGAAATATCCGGAAATATCTTACCGTACGTTTTACTTTGGGTACCGCTCGCCTTTAGATGAACCGACCTGGACGTTCCCCGTTTAAATATATATAATTTAAATCGAATTTTAATCCCGTTCCCGCGTTAGAGCGTATCAGCCCTGCTTTTAAATATTACATGTCGCTGGATGGGCGGCAGATGTTCCCGCTCGGCGCATTCAGTTCAAGAAGTCCTATATGCGTATACGGAAATACGGTACAAGAAATCGATCTATCGACGAGCCGCGGGTTCTTCGGTCCGCTTTTAATGCCTCGCTTTTCAAAGAGGTGAAGCCGGCGCGACGCGCGTCCACATAAAGCGACGATGTGCTACGGCAATCTTAATTACCGTTCGAGTAACGCGGAGTAAGAGAGCGTGTGTACACGCTGATAGAATATACCGGAAGCAATTAGAACCGCGCCGCAAAGACGATCTTCATTCCCGTGCGATAGCTTCGGCGGAAATAATGCACCGGCAATCTGGGAATGCGCTAAGGCGTAAACGAATCGCCGGTAAGTCTTCCGTAAAGGCCGGCCTGAGCCCGAGTAAGAGGATACTGAGCTTAATTCCAATGGAGAGATGCAGGAAGACGCAATGAAATATAGAAAAGCAAATAGCTGCGCGCGCGCCGCTATCGTGCCGGTACCAGAAATGGAGCAGTACCACATATCGGTATACGTGCGATCTTTGCTATCTCGCGACGCGCGGTTTTTCCACGAGCGATTATCGTTTTAGTACTTTTTTTCGTACGTTAACCTCTTAATAGAGCACGTACCAAAGTAACTTAATGAACTATGCACGAAACACACAGCGTAATTGGTCTCAGTGCTCCCGAACGTTGCGTGAAGTTACGGTCGCGCGTGTTAGAAGTTACTTTTCGTAATTGCACATGCGAAAAGTGAGAATAAGCGGATATTTTTTTACGTGGTATTATTACGATAATCACGATACGAGCCGTTAATAAACAAATTTAAAATTCGCGCTCGATGCGGCGCGAATTAATCCGCTTAATAAAATCGTTCCACTTTTTGTTTTTCCTCCCGATCGCGTTCTCTATTTATCCAAGGGACAAGATTATAAAATCGATATATTCAACTCTGCAAGTTATTGGCAGGCAATAACTCGTGAATAAAACATTCGTCGTGCGAAATAAACAATAAACGTTCAGCGCGCGTTATGTCGCGTTCAAACCAGTCGCGGTTCTCAATGCCCGACCGCCTGCCGGGCGGTCACGTGACCATACCCTCGAGTTCGAGCAACGTCGCTCGTTGCGTATCGCCCTTTTCCCGCTGCTTTTTTCCGGGGTCGCCGATATATTCGCATGCGAGATCCTTATCGGACACAATCGAGTCCGACGCGAAGACAAAGTACAATTAAAAATAAATGCGTTAAGATCGGGATATCTAAAAAGTTTAATAATATCCTCGCTAAAGTTTTCGATGATACGACTGCAGTATCATAATAAGTATCATAAGTATCATAAGTATTTTAAAATGTAATTTTATGGATATTTTCTAAAATGACGTTAACTTTCCAAGTCGCAGTTGCGGGAGAGAAATATTTTGCTTGCGCCGCAATTGCCGCGTTTCCATTGACACGAACAAACGCGGGCATCATTTTGGCGGCCGTCGAATATCAAAGTTCTAACCTGATTGCCGATTCGAATCTCCGTATTCTCGGTGAATTTCAAACGTTGCGAGCGTGGCACGAGCGACGGATTCGTCATAAAGCGAGAAGATCGGCGGAGGCCTTGACGAAGGTGCAGGCGAAGGCGAAGGCGAAGGCGGCGCGCGAGCGCGTTTCGTGTTTCGACGGCGCGAGGCGAGGCGAGGCCCGCCTTAGTAGCCCAGGCTCTCTGTTTGACAACTACGCGCGTATTTTGCGGCCGCGGCCGAGCGCGACCGACGCCGGCCGACGGCGGCCGAACAGGCAGCGGCCCGAGAGACCAACACAGACACGCGTCACACGGCGGCCCCGGTGTCCATGTTCCGTGCGCGTATAACTCGCCGTGTGTGGTGTGTGGTGTGTGTGTGTGTGCACGCGCGCGCGCGCGCGTATATCGGGAGAGCGTACATACGTCGGTGTATAGTGTACGCGAGAGAGTCGGTGCGCCTCTCGGCCGTGGGCACAAATCGCGAGTAAAATGGAAGCGGAATTTCGCTGCGAGGTTGAGGTCCGTCGTTGAAAACAGGTGAACATGGGAAGGTCCAAGTTTCCCGGGAAGCCGCCGAAGACGGCCACCAGGAAACGGATCAAGGTGCTGGGCCAGCCTGAGGCAGCGCAGAACGATCCGGTAACTGTCGCCGAGAACATCTACTACGGACTTTCCCTGTTCAACGAAACATTCGGCGACAACGAGAAGGTGAGGGGGAAAAAAAAGTCGTCGCGCCGAGGCGTCCGCCGTCGGCCGTTTGCCGTCGCCGTCGCCGTCGCCGTCGCCATCGCCATTCACCGTCACCGTCCCCGTCCCCGTCATCGTTCGTCCACCGTCGCCGTTGTCGTTGTCGTTGGCCGCGCCGAGGTCGCGCGAGATCGACGAGCGTCGCGTCCCGCGACGCACCGCGTCTCGCCGCTCGGCGCGTATACATCGTCCGGCGAGCGTCACGAGAACGCGAACGCGCATTCGGTGGACTCGCGATTACGCGGGCCGACAAGGAGCCTTGGCGCGGCGTAAGCGCGCGCGGGTTAACCTATCGGCGCTGGCCGATCGTCGAGCGGCAGGTGCGCGACGCCTTCGCGGCCTCTGTCCGTTACCTGCCGTTCGACGACTCGTTTCTCGCTTTAGCGTCACCTCCCCTTCCGTATGTCGGTCGAGCTGTAGCGATTTCTAGATGTTCTTGTCCTGGCCGCTCTTGGTACGGAGTATGTCAGTGTGACAAGCCTTCTGCTATTCTTGCTCCGTAACTTCTTGGCAGCCAGAAAGAATGTAGAATTGTCGGCACTTGCGAACGAGAGTCCGTTCAGTCTGTAGCAGACGAGTTGTCATTTGTCATGTAGATAAAGTAAACTTTGCTTACTAGTCACTTGTTTGTTTACTTTGGGCCAATTTCTTTTAGTGACACAAGTCGACACAAACATCCTTCTATCCTTCTTGGCATTCAATGAATAACAAAGACAGAACGACACTTGTGTCGACTTGTGTCACTAAAAGGAATTGGCCTTTTCATAACTTGAAGATTGGCACTTAAGTATAAAAACTTATATTGTAAGAATCGTATACATGTAGATTATAATTGTGGAGTAGTATGTCATTTTCAATACTCATACAGGTAATCTTTCCCCCCCAGGAACATCCACCGTTCCACGGATTTAGCACTAAAGAGGCTAATCTTTCTGCATCTTACATAAAAACACAGCAACACGATGCGGAGAAGACCAGCGATAAATTGCCGTCTGTCACAGTCGAAAATCTTGCACCACAGTCCAGCACGAAGAAGGACGTTACTGATGTTAAAAATTCTCCTACAAACATCGAAAAGAGCGCAGAGAAGCTTACCGACGCAAATCCAAAACCAGTCAAAGACATCACAGAACCAGTTACAAACCCGAATGCTAAACATACTCCAAAGATTCACAGAGCTAAGAGTCGTAAGAATTGTAAGAACGTTAAATTTTCGAATTACATGAAAAACCCGGTGCTAAAATCAGTGAACAACATCTTGGACCAGCATCAAAGAACCAGACAGTTACGTAATAGCACTGCGAAAAGATTGCTTCAAAGGGCAAAATCTAATGGGAGTAATACACGTAATTTGGTGGTGCAATCTGGAGAGAAGCCTAGCACAGTAAGAAAATTCGTTTTACCTGTTCGCAGCGTGCATTCGTCGAGAGTTATAAAGCCAAATAAGAGGTTCATCGAGGAATTGGAAGAAATTTCTGGTACGGAGCATAGCGAGAATGAAATTGGTATACACGTCAAAAAGTGTAAATTAAATTCGGATAAGCTCAGCGACTTGGAATCAAAATTGAAAGAGGATGCAGTTAGTAAGTTGTGTACAAAATTTAAAAATAAAGATGCAAGAGGCAAGCCAAAAAGGGTGATTCAAGGTGTAGACTCCAATGCCGAGATTATAACTCCATCAATAAAAAATACGGAGAAATCAGCGAATTCTGTACAAAACGCACAAATATCAAAACCCACTCATAGAGAAGTAAAGAAGTCTCATACTATATCATGTAAGAATAAAGTATCAAACGGCACATCCGACAGCTCTAATAATAATCAAGAATGCTCACAAAACTCGAGCAGGACGGCACAAACTGTGAAATCAACAATTCCCAGAAATCAGAAACAGATTTCTATTCCTACAAAAGTTCTTCCCGATTCCAATGTTCCACACTTCGAGTCTTCCAGAGTTCAGACGAGATCAGGAACTCAAAATGAAATAGCGAACGATTTAAGTAATCAGGCGAACTTTGAAAGTGGTGCAGGATTAACGGAAGATGGCTGTGCAGAAACTGAGGATCAGCCTGAAAATGGTAATAAGACTGTGGTTAGTACATTGAACAATTTTGAGACGGAAAACAATTTATCTGAAAGCGAAAGCGAGCACAGCAATCACTCAGAAGGCGAGCAATCCGAATTCAGCGGAATAAAACTCAATAGTGGCAAAGTTATATTAAGGAAAGCGAGATTAAAGTTGGATAACAAGTGTTTAGCTGGAACAGAAGGACCATTTTCAACAACAAGCACCAGTAATACCATGGGAGGAAGCACTAATTTAGGTATATATTTCTCATTTTATAGCAAATTTGATTGTAAACTGTTTTATGTAAACATTTACATCTCTAGCA
Source organism: Temnothorax nylanderi (assembly GCF_030848795.1). Classification (NCBI taxonomy): domain Eukaryota; kingdom Metazoa; phylum Arthropoda; class Insecta; order Hymenoptera; family Formicidae; genus Temnothorax; species Temnothorax nylanderi. The sequence goes on along the minus strand of NW_027249068.1, from coordinate 1,930,558 downwards.
TAAAATTATCTTATAATTATGATTGTTTATCTTTCAGGCTTAACAGGAACTATAAAATGCGGTGTTTGCGGCGCAGTACGGTTTTATCGATTTGTGAAACAGGCGCGCAAGTTTGGCATTCACAGTTGCGAATCTTGCCGAAAGTTTATAAGCAAAATGATTAAACATCAGGCTTGCGCTAAATCCTCGAACAATGTTCTTCCCATTCTCAAGTGTCATAAAGGTGACGGTCTGTGTTTAGTCCCGCCTGTTGTGAGGAGTCAACAATGGAATCTCATGAGATGCGTTTATAAAGCCAGATGCCCGGCGTGTTGGTTGAAAATGTGTTTAAAATGTTACGACATTCCACCTGCCTTGAGGACAGGTTTAAACGCGTTGTTACCACCTTTAATGCGAGATCCTTTAACTATTTCTCTGCCGCTCAGTCAAGACGAGGATGGTCAGGGGCAAAATTTGGGCCCGTCTAAACTCAGTTGGCCTGCGGAAGACAGCTTGGAAAGAAATTTATTTAAGTCTGCCATGAGTTGGAGAAATTTCGAAATGGGACAGAAAACCAGTTATCAGGGTACTGGAGGCTTTTTCTATACGAAACCAGATAAATGTAAAACATCTTATTTTATTTTATAAATGCCTTTTTTTTAGATTGTATTGCTGTATATTTGTACTAACAACATGATTTTATTGCAGTTGATTCCTCGATGAGTATATCGCCTAACAAAAAACGGAGGAAAAATAACAGGATTAAAGTAAGGAAGAAAATTAAAAATCCAATACTTGCCTCTTCGACCGGTGGCCAACATTCACAACCTCTTAGACAAAGGCTCGAGTTGAAAGGGCCGAGAGTTAAGCACGTTTGTCGAAGCGCCAGTGTCGCGCTTGGGCAACCCATTGCAACTTTTCCCGCTGTAGACGCGAAAGAAGACAACGAACACGGCAAAAACATTCCAAAGACGTTGAAGGAAACCGAAAGAACTGAGAAGAGGGACGATATTACGAAAGACAAGGAAATGCAGAAGCATAATGAAGATAATAATTTAAATCTTAACGTTAACACGGCACAACAATCTCATTCGAGAAGGGGAAAACCGCAACAGAATTTATCAACGTCGCATTTTCCAGTGGTAAGATATCTTTCAGGCGTAATCGAGGGAAGTGATCTAAGTAGATACTGTATGAATATTCTGCCTTTTGTGGCATACTGAATGAGCTTATGTTACTTCATTTTTGTAGTATAAAATTGCTTTTTTATAACTAGTTGGTATTTCGTTTATTCGATTAAATGTAAAACTTATTTACAAACTTGAATTTAATGGAATTAAAGTAATGTAAATAATATATTTATTACAGGTGTCTAAGGCAGCTTTGGATACTGTATATACAGTTTCCATAGATTTCTGGGAGCAATACGATCCTTCTGAGGTCGGAGCGAAGGGTTTCGCCCTTATCGGTTCTGAGCTATTTCATATACCTGCTATTTGCTATCTGTGCGGAAGCGCCGGTAAAGAGCCAGTAAGTAACGTTTGAAATATCGTTCATAGGTGGATAACAAGTAGACATGTAATAGTAATGCGTTATGTCTCTTCGAGAACTGTCAACATAAAGATTATTCTTTACAGCTGATCCACTGTCAATGCTGTTGCGAGCCATACCATGCCTTCTGTTTGGAACCCAGTGAATGGAACGTTTGTGCGCAGCCAAACTGGTGTTGTCCCCGGTGTACGATATGTCAATCCTGCCATCTCAGATCCGGTCCGAAATTATCCTGCATTCGTTGTCGTCAGTCGTTTCATCATTCGTGTCTGTCAAAGTCCGGTGTTAGCTCTAGATTGTACAGTCCCGATCGACCTTACGTTTGTCAGAGCTGTATTAAATGTAAAAGCTGCGGTAGCGAGGGTGTCAACGTTCACGTTGGTAATTTACCTCTCTGCTCTATGTGCTTTAAGTTAAGACAACAAGGAAACTATTGTCCTTTGTGTCAGAGGTGTTACAACGAAAACGATTTCGACACGAAGGTGAGTATCTTCGCGATGATCTCGACGTAGAGTAAATTTACAAAATTTAACTTGTATCTACAACTCATATATTATGATTGCGCTATTTTAGATGATGGAGTGTAGCGAGTGTTCCTGCTGGGTACATGCCCGTTGTGAAGGCCTTTCCGATGAACGTTACCAGATACTTAGTTACCTGCCCGATTCGATCGAATTCACATGCAGCCAATGCTCTTCCAATTCGAATTCCTCTATCTGGAGGAATGCCATAGAAGCGGAGCTGAAGGCGGGTTTCATCGGCGTGATAAAATCTCTGAGTAAAAACCGCAAGGTTTGCACGGCTCTCAAGTGGAGTCCCAGAAAGGAGTGCCTCTGCAGGCCAGTTTCGAGCGTGAGAAAACTCGAGTTTCCCGAAGATAAGAGCGAGATGAACTGTGCGAAGGAAAACGAGGAATCGGAAGAGTGCAATGGCGACAAGTCCGCGGATACCGACTCGAATTCGAGTGCCAATTACAGGGATGGTATAAATAAGCTCGATTTGGAGGAACCTTCGATGGACGGTCCCGGTAGAAAAGGTCTGCGACGGCTACGACAGAAATTCCATCTAAAAGAATGCTCGGTTAGGGTGAAGAACTGTATTCCGAAGGACTCTCAAGACAACGAGAGAAAAGACTGGACAAATCAGGATTCGTCAGTATCTTCGAACGATGTCACGGAATGCCATTGTTCGGAGCAACAAATCATTGCGAGGCCCTCGCCCACTTTAATGTCTGTGAAACGTAAGGTGAATGGTAACGAGTACAAATCATTATCGCGATTTCATTGTGATATGGAGCACGTAATCAACTGCGTTGGTTCAAAGGATCTGTTAGAAACGTATCACGATATTTTACAAGAGGTCTTTCCATGGTTTACGCCGAAGGATTTTAAGAGCAGCGACGACAATGACGATATATTAACGCCTAGTAAAGACGTTAGCAAAGACACCGCTCTGACGACGAAGTTTGATGATCCTATTTTGGAGGCATGGAAAGAGGAGGTGATGAAAGCTCCGAAAGCGATCGCGGCGAAAACGGCGAATCTGTATAATATCCATGTCGAGGACAGCAGATCATGTTGTTTGTGCAAAGGCTTGGGCGACGGACATGAGACGAAAGAGGGCAGGCTGCTGTATTGCGGGCAGAACGAATGGGTACACGCAAATTGCGCGCTATGGTCAAATGAGGTGTTTGAGGAAATCGACGGCTCACTGCAGAATGTTCACAGTGCCATTTCGAGGGGTCGTTTGATCCGCTGCTCCGAGTGCGGCAAGAAGGGCGCGAGCATCGGATGTTGCGCGAAGAACTGCAGCAATACCTTTCATTTTCCATGCGCGAGAAACATCGGGCTCGCTTTCAACGACGACAAAACGGTATTTTGCATTTCACATTCGAATAGTCACGCTAACAAATCTCTGCAGAACGAGAACGAGTTCAGTTTGAAGCGACCGGTGTACGTGGAGTTGGATCGTAAGAAAAAGAAGTTTGCCGAACCCAACAAGGTCAAACTGATGATAGGTTCTTTGATGGTCGACTGTCTGGGCACGATCATTCCGGAATTCTCTGACACGACTGAGAAGATAATACCATGCGATTACAAATGCTCCAGACTTTACTGGTCTACAGTGAATCCATACAAGATCGTTAGATATTACATTAGAACTTATGTGCAGGTACATATGCCGGACGTCTCGTCCGACATGGAGAATAATATCACTATCGATCACAGCAAGGAGCGAGAAAAGGAAGAAGTGTCGATAGACGCGCAGAGAGTCGATTATTTGGCCGTCAAACAGACCTTAGATACGCTCATCGATATCGTGTGCAACAAAGAGGTTGATGAGAATTTAGCGGAGCAAAACAACACGGATCTTTTACCACCAGAACTGAAGGAGGCCATATTTGAAGATTTGCCGCACGATCTGTTAGATGGAATCTCCATGCAGGACATTTTTCCAAAGATGTCGTACGAGGATTTTTTAGCTATGGACTTGAAGAATGACGGTTCTTTCAGCACAGATTTGTTTAAGGATGACATGCTGTCGTCGGAGGTCGAAGAGACGATAAAGCCGTCAGAAAGCAAAATTTCCAAAATGGATTCATCTTTACTGGAATTGGGAGCGCACAATGATCTCTGGGTGCGATTGGAGGCGAAGACCGCGATGCAGGATCTCATGGACGACCTATTTAACTCAAAGAGCCAGAAACGCGGCGGCAGGGAGCTGAAACGATCCAAATCCGAGGTGATGTCGAATAATCCGTTGATTGTCGGCGGTCAGAGGCATCATCAACGTTCTTGTAGCCTCACCTGGAGCTGTAAACTCGACAACACCTATGGTTCTAACATAAAGAGGCGAAAATTGCCACGAAATCCATCCAGTACCAAGTCTAGCGAGACCGGTCTCATTGTTCTTGATGCGCAAAATGAACGAACGTCCATGTTCCATGAATTGAGGATCCCGGAGAGTATCATGGTTACTGTGGGAAGAGGAAACACGCCTAATATACTATCCGACTCCGTGCGCGAGTTGAAGTACTGCATTGAGGATTCTACTGGACTGAATCGTCGCATGTTGCCAGCCAGGGACGACGCAAAAGAGCACAAGAGACTGTTCTGGCATCCGAGACAGCAGCAACCACGAATAGTGCAGGTCGACGGATCGGCTGACGCTAATAGCGCCAGCGAGTGCAGTTCACCAGAGTACAACGCCGAGGAGAAGAACACGAACCTGCAAACGTCCGAATCGATCCCGCAATTGGACGGCATTGACGATGAGCACTCATCTGACGGGGGCGAGCCGATCGCGGAACAGGACCTTGGTTCATACGTGCGACCTTCAAATCTTTTACACTCAAAACGTTTCTTCGGCTTCATCAGATCGCATGTGTCAAGTACCTGTGACAAGTCACAGAAGACGAAGAGTGGCAGTGATAACCTTACGATCGCACCGACCGCCAGGTGCACCTTGCACAAGGCGGGAGTCTTGTTCAAGGAAAAGAATCTCAAGATGAATTTACAGATCCCGCAAGTGGATGGTGCAGGTGATATCTCGAGCGACGACGAGTGCGTCTCGTCACAACACATGATGACGCATGAGAGGCTGATTCGTACCTCATACGAGTCGTCGCCGTTCGAGCACATCGAAGTCACCTGTAAGAGGTGTGCTCGCACGTACCGCAACGAGGAGAGTTACAACCGTCATCTAGACAATTGCGACTCTATGATTACCAGCGATAGCGACTCAGAGACCATGGATAACAAGCTGGCGTCGCCAGAGTCGGGATTCTCACCGAACATGGGCTCGCCGCAATTCATCACGCTTTCACCGTCCGAGGGCCATACTCTGACAACTGATTACACGGACATCCAGGCAACGTCACCCATCGAGGCGTCTGTGGCATCACCCCATCCGAGTATCCAGATCGAGCCGATTGCTCAGGCGATTATCACGCCGCAGATCCATGCGACACATGCCACCGTCGAGACCGTGCACCAGACAGTATTAACGTCCAACGATGTGATCGTACAGACTCAGTACACTCGTAGGACCACCACCCTGCCGAACCCAGCAGTATTACCTCCTCAGGAAAGCACGGTGCAGATAACGGAGATCACAGACCCGCCGTCCGTCTCCAGCGATTCTAACGTTACGGCGCACGGCATGGTGAACACGCCAATGAATTCGCCGGACAGTACGAGCTCGCAGACCGTCCCAAGCCCGGAGATGTCGCCCAATTACTCGTCCATGGGCGTGCAGACCGCGCAGGAGTCCGCGCAGACAAACGCACAGATTGCCCGAGTCCCCTCTAAGTCGAAAAATTTACGGATGGCCAGGCCCAAGGCCAAGAGCGTCAAGTCGCAGCAACATGTTCTGAAGAACGTGATGCAGGCACCGCATAATGCCGCGCACAATGCCAGATTCCAACCGACGGCGATGACGAACACCCCCCAGGTAATCCAGCTACATCAGGCTAACCAGAGACCGCCCACGGTGATCCTTCAGCAAGTGGCATCGCCAGGCATCGTGTCTGCTTACGTGGAAGCACTACAGCAGCAATCCGGCCAAAACTTACAATACATCACGACGATAGGCGGCGGACAGCACGAGACCGGCTTCAAACCGCAGCTGATCGCTGCGAATCCCTTAGTGCCGGGCACCTACATACAGGCACCGTCCACCGACAATCTATTGGCGCTGCAGAATGGCGGTATATCGATATTGCCGAGTGTGCAAATCGCGCAAACACAGCCTACAGTATTGGGTACTATCATACAACAACAACCTAGTGCGATCCAATGTGGCGTTATATCGTCGGAGCAGCTGCTGTTGAGCTCCACGCCCACCCTGGAAATGTTTACCGACCCAACTGGTGGTATGTTCGTGTCGAATCAACCGATGTACTACGGCTTGGAAACGATCGTTAGCAACACCGTGATGTCGTCTAGCCAGTTCATGGCCGGCACCGTGCCACAGGTATTGGCTAGCAGCTACCAGACGACAACACAGGTGTTTCAAGCGTCCAAGCTGATGGAGCCCATCGTGGATGTGCAAGCTGTGCCGGGCGTGCCTACTGTGACGACGATGCAGAATGTATCGAGCATGCCGAACATGTCTGGTGTACCCAACATAACCGGCGTGCCTAACATAGCGAGTGTGCAAGGCGTGAGTGGTATGTCCAACGTGTCCGGAGTACCTTACGTGGTGGTGAATCAGTCGGCGCCGCCGCTGCCACCGGTACCAACAGCAGCTCCGGCACCACCCGCGCCAGTACCAGCATTGGTATCGGCATCGGTACCAGCACCAGCATCGATACCAGCACCAGCATCGATCTCAGCACCAACGCTATCAGTGGAACCAATCGCGACGCCGCCGCAGATCAACATTTCTGCCACGTCCCAAGAGCGAGTTTACGGTGGCGTCGCGTGTAGCGCCGTGTCACCGGTATCGTGTCAAAATACGAGCATAGAGCATCCGATGGCATCGATTCAGGTGGCGGACGTGTGCTCGTCGAACGCGGTGACACCGACAAAGCTATCACCGCCGTCGGCACCGCCACCGCCACCGCCACCTTATGCGATGCCGATGATTCCCCGCGTCGCTGTGAGACCTAGTCCGGTCGCACATTCGGTCCAGGCGAATCACGGAGCCGCCTGGAAGATCACCGAGTCGTTGTTCGGCACGGAGCAACCGATGAGCAACAGCGTGCGGCCGTACTTCGACTCGAAGCACGTATCGGAGAACACCAGCATGATCAAATCCAGCTTATCATCGTCCAAGATACCGCCGCTATCGAATCATTATGTCACGCAGAGAAATCTAATTGTAAATAACAAGTCCAACCACGATGTAAATAGCATGCATAAGAGCTACAGCGGCGGTATCGCGTTGAGTCCGAACTCTGCAAACACGAACGTCAACAGTAACGGCCCGATCGTCTCCAATTCCAGTCCCGTGCAGAACAAAATCACAGTGCCGACGAGCAACATGCCGACCAGTCGACCGATGAACAGGGTGCTGCCGATGCAGGCGGTGACGCTCAAGCAGGATCCGGCGAAGAAGGATGACTTGGCGATCGAAGAGCCGACGAAACCGGTGATCAAGCCAGCCGAGCCGGAAATTGTGGAACCGAGGAAGGAAATCACCGAGCAGATCGTACAGATAGAGAAACCTGAAACCGTGCTCGACGACATCAGCGACAGTATCAAACTGAATACGGAGGCTATAGAGAAGGTAAAGGAGAATCTCAAACTGGAGCTCGACAAGGAGAAGCTGCAGAACACCTCGTTGAAGATAGTGCTGCAGAAGCAGTTACAGGACGGTTCTTACAAGATCACGCGCAACATGAAGGCGGTCACCCAAAGTAAAAAGACACCGCAGGTGACATCCGTGGAGATATTGCCATCGAAGCAGGTACCTCAGATCGCGTCGTTACAACTGCTGCCGATCAAGACGTTCACGCTCAAGGCGAACAAGCTCGAGGATAAGATAAAGCCCGTGGACGCGAAGGTGAACATACTTAAGGCGAAGGCGCCGCCCGTAGCGGTCAAGAAACCCAGAATAGTGACGAAGTCGATCAGGCCGCTGCGAAGCGATCCGCAGCAGAATCTACCGCTGGTGCAGAAGAACTGCTCGAAGGGACCGATCCTGATGTACGAGATCAAGTCGCAGGACGGTTTCACCCATACCGCCTCGTCTATGACCGAGGTCTGGGAGACGGTGTACCAGGCGGTGCAGAATGCGCGCAAGGCCCACAACCTGCCCCCGCTGCCTCACAACCCCTTGTGCGAGAGTCTTGGCTTGGAGAACAATGCGGCCATTTACCTGATCGAGCAATTGCCGGGCGTCAACAGATGCAGCAAGTACAAGCCCAAATTTCATACTCTGGCGCCGCCGAAACCCGACGAGATGGAGAACGATTTGCCGGCGGCGTGCGCCAACGGGGCGGCACGAGCGGAGCCTTTCAAGGGCAGAAAAGTGCACGACATGTTCAGCTGGTTGGCGTCGCAGCACAGGCCGCATCCTAACATAATTACAATATCGGAAACGGAATCGAGGTAAAAGTTCATTGCATATGCACAGACGATGTAAACAAAGTTGCGCTTTTATTATTGTTTCTTGTAAATTAATTTATAATTTCTGATATATTTAATTATCAATATGAATTTTAATGGCATTTCCGCGTGGTCTTGTGCACCACCGATGTGATGCATTTGCATTTATATTAACAATCGCGTATCATTTTTTGATATACACAATATACATTATACACTGAATGTAAGTTGTATTTCTCTGGATTATACATAGAATCTGTAATATTTCAGATAAAAAAAAAGTAAGCGCCGTTGTTAATTTATTCAATAGAGTATAGAGCATTGTGATGAATGTTTCAGGCGAGCCGTGAGTACCAATTTGCCCATGGCAATGCGCTTTAGAATACTTAAAGAAACATCAAAAACATCTGTCGGTGTGTATTATTCTCACATACATGGTAGAGGACTGTTTTGTTTGAGAGATATCGAGCCTGGTGAAATGGTCATTGAATACGCCGGTGAAGTAAGTAGCAAACAACTATTCATAAATATTAGGGGGTCATGTCGCGATATTTATAACCGATATCGCTATTACTATTATCATTATTGAAATTATTATCATTAGGTTATTCGATCTTCCTTGACCGACAAAAGAGAAAAGTACTATGACAGCAAGAACATAGGCTGTTACATGTTTAAAATCGATGATCATCTAGTTGTTGATGCTACTATGAAAGGCAATGCAGCTAGATTTATCAATCATTCGTGCGAGGTATGAGACATTCCTTTCTTTTTCCTTTTACCAAGAATTTACCTAATAATTTAAATTGACAAAAGCTTTTATTACTTAATAACATTGTTACTTGTATCAATGTTTTTAAATATATAAAAAAGTGTAATTATCTTAAATTTCATTATGTACAATTTGATTACACAATATATAATCAAGCGTTAAGTTAATATTAATATCGTATGTAATCGTCACGTACGATAACATTACATATACATGATACATTTAAATTTCTGCGATAAACATTGTATTATATGAAAATCTATACGTTACAGCCAAACTGCTACTCGCGAGTGGTGGACATCCTAGGTAAGAAACACATACTGATTTTTGCTCTTCGTCGCATCATTCAAGGGGAGGAGTTGACGTACGACTACAAATTCCCATTCGAGGATATCAAGATCCCGTGTACTTGCGGTTCTCGCAAATGTCGCAAATACCTCAACTGAGACTGCGTATATACAGCTTATCCTAAGCAGCCGACCGATGACAAAGAAATGAAATATGTGCTATAATTGCGCGCGCGCTTTCGAATAGGATTCGTTTTATTGAATGTTATTCATTTTACTCATCATCAAACTATTTTCAGAGATTGCAGCTTTTTATTACTATAAAAGAACATAGATTATACATTTTAAATATTAGAAGGCCAGACGTAATACGCGAAGCGCACGGCGGTTACGACATTGTTACTTTAGACAGCTACGTTCCTGTAGTTGATTTAACTGGGGGGTATATATACACGTATACCTATAGCAATAAACCATTCGAGTATGTCCCGCTTTCGTATCGTATCCGACAAAGTCGTGCGTTTTACTACGCGCTTCAGACTTTTGAAAGTGTTACTTTATTCACGCCTGTGCTTTCTCGCACGACTTTTAGACTCTACCTATTATCTACTATATTGAGGCTTAAGTGTACAAGTTATCTTACACTTTACACTAAATGCGAGTGCTCCTTAGTTCGCATAATTCCTGTGCATCTTGCACGAGATGGATCTCTCGATGATTTAATCGGGTTTGAAAACAAACTCTTCCCCTTATAGACGAGCGTGTCGATGAAAATGGAAAATGGTCTCGCGAGAGTATAATAAGAAAGCGACGGATTTTCGATATAATGATCGCAGCTTTCATAAAGCCATTTATATTTCTTTCGAGTGTCGCAAGATAAAAACATAAATGACATAAATAATCGTGTACAAATGATCTTATCAAACGCGTGAACATAAAATAACGCGACAATTGTATATTTAAATGATTTGTGTAAATTTTAAATTTAGTGTACAGTGTATGACTAACTTCGTGACATTTCATGTCTGCTGTAGGGCCAGATTTCAAATGTTTTTGTAAAATATGTAATTGTTAGACTAGATATATCGTCTTTGATGTAAGTACAGCAAACCAGTTTTAACTTAAGTTAGGAATGTAGGCATTAAGGAGAGAGATAGAGAATGGCAAGTGAGAACAGTCTCCTGTAGCAGGATATTGTTCGAAGGTATACCTACTTTGGCAGACATTGATACAATTTTTATTATTTACGTGGCGTCATTGCCGAGAGGATATTTGTTTTTCAGATCAAGTTTTATTTATTCGCACGTGAAAATGAAGCGAGCTCGAGTTATTATTTGCCTTCTTGGTTTTTTTCCTTTTTGTACATTTTTTAGCCGTTGCATCTATATTTGTGCTTCCACCTTGCCAAGATCCACGGTTCATCGAGTTTATTATCCGAATTCTATTGTCCGAATGATACGATATTTTGTTTGACGATTATTTAGTAGAATCGCTAATAGTTTTCAATAATCCTTTTAAAAGAATTTCTATCAAAAATCCAGTTTGTTCGTTCAGACCGACGAAGATTTTTGCATTGTTTGAGATAAACGTCTCCGGGTACGTTTCCGGGGAACGTTTGTGATATTTTCCCATAATGGGAAATATATTAGAGATGCTTTTACATAGGAATATATATTTTACATTTTTACGGATATATATACATACATATACCATGTATTCCGTACCAATATCCTTCTGTGAAGTCCAGTTTTGCCTTACTTTTACATGTACCTACGCTTTCACCCGGTGATAGACTTAGATATATATTTACGCAAATGATATTTTATATTCGAAACTAACACAACCGCAACACGGCGTGGCACGGCGCCCTCCGACACAACTACGACAATGTATTTTAGCGCGATTAATCAATTTCTGCCGAGGTGGTAGTCCCTTAAATTTTGGTGCTCCATGGACACCGTTAAGTGCACTTTTCATGAAAAAATGGCCTAGAGTAAGAGATAGTAAGATTGCAGTGCGGAAGTGTTTGATAATAATAAGAAATGCGTTATACGAAGAATATTGATCGTGAATTATTTAAAGAGGTAATATAAAGGGGTGAAATGGTGGCAGGAGCGCATTATTTGAGCACGCGAATAATGTCAGACGTGCGATTTTAATCGGCCTGGTTTGGTACAAAGCGCGTACGCTGAGTTGTAAAAAGTTATGAAAAACGAGGGAAAACGGAAACCTGTTCTGGTCACGTGAAATTGCCATTTTTTAGATATTTTGTGAATCTTTTTTTTTTTATATTACGATTACCGATAATTAATAACTATTATATTCGAGGATGAATATTGTTAATATAATGATAATTAATTTTAATCTGTACATGAAAAGTAATACGACTAGTAAGGATGGTAACTTACTTGAAAATATAACAATGTTAGATATTTTATTGATATTTATTGATTATGAACGAGATGGTATTAGGGTTGACGGAAAAAAAGTACTAACGTAAAACTTGAAAACGATGTAGGACCGGTGCACATATATGGTAGTCACATTGATATATTGACGCGGATACAAGAATCAGAGATCTTTTCTTTTCTTTCTAGCAAACGAGCAAGCGTGTATTCTTCGATTCGATTACAGCCTCCTGGAGCGTAACGCTACGGACGTCAGAATTAATTTCGGCTTTACAAAGTGTATACTCCGTAGGCATACATACCATGTAACCCGATTTTCACATCGCTATGTATTATGATTGTAAACTGTAGGCTATCCATCATCGATTTCATTTCTACACTCGCGAATAGACTTAAATTCTCAACACATTGTTCTCTTCTCATTTGTTATCACCGACGACTTCTGTAAAGTATCCACGCGAGTACTTCGGGCAAAAAGGTGGAACAGTTTGAGCGTGTGCTTGTGGCAAGACACAAAAAGTGTGCGAGAGAGAGAGAGAGAAAAAGAGATTTTTACTTGTCTCCCGATAATCCTTGCCTGGTGAATGCGAACGAATATCTATATCGGGTGCTTTCTGAAACATACTCTGTGTCTTTTTGAACTCTACTCTTTAAACTGCGTGGAAAGGGCGTAAGACCCATCTTAGTATTACGCATACAGCCTTCATCATCATTATTATTATTATTATCGCTATTAATTATAATCTATACACACATAAAAAAAAGGAGAAAGAGAGAAAGAGAAAGCATAATACATCACTACTCAAGTCACTCGTATATTTGGGCACATTTAAGCACCGTTTGTTTACTACACCCATCAGCACCTTTCAAAAATAACGCTGCGTGTAAGAAAAAAAGAAAAAAAAACGACGAACATCCGAAGAACGGTACGACGAATAAACGTGTAGTCTAACAATAATTAAAGAAAAAAAAATGATACTAATGTATAGATGTAATAGGTAGATCGTTTCTCTCCGACTTTTACGCATGTTTTACCTCTCGACAAGACGGACTCGCTCCGAACGGGCGTCGCGTTGTTCCCAGCGTTGCGTTTAAAATTGCGAGTGATTGTGTTACTTCGCGGAAACGATGAGCGCGCGGCGCGTATTACCGCGTTCTCGGGACGCGACGCGACGGTTTCGGCGCACCGTCACGCCAATTGCGATCTCTCACAACCGGGAATTTCGTCTCATCGTGCACTTTCGATCTATTTCTTTATTTTCTCTTCTCGAGAGAAGGATAAGCTGAGGAGATTTAAAATATTCTTACGATTTAAGGGATTAGAGGAGAAAAAAAGGGGAGAAAAATTGAAATGTAAAACGCTTCTTAAGACGTGTATAAAACTACTATTCTAACGTTTAAACGGAGTGTAGAATTTTGAAATATTGTACTTGTTTAAAAAGAAAAGTAAGAGGGGAAGGACGGAAAATAACGATTACTGACAAACTCGGTACGGCGGTACGAAAGGGAAAAAGAAAAATTGAAAAAATTGTCTGTGATTATCAGTCATAATAATCTTTAGGTCGACATATTTTTTAGAGAATATTTTTTAGGAAATTACAAAATTTACGATATATCCCTATTATTGATATGATATTGGATCAGACACGCGCTATACGCATAATAATATTAAAAGTGAAATTGAGGAAAAAAAAAGAATGATGAACTGTAAAAGTTGCAAACTGTTTAAATAGAGTTACAAAATAGTTGAGATTCGATGGCTGTTGTAAAATATTCAGTGTTTGGACAAATAATTATTAAAAAAAAAAAACTATTTATAACTAATATCGAAGTACGGTAATATTATTATATCGCATATTACAGTAGCGTTTTTATCCCTTCTTGCGTTTGCATATTTATGACGGACATAGGTTGTAGGGAGAGAAAGAGAGAATTTTCGGTGAACGGTGGCCCGGACCGAGCAAAACTCACTCTCGCGATTAAAAAATGAGTGCGATTAAATGAACGAGGAAACGAAGTTGCGGAAACGAATCCGAAGGGGGAGAGGGGTGGGACGGGGGGGGGGGAGGTACGAAGAGGGAGGGACAGGGGGCATTTGCCACACGTTTTTTGCGTGTAAATTGTCGTTATCAATCCATCTACTTATCGTAGAGAACTTATGAAGTTTAATCGTAATATCTACATTAACCAGAAAAAGGTACGCGTACCGCATAGGAAAGGAAAACACATAGCCGCTTTCATCACAGGACACATACACGTACATACACACACGGAAAAAGATACACACAGATATTGCCCATGTTTTGTAATTAAATGTTTTGTTAGTATATATTATACGAGAAAATTAACAAAATAAAAACACAAGTGGAAATATGAGAGAAACATGTGCGTGTTGTACATTTTGCTGTGCGCGACGTATATTCCTCTCTTTTGCGTAGGAGCGTAATTTGTGTGCGCCAATGTCGACATGTGCGGCAAACAACATTGTCGACATTGGCTGCGTTCGCTTTGGGCGCTTTCCTGCTGAAAGCGTCAGTCGATCTTTATTGCTCATTACACGTTGAAAAAAGATGGAGTGATGCTTTCAGCACGAAAGCACCCAAAGCGAACGCAGCCATTGTCGTTACAGACCGATGCCTTCGATATCGGTCTCAAATGCCGGGTTCGCGCAAATTAAAATCACATCAGAGCCCGCAACCATGCGAAATGTCAATTCCTCTTGGTTCTGAGAATTCAACGCGAATCGAGGAAAAATGTATCATTAGAATTACTTGGTTCTTAATTTATTACGTGAAAGCTTCTCGGGATTCATGTTGAAGAAACAAGCTTTCTCAGTGTTTTTCTTTTAATTATATCGGCATATTTTTGAAATTATACTTCGTATAAGTTAATTTTGCTTGGAGTTTTCGAAATTAAAAGTAAAATTGTTAAAGAAATATAATGGAATTCAGATTAAATATTTGACGGAAGAGGTCAGTGATCCGAAAGATTCTTGCGCAACAGAAGGGCAAGACCGATCCTCTGCCAACGTTCATTTTACAACTGCCTCAGGATTGATACTTTTTGTGCAGTAAAACTCGCGGCGGGACGAGTAATAACAGAAACGCTACACCGTCTCGTATAATTACGGGGACGTGCGAAATTCGCGGAGCGGATTCGCCATCGAGGAGCGTCAGCGAGGAGTCCTTCTCGCGTGCGAGACGCACGCACTCGCCCGATCGTCCTCCGCGATTATCACAGCGACGCGCCTCAACGAGATCGCGCGCACATACGCACATACGTGTGCAGCCGGGAGAGAATTCGCGGCCGTCAGAGTCCGTGTGTCTCGTTAGTCTCAAATATCGCCGGGGCGCGCAATTAGTCGCGAGAGACGCACACAGCGACCAATCTTAATTATCTCGCTGCGTCTCGTTCCCACGAGCGAACGGAGCGAAAAAGGCGACGAGCGTCGCGTTTCGTTCGACGACGCGTCGCGGTCGCGCCGCCGCCGCACCGTCCCGTTGTGGCTCGCGCTTTTTTAACCGTGTGTGAGAATTTTTTCGCCCACACGTTTATAGGTACAATTACGTGCGTGCGTGCGTGGTCGAGTCACGCGCGAACGGTCACGGCGAGTACGGCGAATACGGCGATGCGTCATGGCACGGACGACGCGACGCGACGCGACACGGGTCGCGGCCGGCTGCGCCTCTCCGTCTCTCTCCGAGGAAATACGCGACGCGTCGCACGCATTTTACGCGCGTTGCGTCCACGTTGGACGCGCGGCGGCAAGCCGCGAGCTTACTCACCGCGCGAAACAAACAAACGCATACACGATGAATCGCGGGACGCGCGTTTATTTACGTTTTTTTTACTTCGCAACTTCGCGCAACTTAACGCGCGTCCAGGACGTCCACCAGCCATGGAGAGAAGATACATGAGACTTTGAATCCGTTCTTTAGGTGAATAACGCATTTTACATGGCGAAAATATATGATGGTTTTTCGCAGAAGAATTAGTCGACCGTTTGGATGGATATTTTCAATATGTTGCTTAACCCTTTGCTGTGACGCGTAGTTTTCCCTTTCATACACAACAACGCCGCCGTCGGCGTCGTCAGGATAAAAATGTGAAACAAATATAAAAGAAATTAAATTTCGCAAAACATACATAAAACCGTCCGCTATGCGATGACTCTTTCAAAAAATCGACGCGCTGTTTACTGACTTTGGAAAATATATACAAAATTTACACAATGCTATTATCAGACTACCGAGATCCAGTCCGGACCGTAAGTGTGTCTTTCTCTCTAATTGATTGCATATCATATCAGTCCTGTTTCACTTATTAATATTACTTTTTCAAAGGATTACGAATACATATCTAAAAATGTAAAAATTAGTTGCCTTTATCGCGAAGTATCAATTTGTTTAAATTATTTAACTTGAATCTCGACGATTGATTCTCTTCTTCTTCTACACATTCGTCAGAGAACGCGCGTGATGCAGTTATTTCGATCTTCCGGCAACGCGCGTGACCGGCAACACCGGCATGACCGGCATCTTGGCCGTCATCGCGCCGGTCGCGCCGACCGCGCCGACCGCGCCGACCGCGCGGCGGCGTACGTACAGTGGAACGTTCTGCATTTGTTTACACGCAAATTACTTGCCTCGCTTTATCCCCCGCTCGCCGACCCCCGCGCGGTCGACATAACTCACCGTGACGGATTCAATGGAACGCCCGTTAAAACAAATGCAGTTTTGATGCGCCGCGTTCCGCGGGATGTGTTCTGCATTCTGCGTCCAGGCGTGATTTACCCTGAAGACACCGTACGCGCTTTACGCATTTCGAGCGTGGAGCGGACCAGAAATAGCCGAGCGAACGCACGCGAAAAGATTGAAGGGAGAATTATATTTGATCGAGAGGAATTTCAACGTAAATCTTAAAAAATAAGAAAAGAATGCGATCGATACGCGCGCGTGTCCTATAGTTAAAAAAAGATTTAGATTTTTAATCATCGGGCGTCGCGTCGGTTTGATATTAATTTGTGAATTAAACGAATGTGTTATATATTGCATATACACGTATCCTCTTACTCACAATAGTTTTATATTTATAATGATTTGTAATCTACGCAAAACGTATGCGTAACAAGTTAAGAATAGGGAACAGTTGGCCGGTGAATCAATGTTCGTTGAGTCGCGGAAATTAATAACAAAAGAGTGATCGATATACATATATTATTTGAATGAAATTGTCTCCAAGTTCGTATAAAAATAATATTATCTCTTTATTACAAACATATCTCACAATTAATGGAAAATTTTTGTCTGTTATGCAATTAGACACGCAATATATTTATCTCAATAATATAATAGGTATTAATCAAATCTATTATGAAGAAACGGCGTAATCGGCGTTCTAATACAGGTTTGTTAAAGAAAATGCTTGAAATGTCGGCTGTAACGTACGCGCTATAGCGCGTTTTAAAATAATAACGTATTAGTAAACATCAGATCGTGTAAGAAAATATTGTACGTTAGAGCGAAAAAACAGGCACTTTGAACATTTTCGTTAATTTACTTCTGACAGGATCACGTGAGAATAAAGCCTAAAGGAATCTATATTCATCGACGTTTCTCCCTAAAGCGTCGACAGGTAAGAATGAAAGGAAGGGTAAGATTGGTAAGAATCATCCTATATAAAGTATCTCTGCGTGTGGATGGTAGCCCGCTCGTTCAATCGAGCTTTCAAAATCGCACGCGCGCGGAATCCTATTTTAAATTCTTCCATCATTATCTCCATCTTAAATTAAATCCACGCGCAGCCCGGTCCGTTTATAAATCACTAGATTCATGGATCCGCGGATTCTCGCTATACGCCTGTATCTTCCCGCATTCCTCGATCCCTCCTCTCTCTCTCTCTCTCTCTCTCTCTCTCTCTCTCTCTCTCTCTCTCTCTCTCTCTTTCTCTCTTTTTTTGATTCTGGCAGCCGGCAGCCGAAATCGTCCAAATTACGCGACGACTAGTGCGCCAAGGAACGCGAGCGCGCAAAACGTATAAGCGTCCCACACGTCTCCGTCGCTTTCCGCCACCCTCGCGATCGCCCGTCCTTACGTCACGATTGTTCTGTTCGCGCCTCCGCGCGCAAGCGGATCTCGCTCGAAAGCGCGCGCGGCCGCTCCGTCGTAATTAAACGCGTGCACGCGCACGCGTGAGCGCGCGCTCGCACGCATTTGTTTCCGCGGAACAGTGAATAACCTCTCCCGGCAGTTCGTTCTCACATGCGCGCGCGCGCGCGCGCGCACGCGCGAGCGCACATATGCATGTAAACGAGCACTCGGGAACCAGGTTGCTGCCACCCTCTTCCCCCACCCTCACCCCCTTCGGCCGATTGCGTTGCCGTTCCCACCTCCCGCCCGTCGCGCCACGCTGCGCGTTTTCTCCGGCGATTTCAAGAAAGCCATATAGCTCCTTTCTGCCTTCGGCCGTCCTCTCCCGTCGTCGTCCCTCCTCCGGAGGGGGCCCGGCTCCGCTCGACTCGACTCGACTCGACGCGACTCCGACTCCACCGTCCGTCGCGTGGTTCGCCTCGGCAACGAAAGGTCCGCTCTCCGCGTGTTTCCCCCTTCCTTCCTCGCGACGACTCTCGTCTCTCCGCGCTCCTCCGGCCTCCGCCTGCCTCTCCTGTTCACTCACCCTTCGTCTCCCCCACCCCCACAATGCATTCGTACAATCCGTTCAGGTACGTGACGAGCGGATGCTCGTTCCCGAGAGAGGGTTTCGCGACGGGACGCTTTTCTCTCGTTTTTCGGTTTCGAAAAATGATGCAATCGCGATTCTACGTCGTGGAAATACAGGGACAAAAAGTCGCTATATCTCTTTCCATCGTTTGCTCCGCGAGCATTCACTGTATTCGCGTGTTGGTTCAGTCGTCTGGTTTTCGAGTTAAGAGTCATTTGTGAGATTTTCCTCTCGTCGCTATTAGAGAGATATTTGCGCGCGAGAGGCGAGGATATACCAAGAGTACACTGTAAAAGTGAAAATGAAAATGATTGCCGTATGAAGGGTAAAAGCACGTAATAAGGCGATGTATATATAACGAGCTGTGAAGATCGTCGCATCCACCTGTCTCCTGCCCCCTCTCCCTGCGCGAGTTTACATACGTAAAACATACGTCTGTAATGAAATGTAGGCATCCGCGGAACGTCGTAGCCTACATACGTCACTGCTCCCGCGAGAAGCGAGCGACGAGGTGTTAGTCACCTCAAGGACGTTCGTTGTAATTGGGATAGGTCGGACGGAACCGTCGGTGCAACGAGGAAGGAGCGCTACGACGCGGCGGGAGAAAGAGAGGGATCGAGAGAACGGAGTCGTGCACACCGCCGAGATACAGTGGAAACGCATGTCGCGGCGGAGGAGTGCGTGAAAGAGAGAAAGAGGGTGGCATCGTAGGATCGGGGGGGGGGGGGGCGCGGGGAGTGAGCGAGCGGAGAGAAGGAATGCGCGCACGCGCGACAGAGAGAGACTGTTGAATTTTCGTTTCGACATAAAGAAGAAACGTGAGCGCGAGAGAGGGAGGATTACGAGGAACGAAGATCGAGCGCGAACGACGAAGATGGAGAACGAGGGTAGGCCGGAGCGTAGCGCGGAACGAAGAGAGAGGAAGAGAAGGGGCGCGAGCTAGAGGCAAGAGCGGCAAGACTCGAGCGACGGCGCGGTGGGGGCGACGCTCGCGAGTGGTGGGGGGAGAGCGAACGGGGATATACGCCATACGGGGAGAGTGGAGAGTCATCCGCGCCGCCGGTGTTACGAGTATCTGTAAATGGCGCCTAGCCGTGAACGTCGGCACGTCACGGACCCCTTTTTCTCTCTCTCTCTCTCTTTCTCTGTCTTTCTCTCCCTCGCGCTCGGCGGCAGTCGTGCGAGAGCGGGCTTTCCGCGCGCGTATAGTCCACGGTGAAACGAAACGACTCAAACGACGGTGAACGCGGGCCCTGCCTTTTCTCTCTCGGTACTCAGTACAGAGATACCGTCGTTACCGTCGGGACCTGCGGTATTGTGCGTCGCGTCGACGTGCGGGTGCGAATCGCGACCGCGAGTGCGTGCATCATCTACCCCTTCCCCTACCCCGCCTCCTCTCGATCCTCCGGCCCATCGGCCGCTACCTGTCTTCGCCCCCCTCTCCTTCACTCTCTCTCTTTCTCTCTCTCTCTCTCTCGCTCGCCGCGCCAACGACGTGTCCCGCGCTCGCTCGGCCGCTCGGCGCTCGCTTGTGTTTCCTCCGCGGGCTCGGGGCAATCGTGGCTCTCTTCCTGGTGTGTGCGCGTCAATGCTCAGTGGCGCCCTTTGTCGAATTCGCGTGCAGGCAACATGGAGGAAGGTGCGGTGGTGCTACGATAGTGGTTTCCAAACGAGGAGAGTGCTACGCGACGACGACGACGACAGCAGCGCCGTCGCGGTGCCCGGAACGACGAGTGTATCAGCTCCTATCGTCTGCTGCTACTCCTTGGCGATCACCTCCTCCACCTCCTTGCCCGTCGTCTCCTTCGCTTCCTCCTCCTTCTCTTCTCCGTCACCCCCTCGGCCGTCTCTTCCTCCTCCGCCTCTTCCTCCTCCTCCCCCTCCTCTCCCCCGCTTCTTCCTCCTTCCTTGGTGACTACAACGACGGCGGCGACGACGACGACGACGACGACGACGACGACGACGACGACGACGACGACAGCGGCGGTGGCAGCGACGGCAACAGCAACGACGAGTCAAAGCGCCGGTTTCCTCGCCTTTGTTCGGACTGGCGATCACGTCGCCGCGGAGCCTACAGGTAAAGAACGTCCCCAGGACTTGCAACCCTTTCCCTCTCTCCCTCCCTCCCTCCGGGACGGAGGGACGCTGAAGCGCTCGCATCTTACTTTCTTCTCTTCCTCCTCCTCCTCCTCCTCCTCCGCTCCTGCCTCCCTTCGTCCCCCGCTCCCTCCGCCGCCTCGTTACCGGATTCGACCATTCCGGGTCGGACGTCGGAGTGGTGACGGAAATGTTTATGCCCGCGATGAGGTAGTTCGGGGAGTCGACCCTTCTTGTCATTGCTGCTGCGCGCGTGACGGAGAGACGCGTGACTTTAACCTTCTATGAATTATTTTCATGAATGTCAAAGAATGGGAGATTCGAGCGATTCTCTTTGTCCTTTCCCCGCCGGACGAGTCCTCCCTCCTCTCCCTTCTCTCTTCGGAGAGGACAGTCGTCTGTTTATCTGGAGTGAAAAGGGAGTTAATGCTCGCGCGGGGGACGATCCGTTCTGCGATCGTTAATTAAATAGATCCGCTCGCCGTCGCGCGACGGGTAGGGTGTTTTTAAAAATAAAGGAAAGGAGAAACGAGAGAGAGAGAGAGATCATATGATTTCGGATACGTATCCGCCTCTCTCGGCGTGTGTTTGTCTCGCTTGTTTGACTGGCGCGTTTTCAAAAATAGGTCACTATGGCACCTAACGACGTATACCCGAAGTTAACAATGACAAACAAATGTGTTACATTATTTTGAAGTCTCGCAGGACTCGCTAGAGGATCGAGAACACTTGCAAAACGACGAAAGGTTATTCCATCGGGGTGGTTGGAACCCGAAAAGTGTGCGAACGTGTGTATTCTCGAATATTTGGAAAATCACGCGAGACTTTCCCGAATCGTAATTAATTGATTTTAAATCTCGGAACGAATCGTTTTTCGTTTCTTTATGTCTTATTTTTACTCGATTTTTCTTTATTCGATTCCACGCTTTTGTACATTTGATCGAAATCAATTTTTACCCTGAAAATTCGCGCTACGGTTTCGTCATCGAATCGCGCGATTGAGGTGGATCTTGCGGGGGAAACGGAGGGGGAGGGGGAGGATTCTCTTGTCGGGACTCGCGCTCGGTAACACCGGCTCGTTTTCGCGCGCGGCAACGGCGAGTTCATCCCTCGGGAATCGCGCGCGGCAACGGCGACGCGTCCGCGAATCGATACGCCACTTCGGCCAGTTGCTGCACGCTGATGGCTCGCCGGCTCTTTAACGTGGTGGTGCATCGATAAGAGGCCCCCGGAGGCGTTATTATCGCGTGAATACGCGGCACGGTTGCCGCGAGCCGCGAGACGTCTCATGTGTGCCGTAATATTTCGCGACCCCCCTCCCCCGGCCGTTCTCCGCGCGTCGCTTACCCCCAGGCTGTGAAATTTCCTTATGTAGATTTGTAGATAGAAGAGCGAAGGGAGAAGAAGCGGAGGAGGGAAAGTCCAAGAATCGGTTGTGCGCGAACGTGCCTTTTTTTCGTTTTAACGTCAATTAGTTCAGCGCGCGCGCGAGTTCCAGTTGCGTTTTTTCATTTTTATCTTTATTCTTTAAATTGAATCGTTGGACAACTCTCGAGAGAACGATTCAAACGTCCACCGTAAAATGTAACGAAACAATTTTCTTTTAATAATAATAATAATAATGATTTTTACAATCGTGAGAGTTAACGTATAGAATTAAACCCGCATATTCGCGCGCAACCAAGTGAGAGATACGTTCGTCTTCCTATATTCGTACCGTAGTTACCGTAGATCGTAATAAGGAACGGAGTCAGGGTCGCCGCGTGTTGTCAGCTAGAGTTCTTTGTTTAGGAGAGACCGGGAGACGATGATCCCCACGGCCGGGCCGGGCCGAGTCACGACAACCGGGTCGCGCGCTGATCGTCGTGGAACGCGTCTTATCGTCCATTCGTCGGTCGATCGACCGACCGGGGGAATCGACGATCCGGCGAGAGACGACGGCGAACATGTGCTCCGACTCTCGTCGCTGAATCGCGGATAAGGTCGAGAGGGAAAGGGAAGCGCGCGGCGCGGCGTTACGTCGTCGATCGCGTTGCACGCGGCGTGAGTCTCGGCCGATTCCCCCCTTTCCGTATTAAGAATTGCGTGCGCGAGAGTCGCTTTCGCGTAACACAATGGGAAAAGTTCACTCTTGCGGATCGCGTCTCGTTGCGCTGTCGGGAATTATACGCGTCGCCGCTGATAACGCGACGAGCAACGGCTCGGATAAAAACGTTAAAAAATGGCTACGTTGTGACGGACGCGTCGAATTTTCTTACGTCGCAAGGTTGACACTGATACTTAATCATTGTTCTTCTGGAGCAAGCGCCGATACGCGGTGATCAATTTAAATAGCGGTCCATTATCACTTATTATCCGACTATTTGCATCAGAAAACAAATTTTTTAATTCGACGAGGATAAATGAAACAAGTTATGATAAAGATTTTAATGAATGAATGGTTATTTTCTATAATCACACTTATGTTTATATTATTATACCTATATTATTACTAATTATTATATAATTTCCGGCGATTACGTGTGTGCAATGCAAGAAAAATAATACCGCGACTATATGCATGAAATCCAAGACACTTTTATACATAATCTTGAACGTATTTAAAATCTGTTAAATCTATTAAAATTATTAAAGAGTTATAAAGAATCTAGAAAACCAAAAGTACAAATAACCAGTTTAAATAAAAAATGTAAAAAACGCATTTTGTTTCTATGCCTGAAACTTTGCGTTTCATTATAAATAAATTATACGATTTAATGTAAACCGTTTATAAAATCAAAGAAACCGTCAGGATAGATTTGAGACAGGGTTCAGGCTTATTGTACAACCGGGCGAGCAATCCTTTTTTCTTTCAATCTTTTCGAAGCGCACTGACCGCTCGATTTCGTCATGCCGTCGGCGCGGGGGAGAGAGAGGAGAGGGGAGAGGTAGGAAAAGGAAAAAGGGAAAAGCGTTAGAAACGGACGATCGTTCGCCGGTTGAAGGCGTAGGTGAAAATGCAATTAGGTTCTCCGTGTTACGCGCGGCTGGCGCGAAACCGCACGCGTGACGTGACGTGACGTGGCGTGCGTGCGTGCGTGCGTGCATGCGTGTGCGAACTGTAAATTCAAAATGTAAATGCGCCGACCACGCGAGTTACACGGGATCCTACTTGAAAATAGACATCGGGGCAGGAGGTAGACGACCGTCGGAATCGTTTTAATCAACCGGCGACGTAAATACTCGCGGATCGTTATCCGCCTCTGCGGCCCGGCCGCGTTTCGCGGTTCGCCCCGTAATCGCCGCTCAACTTAACGCCGCTAATTGCGCGTAAACGCCCGTGGATTAGATTACTTTGAGATTTTCGCTTCTGGACCGCGCGAAAAGATTTCCACTACGCTTTGACTCCGCGGCTGTAAACCGCAGACAAACTCCGATTTGGACGTCCCGATTTAGTCTCTCGCAAAGGCTTCACGCTTCAACGTTACAACAATTTAATTGTGTCTTAATTGAATCTGTAATTTATGCATAGATTAAGAAACGATTAATCGTGGTACTAGCGAGGAATTAAAACTCCCAACACGTCCACTTTTAACATTTGATACGTCTTACTTTCGATCGGATTATATAATGAAATTATATTATCACGTTAATGATTTAATCATATTTTAGCATTTCGATAATAGAACTCATCAGATTAGAAGAATTCGAGAGATCGATTATCCTTTCTTACCGAGAAAATTCCGTGGTACGGAATCGGGGACCGTCTATTTGCGAATATCTATACAATATGCACCACCGTCTATCTGTGCGCGCGCGCGCGCACTCGCGGGCGAGTGCGCACGTGTGCGACCCCCGTAGAAACCTGTTTCTCCGTGACAAGTTATTTGGATCGCGGAGACGATCCTCGTCGCAGGTTTAATTTCTGCATCGAGCGTGCCGGCGCATGCGTCACGACACAGCTCCTCTCCTATTCTCACCGAATAATTTACGGCACGTGAGCTCCACGGGATCGAACGCGTTTATGAGAGCCCGGCCCCGGCATCGCGGATGAATCAGAGAGAGAAAGAGAGGAAGGAGAGAGAGAGAGAGAGAGAGAGAGAGAGAGAGAGACGCAGAGAAAGAAAGAGAGACAGAGAAAGGGTGACGTGCGCGGAGTGTGCGCCGGGCACCGACAGTCAAGCCCGTACTCTTTGCGCTAAACGTCATCGGTTCTAAGTATCACCAGGCATGTATGCCGTATATAAATAAAGGCTTATAGTCAGATAGTTGCTGATGAGAGGGTACCAGAAAAAAATTCTTTACCATCAGAACAATATTTTACATATACATAAGAAATATTTCATAGGGAAAACAAGAGATATATTTAAGAAAATGTATATTATTTATTATTTATTTATTTTATACATATTATATATTTATGTATTTATGTATTATTTGTATTATTTTACTTATCTATAGATACATAAAAATATATTTTTTGGATAAGAACATCTTATTAAAAATATTTAATTCTTCTGTTATTTTTTTAAACATTGTTAATAATTATAATGAAATCATGTTTTGGCGAAGAATTTTTTCCACGATTTTTCTACGTTTTAAAGAACGGTCTGACTTTCTACCTTGTTTTATTTTTGCTTTATATGTGCACATGGACGGAAATTACATAGTAAACGATATCAAAAGTGAGGGAATAGTCATGAAGGGACAGATGATGAGATCCTGTTCGACGCACGAGCACCAAAGCGAGTGTTACACACGAGTGTTACACACGATACATTACGACGTATCGCCCTTATGTAGAGCGTTTCGCAAATGCGAATCGCGTAAGCGCATGGGATCTTGATTCATCGGCGAACAAAAGAACTTTCGCTGTGCACGGGTCAACGATGCAGCACGCACGAGCGACGAACTAGGTGGTCGCAATCTCCCCCCCCTCCCCCCGTCCCCACGTACGATAAAACCGACGACGTTGACGCATCGAGAAGCGAGGTGTGTATCTTCTCTTCCGCGGAATCTCCGCGAGGTCGAACCGAATCTACGCGAGAGGCACCCCTCGTCACTTGTCCCGATATTATCCCCGAGCACTTGACGTGAGACGACGTCTCTCGGTTTCTCGGAAAGTATTATACCTGTAATCCCGAGCTAAAACAATCAATGTCATTTTCTGCTTTGGAGATAAACGAGCGAATGTTCTACACCTGAATACCTGACACTTGTAGGTGACATGATAAAGCGAAGAATTGATTAAATTTAAATGGAGAATCTTTAAATCAGAAACATTTCGCTGGGAAAAGGAGATATTTTATTTAATATATAATTTATATACACATGGCTCCTTAATTGTATATTTATTCATTTAACTTTATTGGATATTATGTTAGCCAATTTATTTATATAATTTTATTAGATATTACATATATCCAGACGCTGTATCATTCTTTCGTAACGAGTGTAAAATATTGATCACTTGCTGGAGACAAATAAAAAAATCTTTGATTAATGAAAATAGCTGTAAGATACTATTCTAACAATAAGCAGTGACCTTTCCAACAATAAGTAGACTTTTCATATGGTAAAGTTTTCATAAATAAAACCTTCGACACTAAAATAAAGAATATATTTAAATCGCGAGATATTTTTCATTGTAACTAATTATAATATTTCTTATAATTTTATTTTCTTTTGCCTTCTCAAAATTGAAATTAAGTTCTAGCTAAATCTGTTAAATAATTAATATTATCATTTGAATCATAAATTTATTATAGCATTAATAAATGTCTAACATTTAGTGCTCACATTTATAGATCTAAAAAAATATTTATACGAATTGTTTTACTTAAAATGGTTTTCACGACAAATTGTCAGTCTTTTACATCTCTACTACGAGAATAAAGAGGCATGTAAAACGTAACGTTATGTCCTTCACGAAGGCCGGTCGTTTTTCGCGTTCGTATTCTTAAATGATCGACTTGCGGAGTGTCGTTTCATCAGAAAGAGAATTAAGCGGGAATTGTCAAGCGACGCGCCCGCCTTCTTCGTTCCGTATTCGCGGATCGATTCGTGTTACCCACATCTTCGCTCGGAATAAAGCGGATAAGAGCTCTCTCCCTCTCTCGCTCTCTCTCGCTTCCTCCTTCTCTAGGCCACGGGGTGCCGGGGGTCCTTCTTATTTGACGGCTCGTCCGATCCTGGTGAAATCTGTTGCTAACCGGGCGGGCGGCGACGCTCACAAAGGCCACGAGGAAGCGCGTCGAGACGCCCGCGCGAACACGCAACCGCCGTTGGCTTGCGCACACATACGTACGTACATGCGCGCGCGCGCGCAAGCGCGTTCACACGCATATAACACATACACGCGCGCGCGTAACGCTGTTGTACGGGTGGTGCGTCGCGAGCGCACACGGCAGGTACGTGTAATCGCAAGATTGCAGCCGAGCACTCTTTTAATAGACGACAGACTAGGCTTATAGACGCGCGTTAGACATCGTCCACGGTCAATGGTTGGCACATGCCGTACGTACGGCACATTGAATGAAATATTTTCAGATACGAGCGTATGTGTCCGCTCGTGTCGTCGGCAGGTACGCGAATAAGTATCGTCCGCGCGTCAACGATCCGCGCGGATCCGAGCCACGAGCTCAGCAAGGACGGAACGGATCGCGAGCGAGCACTCGCGCTTTTCCTTTGACGCATCAACGAGATAGGAACCGTATGTTCGTTGATGTGAATTTGGACTCGTTTGTATTCGCGACGTTGTGCACGCTCATTGAAGCTAGTTATTTCACTCGTGTCCGTTCACGCGCTCTTTGCTTGGTCTGTGGATCTGTCTTTAACAATAAGATATGAAAAAACTTGGCTTCTAAAACAATATCTCTGCACTGATATTCGATAATTTCGGACTTTACGTGAACGGTGGACTTTTATTTAATTATGATATCAGTTACGATCAGTTATCAGGTGAATAAAATGAATAATTTGTCTTTTTTTTTTCCAATCTTGTTTGTGGTCGTGACATAATTTATAAGCGATAGACCAATCGATCGGACAAAATTGGCGAACTCGAAATGCGAAACTGCAATCGTCCTTACATTTTTTACTAAAGCAGCTTTTTTTTGTCGCAATTTTACGTTATAAATTTATCAGATTTTTCGCTATAACTGAATTGCATTTTCGTGACTCGCTGTTTGACTAGATTCTCGCATTACGAAGTTAGATATCGGCAAAAAAATCTTGGAATGCGATGCCGAGCGCAGATTTGTGTCAAAACTTATAATGATCCGGGTACCAAAAGACTTCGCAGCATTTCCAGTGCAAATATACTATCATGAATTAAATTTGCATGACAATATCCTTATCAATGGATGATTTGCGCAACGAGGGGAGCGGAAATTCCGTAGTAGGTAGTCATAACTCGTTGCTATACCTACCTACCTCATTATGACTCACGCTCCATTACTATTCCTGGAAAAAAAAAAAAAAAAAAAAAAAATACGATTGAACGTTAGTCGTGCTCGAGTACGTTAAAATGACGTGTCAATAATTGAGAGCGTATACGTTAGAAAACGCGATTGCCCTGTATAATTACGTTTTTCGCTCGGAGTTACATTTTAATTTGTTTAAATCGTCACGTTTTTCGGCTAAAAACTTTTGAATAGATGACTGTACGTTATCGCGAAATGAGCTTTCACCACGCTTGATCTATTATTTCAAGTGAAATGTCACACTTAAAAATACCATGTCCACCGTTGTTGGAATATCGTTTAATCTTGTTCCAACGCTCTCGCATTTCTCTGGCATAGTTGGCGGATATAATTTTTTGAAGTCGATAAAACGGCGATATATATTTTTTCGCTCTGCAGTTATAAACCGACGATAGATATGTCCATAATCAACTTTGCGACCGCGCGAAAAGATATCAACAAAAAAACAGCGTATAATTGTGACAGTGACGATATGACCGCGTGCCTGCGACTTTCTAGCACATAAATAAAACGAATGCTCGAGAACTGAATAACTTACAATTATCAAATGACCGAGATGATTACTTATCATTTATAACAGTTCGATCGAGATATAAAGGCGCATTTTAAAGCGAATATTATTGTCAGAGTGACCTAAATTATGCAGATATACCTGCTATGCACTTCTGCTCCGGGTTCCACATTGTATTTTTACGTAATATGATTAAGAAAAATATTCTATGATCGTAAAATGTGTAATCGTCTTTTTAAATTTTTCTGTGATAGACGATAATTCGAAAACACAGGCGCGTTGATTAATGAAAGTGTTTAAACGGTTCGTGATAAAAGATAAAACATGATTCAGAGACAAATACAGCGATTAATGAAAGCATTTAAATGATTTGTTTCATTCAGTTTATAAGACACGTCGCCGTTCGTAGATTCTCTCACACGCAGAGATTGTATTCCGCAATATATACGGACGATACGTGCAATAATAGAATCTCCCTCATTTATTTGAATTTTCATTATTCGAAGACTTTACTACTCAAACATTCTGTTATCCGAATGCAGATGGTGCACGCATATTCTTCACAATATATATTTCCCCTTACGTTTGAAGCAGGAATATTTCGCGCAACATTTACTAAAGATGAGCATATGAGATATGAGCCTTTTCATCTCAAAGCTCGCTCACTCGCACTCGGTTCGCGCTATGGCGAGCGGTGAAAATAGTTTTCCCTCGGTGTGTTACCTCGAACGTCATAGTACACGCTTCGATCACGCGTTTCAATTGAGGTGTGCCGCCATATATATCTCTCCTCCCCCCACGATGGATGATTAAACAAATGACATTACGCTGCGCTGGCCGTTCCCTCGAAAAAGCCCCTCCATTATGGCACGAGTCCATGCGTGAGTATAGTTTTTACGCAAGGAAAATAGTGTATTACTTAATTAACATACTAATACTCACTTAAGAGTGTAATACTCGTTAATGTCTCGATCATGCGACAGTTTGCCCACGAGACTCTTTAACCTTCGTTCAAAGAAGTCTCGAAACAATTTGTTAGTGAACATGCGATAAAAGTCACTTAAAATTTTCATTATTACTAATACTAGTAATAATTTAGAAGGGTAATATTAGTGATTACTTTCTAATAATTTGGATATCACATTACGAGAAATCGTGGCGATCAATTTTGAAATACGTGTTTCAAATTTCATATAAATATAAAAAAGATGATTTTACCGTGAAGAAAATAACTGATTTCGGATGAATAAAATGACATCTCTGTAAAAGATGCCGTCTCAATTGTGATTCGAAATTGTGTAGCGATCTTACTTTTTTATTGCTCCTTATACGCATCAGTTTCAATGGTGTTCATTCTTGTTGAAAGCAAGCCGACGACAACTTGGCCTCGTAAAAATCTTCGCGATATTCGTTACTCTCGTTAACGCTTTGCTTTTAGTTACCTTCCTCGTGCTGGGGATCCCAGTTTCCTATACGTTTTGCTCGCGCGGCAATTCTGGCAAGCAATTGGAAGAAGCAAAACGAGCACGCAGTAAAATGCGAAGAGCAAAGTCCTGCCAACACAGTTAAAATTTCTCAATTTAAAATATACGCTTGAAACACTAGTTGAATCGGGGTCTAATAGATTCCAGTTTAGAGCTAATGAAGTTGTCCTTTGAATACGCATACGTCTACGATTACATGGCCCCGTGTTGTACATTATTTTTGAAACAATCGTTGAAATCATGTTATTTCATTGTTGGCACAAAAACCAGATCCTCTCCATGTTTACAAATACTCATGTACAATAACGAAAGTTGAGAGGTCTATAGAGGACGGGTCTCTGACTTGGTCAAGGTGAACGACCTACTGTATCTGTGTTAATTTAGAGAATTTTTATACGCAAGGATGCTCCGCGAGGATATTTATTAAAATGCTGCGTTTCTCGAAAAAAGAAATAAATTTTTTGATCCAACCGAATATACAATTCCCCTTTAACATTCTGAAGCATAACTTTGCTGCCGTATACGAACTATTCTCGTGTACTGAAGTGTACTCAGTCTTGGCACCTGGGAGTCGTAAACGCCTCGTAGTCGCAGCTCGGGAAATGCGCGGGAACGACGACGCAAACGTGTTAACCGGCGCGAGTATAAGCGGAGTAACACGCGAAAACGGAGGGAGATTCTAACGCGGATGACGCAAGTGTGTACGGCGACTTTCGATTGATTCTGCGTCGGTTATAATAATAGCGTGCGAGATGGGGTGATGATACCGCTGCCGGGCAGTCTGGGCCTCCGCGCGACTGATTACCGGGTGCGGTGCGGAGGTGAATATCGCAGAAGACGATCGACTGTCGTCCACCAATCGTCGACCAGTACCACGATTGCTACCTCGAAGATACCTTCTCGAGTACTTTTATCGCATCGCTCCCCGTCTCTCTCTCTCTCTCTCTCTCTCTCTCTCTCTCTCTCTCTCTCTCTCTCTCTCTCTCTCTCTCTCTCTCTCTTTCTCTCTCTCTCTCATCATAGAACGTAGATAGCGGTGCAAAACTGCGATCGAGATAGCTTTGTTAACGACGAGGCCTTTGTTAATGACGGGTACGATTTGAGTCCTAATAGAGTCACGTTTCGCGGGAAATAAATGTGGAATCGTGCCGTTACTGGGGGATAGCGCGTAACGTAAGACGATGAGAAAGAAATCGCATTAAGGACCCTGACACGAGCGTCGTCTTCCTCGCGATATCGAGATAAACGCGAGCGTAATCGCGCTCCTCGCGCGAAGCGGGCGCGTTAAGATAAGTTAACGGAGTCCGCGTGAGGTCCGCCATAAACACCACTCGAAAAGACAGCAACTGTAAACACCGGCTGTTGTCAGTTATCTTTCTCTTTCTCTCTCTCTTTTTCTTGATCTCGTTTTTTCCGGGTTTGTCATCGCGGCACGTGAGCATGTTGGTTTAAAGTGGCAATCGGAATGCCCGTTGCCGTTAGCGACATATTTGCGTTTGCGAATCGTCTTATCCTCTCTCACATCTTTCCTCTTCTTCTGCTCCTATAGGAAAGCTGGATCTTAACAGACTTGAAAAATTATTCAAGTTCGAAATAAGCGCTAAGTGAATTTGTTGAATTCGATAAGGATAAGGTTTCAAACTCGAAACGAATCTTACAATTTCTGGACGAAGTGAGCTCATAATTTTTTCAACATTTATTTAATCACGATTTTATCCATATTTAAAACTTATTGATTGTGAATTCAATATGTTATTCGTAACTCACAAGCGAGAGACATATATCCTGCAAGTATAAAATTATATTTATTTATAGATTATATTATTTTTCCATGATTTCTGAAGAAATTATTCATTGCGATTGCGTTACATATTTAAAGTGGCTTTTGCTCTAAAACTATTATTCGAGGTGATATTTTTTGCGACCAATTTCTTGACAATAAAGAGGTTTTATGCTTATAAGCATACTAGTAGCATTAAATTAATTATTAATATAGATTTAGTCAGCAGGTAGCTTTTAGCTTCAGCAGGTATAATCATGTTGAAAAATTGACTGTAATAATCAGTACGTGTCTTCCTTTTGCCCTGAAATATAACTGCACTTATAACCCGTAAATATTAATATTAAGACTGACAGAGATGACAAAATATCGAATTCATTTATTCTGTCCCATAATTTCAATTTTTTTTCACGCCTCTCCTTTTCTCTTTTTATATCATTTTTATCTATCGATTCGTGTCAAATAAAAAAAAAAATCGATGTTACCGGCGGCGATTACGCGCTGCATCGGCATCGCCACGCGTCTCGTCCAATCTAATTCTCTCTCTCTCTCTCTCTCTCTCTCTCTCTCTCTCTCTCTCTCTCTCTCTCTCTCTCTCTCTCTCTCTCTCCTTCTCTCGCTCGCTTTGTCTCGCTATTCGTGACTTTTCATTCATCCGTCGCTGTTGCAACGACAGCGACGAACAAGCGCTTGACTGTTACGCGCTCTAAGCGCGTCGGCGGCTCCTTAACGATCCACCGATACGCGGCGGTGACTTCGGAATCCTTTTGCGACCCGCGGCCACGACTGGTTACTCGCGCGACTTAAATAGCGATCGATACGCGCGCGCCCGCGGTGTGCAACGAGCAATGAAAGAGGAGAAAAAAAGGAAGAGGGGACCGAAGGGGAAAAGGGAACCGGCACGTCATGGACGCTCGTAATCGTCCTACGCACGCATGTACGGAATAAGCGAGGCGATGTTATATAATTTACTATTGGCCGCTTCGCGCGCTCCCGCCTCGTAATCTTCGAGTAAGCCGATCGTGGCCGTGACTCCACAAATCGTCTCGAATCCATCCCGATAGATCCCGCGGGAGGTACGACAATCGCGCGAATAACTCGGCACGGTAATCGACTACCGATGTAATTTTCGAAGGTGGATTCGATCTCTAAATTCTCCAAGTCAACGTTAGGATTCTACGTGGCTGTAGTTGCACGAGAAAACAAACGTTTACTTACACTGTAAAAATATAAAGCACCCCTAGAAGAATGTCACAACTTAAATTTCGATTTTGAGTTAAGCCCATGAAAAGTATATGCCTAAAATGTGACCTGCGAAATTCGCTGCATGGGGCAGGAGTTATTCTTATAAACCGGTTATGTTGCGGACCGTTACGGTCACTGGATGAATAGTGTCATAAGTGGAATTGACAAGTGAATCACCCCAGACCTTTTCAAGAAACAGCAAATAAATTTTATTATATCACAATATCGTGATTGTAATTGCGTTAGTTATTTTACAATTTAAAAAAATTGAATTAAAATTGTTTCTCTTATCCTAAAAATGGTAAATTTTTGAGTTGACAGTATTCTTCTCGGAATGCGATAAAAAATTACATTGCAAATAAATATCGTGTACGACGAAAACGTATATATTTTTGTTATAAATCGTGTGACGCACTTATACGTAATTTTATACATATATATAATTTTTTTTACAATGTATATTCCTACCGTAATTCTCGTGTAAACTCGTGTCTCCCGTAAGGATAAGGGTTAAAAGGCCACGCGCTATTTGCGGACGATCTTCCTCGCGCGCGTTCCCGTGGTGTCGTAAAAGCGATTTGCGGTTCCTCGCTTTTCGCCCCTTATCCATCTTATTGTTAACCGTGGTAAAGGTGGATCCAGACCAAGCTAGTAAGGACGAACGATCGAGAACGAACTCCGTTCCCTTGACGCACCTTGTCGAGGGATGGAACAGATTCGTTGACATAAATTCGTTCGTGCTCGCGATGCCATCCGCGTTCGTTCAGGCTCGTTCGTTCGCGTTCGTTCGCGCTCTTCGCCTGAACCCACCTTAACGTGTTCAGGTGCTCGTGTATACACCTTCGCGATTGTGTAGAACGGGCTTGTCATATCGGTGACGGCGACGGCGACGGCGGTCGCGCGCAGCCGAGGCATGCGTGTGCAAATTATACGCGGACCAGTTGCGAGGGGAGAATGAATGTCTAGCGATGTGCACGTGACCCGAGACCAGCCAATAGGCCGCGGCCCATTCAACAGCATCTCACCGACCAGTGCCGTACCGACATTAGCGCGCCGTCCCGACTCTAGTCATTCTTCTCTAGTTTGTTCCTGATAACTCTTTCGCTTTCCAAGGGATATTCGTGTCACTTTTTCTCGAACGCTTCTTTCGAATCTCTCTCGGATTTTTATCTTATGTAATCTTCTAGTCGTCGCTTCAGTTGTCAATGAATCGATCTTCAATCGGTCGTAGGTGCGTTCTCGTGAGACTTCACTCTGTGTGCCCTGTATAAACTGGGACGCGTTACACTCGTTACAGAGTTGACAAATCGGTCGCGATTTCTCCCCGTAATAATCTCGCGGAAGAAAAGAGATGCACTTCTCGAACGAGTCTGGCACAACGGCACACAATCGCGGTTTCTAATGTTTATCCACTACTTCAGTATTTGTTTGCATTTCGATACCGTCGGTGAGTATCGGAGCGCGCGATAATTCTTGGACCGACATAGAAAATTCCGAGAATCCGCTCGACAATACGCGCACATTGTTGTGCGTTGGCATACACGACGCTAGTTGGTTATACACGCACACTCACACACATACATACGCGCGATATATATCCTCTTCTCTCTCTTTCTCCTCGCTTAGCTCTCTTTTTCCGTTTCTTATTCCGTCCACGCACGCGTGTGTACGCCCGCAGGGTCGCACGCGGCCTCGACCAATATCATTCAGGCGAAAAGAAAGAGAAAAAAAAGAATATATTTGTAAATTGTTCTCTGCAATATTCTCCCTCAATTTACAAATGGATTATATAGAAGCTTAATATTGCTTTAACTGATCACGAAATAAAAATGTATATAAAAAAAATTAATTCTAAATAATGGATCTCATTTTTCGCTAATTTTAATTTTCGAAATTATTCAATTATATATTCCATATTAATTATCGTGTCTTACCATTTCCCAATAATCTAAATAATATTCTTGTAATGAGAGGTCCTTTATCAGTCTTTTTTCTCCGTTGTGAAATTAATACAATTGTTACAATTTTATTTCGTTGGTATTATTTAATTACGTACTTTAGTTATCATGTGTCTTTATCTCGTTATGCTCTATTTTTTAATATCTTATTTCTAAATAACAATATTCCCGGGATAAGTGGTTACCGCATTATTACATATTACATTTTCCCGGTGTGCGTTCTTTATTATGAAATTAATTCCCTTCATGCGCTCGTTGCATCTGTTACGGCGTTCTATCTGCTCTCGCGTGTAATGACCGCCCCTGCTTGGCTATGCAGATAGCGAGCGCGTGTATATACACATGCGAGTGTGCATGATGCGCACGAGTCGTCCCGAGCGTTTACGCACAGCGTACGAGAGGCCACTGTTACGCCAGATGTGTCTACTTCGTCTATGAGTCTTTCAATCTTAATGTCGCGATCCTGCGACACTTGACAAAGTATAAAAACACGGATTCCGCCCTATGACGAATCGCTTATGAAGAGACTTCCCGATATCTTCTTAAATAACGAAGTAACAGAGCTACGCGTTTTCCGTTTCCTGAACAATTTTGAGAATTAAAACCGAAAACTTGCCGAGGAGATGTGACGGAGTAAAAAGAAACAGATACGGGGTTCGACAAAGAATAAAACCCGCGATTACGCGAGTGATTTACAAATTCCTCGTGAAGAGCGTGATCTGTCAAGAAAAGAAATATTCTCTCGGTTTTTGGAGAATAATAGACCACAAAGCTGCTTGCTTATTTCGTATAGAAATCTCGAGATCGGTAGATAGGTATTAACGCTGTTTTGAAAATTAAATTTTCTACAAGAAGCATAATGTAGATAAGGACGGAACAAAGAGGAGTGCAAAGTAGAATAAACTACGGTGGAATAAAAACGTAACGGGTTATACAAAGCCGAAGTGAGGCGTGCCTACAATAAGATTCAGCGTTACAAAGAATCGAGGCAGAATATGTCAAAGGCGCTGATCCTTGTTTGCGTAACGACAACGGTAATAAGTAGAAGTCGGGAGTGGATTCGCGATTTCTTATTCTTTTGACTATTCGAAAGCAACCCGAGGCTCCGAAATAGCATATGACCATGCCTGGTCTACCGGCGTGATTCATACGATCCCGCCGCGATCACACTAGCAGTTAGTTGCCGATGCGAGGCTATCAGCTGTGTGTAATCAGCTCGCGAGGAGAAGGAGAGCGACAAGGAGGAGAAAAAGAGATAGGCAGAGACGGGGAGAAAAGATATGAGATTCATAATCGTCTCGCTAAAAATACATGCATAACGTAACGCAGTCTGTAAGAACTTGTCCGTTTCCTATCCGCCGTAATCTATTCTAATGTAATTATTGATGCAACGATGAATAAGTCGAACAACAGTAAGTTGCGTCACATTTTCTTGAATAAAAAAAAAAAAGATCTCGTTTCTACAGTAACTGATTAAATTTATGTGTATGCGAATCGAAAAAATAATTTTTTTATTTTTATAACTTAATTCGCTACGTACAAATTTCTTAATTACTGAGGTCATTGTGGATTTAATGTTGCTATTAATCTTGATTATATTTATAGTAGATATACAATATATTGTGTAAGATGTAATTAAAATTTTTAATTTGACGTTCTATTTTCACGCCTTTTTTGGAAGTGTAGTATCTATTAAGTATATCTTGATAATTATATTTCGAGTCAAAATTCTGTTCAAGCAAAACTCGCTAGAATTAGCTAATCAAGATTTTATTATCGTCTTCCGGGTGAAGCGTATTTTACTCAACGCTTTTTCCAATCCTTCGAAAAACTTCTCGTGTCTCGATATTTTTGTTGCGGAAATATCATTTCCGTTTCCAATAACGAACGTCGCTATATACGTACACCACTATGCTCGTTACTGAACTGTATATCTATAATTTTCGTTCAATACTGATTGAAAGCTTCCGTATAACAGCGGTTTTCATAAAGATTTGAGAAAATTAAATTTAACGTTTCCGACTTTCAGGCCAGTTTTTCCAAGTTCTTAAAAAAGTGAATTGGATCACTTTGTCTCTTCAGTTAACATTAAATAAAAACAAGTAAACTTTCAAGAAATCGAGGAAATTAATATTTATTTTCTGGTAATTAAAAATTAATTTTTCTTAAAAACAAAATAAATTCCGGTAAAAAGAATTTGAGCACAAGTAATAAATGTACGCTAATTTAAAAACTCGAAAATTAATTCTTTTGCAACGGTAACGTTAATTTCTCAAGTCTTCGAAATTGGAAAACTCGTGCGGCCTGCGCGACCCGTCGATTATCTATCAGCGACGAAGGGAAAGAAAGAATACGGCGGGGTAAAAAGCGCGGTAGCGGGCTACGCTCCTGGAAGGCTCGCAAGTCCGTGGCGACGGACCGCTGGTGGTCGGCTGTGTGTGCGTAGGTGTGTGCCGCTCCGGGTTAGAGGCTCTCGGGCGCGCACACGCATATACGGTCGCGCGTGTCGACGACGAGTCGCCGCACCGCGCCGTCGCTACTCTCGGCGTGTAGAGTGTAGAAGAGCCGCTTAGCGCGCGCACAAGTGCATCCGTACGTGTGTACGT
Organism: Temnothorax nylanderi; assembly: GCF_030848795.1. NCBI lineage: Eukaryota > Metazoa > Arthropoda > Insecta > Hymenoptera > Formicidae > Temnothorax > Temnothorax nylanderi. The sequence goes on along the minus strand of NW_027249068.1, from coordinate 1,892,645 downwards.
GTGAGCCACACACGGCCACACATGCACGCACGCACGTACGCACGCACACGTATATATACGCACGCGGTCGAGATATAGCAACTGTCAGTGGGAGCAAGCGTGTCTCCCTTCCTCTCTCTCTCTCTCAGCTGCGTGTCGCATACGCGAGCGCGCGCGTGTGTACGTAACGTGAATGTAGGGGCTGTCAGAGTGAACGAGCGCGTCGTTTCGGCTCGTCCGAGTGACTCGGTGAAGCGTATGCGTGCACGTCCGCCGAGATACACGAGCGTAGAAGTGGAATCATAGGAGGAGGCAGCGGTCGGAAAAGGTGAAGGTGAAGGAGGAGGCGCAGGAAGAGGTGGGGGAGGAGGGGAGGGAGGCGCGCAGCGGGGCGTCGGTGGTGGTGGTGGTGGTGCTTTGAACGTGCACGACGTATGCCAGTCTCTCTTACTCCTTCCCTCTCTTGTCTCTCCTTCTCCGCGTTGTGTGTGTGTGTGTGTGTGTGTGTGTGTGTGTGTATGCATGCGCGCGCGTGGTCGGCCGTCTCGGTTATACGACTCCGGCTCGTCGCAGGCGGTTCAGTTGAGCAATCGAATCGGAGAGTAACCGGTGCACGCGCGTGAGCGAGGGAGATTCATCGACAGCGATACCAGGCCACGGGGGGAGAGAGTGAGGGTGAGGGAGGGTGGGAGGGAGGGAGGGAGGGAGAGGTACCTACGGGAATCGTCGTGACACGTTCTAAATCCGCGTTCCGCGGTGACGGCGATGTCAATAATTCGGTGCCGCCGGCTCGACCCTCGCTCGCGTCCCCGAGCAACAGCAGCAGCAGCAGCAGCAGCGGCGACGACGTTGTTGTCGTTGCCGTTGCCGTCGTCGTCGTCGCCGTTGTCTCGGCCGCTGCGCTGCTCTCCCGGTCGGTAAAGACTACCCGCGTAGCGGCGACCGTGCTTCGTGACGTGACGTGCGTTCCACTGGTGCACGCGAACCCGCGGCTCCGCACTGGGGCCCCTCTCCCGAGGCCGTCACGCTGAAAACGTGGACGGGAGCTACGAGGGTAGGTAGGTAGGTAAAAGAAAAAATTAAAACAAAAAGAAACGCGGCTCCCCGCGCCGTTCGCCGACGGGTCGCCCCGGCGATCCGCGCGATCTCGTGCGACATCTCCGTCCCCGCGTTCATTCATCCGTCCACCAGTGTCCACCCGTCGCGTATCGCGAGTGCGGGAGTGAAAACGCGGGGTAGCGAAGCATCGGGGATAAAGTGTGTAACGGCTATGCGAAACGCGCGGGGCGAGGAAATAGGTGTAGAGACGCGTGTGTATTTCATTTATACGCGGTATTCACGCGAGTGCACGAGTGAACTCGAGATGCGCGGTGGTATCGTGCGGTCGCGCGTTGGTGGTGAACGTACATGTGTCGCGTGTATGCATGTGCGCGCGCCGTCTTCTCTCGCGCCCTCGTGTGTACGTGCGAGTAGCGAGCGGGTGTTTGCGCGTGTATCGGTGTAACTCCCGGTGTGGTGCCCACACTGGGTGGGAAGAACGAGTGTGAGCGCGCGCGTGGAGTAGTCGGTCGCATGTTACGACGAGGATCCACACTACCTGCCCTAGGAATCGTACTATACGACGCCTATATCGCCTCTCTCGTCTATTTATACGACGACCATATACACGCCTCGTACTCTCTTCCCTCCCGCCCTCCCTCCCTCGTTCGCTCCTCTTCCTCCGCTTTCGTTCCCCTCCGCCCCCCCCCGTCTTTCTCCCTGCCCCTCCTCAGGCATGCATTAATTCCTTCCCCACCAAACGTCCCTCCGGTATATCGGCTCCTTTTCTTTTTCCCTCGCCCCCTTCGTTTGCTACTTACCTCCCACCTCACTCACACACACACACACAGACATACGTAGATACATACACTCTCGTTCTCGCTCCTGCCCCTTTCCCCTTCGAGAGCACGTCTTTCTCTTTCTCCTCCACCTTTTCTACCTCTTCCTCCGTAACGACATCCGCGAACACGAGCTAGTGGAGTCCGAGCTGACTCGAGTCGGTGACTCTCTTTTTCTTTCTCTCCCTCTCTCTCTATCTCTCTCTGTCCATCTCATTCACTCGCTCCTTCACTCATTCCTTGTCTCTGCTCTTCTCTGCTCTCCTCGTATACTCTTACATACATGCGGAATGCGCCGCCAGGAATTCTCCCTCACAATGGATTTATTGTGTTGGTGAGAGCGGATCGAGCGCGCGCGCGTGTGTTTCCCCGGCACGCTCTCGCTCTCTCGCGAGAGCGGACGGACATACCAACGAGAGTGAGTGAGCGAGCGGACGGCTCGGCGAACGCGCGTGTGTGTATGTGTGTGCGCGCGCGTGCGAGAGAGAGAAAGAGCGAGACTTGACTCCGAGAGAGCGCCGTGCGACCGCCGCCGACTCGAGCGAGTCAAGATGGAGCTGCTAGACGCGTCGGGACCGCGCGAGTTCCACGGTTCCTCCGGCGCTGCGTCGTCCCTCCGCAGATTCCAGTCTCGGCCGTCATCAGCCGTTCGTTCTCGCCACGCCACGATAATCTCCCGTGCCTCTCGGCGGAGAACGACGCGCCGTTAACTTTCGGACGGTAACAATCGCCCTCTTCCGCGATCCCGATCCTCCTCTGCTATCTTTACGCCGAAATCTGCTGTGCCGTGGCTCCTCGGAAGTGCGTGCGTGCGCGTGTGGTGCTGCCGATCGTGATTCTCGTTCGTGCATGCGCTTTCCGCGGAACGATAGCCGCAATGTGTGATTTCAGTTAACAGTGCTCTCTTTATCCCTCTCTCTTCCTTCCACTCTCCGTCTTCGTCTATTCGTCTATCTCGCCGAGTCTCGCCGTAGCCGGGATTCTTGGTATCGCGCTCCAAGTTTGTCGCTGAGAATTCGTCGATGCGTTTCGTATGACGGGCGACGCGTTCTCCATAACGCGATGGTATCATGCGATATTACGCTTGCTGCAACATGCAGCGCTTTTCTCCTTGTTTCTCTCTTTCTTCCTCTTCTTCCCTTCTTCGCTCCTCCCTCTTCTCTTTCTCCATCTCGCTTCTCTATTCTCTTTCTCTCCACCTTTATAACGAGATTACGCTGCTTCTCTACAGTGCATCTTCGTGGCCTGGAACACAGCGTGTGTGACGGTTCTCTTCAGTGTCGACGACTACGCTCTCTCCCTCTGTCTCTCTTTCGCTCTCTCGCTCTCTCGTTCTTACGTGTGGGTGGATATGTGTACGAGTGCAATAACGCTTTTGCACGGTGCGATTGATTACTCTGCGGCGAAACTGTCGTCGGCTGCTTGAATGGAAAGTGCACTCCCGGTACGTCCGACGCGATTGAACGACGAAATGGTGGTGATCCTCTTTCACTGCCGTCACTGCCGCCGTCAGCTGTGGGCGGATTTACCGGTCCGGGACTGTCGTCGATTCGCTCGGTGATCCTTGACGCTGCCCAAACGAGAGTAAGTCCTCGACACTTGGTCGTCTCACCGCGAAGCATCTCGACCTTTAAGCACAAGTCACGTATTCCCCCGCTCGAGATCCCATCCCCGCGCTGATCGTCGACCTTCCTCCGTAGCGAAGATAGTCGGCGACGGGATATGAGGACCGCATCCCTGTGCTACGCATAATTATGTACGTTATCCCGCGGTAATAATTCTCTCGACGGCCCGTGGTGTATTAAAAAGGTTTCTTTATAATGCTACAAGATATTAAAAGCACACTCTGTTATACGGCTTCGCTCGGCGTGATTTAAGTATAATGTAATCTCAGTTTAACCGCACGATTCTTCCATCTCTCTGTTCCTCGCTGTCTCTTTCTTTCGAGCGTTATCTCTCGGCGAAGATACAATCGCGGCTAATAGGATCGAGCGACGCTGATGAAACCGATGATTAATATCGTCTTTGTTCGCCGTTTCCTCGACGGTCATCTCGATCGAAACGGAAATGGGGAAAAAACCGTTTCTTCACGGGTTCGCGAAAATATCACGCCGTGACGATGTTATTCGCGTATTTCCCTCCACTCCTCCCCCCCCCCCCGGCCAGAAATCGAACCGTGCCACCTCGATAGCCGAATCCGCGGGTGTATTTTCGTCCGATGGCCAATGGAAAGTTCAAAGTTGAATCACTCGCGATCGACGATAAGATTATGACGCCGCACGCGCGCGCATGCACATCTCCACATCTCTTCCGTTCTTCCTCTTCTTCTTCTTCTTCTTCTTCTTCCCCGGCGAATGGCGCAATCCCCGAATATTCATAGTTGGGTTCATTGATCCGCCCGATCAGGTTTGTCGTGAGCACAGTTTTAATACTTTGACCGGGACGGCTACTTATTGCACCGAGTACGTGCTCGGTGTCAGCTGTTCAGTCTTTATGCGAAAAGATATAGATCTAGGTAGATTGTATGGAAAATAAAAAAAACTTGAGACTCTAAAGTTCCTCGGATGAATGATAGTCTCTAAAACAAGCAAGCAAGCCCAACTAAAATTAGCCTGCTCGCAAGTTCTTCAACGAAATGGGGTAATAAATGGGGTAATAAATTGACTCATATTAGAGTACAAATTTGCAGGTTCTGTTTTTAATTCACGTTCACCGTAATAGATTCGTTACGAAATATATTTTGTCACGATACATAAAAGACGTGTTCTATGTAATTATGAGTGTAAAGAAAGGGAGCGTCGCAGATTTAATATCGCTGATCTAAATTCCCGGGGAAAGGGAGAGGGGGAGACGATTTCGTAGCAAAAAGATCGGTGAAGACGGCGATCGTTTTACGCGCCTCCACACGTTTTTTATCGGTTGTTATGCGTTATAGCGATCTATACCGATACAGATTTATTATCAAATTTGCGTTATCTGCCTCGATTGTTATACAGTGCGCCGGCGGCCGTTGTGTAATAAAGGCGAGCCGATCGCGATCTACGATCTGGAGTTGTGACAGGATCGCGAAGTGTGTCAATATATTGAAACACATGGTATCGCGTGCTTCTCGATGGTATATCTCGTAGCGCAGAATTGACTCCACATGGATTCAATTCGTGTAGGATCTTGCAAGCGACCTGTCGCTCAGCGACGTATCCCTATCGAACTCATAAATTTCTTACCAATTCTGAATTTCACCGGATAGTTATTCGGAATCGTTGGTCAAATTTAATTTTCATTAGCGAATAGAAAAAAGATTACTTTATATTTTATACGGACATACCCCCGTATTTGCCGTATAAATTCTGCAATGACGCATGAGAGATAATCAATAAATCCCCTACCTGAGTTTAATAACGTCAAATTTACGGAAAGCTGAAATAATGAAACGTTAAAAATACGAACCGTATATAAAATTATTTCATGTTTTGTGTCAATTTGGACGAATTACTCCGCTTTCCCGGACAGTCGCGCGTTTCGATCGGTGGAACGATCCGTGTCTCGTAACGTGTAATAATATACATCAGGGAAACGTGGAGTTAATTTTGTCTTTTTATAGAGCTTTTATACTTGCCAATTTATGAGATTACGTCGCGCTTTGAATCGAAGGGGAACTAACAGGCAGCTCGACGATTTCGCTGAAAAATGGCCGAAAAATCTTTGTCGCGCGCGGGTCACGATAAGAGGTGCTTTTCGTTCTTTTTGAGTGATTTTTCGAGGCGCGAGTCCGCGCTTATTTCGCTGCGTTATCCATCCTAGAATGTATCTCTGTTTCGTATGATTTTTACACGCGTCGCTCAAGCTAGGGTAATAAAGTCTTAATACTTGGAGATACGTCTCTTTGGCCCGTCAATTTGTCTAGAAGATATTTCATCATTCTTTATCATCCACTCTTGCTGCAACGCCAATAGATCGACACGATTGTCCGGGAATCGTTTTACGACGAATAAAACGTCTACGAGTTTTTTTAATTCGGTAAATTCGTAACGTTTGCCCGTCGCTGTGCGATCAGTATTTTTTTTTCCTTTAAAAGAACTTTTTGGAATTATTTCTCAATGTCGGAGAGAATCTCCCCCAAGGTCTCAATTTGTTTCGAGACATTTTCTTTGGTTTAATGGCCGAAACTATTTGTTCGACCTGTCAAAAACTGTAGAACTATGAGAAGTAAAGCCACAATTCTTCAGTAGTTTCCACGAAACTACGATACGTCATACTTCGTATCAAAAATTTCCACAAGCGGTGCCCCCTTCTCTCCCTCTTTCCCCTTTTCATCATCTCTCCGCTGCCTCTTCTTCTCGTCGTTTCTATGCGGAACGGACGGACCGTGGTTTACGAAGGTTCACGTACATGATAATCGTTATCGCCGTTCGCGCCGCGCGGCCGTTATCAGCGACTGGTAAACGTAACGAGCGCGTGTTACTCTCCTTCCGGAGAGTAGATCCTCTGAATACGTATCTCCGATCGATTACATTCGATTAGCACCGCCGAAAATAATTATCAGCGTGTTTGCACGAGTGGCGAGATTAATAGTAATAATCTCGGGAGGATCCGAGATCCGTGTCTGAGATTTCGGCGCCTGTTAACGACGGCACAGCTTACACAGCTAATTCGCGATATTAGCCTTTCTTTTTCGGTCCTCGGGGTCTCGAATCGTCCACGAATCTTTTTGCGCCAGTAAGCTGTCAACACCTTGCGTGATAAAACATGTCTCGCGGCGTTATATTAATTGTATCTATATGTATATTATACTTATATAAATAATGCCGGAGTAAGATAATGGAATATCGAGAGTGTTACGTTAAACATTCGCCTTATATAATTGCACAACCGATCAGAAATGTCGTAAAAAAAAAAGATTATAAATATCATAAGCGGTAAATGTAACCAAATGGATCTTGTATTTTTTTTATCATACATATTTAGTATTAAATCTGCTCTCTGTTTCACAATTAGCTAATCATTGAATTCAAAATGACGAGCGCGGCGTCTTCAAATTCCTAAACTTTTAATTCACAATCTTACTCCGCTCGTACGTTTCTAAATAAAAACAGAAGAAATTTGTTTAACACAATGCAGAGTAGATTCATGCAAAGTAGATCTGTTTCCCTTTTCTAGCGCTTTCCACTTTTGTTTGTTTTATTCTCATTTATATTTTCGAGCCCTCGGTTATATCAGAAGACTTATCAGTCCTATAGCCATATCTTTTCATATTTCTGAAGGCCCTTTTAACCTGAAAGCATCAGAACTAGATAAATACAATCGCTAAGATCATCGTAAAATTCAAGAATAAATAAAGGTCGTTATCGCGCGTAAAAGAGACACATTCTCTAGAACTTATTTAGTCATTTACGTTTTATCTTAATCGCGATGAAAGCCCCCGCAAATGCAGCTGAAACAAATAGTCGTCTAAAGACGACCTTCTTATGACATTCCTAGAACGAGCATTCACTTTGTGAAATTTTTGACTTCTTCTTTAATTTAACGCGGAGAAGAAGGAACGATCTCTCATGCGGTTTCCGTTATTCTCTCGTGCAGCTTTCGTGGTTTAACTTGGCGACCTCCGGCGACATTGTAATAAATATTGACACCGCGTACACGACTCTCTTCTTTCGCCCCTTCTCCTCCTCCTCCTCCTCCTCCTTTTTTTTCTGCAATCGACGTGCACGTGCTCACCCGCGTGCAAATACGGCTGCACGCGTTCGCTCATTGGCCGCGTTGTTGCACCGCGACGTTGCGTACGGTGCGGAATTACGTGCGTGTTGCGTATGCGTTGTGACACACGTTATGCGGCGTAAACGGCGTCGGTAACGCGAGCATGTAAAACCGCGAGGATCAGTCCGCAGACCGAACGGAACGGAATTCGACATAGCCGGAGTCGAACGTTAATTATTCAGTGCAGTAAAACGCCGATGAACACAAAATTGCGCGACGACTTTGACAGAAACGATGACGCAATGCTGTCAGGAAGTCGGTAAGCGTCGCTGCATTACGAGATCACAGTTTGTGGAGTGTACTTCCAAAAGGACTCGCTTGAAAGAGAGATTATAACATACTTTCTGTGTCAATAATTTCTCATTAATATAACTATGTCAATAATTCTTCTGTGTCAATAATTTCTCGTTATAACTATTTTACATCACTGTTTTCTCTAATCATATTTACTACAAACGGTTAACATTACTGTGTTTCTTTAGTTTACACAATTTATTCAGTTTTCTTACCGCAACTTCATAACACATAGTCAAAGTTTCGCCTCGATTTTTTAGTCTCTGGTATACTATTCTTTCTTTGAGTGTGAGAATAGAATTGTATTCGGGATTAGCGCGAAACGGAGTCATCGTCGAAGTAGAAGGCGTCTCGTTGTTCAACATTACCCCACATTCTCGGCACACTTTTGACAATTGTAAATAATTTTCGAGAATTGAACAACAGAGAGACTCTTTTTTTGTGACTTAGAACTGCGCTCCGAAGCGAGCGTTACTCTTGGATGCATCCGCGGTTGCGCAAGCGTGTGAATTTTATTTCTTCATAGCGCGTATTATCCCGGGCGCTAAACTCGCGTCCAATGTGTTTCGTTGTTTTGAAATCCGTTACACGCGATCTTTTGTATGTCTACTACCTACCATGTGTGTGTTGTTTGCGGGTATATGTGTGCGCCTGCTCCCCGTGCAACGCGATAAACCTCGCGAAGATTAGGACAGCGCTATTATTCGTCTTCGGGAACGATCTTGCACAACATGTCTAAAAGTTCCCTCGCTTCCTCGTTAATTCGCTCGTAATTTTAATGAAGATTGTCCATCGAGATAGCCGCGAATAAAAGGAGATTCCTTGTGCCCTGTGGAGGCGTGAGGGAGGAAATTACTATTTTCATGGCCGTCGAGTCGAAACTCTTTTTGAGACAAGTATTTGGTATCAAAATTATTTCCGACTTATACGTTTGCGACGTATCAGACGTAACGTGATGTTGGAGAGGTACGTTTCGACCGACACTCGGGATGCCACGCGAAGAAGCGCACACCACACACACATGTGTGCGAAACGCGACACACACGGTTCACTAACGTGTAACGCTCGGCCGACGTTTCGTGCGCTCTTTTTCTCTCTTTTTTCTCTCTTTTCTTTTCTGTCTCGCTTGGTTACGGAAATATGACGTCACAACGGTACGAACGTGTGCTGGGCGTCGGTCAATCTGTTTATGGAAGAGACTCGCGTGTAACTCGATTGCGATTTGTGTGCTCCGAAGCGGCCCTTAAGAGCCTCCGCTTTTACTTTACGTAGACGCGTGTGTATGAGTGTGTGCGTGCGCGCGCGTGCGCGTGCGTGCGTATAAGCGTGAATAATTTGCGGCCACCTCGCATGCAGCCGCGGCTCGAGTGCACTCTCCCCCTTCCGAGTAATGACTATTATCACCGGGAGACGGTCACTTTCGTTTTCAGCCACCCAGCACCGCCGAGAGATCGGCGATGAATGGTGCGCACGTGCGATTTGTAATCGCAAGTATCGAGTCGTCGTCGAAGTTTAGATCGCGCGCTCGATTCCAGTTTCAAGGTATTGGAACTAGTTTCCAGTCACCGTTCCCGTGCTCCTGTGCTCCTTTTCTTTCTTTATATATAAAGAGTCGATTAACCCACGGCAGATGTCATAAACTAAACTTCTCGCGCTATAAAGTTCATATTGATTCCATTTGCAGAAAGTTTATATGATTTATGAGGGGGAAGCCTATATGATTACCTTGTATCCTAAAACATTGTTTTTTATTCTATACGTATATATCTACTACGAATTACAATTATTCATTTGTAGCACAGGCTTAAAAAATTGATACATGTAAAAAATCGTGGAGCAATGACTGAATGTTCGCTAGACTCGAATCAATCTTTCTCCTTTGTCTCGACACGTGAAGATTTACGTGACGTCGTACAACGCGAATGCACGCGCGCGCGCGGATACGTGCACACGTGCACAGATGCGAGAATACAATGTATGAATCGTGTGTGTGCGTGACGATGGAACGTTAAAGGGCAATGTCACGCCGTAATGAGCCTGGAAATTCATCGATGCCTCGCTCAAATCGCTATAAATGTCACTTAATGCGCCTAACACGTCACTTTCCCTGTCGCGACACCCCATCGAACTGCCCTTATTCTGCGGGGGAAAGTATAAAATGTAACATGGAGGAAGAGAGAGACGTACCACGCCAGTGGTCGTACGTAACTTGAGAGTTAGCTTTAAGAAATTCAAGAGTCGCGATTTAAGATAAGATCGTGAACGTTTCATCTCCGTTTCACTCTTCATATAGCACGTTCTGCTTTCAATACGTAGACTTTATGCAATCTGTGCCTTATTTTATCGTTTCAACGGGTCTTCTCGCTTTTCCGAAATTCACGGTAAATTCCTGCCGAGGAGAAGCCAAGTTTATGCTGATTGGAAAGTGTCCCCCTCGCGTCTTCGTAATTTATCGTAGAAATTAAATTGTTTTTGGAATCGAGAGAGTAGATTGCCGGGGTGGTGTTCAACGACGAAATAAATTTCCGTCAGGGGAAGGGCAACGTAAAACCATGTCTGGAATTTGTACGGTTGCCGCGTTCCTTTTGGCTTTGTACGGGCGTTGCGCAGATAAAGCGACGAGAAATCTTGCCGCGGTAATTGAATGCGAGGCGGCGCGACGTTGTGCGTGTCACGGGGGAAACGGTGTCTGTAATTTTTCTAACGAGACGTGCATTCCGGCGATACCATTATCTGTGATACACGCCGGAAGTCGCGCCGTATTTATGTAGGCGCGAGCGTTGTTCTCGCGTACGACGACGGCAACACGGCGGCGCGGGCGCGGGCGCGGGCGCGCGGTCGTACGGAAACTCACGCCGCGCCTCGCGTCTCGCGTCTCGCGGCGGAACGAACGTATTATGCATACGGCCCGCGTCGCCGCAAAGTTGCGGCTTGATTCACGGAATCGTACGTGCGCCCGCGCCGCGGCATTTCGCGTCCTCGTCGCGCATTTACCGCTCAACGTGTACTGTACCGATTCCGTATATCGTTCTCGCGTATGTGGATAGGCGAACGAGTATAAATAGGCGTATAAATTTGTTTGTGAGACAACATCTGCACGCGGATTTAAATTCTAAAAATTATGTAGCGATTTTTTTCTTCATGTAAAATCACGTCTGACATTGAATGCATCTCTGTTACGAAAATAAGTATATGATGCTGCAAATGAAGTTCACGGAAGATGTGCGGTTATTTAAAATGAGCGTATTTCAGTCGAGATTCACATTTTGTTCACGATATCATAATTAACTTGATTGTACATAAATGTGTATGCAGTAATAATTATTTTTAGGTTCGATATCGTTACGTACCGATTATTGTTTTTAGTATTGAATTAAGAAATTTTTCACTAAGTTTAGAATGCGAGTTTGACTCGCAGACTTGTTTGAAAACAAATTAAACTTATACATATATACATATAATAGAAATTAAATCGAAACGATAAGTCATCTAAAATGCAAAAATTTATTGCTACTTAAAAAATGAAGGGCGTCTCCCTGCCCTCCTGCCGGGCCCTGTAGTAATATTCATGTCACATGAAAGGCTCCGAAAATCTAAAATACTATGACTAATTTTTTTCGTTATGGATAGTTTTCGGGAGAACAGCTTTGTTACTCTTTTTATGCTGGATTATCCCGTATATCGCGTTCCTGCTTTCTAAGAAAAGCTTCAAGAATGATGCAAAATATGTCTTACATTTTTGTAAATGTTTTGTTTAATTAGTTTTCTGTTATTAATGTTCATAATCTCTTGTATCTTTTCAATAAAGGAAGAAGTCTCTTTATGAATTTCACAACACAAACATACACAAGCCCATACAACAAAACGCAACTAATATACTTGTGCAGTTTTATATATTATACATTAATTATATAGGGTGTATCATAAAACACTGGAATTTACTGAGAATCCTTAAGTTTTTCTTGACAAACTGCTAGAGGAAGCTTTGAGGATATTGGAGGTTTTGCTGTCCTGCAGGGATTCCTTATGGTTCCTGCTTACAGGGCGCGTCAATGCTAGGAATTAACGCTGACTCATACACACACACGTTGACCGCTTTTCTGAAAATAATATAACTCCTACCAAACCTACGCGGTAAAAGAACCGAAAATCATACTAACGATTGCTAATGAATTTTTATGGCACAAAAGATTTTCAATGTAAAAAGTCGTTAAACATAGATCGCTGTAAAATGAACGACGCTGAGAAAAATAAATTATTTATATTTTTCATATTATCGTAAAATGTTATACGAAACATAGGATTACACTGTGGCAATGCCGAAGCTGATGCTTATTTAGATAAAAAAGTATATAGAATCATATAATATAGAAGTCATCAAAATCTAATCCACTTTAATAAGTCTAATTTATAATACAAAACTTTACATAGGAACAACTTTGTTGTTGATTCAGAAATACAAATTAGTATTAGTGGATATTTTATTCATTTAATTTCAAACGGAAATTTCTAAGGAAATGTTAATTTTATCGAATTATCAAGCTAATTTATCAAGATTAGACAGTTTTTAAAATAATTTAATGTGGAATATTAAGAAGTTACGAAAGAAGAAAAATATTTAGTTGAACAAATTTGCTAGCAAAAACCCGATTCTAAATTTAAATTTTAATACGATCGGATAGCCTCTTGTATTGTCAATGCGAAATTTAGTAAGGTTTTTATTAGAGTTTTGCGTTCTTTCTTCATAAAGTGTTGCAGGTATAGGATCTTTCAAAACGATACAATGATAGTACTCAAACGCTAAGACAGGAATTGTTACAAAATCCGCCCTTCTACCTGGCAACCTAGTAGCATTGTAGAAATACCACGTCAAACACTAGCGCCGGCAGGTGCCTGATTTACGCTTCTGGCCAAGAACCGTATCGTCGGGCCTTTTAAGAGTAGGATTCATATTCCGTTACTATGGGGGTGTTTTCTTAAATTGACACAAAGTGCATTCCATTTCGGTGAGTAAATGGGAGAAAAAAAATCAAAGTACACGTTACAAGTTACAAAGATTTTCCATTAAGATGAAAGCAAGTTTCCTGGAAATTCCCATTCATGAACAATAGAATCGTGAGTGGTACGATGTCAATGATAGCTTTTTTTACGACGTATTCGACTAGCTGACTCCGCACTAATGTCAGACCATTCATCATTCTCTTTAAAAGAAAAAAGAAAGTTTTACATATTCTTATCGAATAACATTTGCATGACGATTAGTGACATAAAATAGTCTTCGGGCTAGGTCTTTCAAGTCGTATCTTTAGTCAAATATTTTGGTATAAGCGATAAAAATATAATTTTTGAGCGATGAGACATTTTTTCGAGCCGGCTTGAGGCTTTCTCGTTTCTTTCACGTCTACTTTGTATGAAAAAACGTTAGTTTCGTTCTTTTCAAATATTCTACTGTTGTTAGGAAGATTATGGAGTCCTGCTGGTAACATGAGACCCCAATATATCTTATGCTGTATCTTTTGTGCAATTTGGCGGTAACGGACTTGGGAAGGCGCCATTTGCTAAAGCCTAGGGAAAAAGTTTGATCGGTGTATGAGTTAATTAGCAACTTACTCCGCTTCCGTAATTTTGATATTTTTGTAGTCGGGCAGCACGCCGAGAGCATGCTGCCACACATCGTGTTAATTATATTTTATTGTGTTCCTTGGGGACCGTAGGCAAAATATTATATATTTAGGTTGACTATATTATGATTATTATGAATAAAATTAATAGCGATATTATGAAATATGACCAGGTTAATAATAATTACATGAAATATGATATATACATTAATAATAACTCCATTACGAGATGTGAAATATTAAATTAATGTCGCGATCGTGTGCACAGTGTAAAATATGAGATATATAAAATTCATGATAAATACTGTGGAAAATACAGAATTTCCGGATGAAAATCCTCACTATACCGTAAAATATAAAATATATGAGATTGACAACAATTTATAAGACATGAAATATAAAATTTATAGCGACTACAGCATATGATGCAAAATTTACAGCGATTGTAGCATGTAGTGAGAAGCCTACTGTCAATCAGGGAGCTTGGTTTCTCATCCACATTTTTATCGCCCACAAATTGGAAGGCGTGTGTTATTATTTTGCGACTTCTCGTCAAATTTCTCCAAGTTGACCATTTGTAGGGCACTCACCCTTACGTACCTGCAAGCGTATCTGCACCCGCGGGAGAACCCGCTCTTACGAAGAAAGGGTGCGTGGGTAGGGAAGGGGGAAGAGACGCGGGGAGTGGGTAGCAGGAACGAATGAGCGGACACGATACACAATGGCAGATTCTCTCTCTCGGGTATAGGCGGGTGAGTTGGACAAGTCATGAGTCAGACCCGAGGGAGTAGCAAACTTGATGCGTTCTCTCTTAGTTTATCCACACTTGCGGTCACGAAAGAAAGAGAGAGAGAGAGAGAGAGAGAGAGGAGGAGAGAAAGACTCAGTTAATATAGAATTTCTTAATTAATAATAGATTCTTTGCATTTCTAGGCGAAGAATATGTTAACATTCTTTTGCTTCTTTTTAGATTTTCGTGATCTGAGTCACAAAGTCACGATTCTTGAAAAGTTATAAATTATTGTGAGAGGTTTTCCTCACGTCTTCTTAAATTTATTTAACATGTATAACTAATAATTGAAATCTTCCAATTCTAATATAAATATTTTACTTTTTTTATAAGTATCTCTCTCTTTTTTAAAATAAGTATAAATAACTGATTGTCATTGTTGACAAAGAAGATATTTCTTAACTGAGCTTCCTACTATGATTCTTTATGTCCCCATGGCCCGAGTAAATTAAATTTCAACATCTCACAGTTTTCGAATGATCGAACGATCTTATTATCATTGAATTCATTGAAAGTGATAACAAAGTTTGAAGATGCCACGGCCTTGAGTTTTACGAGTACTTGAGTAATATTTACCTGGTAATCGAGCAGAGTATAGTGCGTGATGTAGTAGTCGAAAACGGACGCGCCTAACCGCAGTTACGCATGATTTCCGATCGACGATCGTGCCATGGGGTCGACCTTGTCTCTCACTTCGTCTCGGAATCTTTCTACGCTTCTCCATTTATTTCGTTGCGCCTTCTATTCGCGATTCGCAGCGGCTCCATGTCAAATTCTCGCAACTTGTTCGTACTCGATTCTGCTGTTTTAGCGCAATCGTTAATCCATCTGTACCGCAACGGAGTCTGTATTACTGCGACTGTTCTTTTCTCTTTCATTCCGGAAATACTCGCGTATTGAAAAAAAATACGATTATTTTTTCATGTTTTTCACGTTTTCCACATATCATTCGCGTTGTTTAGTATGATACCATCATTTTTTATGATACCATCGAGTTTTATCCTTCACACATGTTTTCCCGAGTTTCTTCTCTTTCAATAATTACGAAGACTGCGCCTATACCTGTTCGAACTTGTTCAAGGCCATGATTCAAAATCAAAGACACATACGAAAAATCGAACGACAAACGAATCGACCAGTCGCAGTCGAACGTTCTCGCGCAGGTATGCCCAAGGAAAAGATTGAGGAAAATGCTCGACCACGATTGGTAGATTTTTCTGCGGCGTAAATTCTTTCTTGCCTTCTTCCATGGTCCAATCGGTTTAAAGTATAACGCGCGCGCGCACTGATTGCGTTAAAAAATAATGATAAAGTTGTTTAAATCTCTGAAAAATTGTTTTCCAAATTTTACAATATGCATGAAATTGAATTCCTCTTTCAGTAGAAATTGTTTTATTATGCGGATATTACGTTACTTTGAAACTTAAGACATTATCGAAATGGTACCATCTGGACAAAGGACCACACTCTTCTAAATTCGCCGAAATTGACGAATCCTGGTTCAACGAAAACCATACCATATATGGCTGTTGCCACGTGCAGTTACCGAAAGTTTTTCGAAAAGAAGGCTGACGTGTCCCCGGGGTTGAGAAGGATTGGAGGGAAATTGACGGGGGTCGGCTTGGTCGACGGTCGAGCTTAAAACCGGCGTCATTCTTTCTTTGCAGAATATTCAGTGGAGACGCGAAACAATTAAAGAGGAGACGACGAGTGTCCGCCTAAAAAGAGAATTTTCGGAGGAGGATGCTCGGCAGTTGGGGCTGGGAAGAAGAATTGGAGTTGGGAGAGGGTACGACAGCCCCGTCGCGAGAGAGACAAAGACGAGAGAGCCCAGACTCGACGCATCCCGTTCCCGACAGCCGGGTGCTGAGGTATGCACCCAGCCGGTGTCACCACCCTCCCAGCTACAGCTCGCCACATTTCAGCACGCAGCCTCCTCTCGACTGTACGGACTGTGAGTACATCGTACATCGTTAGGTTTATCGCGCGCAACGCACGGCGCTGCCCGTTTCTACCGGGAGTAGGGGAGACCGGGGGGCTCGTTGGCACAAGAGGCAAGTTGGCAATGCGTTCCGTTTATGTATTTATAGCGAAAAAAACAATGGAAAAGTTATCACAAAATATCTCTTTTATGACGTAGGTACTTTTCCCAAAGTTTTATTTAAATAAATCAAACAAGTATTAAATAGAAAAAGAGAAAACTCCGATTCAAGAGGTGGCAAGTAAATTTTCGAGCGTTTCAAAATATCGTATTAATGTTTTTCAGCTTGAGAAGTAAATCAAAGTGACGTATCATTAGTTAAAAGAATTAACGTTTCTGTTACTATACGACATGTTATTTTGAGGAACAACAGTAATTTATTGTAATAAAATGACTGAAATCAAACGTATATAGGGATGGGCTATGTTGGCTACAATGCAGCATGTTCGTATTTCACTTATTACAAAGAAACTATACAGTATACAGGAGCGTTCCTGGCATGAAAATGTAGAGAAAGGTTCTCTCTATCATATTAGTACTGTTTAATCGTGATAATTAGTTGTTTAAAAACTTAAATGTCGAAATTGTGAAAACAGTGCCAACGAGCCCCGGTCTCCCCTACTACCGGTAACACATCGGCTTCAATCGTGATTTTTCGATTACTTTCTATTGTTCGAATTATCTCTGGTTACACAGAGATAAGTTAATCGTAAGATTACGCATTATATTTTTCTATTGCACATCCCTCAAATTTAGCTGGATATCTTTACACGTAACTTCGTTAAAAACGCATGTTTTTTGAAAATAAATTTTTTTTCAAGAGAATACTAATCATTATATATGATTATAAAATTAAAATTCAAATGGACTCTTGTTAAATTGTGAAACACAATTTTTTTAACTACGGCGTATATAAACGCCTTTTATAAATAAAGCTACTTTTTCAAGGCGTAATATATACGTCTTCCGTGTTTAAAAGGTTAAATAATATCTTCAAGAATGTCAGCGACGTAAAATTTGCAACGGCTTTCACAAACTCTCGTGTTCATAATTCTAGGGTTAAATGAAATGAGTGATAAGTATTTGTAGTCTGATAATTAAAATACAGACCATGAAAATAGGTTTCCAATTTAAGGACGCGCAAGCATTTGCGAAATTCAAGTCGAGGTCGAATCTGATTATTCTGGTCAAGTTTGATTCGCGTTCGGGTAATCGATAATTTCGACTAACTTGAACGTTTGCAATTACCCTCAATATCATATATTATCAGTATTATCACAAATCAAATGATATTTTATCTATAAGGAAATAAACATCCTACAGACGTAAGAAAGGAACGACACAAAAAATATCGTATTATTTTATTTTATTCTATTTCGCTTATATTAAAATGTTCAATTATACTATACGATTAAAACATTTGAATCTACATTTGCGATATTGTTCGAGAAAAAATTCCTTTTAAATTAGCTTATTTTTTTTCTCTCGACAAAGACCGATGTTAACGACAAGTTAATGTAAATCTTTTAGAGCAGCGTGAGGTGGCCAAGATGCTGACTGCTCACCCTGAGATGCACGAGAAGCGGGACGGCCTCGGCGGCGGGCAATATGGGGCAGGCGGGGGTGGTGGTACTTCGATTGAGGAGAAACCTATTCCGGAACAACCACCCCCGCCTCCTGCACCACCGCAACGAGACCCGTCGGATCCCACTATTAGCGCTAAAAAGCTTCCAAAGAAACGAAAATTCGATCCATCCGAGCTCGAGGAGATGGACAAGACCAGCAACGTCACCAGCCACATCAACAACATGGTCCATATACGCGCGCCCGCTATGTCGCTTAGCGGCCAGCCGATTTTAGGACAACAATCCAGCTTACCAACTATCATCAGCCGGCAGTCGCCGCAACAGCAAGAGTCCGATTATCAAGTACGTTGATGAATGGTTCCAGCAGATATTTTAACGTTACTGTAACTTAGCAGTAATCTTGGCTGATATTTGAACGCTATATGAAAAAATCGTAAATATTAAAGAAGATCAATAAATATATACAAATATATTTATATAGCGATCTGAACAGAATATCGGATTTGACAAAATCTTGATGTACATATATTTCTACGTCTTATTATAGTCTTTATACGGAATTATAAATATTGATACTTTTTATAAGGAGAAATCTAATTCTACACCATAAAAAATAATTTATATATATTTTTACATAAAATATGTATGTAAACAAATTAATATATAATATATCATATCATATCATTATGTACCTTTATTATAATTTATCTTAAGTTACTTTTATTCGAAAGTATGCGTTATACATGAACTTTTTTCTTATGTTTCAGGTACCCTCAGCTCATTCGGGAGTAGTGTTACCTCCTCAAAACACAGCGGTAGATTACTCTCTCCGCGAGGAACCTTCACGTTCTCGTCCTCGACTTGCTATTGATCTCAGTGAGTGGCGCGACCATAGAGTGTTAGCTTTAAGGGATTCATATTATTTCCCGGGTGTTATACGTAACGTTGTTCACGGTGAGATTTTAATTGAGTTCGACGGCGAGAGGAAGCTAGTGCGTTATAGTGACGTTCTGGGTACGAGACGGTACGACGTGATAGGAGATGCAAGCCCATCTCTGGGACAGGTGAAATTGGACACGAAGGTTTGCATCAGGTGCCCGACCGTGAACAGTCACGTGGACGCGACAAAAGTGTTTGTAAAAGGGACAGTGTGCAAGATATTAACGAAGCCTTATCGTTTTGTTGTGAAAATACCGCGGGAGGATAACGATCAGAGTGATAGTTATGTTGTGAAACGCGCGGACTTGCGGCTAGTACAGCCTCCATGGGCGGAGGAGTTGGAGGAGGGGCTGGAGGAATGCGATCCTACAAGAGTCGAGAACATTGGTAACAAATTATTTATATAATCAATAAGATCAATCATTTTTTAAGAAGATACCGATAGCGTGGTAACGTTTGCCTTTTTAAAATTTACCAGAACATGGGTATCGCAATACCACGGAAGCTCCGACAGCAGTGCCAATTTTGCAGATCCATCATACTTCTCATCACACATCGCATATATCAAGTCATAGTGACACGAGTTATTATAGAACGACCGGTACCAGTCCTCTCATGACTTTAGGCACTCCTGCGCATTCTGCCACGGCGTTAAGTAATGGCAGTCGGCCGTATGACGATTTAGAAAGCGAGGATGACTTAGACAGAGAAGATATTACATTTCCCTCGGATGCAGGTTGGATATAGAATAAAATTTTCACTATTATGCATTATTATTAAAATATACCGGTTATATTGCTACATGCGTGCGCGTGAACGCGAAAGACAGAATATTTATCTGTATTTTAATGAGTAGATTATTAAAATGTTGTTCAATATTTCTCTGAAAATGTACTCCCTATATTGTAAGAAATGCTAAGGCTTTTAACGAGAGCAATTTAGTCAAAACAATAGTATAGTAATTCAGGTATATTCAACTGACAGATGCAAAATTGTCAGGGAGCAGCAAAAGAAGCAGCATGCAGAGCCGAGGAAGTACCAGTAGCCTAGTTGAACAACGTAGTATAACGCCTCGTTCTCAGGCAGCCACACCTCGGTATTAATTTTATCAAATATAGTAGCCATTCCATAAGATAAACTGATTAATGCATATAATATAGCGAAACTCTTAATTAATAATTGTACAAGAGTCTATACTTTTTGTTAAACAGATCTCAGGCGGCAACGCCACATAGGTATAAAAAGGGTGACATAGTGGTTACACCAAGTGGAATACGAAAAAAATACAATGGGAAACAGTGGCGTCGACTTTGTAGTAAGAAGGACTGTAATAAGGAAAGCCAGCGAAGAGGATACTGTTCTCGTCATCTTAGCTTAAAAGGATCTGGTCTTAGAGGTCCGACGAACACATTTCCTGGGTATGAACATTCGCTTAGACGTTTGTTGATTGTTTATTATTATTTATTATGATTATTTTCAATTTGTTTACAGTGGTAAAATGGATGGCGAAGAAACATCAAGAGATTCCGATACCTCGCCAAATTACGTTGACAGAAGAATAGCGGGTAGATTCGATCAAGACGAAACTGAAGCTGCTAATATGCTTGGTATATTCTCTATATATTCAATAAATTAATAAGGACTTTTTCTTTATATTTCAGACAAGATTATAACTTTATTATAGATCATCTTGAACAAAAACAATTTATTGTATATATTACATCTAGCTGTCGATAATCTGTTTATACAGAATTTATTTTTTGATATTCGATATTCTAAAGTTTTTATATAGTATTAATTATGGATTAAACGCGTTCCATTATTGCAGTGTCTTTGGGGAGCTCTAGATCGGCTACGCCAGCTTTTTCGTCACCGACGGGCCAGTCTTCTATATCTCCATGTATAAACCAGTCACCGGTGCCGCCTTTGGGGCTCAATCAGAATAATGTATTTATGCCTATCTCGAGTCCCGCTCACCATGCGACTCCGCTGATCTCTCCTGGCGCAAAATGGAAGCACTCACCTACGCAATCGAGCTTTTTAGTTCAGTATCCGCAGCAAGTGATAAAGCCTGAGCCGAATCGAGTAGACAGAAATCGACCGATCCCGATAACTGGTGCTATCCCCGCCAGTTTAGGGACAAGCGTGATAAGAAGCTCTCCGGTGAGCCGGAGCATGCAACCCGGACAGAATCCGACTTTGTCGTGGTCGGAGCAGAGTCCGCCACCGACGAGACATCCCTCGGTCGTGACGTCGATCGCTCAGCAACAGCAAAACATAATCTTGCAACACGCGCTAACGTCGAGCAACGATTTTCCCAATCAGACCGAGATGATCGAACAGAATTCGCAGTTGATAAAACCGCCGGTCTCGCCTCACATGTCTCTGTCCGCTATCCCAGTGCCGCAGAATCTTACGCTCGTACACAAATCGCTGGAGCAACCAGTCGACTATGCGCAGTCGCCGCAGACCCAGGGTCAGCCGATCTATGTGATGCAGCATGAAAAAAAGTATCTCGTGATAAAGAACAGCATGGACATGTCGGCGCCGGCGGGCATGCACATAAGCAATCAGGACGACAAATATCGGCAGAGTCTGATCAACCACCATCCGGGCCAACTGCCGGTATCCACATTGCATCAAGTTCAGTGTCAACCACCACAATCACCCGCGGTTTCATCCGTCCACATTGATAAACTGTCTGTTTTGCAACCTGTAAGTTGACACGGCACATAATGAATAAGTTAAATTGGCAATTTATAGTTAGATATATTAACACTAGCGTAACACTGGGATATTCATAGATAAGTTAATCACGTCTTACTTGCTTGTCATTAGGTGAGTAAAGTAAACACGCATACGACCGTACATATGGATATGCAGAGGAATCAGCCGCTGCCTACGAGTGCCGTAATGACATCCACCACAGAGGCAACCAATCCGTCTACTCCGACAAGCGTCTTCCAGCACGTAATTGTTCAGCCAGGACATTTGGTGCAAATTCCAAAAACTCAACTTTCTAGAGAAGAGAATGCAAAAAACAACGGTATCCTCTGTAAGTTTTATATTGCAATACGAATGCATTATTACATAGCATAGACAGCCCTTATCTAATTTGTATCCCCAATTGAAATCTTTCCTCATGTCTTTAATAATTAACTTTTGTAAACCGTCTTAAGCGTAATTTAAAAGTTCAAACATTATAGCATTCCACTTTCCTTTTTATCCCATTTCGCTATCTCGCAATTGTTTGCAACGACGATCTCAATGTCATAATATGTCGAATTGATGATACAAGCAAATTTGACTAAACGGTAAGGCTTTCACAGATGGCAGCCACGAAGTACCTCCTGCATACCAGCCCCATCCCCCATCATTACTGAACAATGCAGCGCGCAGCTGGAAAAAAGGTTTGAGTTCTGACTGCCAACTGAAATGTATCAAGCCTATGGAATTGCTGTAGGTTGCAGTTTGTCAATGGTACATTACGCAAGGACATTTGTTTTTTATATTCAAGTGTTGCAAGCACAGATGCTTAATTATGTTTTAAATGTTTACGTTGTCGTAGCTTTCTTTTTGTTTCTTTCATTTCTTCAGGTCTTCACGCATTTATTTTGTGTACTCTAGTGTAATAACGTATTCCTTACGTTATCATATCAATATTAGAAAAAGTATCTCATTCTTTTAAATTGAGAAAATTATATACTATTCTGCAAATATATATTATTCACATTTGTCACAGATATTGTGTTTAACATAAGATATTTTTAATTTCGCAATTTTTTCCCATGTACCATTGCCAATCTTGCAGCAGACGCAATTAATTAACAAACTTTATCCTCATCTCTTAACTTTTCGTTTCATTTAACATATACAAATAAGGATTTATCTACAAGAACTTTAATGCTGGGGAAGGCTATTTACTAGCGTTGGATTATTCGAAAAGTTTACGCAGATTTTTTAAGATGCAAAGACATTTTTATGTTTAAATAATGTTTTTATTCAATACATATTATCATTTTGTTTTACATTTTTTTACTTTCTCATACAATTGAAGATCTTATTTCAACAAGTTATATTATAAAATAAATTGTTCTAATGATGTCTATTGATAATCAGCACGAACTTTTCGGACAAACCAATATTTACTTTACTCTTGAATCACGACTATTTATTAGACATATTTGCGTTACAATTGCTATACAAATGCTGTATATTAATGAATATTCTTCAAAATAGTAACGTTAGCTTCTGGTTACTTATCACTGATATTTCGATAGTTTTTAATTCTAGCTTTACTTCAATCAATTCTTTTCATTAATCCACTAATCCATTGTTCCTTTTGGATATATAGCAGCGAAAACGTATATCGTATCTATATAAAGTCCATAACATTACTTTATCGGCTGCTATTCCCACATCATTACTAACCACACTCATTGCAACTAACCCACTAACTTCATTGCAGCTTTTTCCTGGCAGACGACAGTTCTGGAACAATCAGAGGTGAGCCCTCCTCCTTCTGCTCTGAGTCCACCCCTGAGTGCACCTCCAATTCCACTAAGTATGAGCACACCTGCTGAAGATGGCCCTGGTACTGGTTCAGATCCCATAACACCTGCCGAAGAAGAGGATGATGACGTTTTTGAAGCAGAACCGACCCCACCCGCAGAAGTGGAGGCTAACGCTAATAAAAGACGCAGTCAATCGCTCAGTTCTTTGCCGCCACAGACTCCACTGAAAGTAAGTTCGATGTATATTACATGTGTGTTTTTAACTACTGGCATTAAGTATAATTAAACGAGTTAAATTATACATAATATTAATAATAAAAATATAATACTGCTCGATAATATTAATATTAATAATGACCGAGTTGTATTTAATGCTATTAATATATTAAGAATATAATATTTTTATTGAGTATACATTTTCATTAACTGTCTGCAGGCTAAAGACAGAATACGTCGACCCATGAACGCATTTATGATTTTTTCAAAACGGCACCGCGCCGTTGTGCATCAACGTCATCCGAATCAAGATAATCGGACAGTATCCAAGATACTGGGAGAGTGGTGGTATGCTTTGGGACCAGAGGAGAAACAAAAGTATCATGAGCTTGCCTCGGAAGTGAAAGAAGCGCACTTTAAGGCGCATCCAGACTGGAAGTGGTGCAGTAAGGACAGACGGAAGTCGTCGACGACCAGCTTTAAAGGAAGCGAGACGGGAAGGGCAAAGTTGAACAGTACGGGAGAAGAAACGGATCCTATGCAAGGTTCTTCGTCGGAGGATCAATTAGCGATTACGTCCGATGAAGTATCTACTCCAATTACTACCACATATAATGAGACTTCCACTAATATGGAGGTAAGAAATTTCCCGATAATATAAATGTAAAGCAAGTTACAAGCAAGTAAAATAAGTAGCGTTTAAAAGAGTAAGTCTTGTAAAAAAACTTCTTTCTGTTTACTTTGAACGTTTGTTAAGAAAAGCTATTTGGCTCATTGACAAAATTATCGACAGATTATGAACCAGTCACACACGCAACATCGGATTTCGGAGATTCCTTTGCAAATCGAAAACGCGGAGATCGACATCAAGCAGGACGACGACGCAAATGGATCAGATGATGATCAAATGGTTATCTGCGAAGATCCTCAGCCGGAAATAGATCTGAAGTGCAAAGATAAATTGACAGACAGTGATAACGACGCGCAAGACGAGGACGCGGAGAAGAAGTACAATCAATCGCAGTTCTCGGCGGTGACCGGTCAAAAGAGGGAAGTGATCAATGTTAAACAGGAAATAACGTGCAGGCCTAAACCAATAAAAGGTACTTCTGAAACGCAAACAATTGTAACGTAACGTCTGCACAACACGTTACATAAATGTCGTTTTAACAATATCAATCTTGATGTTTATTTAGCACGGATACCTTCAACAGGTATAGAATCTACAACAAAATATCACCATACTTCCATGGATAAAGGCAGTACTGTATCAGTTTTGTCGAGTACGTATCCTTATCACAGTCCTGTCAATCCAACAGGAGTGTCAGGGTTCCAGCCTACCGGTGGCGCTTTCATAACTATGCCGGTATCGCCGAAAGTTATCAAGCCGGAACCGGTAAAGGGCGAGCAGCAGTATAGCACGCAGTACAGCGTGAACAATCTTGTGAGCATCCACACTGAGAACGGACGGAATATGCCTAAGTTTACAGCAGCTCCGGTATTACACACTGTAAGTATTAGACGGGTGGACGCTTTAGCATACATTTCTTGCGATTCGTTTAGAGAAATCGCAAATATCGCACATGTGTCCGGATCATTAAGAGTAGCTATCATTCGTGCCGACAAGCAATACGTTTCCCGATGACGGTATCGGAGTTACCTCATCACGGTCGTCCGCTTAAGAAAGTAGTGCACACGTTACTTCCGATAGTTTTTGAATAAAAGATTTTTAGACACGGACTTAGAGATTAAGTAACAGGTTTAACGATACTAACAGATTGGATCGAAACCTATGATGGCGCTGTTGAAACAACAGCAGCCGTTGCAGTCTTTAGGCACTACTCTTCGCCCCCTTACTTCAACTGTCCCTTATCAACCACCGCTCACTCTAACATTGCTCGATAACGATTTGGTGGCTGTTTCCAAACCGCAGCAGGGATCGCAGTACCTTAACCCGACGCCGCCGCACTCCAGGATGTACGGTGGTTTCCAGATACCCATCAGTGGTGAGTGTACAGAGATTGTTCCTGTTGCTTCGCTTGTCTCAAGCATATATCGTATCGTAACGTAGCGTAACGTAACATAACGTAAATAACGTATCTGCGATCCGCATACAGACGCCAGTAGCCGCAACAATTCGATATCCGTGCAGAGTTTGGTTTCGAATAATAAGATGGAAATTAAAAGCGTGATTGTGAGCAAACCTTATTCGGCAGCGTTATCGACAATCTCCACTACGTCGACTTACCGGGGGATTGGCCATTCCATTGCTCGCCTTGCGGAATCCGAGAACAGTGACAATCAGTTAGCTACGAATCACACTCAGTTTTACGGTAATCTTTCTGCGAATTTATTAGTATTTACACATCGCAATACGCGTAACGCACTTACTTACCTTCTGTTTTTTCTTTCTATTACAGTCAGTAATATAAAAACAGAAGACAGAAAGGGTACTGTAAATATCGCTCTTCCCGCAACGAATGAGATACATAAGCAACCATCGACGCCTCACACGCCGCATACACCTCAGAGTAATCACGGAAACGGTGATCTGCCGTTGAATAAATCATACACATTCGATGAAGGCCAAGGCAATGACATAGGGCCGAGTAAGGGTCCGTTCATGCTTGCTCCAACTCCGGCACAGCTTGGTCGAGCGCCATTGCAAAGGAGACAATCAATGGGTACACTAATACATAATTACAGTTTGTTATTTCGACAATTATGCAAGAGAAATAAATATATTACTGGTACATTGAATATCTCAAAATTTTGTTGAGACAAAATCCATTTAAGAAATTATCTAAAAAACAATTTTGTTGTTTAGCTTCTATCAAATTGTAAAAGCTTTGTATTTTTTATTGTTAATTATACAAATGCTGTCGGTGCTCGGACACTTTCTGAGGAAAAATGTCGACTTTAAATGGATCAAAATTTATAGTTAAAAACATATATGGTAGTTTCCATATATCTTTACGTATTTCTATGAATTTTGATGAATCAATTTGATACTAAACTGTTTTTTCTTTTCTCTTTCCTTCACGGTTCCTCTTCTATTCCTTTTACTTAATAGCAATGCCTCCCACATCAACTGCAGGAGACCATGGGCCAATGGCAACACCTCAACATTGTGATAATCGACCACAAACAAATACATCTCAAACAACAGAGCAAACGCAACAACAAAATTTAACAGAATCTCATACTTCTCCTTCTCCCTCTACCAAGAAGGGCTCCTTCTTTAAGAAAAATGTGGAGGATGGTATGGACAGGTACTATCAATATATTTTCAATCTCTTTATCATATTATAATGTTGTTGCGTTAAAGAGAGTTTATAAATATATCAAATTAAATTTGGTAATGCATTGAAAACGCACTGGTCGAATAATTGCAGAGTTCTCGAACAAGTGAACTTTCAAGAAAAATTCTCGTCGTTGCCGGAATTCAAACCGGAGGATATACAAAGCCCGAGTGCGATCAGTATAAACACCCCGGGGTCATCTAGCCACAGCAGTTCAGCTTCTATATTACATCCGCAAACACCTATGCAGATGCCAGGTTATCGAAAGAAATCCGCACAAGGACCTCATAGGCCCACAAGTAAATAATAATCTATACATAGTTTTAACTAGGCTTGGGTGTAATTGCATTCGCGATATTATGTACTTTTTTTCTAATAGTGAATGAGGATGAGATCGACTCGGATACACCGATATCAGCCACTCCAAAGTCTACGTCGAGTGTTAAGCTGACAGGCACCACGTTCTTCGGCCCGGATTTCAACGTCGATGCTTATAGAACCAACAACGATCTAATGGATGTCGATCCCAGCTCTCCGCGTACGCCGAAAACCCCTGGGAGCAGTGCCGGGAATACCGTGCTGGGAATCGGTAGAAGTGACAACGAGCGCGGTCACAGGAAGATACTGGAGCAACGGAGACAATTGGTCATGCAGTTGTTTCAGGAGCACGGTTACTTCCCGTCTGCGCAAGCGACTACCACGTTCCAACTTAAGCATGTGGATATATTTCCTACCAAGACTAGCTTGCAACTGAAGATCCGAGAGGTGAGGCAAAAATTGAAAGCCAATTCGACACCGAGCGCTAACAGCCTCGTTAGTCCATTGCCGGTCTCCGAATCGTCTCCCGTTGTAACTGGTAAGTACAAGTACAAAAGGATTTCAGTCTGTCTTGTGCGATCTTTCTTATTTATTATGAATTGATCTGTATTATAAATAATTTCTCTAAATTTTCTTTAGGTTTAACTGCTCCTCCAACATCGATGGGAGCTCCACATTCACTGCCTGTAAGCAGTAGTGGTAGCTAGCACCCACGTGCCAACTGTGATACTATGCATCCCCTTACTCCGCAACACGAATACATCATTATCCTTTGAAGAGCGAGGTGTTTACTAGAAAAGTCGTTAGTGCACACTCTCTTTGGAATTTGTAAAGTACTGCGAAAGGCTTTAGTGCAATTTTAAATTACGATAAAGTCTGGTGCGGATGACTTTAGCGGGAATACTGAGACGTGTCGATATATAAATGTCAATAATGACCGATTTTGTATATAATATTGAGCTATTAACTGTTTTGGAGATATCAGCTGCTCTCTTGGAGTGTGTGTTCTGATCTTTATGATCGATCGTCGTTGAACAATAAAGAAAGGAGGAAAATTGCGAATATTCAATAGTTAAGTCGCAATACTTAGCGACAGTTTATGTTTTCACATATAAATCTGATATATATGAATCAAATTGTACTATACTACATAGTAACACATGACGGACAATGTAAGCATAGTTGTACGTTGAAACGTACCATGAGATGAACTTTCTTCTTTGAAACAAAAAAGACAATATTACACTGCACTATAGATCTAAAAATATCGAAAAGGAAAATTATTATGACAAAAAATATGATATTATTTTATTACATTTTAAAATTCGCATTTTGCTGTGCATTCTTAATTGTGTAATTGATATTTGTACATCAACACGTCCTGCGTGATTCATGAAAGGCCTAAGCCATTGTTAAATATTGTTGAAAATATGAAAATGAAATTCATAGAGAAAAAGAGAGACAAACAGAAAAGGGAGAGAGAGAAAATCGTAATTGGAAACATTATAAAACATAGAATTAACAGAACATTATGAAATGAAATCAGAGTTTATATATATATATATAAATATATACTTTAGTTATACTTTATATATATATATCATATATAGGTCGAAAAAAAAACTATAGAATGAAAACTGCGATAAACTGCACAAAAATGTATGTAATACACTCATCAGAAATGTTTATTTCGCATGTAAATAATACGGAATAATCTTGAGGTAAAGAATATCTGAAGAGTTGAAATGTCTGCAATTCTTTATCTAAAGAGTTGTAAGAGCACCGTATTCTTGATTTATAGATTACGATACCAGAGGTAAAAATCGTGCCATTGTGCGGCGACAAAGTGAAGGGAATATGCATGCGCTATAATTCCCATACTAGTGGAAGAATAATTGTTAGATAATTCCTGATATATAGATAATATGTAATATGTTTCTCTGACATTATTGAAAGTACTTATTCTACTGTTTTTAGAGCTTTGCTAAGATTCAATGCATTAATCTATATTTTATACGTATTTTAAAAACGGTCTACCTTTTTTCATTTAATCTTTTTTTTGTTTATTTTATATATTTTTTTTCTTTTTCTGGCCTTAGATTTAAGCGTTTTTATGCAGGTCGTAATTTTTTTCTTTTTTTTTTGGCCGTGACAAATACACATTTTATTATTATCTTTATTGCATGTATCAAGTACTTAATATGTACTACATAGATGAAGAGGCAAGAACAAAATCCAATCGTTGTTGGTATTCAAATACCGATATCGATTTTTAATTGTCGGCTATTACCGTATATCATTAACAGTAGCAACGTATTAAAAGTAAAATCGCGTACCCTTTTATCAAAGCCTAAACGTATATGTTGTATACAATGAATTTGTACAATATGTTGAATAGGATCAGTGTTGTTATATATCGTGTATTTTAATAAGTTTATTCTTTATTATACAAGAGAAAAGATGCAATGTATCGCATCTGTTTTAACATCCTCTTTTACTGATCCAACGTTCTTCCCCTTTTTACGTTGTTAAAGCTCTCAGAATTATCGCATCGAATTTTAGCAAAGATTGTTGAATTTGGCTGTAAAATAGATTATGTAATTAGTGATATGTTTATAAAAAAAGCGCACCTCGACAGGTTGAAGTCTCGCGCCACGGCACGTATATCGTAGTTAGGATATGAGACAGTGTCTATTCTACATATTTTGTAAATAGAAAAAACAATATACTAATTGAAATATATATATATAAATGCATATATATATATATTTAATGGAGATGGTAGAGTATATGGTATTGTAATATGTAGAATTATAATTATGAAGAAAAGTGCAGAGGCAGGATTAAGTTTAGGATAATTGCAGATTATGGGCCTTCATCTGTAGTGGACTTTTGTGCTCGGGACGGTCCTCCCACCCTTCTCCAAAGTTAATCCTTTCCTAAAGCGTTAGGATACTATTGTTTGTATATAATATAATTATATCATCATCCTATTGTCTCTTGATTTATTATCTTTTATCGAATGTTAAGCGCACTAGGGGCAAATAATAACGTAGGAAGAGGGAAACTTAAAGCCTGGATTGATCCTGTAATGCCTTCGTATCGCTGATTATTACTTAATTAATGTCTCTACTCTCTGTCGATGAGAACTCAGTTTCAGACTTATATTGCAAGCCATTTTAATACGTTTTAAAACGATTTTTATGGTTGCGTTTCATGCAAGCAATCAAAATTCGAAGGGTAATCGTGTAAAATTGTGAGAATATTCTAGAGTTGCATACGTACGTTTGTGTCGCGTGTCGTGAAGTAT
Organism: Temnothorax nylanderi; assembly: GCF_030848795.1. Lineage (NCBI taxonomy): Eukaryota > Metazoa > Arthropoda > Insecta > Hymenoptera > Formicidae > Temnothorax > Temnothorax nylanderi. The sequence continues at coordinate 1,862,164 of NW_027249068.1, read as the reverse complement.
GCAAGCTCGTTTTTATTTAATTCGGCTAAATTCTAATAAAATACCTCTCGTACGATGAGATTCGTAGAATTTTTTTAAAAAGATATTTTATTATAAAATATTTTAGATACGAATGCTCAAGTCTTACTATATATTTATGCTGCATGCCCACAAGATCTATTCTACACAGAATCTAATGAATTTGTCAAATATATTTGTGTCTTTACAGTGTTCAGCAATAACGGGAAAAAAGTCGTCTATTAAGAAATTGTTTATTAAGCGCCTCTTTTTTTAAATCTCTACGCGCACTTTTCATTAAGTCTTTTTAAAAACATGTTCCAGAGATACATTTTTAGATCTAGATGAGACAGGATCTTAACAGGGTTTGAATATCTCTCACATTCTAGCCCATCTCTCAAAGAATTAATACAAAAAAATAAATACTATATATATTTTGTACTTGCGTAAACTAGCGAACTACTTTCCAGTATTTATAAGATTCTTGAAAACTTCTTTGATATATATGTGTATATATAAATATATACATATAATTAAGTATATATGTATTTTATTATATATATATATACATATATACATATCTATACACATATTATATGTATGTATACATATAGATTATACATATATACATATATGTATGTATCTATGTATGTATATATACGTATCTTCTTCCCCCCCCCTTATTTCGTATGGTGATGAAATACGTTCGTGATTTAGCAGCCATGAATGTGACTGTGATCTAGGAAAACAGAAGTAAAGTAAAAGTGGCGGCTACTCTACTGACTATTTCTTCACCACTAGACTTTCTTCCTGTGTGTGTTTCCTTCCTCTTTGTATCTCTTCTTCCTCAATGTATAAACGGATATGCACTAATTCGAGCGCTTCTTCACACCACTCTTATCATTATTATTATTTTTTTTTATTATTTGCGTTAAATATATTTTTACTGTGCTTAGCCGCTACGCGATTTACCATAATATCCAATTATTCTATTATTTCTTGTTTAATTTTGAAATATTTTTAAAACTGTTATGTAATTATATATATTATCAGTCAAGATTAATGTTATGAAAATATACGAAGCATACAAAAGTAAATACCATATATAGAAGTCGTGGACAATGACTCTATATGTATCCATGCAGTAAAAAACACTTCACGTTGAACATTGATACGTTGTACGATGTACGTGCGTCGTGCATATACATGCGTGGGGGATAATATGAATAAATACAATTATAAATATAAATATATAAATATGCAGTCGCATATGTGTATGACATCATGGCATATATTATATGTAGGAGAGACGATTATATATATCTGGCTGAGGCATTAAAATCTGCACCAATCCAACGAGACAGACAAGTCCGCTTTGTACCCTGAGACGTGATCGACTAATACGCACCCCTGATGATCCATTTCAGTGTCGCCAAGCAATATCTTCGGAGCGTGTTCTCGAGTGTAAATTGTATCAGCGTCCTTGCGCGCGAACTCCGTGGAATTACTCCGTTAAAAGAGAAAGAAGAAGGAAGCGATATATACGCGTGTATATTTTTCTTAGTCGTATCTAATCGGCACGAGGTGTAGAGGGTATATCAGGTACGGAGGGAAATTCTTCCGGAGAGAGAGACAGAGAGAGAGAGAGAGAGAGAAATCATCTCTTTTTACACTTGCGTACTACCGTAACGATGTTCGTTTGCCGATTTTACCATTGTGCCTGTAATCAATATCTCGGGACTCACGAGTCGTCGTTTCAACGTGTTACGAACTGAATGCGAGCCGAGCGCGTTTTGCGGATGAATGAGCCGATGGAGATTGGCAGATTTTAACACTGACGCCGTTAAAACGAGTACCAGTTGTTGGACCAAATTGCCGGGTACACAAATACGCATACACACACACACACACACACGGCCGTTTCGAAATGCGTTTACTTTTTCTAAGGAGCGACTGAGGGATGAGAGCAAGAACGTGAGATGAGAAAGGAATTATTCGCACGGCATTCTTGTGGCATTTTACGTTACCGGAATCCCCCCCCCCTTCCCCGATCACGCAAAACCCAAACGACTGTTTCCGTCTGTAATTGTACATACTTTGACGTAAAATTAAGTGTGCGCGCTCGTTTTTTCCCCTTCGGTTCACGCGAGTTTGCTAGGTTTGTGATCTTCGATGAAAGCTTGGAAATGTTTGACACGGCTCGACGCCGTCGTTTTCTATTGAAAGATACACCCGACCTCGGCGCGTCCCACGGCGATCGCTCCAGTCGATCGTACAATGTCACACCGTCGCGCGTCGGTCTTCTCCACCGAACATTTCCATATCTCGCATCCTGCAATTTCATCGAAGTTAAGTTACTCTGCTCAGTAATAAATCGTAGTGCTACATGATCGCGGATAATAATTATTAGTAATAATAATAAAGTGGAATTAGAATTCTAACGTTATTTCGGCGAGGCACGTTGCTGCGAACGATTGATGATTTACTCATGTATGATGAAGTGTATTATATGAAAATTTACTCTCGTAACAATGTAAAATCTATATTTTATTATAAGGTGGAAAGAGCAGTATGGTGGATTATCTTATGCCTGGCCAAAGTATTATTACACCGACGTTAGCATACGCAATAATCAGTTTTACGAATGGAGATCGGCATGCGCTTTACTTCCGGTAAAATATAATCGTCGCGGAGAGACCGTAGCTTGTTGGCGAAGCGCCGTAAAAAAAAAGGGTTTCTTTTTTTCTTCTTTTCACGACGTATATACACTGAAGTGCATTGTTCTGGGGGAGACATTTTAATGGCCTCTTGTGTGTATATTAGTATTAACGACACTGATAACTGTAAAAATAAAAAGAAAGGAAAAGGAAGGATTCTTAGCACATTACAGAGATATTACGAGTTTTCAGGAAGCAGATAAATATGGAATATTATATACGAAAAATATTCTTCATCAAATGTATATTACAAAATCATATATATTATATACCGATGTCTGATTATAAAAATATTGAACAAGTGTTATCAAATAAAATGTTGTAATCTGTGTTGACAATCGCCGATTGTTCTAAGCTTGACACGAACGTCGAACGGATACATGCCTTCTTGAGTAATAAAGGTAATAAATCTCGATATTTGGGGATGTGTCACGTTTCCAAAATGATTTTTGTCTCTGTACATGTAAAACCGGCCAGAGGAAATCTTTTCTCGTGAGCCAAGAAATTTTCAACTTCTTAACTTACGAGACAAGGAGAAAGGTATATTGTTGTGAAATATGTTGTCGGTATTGAGAAGCCGAAATCACTCGTGTATATATATTTTCTTAAATATCTATTACAACACATAGCTCCGCGCGATCCGATTAGATAGATGGAATATTTAAAAAAATGCAATTTAAAAATGCAATAAATAAAATCTATAGTTCACTTGCTTCATTGCCATGTTCACGTAATCACTTGCTACTTCGATATGTTTTCCTTTTGCTTTTTCTGTTTCTTCGTTTCGATCTCGTCGATCGGCGCAGCTTTCACAAACGGAATCTCGCTTTCGTATTCGGAAGGCATGTAATCCGACAGAACTTTTGGCACCTTGATGCCAGTTTCCGTTTGATGTACTTCCAAAATTGCGCAAATTACGCGCGTCACGGCGCACATCGTCGCGTTCAGCATGTGAACGTAGTCCGTCGTGGTGTTCATTTTCTTCGTTTGACCGTATCTGCAGATTAAACGAATTTCACAAGACTTTTACGGTAAGTCTTACAAAATCAGCAATATTTACATTCAATCTAATCCACTGACCTGACTAGCAATCTTCTCGCTTGATAATCCAAGCAATTGCTACACGATACGAGCTCGCGGAATGCACCCGATCCAGGGAACCAGGCTTCCAAGTCCAACTTCTTGGAAGCTGCATGATTCAGTGCACCGGATACAATATTAACTATACGATAAGGAATGTCTAAGGCCTGATAAAATTCCTCCGCGTTGGAAATCATTTCTTCCATCATCTCCCAGGATTTGTTATCGTGCGGCGAGGTAAGACAGAATTGCTCTACCTACAAATAAGACAACATATATTAAACACATACATTAAATTTACTGTTTTATTTAATAAGTGATTAACTTTTATTTGAGATGTTGGGTGGCTCGTTGGAACGACTCATTCTCATTCAAATTTTTAAAATTTGTAAGCTGTACAAGCTAAGGGTAAGAAGCTCTGACCGAAATCTTGATCTTCCTAGTTAAGGGTTGTGCATGTGGCTGGCAATTATATCACACGAAATCGCTGCGAATGTTCAAAGAGGAAGACCGAATCTTTAGAACAAGCCAAGGATTGTGAAGCCAACATTGATCAATAATTCTCATTTAACTCCACATACCTTTTCAAACTGATGCACCCTAAAGATACCCCTAGTGTCTCGTCCATGAGAGCCAACTTCTTGTCTAAAGCAAGTAGAGATTCCAGCATATTTTATCGGTAATGCGTTTTCAGCTATCCATTCGCCCCTATGGAAAGCTGCTATTGGTTGCTCGGAAGTAGCAATGAGATATTTCTCTTCCATTTCTTTGTCCTCGTTACGTTCGCTACCTTTACCAATCACCTGATACAATAAAATATGGTAATTGTAATTAAATTAATATTTTGTGTTAACTTTCTTGAGATGTTACTTCTTTATGTACCTTGTACAATTCCTCATCGAATTGAGAAAGTTGCGCCACTTCTTGCATCGCGTCTTTCCGCATAGTAAATGGAGTGTACAGAGGCTTGTAGCTTTTTTTAAGTAATTTCCTCAATGCTAATTGTATTAGGGCTTGTTGAAGAAACACCGCTGGTCCAGTGAGGAAATAGCCACGTCCACCGGAGACACTTGTTCCACGTTCTCCGTCCATTCCGTCGATCATGTGGATCAGGTCTACGTGAGAGTACTTTTTTCTCTCGGTGCAGTCTCCCACCGTTCTCTCCACCTAAGGCAATGAATATTAGGTAAATATCAGACATTAAAAACAATAGTATCTCGCTTAAATCCTGCAAGAGGCATCAATTGAACGTACCTTGTTCTCTTCTTCATCGTTGCTGACGGGCACAGATTCGTGCAAATGATTCCCCACCTCCCGGAGTGCGTTATTCCTCTCTGACTCGGTAGTCTTCAGATTCTCATCGTTCTTTTGTATGGCATCGTCGATGAGGGTACGTATTCGTTTGATCTGCGTCACCGTCAAAGCTTTTAGGCTCTCGGAGCTCAAGTTGTCCAGGTCGTCGGCGATGGCTTGAGGCACGATGTCGACGTCGCCGAGCGGCTCCTTCTTCTTCATCTTCTCGCCGATCTCCTTGCTGCACAGGTTCTTCAGCTTGTTGAAATTGTCGGCGCTATGACGCAATTGCCGCCAGTGCTTGTCCTTCTCGATCACGGTATCCACTAGCTGCACATCCTTGAAACGCCTCTTCTGGTTCTCCCGGATCTTTTCCGGATCGAGACCCTTGTCCTTACGGAAGAAATCCAAGTCGAGCACCATAGTTCCTAGTTTACGCTCGGCCTCGCGGAGGACGTATACTGTGCCGCATACACGTGGCACCTCAACCAGCTGCGAAAAGACAGATAAATTTAGTATCCCCGACAACGATATCACATACACATTCTCTCTCTAGGATATTTACTTAACTTTGATATATTTATGTGCTTTTACCTATTCGAGTGACAGCAACTGTCAAAGTGTCAAGTACTGTCAACCAGTAGGCAGTAGCGGCTGTCACAAGTTATCACAACCTCGTCTGACGAAACAATTAGAGGTTATGAGGTTATTATGAGGAGGTAAAACCATAGACATGATACGAATGTAGACTGGAATAACTTCCATGCCAAATGGAGATCCTCGAGAACGGATATACGAGATTAGTCCTCCATTTTGTGACAAATCGGAAGTAGGGAACAGCGCGTTTTTAAAATAAGTTAAGAGATAAAAGACACGGGAAAGAATGTAATACGATTATCTTTATGCATACCTGTACAATAACTGTATTATTATTTTCTTTTCTCAAAAGCTATTCTTATTATTTAAGTGTACGTATTTCTGGACATAATTTCCTTCTCCAAGTTGTGTGACAGTTTAATATTTCTTCATGAAATGTACTGTCATGAAATGTATTGATAAAAAATAGTTTATAATCTTTATTTAATTAATTTCTTATAATAAACGTTTCTTTATTTTTTGTTGCATGTCAGAGTGATTGCTCGCACAATTACAATTTTATATACATTAAGAATAATTGTCTTATGCTAGATATTAATATATTAACTCTCAAATATTGCACTGGGTTACGCTAACGCAGTGCGGTGGTAGTGTTACGAAAGTCGTAATTCTCCAAAATCAAATATTGATTAAAAATTTAATTGCAAGTACTAATTTTTAGAAAGATATGTCAGCTTTTATTTTGAAAGTTATTTGTGAAAAGTGAAATGTGTAATAAAACATATTTCAATAATTTTTGTATATATTTTGGAGTAGACTGCGATTATATATATTTTATTTTAATATAATATTTATGATAATAGATTACTATTTATTCATGATAAATAATAAAAAAATTGTTTTAGGGAAATAATTGTGTAAAACAGTCTAGGGAGCTGTTATCGTTCATTCGAAGTAAGTTAAAAATTATACGCTTATCCGAAATAGCAAACCAAATAAACCATTTCCAAATTTTTGTGCAACAACGTAAAACTAAATTAGAATAATTAATGAACTATTAAGATCAATAGAAAAAAACGATAAATAGAATAGAAACACTAATAATTGTAATATGTTTATATCTATTGCTAATTAACAAATTATCTTTTGCAAAAAAAGAGAAGAGCTTCAAGTCTAATACACCATTTTTACAGAGCGAGATCCACACAAAAGTATACAAAATTACGATAAAAAAGAACTCAATTCCCTGCTCCTCTTTATATGTTCCGAGCAAAAATTCCAAGCGCAACCTCATCCGGATAATGTTTCTTTTATAGGGTACACAAATATGCGCCCGGGCGCATGGGCTCGGCTCGGGAATATAATGAGAATACATTGGCCAGGTGGGAGCCGTGGGCCTCTGAATTAGACTCCAGCCCGCCCACGTCCACTTTTAACCCTCGTGAGACCCCGAGGCCCACGGTTGGTTGCGGCACGCGTATAATTGGGCACAAACTCGTCCGATCTGATTATTTCAATCTTGCGGTCTTAATGGGGCCCGGAGGGCGCCAAAACAATTTAGATAAGGCCCGTTGGAGCGGGCGCAACAGATGCCGTGCGATCCCAAAACGGCGGTTCGTGGCCTTTCTAGGGCCGATCGATCGACTGTTTATACATCGTTCCAGCTTTCGTAATTAAGCGAGTCCGCGATATGACACGTTGATAAATTAGAAGCGCCAGCGTCGTTACTCCCGTAGAGCATTTTTAACCGCGGCGGATAAAAATAGTATAACATTAAATATCTATTCTTCAATGCTATAATTATATGTCTTTCTAAGACAAAATAAAAGGCTCCATTCATCCATTCATCATTTCTAAAAATGGCATGCATGTTTAGTCGATACTCGAATCTATCCAAGTATTGTTGTTTCTTTTCCGCGATCTCTTGCTGCGCTTACTTTGCGAGCAGCTGTCATCGTATATTTTGACAGTTGTGTGTATCAACGGATTAATATATAACAGTATAATATTAAAGCTCTCTAAATAGCGTCCGCGAAGCGCACGTCTGTGATGTCTAGTATAATATAAAACAGATTTGTATACAATAGGTTTTTTCAATTTAAGTTAAAATAATTTTTACAAAAGTTCTTTTCAATATAAGTGAAAACAGTTTTGATAAGATGACAGTTCGTTTTTTAGAGGCGTGTGCATTTGTTTAACATAAATACGAATTCTGACTTCATTAGAAGTCCAGAAAACCAGAGTTTACCATTATTTTTGTTTTCTTTACACATGTCACTTATAAAAAAAAACTTAATAATGCCGCGTATTTAAAGTCTAATTTAGAGGCTATTCGTACATACAATTGCTTATTAATGCCGTTTCAGTGGTTGTTATTATTCACAGCATTAAGAACAATGTCGCCTACTTAATTTAGATAATGATGACGACACAGTGACTCGACGGTAATGATGGCGATGCAACAAGACAAAGGCAATGCAATTAGCGACTGTCGCAAAAGCTAGTCGGATAATTAAGCCGATGGTCTTTCGTTGTAATCCGTGAAATCTGCAACGTAATTAAATGATCCTGCAGCAGATACCTCTTATATATTTTTAATAACGCGACCTTGTGTCTTAACCAATTAAAAACTATGAAGTATATGAAAATATATGAGTTCATAAATAACACAAATTGTTAAAACACTAGGTATTATACATCGTGTGAATAAAGCCATGAAGAAATAAATAACCCAGCGTCGAAAGACGTCAATTAGACGTCGATTCGATGGGTCATTTCTCGCTGGGAAGAGCCTTCTTATTACAATGTAACTTATTTTCATACATAGAAAAGTGCCGAAAAGTTGCGTGATTTTCACGGATTACACGGTTTGATACGTTTATTCGATTAGCAGCGACAGGTAACGTGGCAGTCACAACAAGGGGCAGTTCTAGCATCAATGTAGACAAGAGAACGTCTGTCTTGACCGGAGTCACAAAATTTTGCTAAGCTTCACGCAGGTTCGAACGTGAAAATACGAGACTCAAAATGCTGCGACAGTTTTGTATTGGCCAACCACGAAGAATGAAAATTCTGAGGGGATCGTGCGTTCAATATTCATCTACATTGTCGCTCTTTGGCAGTCAGCTCCGAGCGAGAAAAAGGACCGGCCACCATTTGCCCTCTGTAGCAAGCCTGTAACTTGTTACCGCGCGCGACCGTTATGTGAGTTTTCAGCCTTCTCCTGCCTTTTCTTACGAATTCAGCGCTCCGCATAAAGCACTTTGTAGTCTCGCCGGGTCTCGCCATCGTGGGGGCAGGAAAAATCCCATTGTCGCGAGTGCCGAGACCACCATGGAGAAACTGCTGAGGGCGCAGCTTGTTGCCAAGCCGCAACACGACGAAAATCACGATCGCCAGCACGCTTACAAATCATTAACATCCCCGTGACGAATTATTTTGTACGCGTCTTTTCCTTTATCGCGAATATAAGGAGCCCATCTCTGATGAATATCGCGTTTGAATTTAAATTTGGGTAGCCACGATACGTAATTCCTCGTTGAATACTAACGATCCACGCTTCCTAAAATCTTTTTTCCGAGAAATACTCGAAAGTCCTTTTCGGCGAAGATGTTAATCTAGGAACGACGAGAGAATCCTCGTCCCGAGACAACCATTCCCGATGAACTCGTTACTTTCCACCTTTCGAAAGGAGATAAAACATTCGACTGTGTGCAGAGCTATCTCGGACCAGCGACAGGTTTCGTGTCCGCGTCGATGTTAATCTTAATACGATCTTCCGTAAGCCAGAAGGCAGCATCTCTAAATCATGCGTCAAGCTCCCGAGGGGAGGATCTGATTAAAAAAAAAAATAGTATTATTTGTTTTTTCGATTATCGTTACCGACACACGACAGGGATTATGAAGGAAATGGGGGATTTGGCGACGTTCAATGGGTTGCGGGAGGATATACTCTTTATGGATTCCAATCTCGTTGTTCGTTCACGCCACAAGGCACATCGGAAGGGTTGAGGGAACGAGAATGGGACTGGGATCGGAATGGGAATGGAATCCGAAGCCCCCCTGTCCTGCCCCCTCATCCCCCCGTGCGCGTGTGCGTCCGGTACGTTCATTCACCGATCCGTCCATTCATTCATTCTCGGCGTTTCTACGCCCAACATTGTTGCGTCTAAACGCGTACCTGAGCCATTCAATCCAGCCTTCGATCGAGATGCTATAATAAGATAATTTTTGTATGTATATAACACAACTGGAAGCACTTACAAGAATCCCTCCCGAAAATCTATGTGGAAGAATGCAGTTTTCATTTGTATTCAGATGTTACTTGGGTGTGGTAAATATAGTTGCATTATTCGTGTTTTATTCTCGTGTGCTCAACGACGAATTACAAATACAAAATCACTGATATTATCAATACAAGATATATTGCATATATTTACATACATATGATCGCATGCTATATTACCGATATTTGCATTTTCGATGCTGATTGGTACGTTAGTAAATGGAGTTGTGAGAAATAGCATATCGCATTATTATTTTATATATTGCAATTGTATGTATATTCACCGTTGAGGACTGTTTGGAGAGACTGCAGCCAAATATAATGCTCCCGCTATAGGTCATCGACAGATACAATATTTCTGTTAGAAATATAAAACTTCCTCGCATCGATGAACCTCGTTTTGTGCGGGTACCTACTGGGTGAATGATCTTGTTTTCCGAACCATTTCACGGTGCTATCAATATATCTCCTAAACTTTGTTTAGAGAGAAAAAAAATAGGAGGGAGAGAAACTATAAATTTTCAAGTTATTCAATCCGATTGAAGATTAAAGAAAGAATATGTTTATTTTTCTATTTTGCGCAAAGATATTTCTTTGAATCAAAATCGTGCTTTCAAACATCTTACAATTGTAAATAATGTCATATAACGACTAAAGTAAAAAGAGTAAAATATAAAATAAAAGCAAACGATCGTACGTATATTTGGCGGCTGCATAAACAATAATAAATCGATTTCATCTCGAAAGCGGTGCGTCACGATTTCGCACGAGGGTGCGAAATTCGAAGCGACGCTGATTATATCGATTGCGGTTGCGGGTTGCGGTGTGTATTATTTATCACGTCATAATCATCCGGGCGTAATCTCCATGTTCATTTCGTATACGCGCCGTTTAATCCGACAAAATTACCGCGCGCAATTATAAAAGACGCTTATACATTTTTGAAAATAGTGAAAAAAGTTGCGCTTACTCCTAATTGAGTCAAATTAAAGCTCGCTGATTGGGTTAGATTGAAATGACCGATGATTCATCGATTTGGCTAACAAAGACGTTTCTCTCGGCTCTGTTACTCATTCAAGAATCTCCTTTTCAGAAACCGGAATTGAGAGGGAAAGGGTCCCGGAGCAGCCGAATTTTTCGGAGGTCCTGGCCGCGGCGACGCCGCGCCGCGCCGTCGCGCGCGTCGGCTCCGATTCAAACGTACTTAATTGATGCGTCGACCGCACGCGCGCCCGACGCCGCCCGGCGGGAGGGGGGAGCGCGGCGCGGCGCGGCGCCGCGCCGGCCCGGCCGGCGGAAGAGCGGCCGGGGAGGGGGGAGACTTGCGGACGCGCACCTATGCCGACGCGGAACTCGGAAGAGCGGCGCTCTCTCGCCTCCCGGTGGTGGCATTCGCCTGCGAGCCGCTGCGTCGCGCGGTCGCCTTTCCACCACGTCCCACGCAACGCATTTAACACCGATCGACGGACACGGCGTGTGTGCCAGCCGGTATTCCGAATACGCGCGTCTGTCAAGTACTGTCACACAACCCATCCGCGAAAGGGTCCCAGCCGGACGCGGTCGTCCGCACGCATGAGCCGAGAAGATCGCACACCGCGATCCTTCCTCTCTCTCTCTCTCTCTCTCTCGCGCGCCGGCGATAAATACCGTGAAAGGAGAGGGCGAGGGTTTTCTCTCTGTTCCTCGTTCCTCTATTCTTCTGAGGGGAAGAAACAATTCGTACAGCCGGCGGGCCGAGCGTCGTCGTCGTCGTCGTCGTGCCGTTATCGAGGGAAACCGGCGTGACGCTGGGAGGCGCGGAACGGTATCTACTCACGCCTCTGCACGGTGAAATTAGCGCGGAAAGTGCCTGCACGCTCCGTTTCGTCTCCTCGCGAAGACGGAAGAGAAACGGAGGGGGGAGAGGAGGACGGGGAAGCGGAACACCTCGCGGCGAGCTCGCGCGGACCGAGCGCTTGAGGAACACGAGGGAACACGCGAGGAAAGGAACTTTTGTGTGCCTCCGTTGTGGATAATCCGGAGTTTCGTCGGTTGTTCGTTTGGCCGTCGCGTCGCGTCCCGTCGCGGGGGCCCCTTTTTGACCCGGTGGTTTCTCGAGTGACGTCTGGACGACTCTCCCCGGGACAGTGAGGGTTAATAAGTGTGCTGTGACAGCTGCAGAAACAACCTCCACGGAGAATGGAGCCGACGAGGATCCTGCTGCTGATCGTCCTTCTGGGAGCCGCCAGCTGTCAGAGTGAGTACTTTTCAATCTTCGTATTATGTATGTACACACATAATCGCCCCCTTAAGTCTCGGCCTGCCACGTGCCACGGCCGAGGATTATCACGCGACTCCCGGCTCCCGGGGTCGCGTCCGACAACACCGGTAATTCACGCGGCGATGGCTCGCATCCACCCTCTGCCCCCCGCGAATCGGGGGCGATCGATTAAAGCTCGTGCTTACACTGCTTACCCCGCGTATTACGCGATGAATGAGATCAACCGTTGCGCGTGTTTTGGCGTTCAAATTTAACGAGGCGAGGGATGCGTAATTATACAACGCGACAATCGTATTACGGGTATTTTTGCGTTATCTTAATAAAGGATTTATTCAAATAATGAAGGATAAATTTATTGAGGGATTTTAATTCATTTCTGATTTTACTTTTTGAGGAAAAAAAGTAAGCCTTTCCCCGGACGCTTAACTAATTTCGTTACATTTTTGTTTTTTTAAATTTAAGCCCATTGCAAATGGCCTAAATAGATGGCATAAGTTTGTGTTAGAATTCAGGATGATATTTAATTTTATTTATGATTTTATATACGATACATGCGATACAAAGAATAATAGAAAAATCAAAATACACACATGCGTAAAATACATTAAAATATATTGAAATACACACGTATGCGTCAACTAAATGCGTGGACTAAAAAAATTATAAGCAGAAATATGTCAGATTTCTATTTTGAAATCTAACGCGAATTTTAGACAATCTAAAGTGGATTTTTATTAATTCACGTTAAAGAATAATCGTGCCAACGAGATCGATATAAATACTGCATTTAGACAACGAGCAGAGAATTGGCCGCGCACGTTACACCTTTCACGACTTTGCGATAATAATCGTGGAAGCGCGATTGGAGTAATCCTATTTCTGAATCTGCAAGCGCTATCTGGCATCTTTTATCTCCTCCAAAACCCCCATGTAATTTACGCTCCGAGAAATATAGTGGCGTAACAATGTTAGTAGCCACGAGAGTTAGTAGTCCCCGCGATATGTACCGCCGCCGACATCTCTCGGCGGGCTGTTCATCGATCGACCGCTAATTCACGGCAATTATATCGAGGGACGCAGGATGCGTACGGAAGCGCCGGCATCGTAATTTGCGGCGGTAATGACACATTTTCGCTCGTGTCGCGGTTCAGTGAGTCTTTTGTGAGGCGTCGCGCCCGGGGAGGAGGCGAGGAGGAGAGGGAGGAGGCACCCTCCCGATTTATTCCATCGGCAGATTCTTTCGTTTCGAGATACGAGCGTCTCAGAAGCTAACTCCAACTCGTTGAATAAATTTCTTTAACACCGGTGGCACCGTGATTACCTCGTAACTTCATCAACTTTTGTCTGCTTTTTTTTTTATCTCGTGAAGTTGTGATCGATTTGGCTTCCGAGAGACTGGCATAACGTCCGCTTCTTCCATCGACCAAACACATTTTATAGGGTGCTCTCGTGACGACGTCGTCCGCATTCCCGTCGATTCTTCTTCTTTCGTGCATTGCAAAATGCGCATTTGCAACCGGTACGATCGAACACGCGATTACGGGCACATCGCGACATTCAATGTCACCGATACACGACTGATTGTCTAACGTAAGAAGAGCCATCGCGACGGCATGCATCAGCGTTTTATCAGTGGAATCATTTGAACTCGAGCGTGGAAGCGGCAGTGCCGAGTAAATTTTCTCCTCGCTTTTTCAACCTTGTAACAAATTAAACGTAATAAGCTGCGTATATTCTCTGCAAGAAATTGAAGTTGTAGTTATTGTTTCTTTCATTCGGAAGGAAAGAACTTTTTAATTTAACGGTTACTGCTTTATGAACAACACACGAGACTTTGTTTTTTTTTTCATCAAGAATTAAATCTGTGACATAGAACAATTATTCCTTTTTGTCTGGCCAACGAACGGCGATACAAATCCAGAGCTTATACAGCAGTAACGTATTTGCTTTAAAAGCCTGTAATTATCTAAACATGAGCTAACGGTACTGCAATTATCGCGCTTTCAACGAGGCAGCTTTAACTTAGCGAGTTCTTATTCGTCCCGCGCGCGCCGTTTTAAAAGGAGGCTAAGCGTAAAAGATCGGACATTGGTCGGAGCAGATACGAAGTTACGAATGCAGATTGCAAGTCACGATTGGAATGTCACGGTGTGCACGTGGGTTGCACCTTACGTCGCGACGCACGGTCGAACGAGCTTGTACCGATTCAAGCCAATCTGTCGGATATTTGTCGTGTAATATTTCGCAAGACTCTCCCGATTCTTAACGTGTCCTTAATAGATCCATGACAATTAACGTTTCTTTCCACAGGTGTACAACCTGTGGAGAGAAACGATACTATTTACACAAGATAAATTTGAAATAGGTAGACAAATTTTGAAGACCGTATCCTAACGTATCTTATAAGGATAAGGAATGGTCGTAAATATAAATAAAGGCAGAGAGAAGCTTCCTTCTCACATAAAAGTTTTTACTTTTGTATTGTGTACAGTTTGACGCAGCACATTTATAAATCTTTGTAAGCATCTGAAAGCTAAGACAGTCTTGTTAACTCTGAAAATTTGTGAATAACTTCGACTCTGTTTTTTTTTTCACGGTAACACCGAAGGTAGTGATTTATTTCGTCTCGCGAATTACGCGCACATTTAATTCCAGACATATTTACATAAATCTGATCGTATACTATGGAAAATATATTTTAACGCGAAACGTGAGACAGCTTTACGGTGCGTGTTTGCAATGGCATAGTTCTATCTTTTTAAAATTTTCGTGACTACTTAAGAGTGTGACAAATTTCACGGTTTCGAACAGGAAACGTGCATCGAACCTGTCGGGAAAGTAGATGAGGGAAATGTCATTGTACTTTGTCCCCCGGGTGTTTAAGAATTAGATTCATGACAAAGTAAGAATTCCAAGGCTTAAACATTATAAAGATTTGCGCGCCACGTTTCCCAGAGCGATCGGTGAAAGAAACTCGCGGGCGATTATACGGGTTTTTAGAGACGAATTTGTATATACTGCGGTATTGTTGGTTGACAATAGTATCCGCGGGATAAAGAGGTATTTTTCCGAGCGAGCAAACCTGCACGTATAAACCTGCAAAAATTTAAAGGGGGCCTTTAAAACGAGCTTCTCAGACTTGTATCTAGAGATCTGATGTCTTTCGTTCTTTCTTCCTCTCACGCTGCATTTGAATCTTTGAGGAAACGCCGCACGCCCTTACACCTTCGAAGGTTCAGGTAGAAGGCTCGTTTGACCGCTTTGTAAAATACACAGAAAATCCGACGAGATATGCGGGGAAACTGAAAAAAGTGTGTTTTCCTCGTCGGCCCGCCTTAGTGTCCCTATTATTATTCCGGTATTCCAGTCAAGTGCACTTTCGAGTACCTAAGAAAAAAATAATATTTCTTCTCACGCAATAATATTTTTATGGCAGTATTTTACGTATATTGTACGCTGCTGGTCAATTTGGTTTTACAAGTTGTAAAATAAATTTTCGAAGACCCCGATATCTTAAAGTCGCACACGCCTTGTAAGCTTTTATTTATTAAATAAATGAAAATAAATTTTTTATTTACGCGCCATTAATTTTCTTTTATATCGCTTACTATGTTATTCCTTTATACCGCCAACTAATAGTAATCAGTTTGCAACCAATTTTAAAGATATCGCGCTGCGTAAAAATCCATAATCCGTTCTTGAATGAAAAGCGAGTGAAATTAATCTGTATATTGTTCGAGATAGGTCACGATTTTTAACGCGTGCTAACTAACCACTCTGCCAAGAATGTAGTTCGCGATGGAAATATAGCTAGCACCGTCTTGTCAATTCTTCATCGGATTAAGTTAACGAGCTGCGATCGCGGCGGTGATTCTCACGCTCGGTAGATAATCTTGATTCATAGAAGACCCTACCTTCGTGATCAATGGCAACCTCCAAGGAAGCCAACTAGTACTCGAGGAGAAATGTACTGTAGAGGCAAACAAATATCTTTAGTATGAAATGTGTAGTCAATTAATCGTTTTTACGTTACATTTTTACTCGCCATAAATTTTCGGAATCGTCACGTACATAGAAGAAATTTAAATTGATAATGTTCACCTTTATGTGCGACTTTTGGTATAGTTATAATATTAATCGAAAGATAAAATAAATTATTAATACAATAACGGTTCGGGAAAAAATTAAGATATCATGGACGTGACTTTGCCTGCACGGATATTAATAATTCCGTCGTTCACGAGATTAGTCATGCCTGAAGCTCGTCTTCGCAGAACTCTCAGGTGATTCTGTTTGCGGTAATGTCTTTATATCGGCACTTTGGTAGCCGATGTTTTCTAATTCAAGCTACCTGACCTCGTGTCGCTAAAATGTCTCGGTTGTCGATCACCATCGACGAGTCTGTAGTTCAAAATTAATGGTTTATTCAAAACTGCTTTTAAACCCCTAAGTTTGAGTCATAAATTTAAAAGGTACTTTAAACTGTCGAGTACGTAAGGATTTCAAAATTCGTTCTAGCTATTAAATACATACAAATAAATAACTGTATATAAATATCAAAATAAACTGTGGTAATGAAGGAGATTGAAATATTCTTTAAAATGATTCGTATTTTTAACTACGCGTTATAAGAGGTCATTAAATTCAGGTACTATTTTTGTACTTCAAACTACCGCTTCTCTAGAGAAAGCAATTCCATTTTTCACTGCATGCACAAATCAGCGGCATGACAGTAATCTGTAACATTCTTTTCCATGCGTGAGAGAAAGCTCGATAAGAGCCCGTGATGTGTGCGATTATCATCGACACGACTTGGAGACGATGACTTTTTCTTTCGATACGCCAAAACAAAGTTCTTGTTCGTCGTCGCCATCCAATTTACACCTTCGCGCAGCCAAACTCGGCAAGAAAGGGTTCTCGAGAGGCCATTAGAACGGGCCTGAAAATGTTGTTCTTTGCGCTCGGGGACTCGAGTTATTTCGGTCTCCTCTGGTCCTGGGCGAATCAAGGGCGGCTCCGGAATGACCGCGCGATCATGTATATTTTAAGAATATCGACGTGATACACAAATATTTATCCTGCATATCGATAAAAACACGTTGGAATCATTAATATTCGATAATATTGTAATATTGAACTTTCTGATTCTTATATTTTGATCTAAACATGCAATAAATTGAAAGAAAAATTAAAATGAGACAGAAAAGTCGTATTTTTGAGTAATTTTATTTAACAAGACAAATGTGTATATTATTCATGACTGATAAGATATAAATCTCATCGACTAAAAGTAATGTCGAAAGTTTGACAGAAAATATTTTTACGAAACAAAACATTTAATTGTATGGTAGTTATAGATTGTTCATAACTGATAAGATATTAGATAAGAATTCTGCTGGCTAAAAACGGTGTTAAAAATTCAATGCAAATAAGAAATGACAACTACATTCCACCGATTCATTGTACCAAGTGCTAGATGGGGATAAAAACATGGCCGTCCGGAAAGTGATAATTATTCGAAGCCGACGAGACCTTCTTGTCGAGGAAGAGAACGAAACGATATCGTTGAGGGATCTCGTGATCTTAACCAAATACCTGGCGGACGCTATAATTATTGGCCGCTTGGCCAGGAAATTTTGGCCACCCGACTGCCTTCGAAGTCGTCTCGGAACGCGCTTAATCTCTTTGTAAATTGGATCAATTAAGCGAGCCCTGTCAAGAGAGAGGTTCAGTTTAATTGACTGAGTGTGTCAAAAGGCGATAGCATCTTCAGCCGCAGACTTATTTAATGAAGTACGGTCGACAGTGGTGTAGACTTGAAAATTTACCAGTATCACAAATTTTTTTCTTCGTAAAATGAATAAAATATAAGATCATCAATCGATCCATTTATAGATGCGAATTAATCTTTTATATTTGTCTGTTTATATCTTTGTTTTTAATTTCTTTATCTCTTAAAACTTCAAAATTGGATAAAAAGTATTTTTAAATGGCATAACAAGATTAAAATTTATTTTGAAAATATTACACTTTTAAAATTGTCATTCGATATCTATGATGAAGTTTTTGTCATCGTTTAGCAAGTTTCAATATTAAAAAAAATAACTTCTTGGTATTTTTTTCGTTTAATTCCAATTAGTCAAAGTAACTATAATTAAGTTCCTATTCTGATCGCTGGTGGAAGGATATCCGCGAGTTCCGCGCTGTAATATCCGTGAGATATAAGTCCCGTGAGATCAGATCGGACTGGTTTTGCCGCCGCGAGGCGACGCGACGCAGCAGCGGAGCCTGACAAATGCCGGACAGGTCGAAAGCCGGCGGCATGACAGAGTCGCACGTTTAATTTGCCCCGTTGCCTCAATGGCACCTGTCGTCTCCGACCGACGGAGAGTCTCCGCCGCTACAATGTTGCTGCCATTAATCACGATCGTCGGATGCATCGCGCGCCGTCTCGTCGTCGCCCGACGCGGTGGTTTCCCAACGTTGACGAGGCAACCGTGGCCCTCGTTCTTGCCGCGCGCGCAACGTCATCCATCATCGCGCCGGCGACCGGCGACAGCCGCACGGTATCAAAAGCCGCCCCGACTGCGTATTCCGATTGCGTATACGAAGAGAAGTCAGTCGGTCCGATCTAAAGTTTCGAGGTCCGCGGACCCTGAAGATAAGACGCGCAAGTCGTCGGCCATTAAGACGGCGGTTCTCAAATCGCGAGCCATTTCAGGCTGTTTGCGAGTAGCTTCAGAGAGACTTTCTTATATAATTTTTATAAATTTGTCATATAGTGTTCCAAATAATTTTTTTTCGTCGTGAATGCTGCCCTTTGATATCTAACTTAATATGTACGTTATGTATATGAGGATGATATTAAATATAGCTGTACAAATGGAATTCTTCAAGAGGTTCTGGTATAATTCTCGAATATCTCTAGAGCCTGAAAGCTCTCTCAATGAGGCATGTGGGCGCCACTGCATTAGGACGCATGCCAACGGAGAGCGACCATTAAGAAAATAGATCAAGTTCTCGGCCAACTCTGAATTGAGTTTCCCCCTGCGGGTTAAACCGTTTCGCGAGGAGTCGAGCGGCGGAAACTCTTTGATCAGATGATGAGTCTCCACTTCTCGTCGACGTTTTTCGCGAAGGTAGTTCACCGTTTCGGATTAGGCGGCACAATTCCCCTTTTTAAAACCGAGCCATTCAACTTTTTCTTATAAACGTATCAAATCTTCGTTACAGCTTCAATAACTTTCTCATTATTACATTAAAATTGCAACATTGAATATTTTTGTTAATCTATGTTAATTTAATGTAATCATAGTTTTTACATTTTTGACAACAATACTTTGATTCAGTTTTTTTTTAAAAGCATTATCTTTTATTATTTTTATATTACTTCTTTATTATTATGCTTTTTATTATTAACGCGAAGGAAATTCTGAAATTGGTAAAATACATGGTTAAAACGCGCGAACAAAGCTTATTGTTCGCTCTCGTAATGAGATCCGCGTGCCATCACGTGTGCTGCTAATGTTGATCACCTGTAGTTTAGACGATGAAAAGGCAAGAATCGCGATTCGATCGATTACAACGGATCATGGAACATCAACGGAACAGATCGGGATACTGCCTGGTACTTCTCCTTACGAGGCCAGGAAATTAGAACCATTTCCAAAGCAATTTCCTGCCCCTGTAGTACGTATGATGCCCCCATTCTCCGCCCTTTCATTCTTGCACGACGAAAGGGCCATCGTGATATTAATCGAGCCGCTCTTAAGGGTGGCGCGCGCGGAAAGAGCAGATGCAACATGCAGCTTTTTTTCCGATCAATCGATATATAGGTGCAGCTCGTTGAACGTGAAAGCCATATGCTAATTTTCATTGAGCCATTCTTTTACCCTGGTTATTGAGTCTTTCAATATCTTTTTAAATGATAATATATGTTTAATAAGTAAATAAATAAAAAATTATTGTGTCACATGACGTACAGTTTTAAAATTATGATATTCCTATATTGAATTTTAATTCGAAATTTAATAAATAAATTTAATATATCTTTTTATTTGCTTCATTTAAATTTAATATGTTTTATTATTTGTCATATCATTTTTATTTATTTTTGCATATTACACTACTTGATGCTGTACTTTTATTGTTATTATATTTTGCAACAATAAGCATTTAATACATAACAGTTGGCCAAGTTACCGTCCGGTTAGTGGTTTAGACTGGCGGACCATCGTGGGCGGCCGAATTCTGATCCGCGTATTATAGTAACATCCCTCCCTTAGAAGGGAGCTGGGATCGTATCAGGATTCTTCCTCGGAGAGTCAGCCCTTGAAAATTCTAAGGAATATCTCGCACGGGAGGTCTTCTTCTCGTTGAATCTCTAAAGAGTATCCTGTTCCGAAACGGCTCGATATTTCTGAAGCGTTGGAGGAATCTAAAAAAACAAACAGGATTGACTCTCTTCTCATGAATCAACAAACAGAAATCTCTGTAGTATGACTGTACATATTATTTTAACAGAAAGAGAAAGAGAGGGAGGGGGGAATTAAAATCTTAAAATATTAAGATTATATATTTCTTATCTTTTTATTTTAATTGATCCACAGAATTGCTCTTTGTACGCTTTTTTCCAATGGCGATATCAAAGAGGCAAGAATGTTCTCGATTCAACTTTATTAGAATTAAAGTTTAGAATTACTACGCGATTAGAATTTAGAAATACCACGAGTGTTTAGAAATCGTTGCTCGGTTCGACTGCTAACATCCGAGAATGTGTTTCCGTACGAGAATAGTTTTCGATACTGGCTCCTATGTCCGGCAGAAACGTTTACGACGAGAACCATAACTGATGAATCATGTTCGAGCTCATTCTAAGGAGAATTGAGAGAAATGTCCTTGCTTTAACTGCGTCCACTCTCAGATCGTTATTATAAGGTCGTTTTCATACAAACTTAGCTTATAATCTTATTGTTAAACAGAATTGGATATTTTGTGATAGTCACATATACATATACGTATATTGTGTAGCACCCAAAAGTTAAAAATTTGAAAAAAATTAGTTTTTATTAAACAGTAATACTAAGTTACAAAATTGTATATTAACGATGTCTAATGAGTAATACGTTCCATTTGTTACTAAGCAGAAAGGCAATTTTGTTGTAATAACAAGAAATCGACCACTGCATTAAATGCGAGATAAGCAAAGAGATGTTTAGATATCTCGACTGCAATTGTGGATTCAATTACTATTATTATGTTTATAGAATAATTGCACAATGATTCAATGACATGAGAATTTTCCGTTGCGGTTAATTGTAATCTTTGAAAAATTCCCAGACGAATAGATTGTTACCGGCGATGTAGAAAAATTATGAAATGTTAATGTGCTTTAAATGAATGACAAAAGTATTTGTTAATAAAACATATATGCAAACATGCATGAATTTTTGTAGAAAAATTTCGAGAGAGATATTTTCTGACGAGAAGTCGTTGGCGGTGTTGCAGGCAGTCGGAAATCGTGGGTGGAAAAAGTGATCGGCGCGCAATTTTCTAGCGAAGATCGGTGTACGTTATTGCATCGCGAGTGGGCCGCGAAGGATTGATATGCAAATGCATCTTTTACGCTTCGTAGGTCTCGTTGGTTACGCTGGCAAGTCGATAGACTGAGGAAAGGAAAAATCTATTTCTTTGAAATATTCTTTGAATTTAATTGTTTAATCAGGGAAAGGATTGATCTCTTTTATTGCTTTTGTTTACTTTACGATTTGGACTTTAGCTAAATGTTAAAGTTGAGAGGCTCAAATTACATAAATTGGCAAGTGCAAAATTAATTTGTAATATTCATATACCAGGAAATATAATTATTTCTTCTTAGCCAAAATTAAAAGTATTTTTAAAATGGTGGTAAAAGCAGTTTCTTCTCAATTGCGAGGTATGTATTTTATTAGATATCAAAATGAAATCTGTAGCAATTGGAAGTTATATAGAATACATTCTTCAACTGTTTTTTTTACAAAATCTATATCGAAGAGCTGATTCTTTTATACCGTTTTTGCTCAAATCAATTACATCTCGTTTTATTTAATATACATGAGCACATACGTGTAAAACTAGTTGTACCGTGACATTGACAGTTTTTATTCGTTCAGTCGTAATTACGTTCATTTATACTTAAACGAGTTCTCGCAGGTTCGTCCGATTTATCGTTCTTCTTAGAAGAGCTCTCTCTCTCTCTCTCTTTTCACGGTCGGCAAGGGGTTTAATTTCAAGTGCAACGTTGTGATGGACGCGGTCTCTCATTATATAAATTTCGCGATGCAAATGAGAGTTGCGTGCGATGAGCATCGGTTTTTGTCGCTGGCTCATCGATCGTTAAGTGCCACGATTTACGAGCGGCGGTACTCTCGTTAATTTCTCCCGACCTGTTTGCAGCACCGACCGGCAGGATTGTAGAATCACGTACGTATCGGCCCTACTTCCCTGCCCGTCCCCTACTCATATTTCTCGTATGAATCACGCGTACGGACGTAAGGCAGGATTAATTTTCGTTGCGTGCGAAGGCGCGTGTCTTCCTCGACGACAGCACTATTTGAGATCAAGATTATTGCGTTGGATTATTATGAACTTATTCCAATCGGCGTCAACTTTCCGATTATTAAATGAAAATGTACGATTAGTTTCGCACAAAATTAATTTAAATTAAATTAAATCAAAGTTAATTTAGTCTAAGATAAAATCTTATTAGTTTAATACAAAAATAAAAATAAGATTCAATTAAATTATATTAAATTAAAGACTATATTATATTAAATTGTTCAAGTTACTTTCGTATAATCGTTAAATTAAACTCTGATTTGAATTCGGTTTAATTATTCAATCCTGACGGGGTCTAGCCTTCGCTCATAGGGGATTCAAAGCAATTCAAGCTCGATCGTGAAACAAATCCCGGCGTGGCATCCCGCCCTACCGCTCCCTTTGTCTCAGGGAATTCAATGGCTTCGCCATCCCGAGCAGCTGATAGCGAAGCCAACGACGTCGCTTTCCCACAGTTGCTACGGCGGTTCCCATTCTCGCCTTCTTCTCTCGTTCGTTCCGTGCGACGAGCAAATGTTCGATCGCTCGGAAAATAACGGATATACACTTCAACGTCGCTTGCTGTCATTCCCGAACGAAACTTTCGAGCAGAACGCGAGCGGAAAACCGCAGGGCTGCGCGCCTGCCCGTGAGCTCTGTGAGGATCGCGTAAAATCAATTCCCAATACATTTCCGCGTCGAGGGAGAAGAATATAAAAACAAAACTCTGTCCTGAAGATTAAAATTCGCAAATTGCGTTAAATATTTACCGCCTTGAGATATTAATTTCTTGCAGTGCGATTGGTTTCATTGCCACGTGACACGCGGGAACTCCCTGAATTTCATCCATTTACTCGTGGATGAAATTCAAACTAACTCTTTTGTTAGTTCCGATTAGAATAATTTCTCCGAAATCACGCGATTAAAATAAATCTTTCTGTCAATTTATAAATAACATATTTGCAGTGTAATAATGTGAATGTATCGGAAGGAACAAAGGAGTGTTTGAAGAGGAAATGAATTCTCGCTTATCTCATCGTAGCGTCGCGTTTCTCAAGGGTCCCAATACACGAATGAGCGTCCTTAAGAATGAAACAGGATTGAATAATTCAGCAAACACTGAACTGGGGGGGACTGGGAAGCGAGGAGTGAGGATTTCTACATCGGGAAGGTGTGCGTGAGCCTCAGACGCATTCATCTTCGAGAGCTTATGCCGGTATTGCCGGTGCAACGCGCGCAGCCTCCGGCCGTGTCGGCCCGGCCCCCGAAAGAGCATCAGACTTTAATGCCTCGGACTCGCACTATGGGGAGCCTAAATCACCCCCCTCAGAACGTCAGAACCCTCGCGCAGCAATCGATAGAAACCTGCTTGCTCGTGGAGGGACGAGGGGATGACGTGACACGCGTTTCGAGGGTTGTATATAAAGTATATAAACGCCGTGAGTATAGTATCGCTTCGTGGATGATGGTGGTTTCACATTCCTTTGCGGCGCGTCCGAAATTTCTGTTATTTATTTTCCATACAACTGCGCGACCTGCTTTGAGCGGTCGAGCGTAAGGCCAAATCAAAGCAGAACACGAAGTATAGGCATGCGACTCTTTTTGCAATTGCCGCAGCTGATGATCTCTCCACTCGAGTTTCGTCTATATTGTCTATAAATTAGAACACGAAATTCCGCTAAGAGAAAATCAGTTCTACATTCCAGACGTATTCTTATTTCCAATTTTTACTTCTTCCGGTTTGTCTTGGAGAGTCTCCAAAGTGTGTATTTAGAAGTTCAAGCACAATAAGATGGAAATGCATTTCACTAATATACGATTAACATTTTAGAAAACTTTTCAAGTAATTTTTAGTAATTTTGCACTTTTAGTTTCCGAATTCTTTATTTACGCGCGCGCGTACACAAATACAAAATTAACTCAAAGATCTTTAAAGTCTGAATATTGATCTACATCGTCTCGGATGGGTATGTTCTTTCCCGACGTGTTTTGAGACCGGAAGCTCTCGTAACTGTGCGATGCCGCGGCAGCGCGACGCAGTTTTCGAAATTGGGTTGCGCATAGTTGATCCTTCTAAGGGGCTTGCGCAATATAATGGGTTTCATGGAAATGCGTGTGGAACTTGCATTTCGCAAGTGGGCCACGCACGCGTCTCTATGCTCGAGCGCTCATGGCCACGTGGAGAGTCACTCCCATTATGGTGGTCGTCGTCGATCGGGGTCGTAATCGCACGCGTAATTGCGTCTCCTCGTGTACGCGCACGGTTACTCCTCGTTGATGCGTGAAGGCTCCCCGTCTTCGCGACCGCGATCCCCCGCGGGATCGATCGGCTCCACGATTTACTTCTTACGCGGTGACGCGTGTCGACCATTTCTATTTCTGTCCGAAGCTACCGGTGCTGGAATGGGCAGCGTCGTGTATCCGAAGATGTGACATAGCTCCAGCTGCAAAAGCCATACAGATACGTCTTGTATCTTTCTGGCACAAGCAAAAGAGAGAATCGAGTAGCCGGTATGGTACGTTCTGAATGCGCGACTCCAACGCGACCCTATACTCTTGCGTATTTTACCCGCGTCGTCGTACTCCTGCGCGTGGCACGCGCGTGCATTATTATATGCTTCATCTGCATCGCGAAGCCAGAAGGATTGAATGGCGTGCGAGCGGCAGATGTTCGATTCTTTTCTCATTTTTTGATCTGCCCACCGTATTATGTGCCCGTGTTTATTGTTATTATATGAATGTTAATACGGTGAAATCTCAATTGTCCGAAAGTTGGGTGACATGACGTTAGGATACATCGGGAATTGTGATACAAAAGCCGTTATTATTAATGTGGTTTCAAATAAATTTCCACAATGAATGTAATCGGAACTATATTCGATTTTTTGCATGACCCAAATTATTTTTGTCACATATTTCATCTGATCAATTATTTATTAAATTAATTATTTTATTAATTATTTCATAAAAATTTGTGAACATTGATACAATATGATGCTACGTTTTCATACCGTATGATAAATTATAATATCCGCCTATATGAAGGTCTAATAATTTCAGAATATTAAAAATATCTTAATACCAAAATTAAACATCTCTTTAACATTACACGCACACGCTGCATTACCATCCCTCGAAATAACTGCTCGAACCGGTTAAAAGATATGCATTTTATTTTACTGTTAACTTCCTCAAACGCTAATGCGTTCTAAGTGCAGCTCGCGCTCACGCGAGTTCGTTGCGCTTCCGCTCGACCATCTCCTCGTAACAGCGGATCCTAAAGACGAGAAGTCGTTACGAGAGAACGATCTCGTCCCGCCGGAGTTGCAACGTCCCGACACGTAGGAAGAAAAGCTTCCTCTCGAAATTCCTGTTTAGCGCGTACAAAGTTTCGCGGCGGGGAAAGTCAACGCGTCGCGTCGCGTCGCGTCGCGTCGAGGAGGGGCCGACCGCATAATAGAGTCCGCAGACTCCCAGGCTCTCCACGGTGGAGAGACGCTGGTCCGGTTCCTCGTGAGAAGGAAGGAAGGTGGAACCGGCGCGCATGCAGGGCGAGAAAGGGAAGGGAAAAAGGGCTCCCCTGGCCCTGTTCTCTCTTCGCGCGACAATAAACGCGTGCGCGTGTGCTGACGTGCACGGGAATCAAGAAGCATTCGCGAAACGAACATCTGTCGCGGGTGGAGGGCGCGCACTTCCGATTTCTCCTACCCCTCGGCTCCTCGCGATATGGGAGAAAATTGCTCGCTTCTTAATACCGCGTGATACCGCCGCACAATGCATCGAAATTACGCGTGCACACGCCATGCATGCATTTATTGTTAGTTTTCCTTATTATTTCTCGGAAGCCAGTGAACTTTACTTGCCGCCGCTCAAACGCCTCGGGCATTAAACCGCACTAAACCATTTATTCCTATTCATAGATTTCCTGTCCAATATTGAGGAGCGTTGTTCTCTCCCCACGATAATATCCGAACGCCAATAGTTTCGGTGTAATGATAAGGAATATTTTAATAACAGAGAATCGCTCGCGTGTTTCATTCCATATTCGCGGCTGATATAAATACATGTGCGAGAGTCTGAAAGTTCGGCACGAGCTACCGCGAGACTGGTTTTTCATGGTCCGCGATTCTGGACAATACGTAAGTATTCGCATGCGAGTGTAGTACGTGCGTGATACATCGTGGACGTTAAGCTCGTGCCATCCTCACATAATGTCCTTCCCTGAATACAGCGTGTTTCATTCACTAGTCTCGTTTCGTGTGGCCAACACACCGCTATTTCGACGTTAATATACGATCATTTATGCTGCTCGAAATATTATATAATAATCTTTAAAAATTACCTTTCTTAAGGAATATACAGCGTGCCCCGCAATCACCGTATGCCATTTTAACACCGTATATTCTGGAGATTAATTACAATCATAAATTCTAATAAGGTTTTTCATGCTACGGGCTATCAATTTGGCCGGTAATATCATAGAATTTGTGCGTTTATATTTTCAAATCCATAATTTCATTAGAACAGTAGAAATGACTGAATATAAATGATTTAAAATTAATTATTTTTTAAATAGAATATAAAATGAATAAGTTTTTTTAATATATAAAAGATGTTAAATTTATTAATTTATTTATTAATCTATTTACTTATCTATTTATTATTTCTTATGATTTTATAAATAGTGATAATAATCAATCAGCACGTATTGTTAATATATTTTTATTTTTATTATAATAAACTATATTATTTAATATATTTACTAGCTAAAGCCTCTGTCGACATCTTTTCGCGGAAGGGGTCGAATGCGTGATGTCGCAAACGGAAATAAAAAAAGTGCGGTGTACCTATATGATATGACAATAATAGAAAGGAAGTAAATCCTTCATTATCTTTTGCTCACGTATTTCTCGGTACATTCTCTTGCATACGCTGATTATGTCTGAAGCACGCGATAGGTTTTGCGTAAAGTGACTCCACGGTGAAACCTTAATAACCACGAAACCCTCAACAAACCGAAACCATGACCCGTAACCGGATAGATATTATAATAAATGATAGCCTTAACTAGGTTCGAACCACGAAAGGTCTTCCTTTCCACGCTCAGATTGCGGAACAGAGAGAGATGTCGGAACGTATTTATTATACATCGAGAAACACTGCAAATACTTATGCACACATATAAGGGAGAACAACAATTTCAATTATCACCGCACTGAATCTAACATTTCCGAGGAGCACGTAGTCGTCAATTGTATAGTTATATTGAATGGACTGAAGTAAAATTAATGTTCTTTCTACGCGTCAAATTTGATTGGAAGTTCTATCGCAAATACTATTTCGAGCAAAGAACTAATTTCTTAAAAAACACGTGTTTGTGGTTAACAGTCTTTGATTCTCGACGGGTTTTGTAAAGGATGTTTCGTTATCATGTGATAATACAATGCAATGGAAACTTTTAAGAAAGTTACAAAAAATAATTTACAAGAATTTTCTATTGCTGAAGAAATAAGGAATTGTCTCAAATTTTGATTAAAAACACAGGATGAGGAATGCAAGAAAAATATTAGCTATATTTTCAGCAGCCCAATGATACAATCCGAAATCCGCACCGAAAACGATAGAGAGGAGACGAGAAAGAAAGAATTATGTCGCAGTTACGCACTGCACGCGGAAATTACGAGTCACGGCTAGGCATAAATTAAAGTTTATTAAGGTGCCGGAATGTAGCCTTTACCTGGTATTATTGCAGACGACGACGCCGCTATAATGATAGTAAACACGGCCTTCTAAATGCTATAGTCGACGGAAACAGAATTCATTCCGACCAGACCGTCGAGAGAACGAAGGAAAGAGGAGCGAAGAAGCGACGCGGGGATCACAAAAATGTCTGGTATTTACGGCAGAGGGGGAGGAGGGGGTCCTATTATTGAAAATTCCCGTTGTCATTGTTCCCTCGCGAATTTGAAAATTACTAATAATAGTGGCGGGTCGTAGACAATCCGGCACTTTAATGAACTCGCGGTTGGAACTTGGGACGGGTCTGAAAGGGACCGCTCTCTTACTCACGCGAGGCGTCTATTTGGGGCCCATGCGGATGACAAACTCGGCTTAGAACATCCGTTCGAAAATTCAAGGGAATTTTGCATGATACACGGCGTATATGTATATACGGTGGCGCGTCTCGCACGCGATCTGAAGGGGGAAGTCTTGGCGTCTACCGCAAGAAGGTACACCAGATGTTGCCGCGTCGAAGAAGGATCGCATTGTAATTTGCGATCCATTCTGCAAAACGTAAACAGCTCCTCGTAACAGCCCGACATCCTTCGAAAATCCGTTTCGGCGAAACGCGCCGCACCCAAGGTTCGCGAGGTGACTCGTCGAGTCATTCCGGAGCCCGACGCGTCGCCAGCGAGGAATCTCGGCGCCGGAAGTGTCTCTGCGAGCAAAATAAAGTTGACAATATTTCTCATCTATTCAGCGCACTGACGTCTTTGTCGATTGTCTTTATTGTTGAATGGATAACAAATATTCGCCGGCGAATAATTATTTCGCGAGATTTAATTTTGGAGGACACTTCGGTATTACGTAATACTCCACAACGTCGACGGCGACCCGCCGTTAAAGCAACCGCCACTATTCTTAGGCTTGAGCTCTCTCAGTTTCCGTAGTTGAAAAGACATCCGGTGTACCGGGACGAAACGCGCGCCGACGACTATTTCGCGTCGGCGATCGCGATCTCCGCTCCGAATTTCAAGGCTCCACTTTTGTGCCGCCTAGTCGTTATAGGGTTCTAAATGCCAGGAGTCCCCGCGCGTTGGTTGCACGCAGCAATGCAGGCATTCGCGGATTATAAGGAGCTTCCGGCCGACTCTCCTTCGCTTCGCTCATTCCGCCGGTCATTGTTGCACTGCCACACCGAGTGTGACGACCTGACAACCTCGATCCGGCTTCTTAGCATGCGCCTCGATTACGTTGTCGGACGTGAAGCTGCACACCGAAGGAGGACACGTCACGTCAGCCCGTTCGAGTCTCTCCTTTTTTTCTCTCTTTCTCGACTGTTGATGAGATGACTAATCGCGAGCGAGCGGACGATCGGCGCCTCTTTGGTGCATCGTGACGAGTTTGTCAGGAAATTAACTCACGCAATCCTGCGCGATTATAACGTGACAACGAACGCGAAAGAAATGACGTGGATATTCGATTCTTAATTTTAAATAGCGCTTTTATTATGTAATCTGTTACAAAAGCTTACATTATTTCAATACGATTATTTGATTTATCGTTAATTAATCTTTTTCCGTCATATATGACGCTTTTATTTCGAGACTTAAACTATAAATCGGAATCTCGTACAATTAATGCCACTAACGCATCTTTCTATCGCTCCCTCATTAACCGCGTGCATGGTAAGAAAGCGTTTCTTGAATCTATCTCGCATTCATAATTCGAATTACTTACCCGCAAATCACGGAGACGTCCGGAAGATTACTCCGAGCGTGAAGCGAGTCTTAATACTATCTTTATCATAAAATACAGTTTCATATCTTCCTGATTGCAGGAAACCTCGCAGTCTGTTCCCCTGTGTGATCCAAGCTTACATATAAAATTCTTTTCCGCTTTCCCGTCTACACGAAGAAATCTGTATAAATAAAAGAAGGACTTATCTGCCACAAGGAGAGCAACAACGAACAAAATATTTCGTTATATTCACATTTATTTATTTTACTGACTTTTTACGGAGCACGTCGTTATGTGTGAAAGGGAATATTCATTACGCAAAAGATTACGAAACTCTCGCGATCGATACAGACCGAACGGATCGTTTCCGCCGCGCTTCGCGCCATTCGCTTTCGCGTAGATCGATCTATGCAGATCCGCTAAACGAGGAAGAACGGCGCGCGGCGAGTCGTTGCAGAAGCCGCGGCCTCTGTCAAGACAATGACGCGTCTCGCTTTCGACATGCACCCTCCGCGCATTCCGGCGGACTATTCTTCGGCCAACCTTAGAAAAGGAAACCAGTTCACACGCCTCGGGCGAGACAGTTGTGAGCGCAAGTGCCAATTCGCATATCCAGCACACGCGCTGAGAAACCGACAGTTACCGAGTGCGTCTTACCGCGAAAGAGTAGGTATTCGCGTTGACATTTTGTGGCGCGATCCACAAATTGACTCGCGAAGCGTGGACCAATATTTTTATGTTGCACGTCAACAACGAGAAATGTTAAAAAGAAATATTTCGTGTGAAAAATGAAGTGTGATAAATGCTTCAATTACGTTCATTATCCTTATATCTAATTAGAAGACTTAGGATATAATTGTGTAAGCTTTCTGTATATTTTTTTTCTACATGCTTTTTTTTCAGTCTTTTATATATATTTTTTTTTAACAAAAATGAGTTTGAAAAAGTATCGATTGTTCCCAATTCAATGATAGACTCAATGACATGTCTGACACGTATATTCCACACTCTTTTCTTCTTTTTCCTTTTTTTCTTGACGAAGAATACTTCTTGTCGCACAAGAGTGTCGTGCGTTTCGAATGTATTCTTTTCTACTTTCTCGTAGGTAGACGTTACGTGTTCCATTGGAACGCTATTTGTTCGTGCGTGGACGATGATTCACGTGGAAACCCGACGACAAGTTATTCACTAAGAGTAATAATAGAAAATTTATATTAAGTACTTAGTAAGAGACGGAAGTCCTGTTGCATAATGACCATAAGACTATCTTATAATTAAAGTAAGATCATACGCAATACGCGAATGATTCAGAAAAATCATTATATATTGCACTATCGCGAATTGATTAACCTTTTAATTTTCTTACTTCTAAAATATTAAAATGAATTAAGCCAGTGTCTTAAAGTAAAGAAGTTGAAAATTATAATTAAATACACAATATATTACATAACAGAATAATAGATGTTTTGCTCCGTGTGGGTACACTTGACAATTTTAATTAAATAAGGAACTCTATTATATTAAACTATGTAAAGGTGTAATAATAATTATCTTAGATTCTTTAAATATTACACACAACTAAAATAAGAAAATTCTTCTTTGCTCTAGTTTTTATTTCGCTTCTTTGGAGATAATTATTCAGATAATTATCCACCCACTTCTACAGAGCACCGTGTCGGTTAGGCATTGCATGGTAAAGTGTAAATTGCAGCGTGTCCATCTCGTGTCGCACGTTCGACTTTTTCGCTCCCTTCTCAGCTGGTTGATAAATTTCTACGTACCTTCTGACGGGCGCGTCCCGCCATATGCGGAAAGGAGGAGATCCGGATGCACATTCTCTTGCAAAGATCGCGTATTCTCGAGTTGCTTCCTCCTTCCTGGCCGGGAGGGCTTCGCGAATATCCTTTTTCAATGATCCAAATGGCGCATATGGCACGCGCGTTTGTGCCTAGTCTGAATCGTATATATATAATTTTGCGAAGCCGCTCCGGCATTACTAATTATATTATAATGAAATTTAACGAGCGCTCTCGCGAAATTAAATGATATATACATATCGGACCGCGTTTAAGAGCAGATGGGGTTACGCACGTTCATATATTCTCGCAATTTATCATAATTTATCATAAGATCGTTTAAAAGTGATGTACGTTCAAAATCAGCATTGCAGAAATATCTCACGCAATCTGAATTACAAAGTACATAAACGAAATTCTAAATTTTTCCATTATTTATTCCATTATTCCTGTAATTAGCTTCACGAGATTTATCCGCACCGCGATAAACTCGAGGATGCCAACTTCCTTTCCGGCTTGTTTTTTTTCCCGTTTTTTATTTTCGTGTGTTTCTTAAACAAGAGTGCGTCATTCATAACTGATCATCGAAACGCTTCGTTCACGGTCCTATTTTTGAAAACCCACGTCTCAGGGTAACGTTTCGAAGGTTTTGAAACATAGTTTCGGACGGGTCTGTTTCGGCGGCGTGTGGCGTCGAACGGCCGCAATAATTCACGACATGAAAGCAGAAAGCGCGCTGGCTTTTCTCAATCTTTTCACTGTTCAACGAACCCTTCATCACGCGCCTGCCGCGTTTTATATTTAGACATATTTCTTATCCCGGCCGCTTGTCTTTCGGTCCGAATTCGTTTTCATTTCGCGTGTACCAGGAACGGAAGTGACCGACGATAAAGAAAAGGAATTAACGCCGCGGTCATCCATATATTATTTTTTATCAATGCCGCTCAAAAAATAAAGATACTAATAAATTTATTGCCATATGCCATATATATCATAATTCCTTTCGTGAATTTAGACTCAACTCTTTTTTGTTCTTGTTAAGGAATGTAGTCATATTATACTTCAAAAGTATAACGAGACTACATTATAGTCATATTTTATTTTTAAGAGAAAAAGACAAGTGAATCATTTTAGAACATTATTGTGCTTTATTTATTTAAATTAATTTTAATGCATAGTCCCAATGGTGTGTGTTTCCAGCTTATATTCCATATAATATACATCAAATCGCATTTTTGAATCTTGAACACCCACGATCGGATTGTTCTCGCAGAACGAGCTAAGGTGGACCTAATCTTATTGTCAGAGCGACGTTTACGAGCGCGCTTTATTGTCAGTGTCATTAAAACGTAATGAGGAATTTGTGACGCATCACAAGAAGAAATCCATGCGTTAGCGTGCACCTCTTGAGTATATTTAAAATTACGATTCACATAAATATACTTAATTAATGCCGCCTACGAGCTGAATGACTTTGTATCACCAAGTTCATGCTTATTACGTCTATAAAATTCCATGCAGGGTGGTCTGCTAAAAATAGAACACGCAAATTATATCAGTTATGCGATTACATGATTTTTGTAATATTCATATTTTTGTAATTGTTACAATCTAGTATAAGATTTATGATGATCTCGTTCGGTTTGCTTGAGATTGTTGCGTATTTTTGCCCGAGTATACATACATGTGTTGTATATAATAACATCAGAAAGTTAATCACAACTAATTCGCAATGGCCTAGTTCATAAGGTGCTCATTATAGATGTTGGTGGAAGTTCTTTGGCACACGAAACGACGGTTGCTGTGGCTTCTTTCTAATTTAGCAATTAGCCGTCACCGACGTCGTAGGAAATCGTGGTAATTTGTGGAAACGATCGACCCCGACCGTCATTGTTTCTTCCGCGATTATATATGCATAGAAATCGCGTATGCGTTCACACGCTTGGGACTTTCGTGATAGAAAATTAATTTGTCGGAAAATGGCACGGGCGGAGTCACGACTGATGTTCACAATAGTCTCTCGTCGGAAATTCCGCGATCTAGAACAACTTCCGATTTCGATCGACTGAACGAGGGAGAGTCGTCGTCTCGTCGGTCAGGAATTTTGTCGCGACAGGGATTAATGCGAGTCGATGGTCTCGGGACAACAGGACATCCGGTGATAATATCGATACATATTTTCAGCCACCGGAGGCTTGCTAACGAGATCGCACGCCGGCGCGATGCTAACGAGGAAAGGAAAGTGAGCGCGTTCCGTTTAAATTTATTTCAACGGGGAAGCGCCGCAACCTGTCTGGCTGATGTCGTCCGGCAGGATTTCCAGGCTTGCGTCATCTCCTGCCGCGCGTGCAGCAGCCGTCTCCGTGTCCTTATCAGAACAGTCGCACCTGTATCATTGAGAATGCGCGAACGCGTATTAACCAGCGAGATATGCATGAAAATTAATTTGCGTAATAAATTAACGCGGTTGGTTCAATTGCGTACAAACTATCTCAGGATTAGATTAATGCATTAATACATTAACGCATCTACTTAGAATGAACGGAAAACATGCTTTCGATCTTCGAACAGCAGGACAAGCGCCACGTTTGAGTGCTTTGAGATAAGAATTTTTATTTTTGCTACAAATTAATGCGATTTATCTAATTATACATGTAAATTGCCAATGCTGAAATAATAAGCACTATTTTGAATTGCGATAATAATTTTATGAATTTTTTTTAAATAAAAGCAGAGATATCTTGACGTCAAATAAAAATTCACTCTTGCAATAACGTAATTACATAAATTATCTTTAAATGGTTTAATATCGTTTTATTTTAAACCACAATGCAGCTCTCAAGAATGATAAAATACATCCTGTCTGTTCGTTTCAACGAGAAATTAATATGCGTTTCGCAACACGTTATATTATAATTGTAAAAGATTATTTTTTTGCAGTAAATCAACGTGCTTAATCTAGAATTGTAATAATAATAATGCTCAGAATTTTTCAATGACAAAAGCACACGTCGTAATAGCATAGCAATATCTTAAGAAACTAGCACAAAAGTAAAATTCGCAATAATACAATATATATTGCAAAGTAATATCTCAAATAGATTTATATCTAAAAAGCTTACTACACGGATTGAAACAATGATATAACTCTGTATTGACATTTGATACGAATTGATTAATCTAATTGAAAAGACACGTGTAAGAATGATACCATCGTGTGGACGAACATTATCGTGCATACTTAACTGATCCTTGCCTGACCATTTATTATTTCTTAAGATGATAAGGCGCTTCTAGACAGTTTGTTTAGATTTGAGATTAGACGTTCGATTGAAATTCCAATCGCAGGGGCATTTCGATTTTTGACACGTGCACTTGTTCGCCGACGACCGCTACACGCGTTTACGTTTCTACGTGCGTGTAACTTCCTGCGGTTACGCATGCTCGAACTCTGGTATTTATAGTTAGCAGCTTCTGCCGCTTGTGCACGACGACCGGAAACGGGTCGATTATATTTAGAGAAAGACTTTGCCGATCGTAGACTAACACTCTTGCTTCGCGGCCGATTGCCATTGCGAAGTGAATGATACTCCCCCTCGTGAGTGATCCTCATTCATGGCACGTGCGGCTGGTGGACACATTAATATGATGATTACAACGGCTCAGTGCGAAGGTATCCATTTGACAAGGACATGCAGAGACGCACTTTAGCTAATGAGAAAACAATTTGCTTTGATCTAGGCTATAATTTTCTAATTTTACAAAATTAATGAGATATGAATACGTGGTATGAAGTATTAAATCGATACTTGAATTACTACTAGTTAAGAATTAAATACATGCAAGTCTCAACGTACAGATAAACACACTTATAAATTTTTGGATAACTGATTTTCCTTTTAACTCTCAATCTTTTTCTGGTTGAAACGTGTTTGCGGTCAAAAATCGTCAAATAATATCAATCGTTAAGAATTAGATAAACCCAAATCTTGATCTAAAGATGAAAATAGGAATTTATTAAATAACTAACTTTTCTTTCAACTCTGAACTTTTTTCGGGTTGCACCATAGGTTTGCTTGAATTCGTCAAATAATATCAATCGTTAAGAATCAGTTATCCGCATTCAAAACGTAAACGACAGTTAACTAGATTGTCTTTATGCAAATCGTCTTGTCGACTCGCCGCTTTGGCCCATGAAATCACGTCGAACAGTCGTGTGCACCTTCTCATCAGTCGGGCCCTCCCGTAATGAGCGCAGGTATATGGCACGATGATGAGCGGAGCAAATGAAGGAACGAGAAGGAGCGATTGCTGGGGAGAAGAAAGTATGTAGAGAGAGAGAGAGAGAGAGGGGGGGAGCAGAGGAAGGAGCATATACCTGCGTGTACGCGCGCGCACGCTCTTTAATTGACTAGGAAGATATGCACCCTATCCATAATGCATCCGGGACTTCTAAGCGACCCTAATCGCGGCGAAGAATGCCAAGGTGAAGCCTCCAGCTGCTCTCAAGGCCTTCGCGCGTGACTGTTCGTTCGCGCTGGCTTGGGAACTGTATCGCGGCTCCCGACGATAGCGACGCGAAGAGCACTTGCAACTTGCAACGCGCGCGATGCATAATGCGTTTTTGCGCGCGCGGGGTTGCTGCACGTCCGATATCGGGAGTCGCATCCGTAAATCGCTCACGCGAGACGATCGCTCGCCCTTTCCTCTTCTTTCTTCCCTTTTTTTTCTTCCTCTCATCCTTCCTCTCATCCTCGAGCCTCGCGAGCACGCCCAGAGGGTGATGCGATTTCTGCTTGGCACGAGAGCCGGTGGCAAGGGAAATGATCTCGAGCGAAATGACGGGTTATAGTTTTCATATTTTTCTTATTGCTAAACAATACGCGTATTTTTGTGTACGGATGCATGCTTCAGATCGCGATAAAAATAGGACGCGAGAAGGATATTGTAAAAGAGTCGCAAACTTTTGGAACAACTTTTTTATCGAGCTCGTGGATTCTTATAGGTCGATGACGATGAGTCGTTCTCGCGGGTCCCTTTCCTCCCCATTTCGTTTCCCAAGCTGATCTTTTAGGTCTTTTAGGTTGACCGACTTCCGGCGAGGCTTCTTCGTCCGGCTGAAAGGCTCGCG
This sequence comes from Temnothorax nylanderi, assembly GCF_030848795.1. Lineage (NCBI taxonomy): Eukaryota > Metazoa > Arthropoda > Insecta > Hymenoptera > Formicidae > Temnothorax > Temnothorax nylanderi. The sequence continues at coordinate 1,824,972 of NW_027249068.1, read as the reverse complement.
GGAAGATTTTTGTGGTAACTCTCCCTCTTTCTTTCCCTTTGACGGCGCCGAGCCGATGCGATGTCCCACACTGTCATCTGAAACTTCAACTTTATTGTCTGACGTCGGAAGTATCTCATCCTCTTCCTTCTGCTTTGTACTGACCAAATATTTCGAAGCAATCGTGAGAAATCGATTCTTTTTGTCACGTTTCCGTTCTGTCACTTTATTTTGCAATAAGCTTTCGTTTATGTAACATATCGATAATCGTTTCGACAATTGTTTTACGTAACGTTTGAGTAAGCGAATTATTTTATATGAAATCTTGACAATATATTATTATTTTAAGGACGGACGTAAATAATGCTAAAAATAACGAGATTATAATATAAGTTTATAAAGTCTAACAAGAAAATAGGCGAGAAATTAAGTGTAGCAAATTTGTACCAATAATTTCTATGTGGGGCTAAAAATGAAATGCATACCGACGTATACTTTTATCGGGTTTATCTAACGAGGGAAGCTTCGTGCGCGCTAATACATTGCAATTTACGAGAGTTACGGATAAATCGCTCGAGAATGCAACAAAAGTCAGGTACGATTTCCCGATCTCGATACTGCTCGGATAATCGTCGGGCACGATCGGCGCGATCGGTTCGTGGAAGCGCAAACCGCCGTAATACCCGTGCTTTGTCCCGCGGAAGCTCTTAATTCTGGATCCCGTCAGAGGCGATCGGTAATTACAAGGAAGGAGCCGGGAGGAGGTGGAGATGGGGAAAAAAAGTTGTGTAAAGAGGGAATCAGGCATCTGCCAACGGTTGCCTCGTATTAACGATGATGAGCCAACGGGAGGAGCATCGGCAGGAGAACCACATGGGCGCCCTGGATAATTTTTAATCTTCCGTCGGAAGGTTTTCGCATACCGTATTTGATCGCGTCGCGTACCTATTCAATACACCGTGACACATGAAATATGTGAATCGTTCTTAATATTCGCTCTTGGATGTATCGTCCTTGATTGCTCGTGAGCAGATAAGTGTGCGAGAGTAGAGAAATTTCGTTCATTAACGGTAGTAAATTGCTTCTTAAATTAGTCCTATAACTTGTACGCCTCCCTTTCTTTCTTCATTACATTTAATCCTATTACTCTTTACCTAAGGGAAATATAAATCTTACACCCTTGTAACACGAATGGAGTGGAATATTTCCGCTCCAATGTACAAAGTAAAAGCTGTATAATCTTACATTCCACGCAAGTGAAAAGGATTATAAGATATTGATCTTTATTCGAGAATTTAAAACTAAAATTTATTAATAAATTTATGTGTGAGAAGAAAAGCAATTATTTAAAAAAATTCATTTTTCATTGCGGAGATAATTGTCGACAAAGGGTGACAAATGAGCCCCTTTCGGTGGGCGCCCATGGGCGGCGCGGCGGCGGGCACGGTGTTTCTTTGGGCCATATGGCGTATAAAGCCCGGTCGATTCTAGCTGATGAGGACGAAACCCGATGAAGGATGCTGCCAAGATCGGGAGAAGGTCACTTTTTGCAAGCTCACCGACCTCGAAAAACGCGGCGAAACGGCGGGCGGGGGACGAAGTGGAACGGCTGCCGGACCACCGGATGTGGATCGTGGTGATTCCTTCGATACACGGGACAGCGGACTTTTATCGCGCACGCCTCAAAAAAATTCTTAACGGCCGGATAGCGTTTTGCGATACAGTTCAGTGAGTCTTCAAATGGGAACATCGTGGACGGGAAGAGAGCGACGTGAGAAAGGAACGCGTTGATCTTCGACTCTAACGAGAATTTGCCTTTTTTTCGTTTTTTGATGTTTCAGTAATGTTTAATAGCGAATACATTAATTACGGTTGAAAAACTCGTTCGAAAAATGCGATTATGAAAATTGTTGACATTTAATCGGGCGCGACGAGAAATAATAGATACTTCGCCAAAGTGATTCCGTCGTTATTAACTGAAATAGTTGTAAAAAAAGACATTATCGGTTTTCATACGGGTTTCCGCATTTGGTTGGTAATTAGCAAATTCTACCGGATCCGGATTTTAAATTCCACGTGGTAGGATTTCTTTCGCGCAAGTCGGCTACTCTCGACCATCAGAATGAAACAAAAGATCCATTCTTCCCCGCGCCGCTAGTTTTCACCTCGTAGACCGTCTTCAGAAAGCGTAGAGCCGCGCGCCATGCCTCGCTGCCGTTAATTTCCCGTAATGGTTACTCAATAAATGAGAGCGCACGGATCTCCTGCGGTTCCTTAATTACACACCGGTAGCCGTCCTTAATTAAGCTATGTTTCATTGGTATCATTCATTAAAATCAAGCGTATCTTAACATAAACTGAATAAAGAATGTTCATTAAAAAATGGTGAAAGAAGAGAACGCTTGCAAGGTACCTATATATATATTTTTTAACTATCAAGTATTATGGTATAAAAATTAATGAATAATATTATTATTGCCAAATTGAAGTTACGCTGATTCGAAAATAATCAAAAATAAGTTGGCTGTTTATTAGTCTGTTCTAAAGATGCTTCTTCCTCGTTCGAGCGCGTTTTTTCGTTTGGAGGGAACTCTTTCAGATCGCTGAATTTTTTAATATCTGTAAATTATGCGTGCACGTTGCCACGGTCGTAAATCTCGATTTTACGGTATTGCATAATTATGAAATGAAGTACTACTGCACGCTCTCTCGCATTTTTTCACGGTAAGAAATATTTCTCGCCGGCCGGAAGCGAGAGTCGTTTGATTCTTCGCGCATGTCGCTGCGATGATGAAACAAATCGTCATGCATCAAGCGAACTAATATAATGACTTGGCAAAAAGGAGTATTCGTAGAGGATTATTCAACTTTTTTCAGCGGATCTGTTACTGCCGCTTTTTCCCCGATTCCTATAGTGTTGATTAATTCCATTTTATTACTAGTCTACTTGAAAAATCACGTTTCAGCGGATTGTAAAATTATAATCTTACGAAGAGCGAAAAAGCAAAAAAAAATCCATAAGATGGAAAAATTTAAATCGATTCTCCAAGCCATTAATCTGTAGAAATACTATGCTGGTTGTTGATAACCCGCATATATAACAGCGAATGTGTTAATTATAAAGTCAGACTGATTTGCTTGACATATTCTATCTTTACACTTTCTTATGTACTCCTTAAATCTTGCGAGACGTCGCGGACGACAAACTCATTAAAATCAAGATATGCTGCAAAAAGTAAAATCCAACCAATGAATAATAAATGAAAATTGTAGTGAGGGAAACCGATGCGCCGCCGCTCTCCCATCGCGCGGTGAATACGCGGTTCTTCATCTTGTCATCTCTTCCGCTCTCGGAATTCTCGACGGACGACAGGAAATGAGACTCGGTTGAAGAAAAAGGCCAACCGAGACTAAACGGCGCGCGATCGTACGATCCACCTTCAGAAATCCCGGCGCGCTATCGCGCCTCTCGGTCGGTGCTGATCGCCAAATGAACGTAGAAGAAAAAATCTCGGGGGCGATTACGAAGAAACGCGTGATTGCGGCGGAACAAGATGCCGGACTTGCTAATAGCTCGCTTCCGCGCTCCCAAAGGTCTCGCGCGAGTGGGCGAGAAACGGCGAGTAGGCAGAGGGCAGAAGCTGAAGCGCGCTCGCGGCGCGTTGGAGACCTTATCCTCTCTCGACGAGCGTACACCGCGGCGCGGCGTTCTTTTTTTCCACAGTACTACAAATGCACACCTCCGCGGTACACTCGATCTGATGACTGGATAAGATGATGGACGACTCACTTTCGCGGAAACCCGCGTAAAACGCCGCGACTCCTCTTGAATTCGCAATCGCCCTATCTACATCGCGCTCTTAGCCGTGCAATTTTCGCATTGTGTCAGCTTCCGCGACGCAAATTATCTTGGATTAAAATGGTAGGAAATGTCACCGCGCGGTTTTTAACGGTACTGCGAGAAACAGCCATAACTATACGGACTTGTGTAAAAAAGTATATTCAACCAGCTACGATCGGAGAAGGGGAATCATTATGAAGATCTCAGAACTTTTCCTATCCTTGAATGTATATTTTATGTAAAGAGATAAAAAGATCAAGAGGATATAATAATTTTATACTGTAACAATTTTTATGGCTATTTATAATACTAATTTGCGCGGCAATCGTTTTTTACAATTTCATGACAAGTTTCGCGGCTGTAACTTTTAACGATGTATAATAATCTTTCTGCAGAGAGAACGACGCGCTCTCTTTGCCTCTCTCTCCTTGCCGTAGGACGAAGAGCGGTCGTCGCGCGGAGGTTCTTAAACCCGGTGACGCGTCCGCCCGACTTCCGTCGTGAGGAAGGAAAGCGAGATACGCGAGGTTACGTTTCCCATGGCTTGATAAACAGAGGACGCGGAACGAAAAAGGCGAGGCACCTCCTCCGCCGACGTCGCCGCCGGAAACGCTCGTTTTCCAGCGGAGATAGCAAATATCTGCGTTGCGCGCGAGCTAGTACAGCAGATACTACCGTGGATACATATAGCGCTCGCTCTCTTTCTCTTTCTCTCTCTCACTCTCGGGCCCGCGGGTCGGCGTTCCCTTAAATAAGGGCGTCGAGATAGCGTGACGGAGGTGCTGGTACCCGGCGCGTAATCGGTCTGCGTGTGTGGTTTTAAGCAGATAATAGTGCCGTTACGACTTTGTTACACTGTTTGCGCATTTGCGCTCGAAAGGGTGAGAGAAAGAGAGAGAGAGAGAGAGAGAGAGAGAGGAGAGAGAGAGAGAGAGAGAGAGAGAGAGAGAGAGAGAGAGAGAGAGAGAGAGAGAGAGAGCAATAGAGAGTGAGGAGGGGCGTGCACCACTCGTGAGAATTTACCTCGCGGTAATTTGCCGCTTGCCATTCCGGTCCATGATCTGGTACCGGTCCTCAATCACGTGTCGCACGCACTCGGAGTTTCTCATATGCCGCGTGCATTTCGGCAGGATTTCGCGACGGAGGAGGACACGCCCGATTTAACTATTAAATAATATTTTGTAGACAAGGAAAAATCAATATCATTATAGGAGACGCTCGTCATCGACGTAAGATGCGTCATTAGCGACAAATCTGACTAACTGTCACTGTTACGTGGAATGCGTGCACGCGAGGTGGAACGAGAGAAAATGAAATGCCCGATTGAAATATGAGTATACGCGTCCTCCTCTCGTCGAGCTGCAATTTCATCGACAGACGAACGAGGCCATCGTCCGAAACGACGGCAGCGGTTCGCGCCGGTGTATCCATCTGTCATACATCGACAAGGGCGAGCGTGATGAGTAGGGAATAATTTATTACGACCACAGTGTGCATCTCTCTCCAGCTGTGCATTGCGCGTCCATTCGAGCCCATTATCGCGTCCAAGGGCTCGTTTATGTATCGCAGAAGGTAGCAGCATCTGCGATGCCGTTCTGGTCACGCAAGCCGAGCGACAACCACGGCGACAGGGACGACGTAGTCGCGCGAGATGAATTCTGACGCGAGCGCGCAGAAGGCGTGATTTATAATTCATGTTGGTCATCCACGCGTTAGTTCGAGCTCAGCATTTCTTGATACGGAATTTTCGACTTTTCGTCCGCACGTTTGATCCTTTCTCGGTTGAATATCTATTTTTAACAATTTCGAAGAGATCGAACTAAACTGTAAGTACTGGAAGTGTATTGGAGGTATTATTACAAACTTTGGAGAAGCTAAGAGATATCTACGCGATTTTATTAAACAATTAAACGGAGCAAAAAATACATTGGTAATAAAAATATTGCGTAACTATACTGTAAAATAAAATTGATTATGGAAAAGGATCTTTTTATGCTAATTCGTTTTGAAAAAAGGTATTGGGGGATACAAACATTGCACAAATATGTGAGTATATTTGCGTTCGCGCAAATGTTAACGCATACAGCGCTTGTTATTATTATCGTAATTTATTGGATTTCGATGCGAGGCCTAAGTATGCGATCGATTAAGAGCTTCTCCCGATCGGTGGTCCTTGGTCTCTCTCTCTTTTTCTTGCTCGCTTTTACTTTCAATTTATTTTTGCTTGTAACGCGGTTTATGTTCGAGTTCCTCTCTATCAGCCCGGTATCGGTTTACTCGGGCGGCTCTCCTTGTAAACAGGCATGCAACATCGACTCGAGATTCTTTTGTATGTGCTCGGCTACAGGCACGCGAATTGTACAGAGTGTTGCAAAAGCATTTGTTCGCAGGCTAAACATTTGATGAAGACACAACTGAGAATATCTTCAAAGATATAATAAAGTAGGAAATAAAATGATTTCTTTTTCTTTTTCTCTGTTTTATTTAGAATTTTTTTTTTAAAATTTTTTGATACGTTAAGATTTAAATAATGCTAAATTTTTTTACATTATGATTGCATACCTAATTATATATGATTTACATCACGTAACTCAGATTGTAATTTAAATGTAAACTTAATGAAATTCTTGATTATCTCCTCATGCGGGAACTGGTTTCGGAAAGCACTGTACCTTCTGCGCTGTGCATGTGCATAACTCTTTATCTGTGAGCAGAGCTTTGATACGGACTCGTCAGGGGCTCAGGTGACCAACACGGGAGTGACCAACCGGCTGGTAGATCTCTTTAGCATTTCTCCTTAACGATAACCGCAAGTCGAGATGACAAACGTAAATGCGAGGAGTTCTCCTCTTTCTCCTTTAGGTTCACTTCGATTATTCATACCATCTTCTTCCTTTCCACGCCCGTATAATCGCGTTTCCCTACTACTTGGCGAACTACTTGGGCGCACGAGAATGTGCCTGAATTATGCATGCACGAATTACTCCGCCTCGCGCCGAGATCCCTTCGACTTCAAAAGTGTTCGGAAACTAGTTACGGCCGTTTTGCGCGACTTTCGATTGTTTTTTTTACGAGTCGTCCGTAATCCTGGTTTATCGCGAAACAACGTGGATCGCGGGCGCAAAAATTATATTATTATCGAAATTTGCAAAGTTTAACTTTGCGTGTAGGCATCGAGTTACGTTGAGCGTTTTCTTTCGTGCGCTACAAAGTGAACGCCACAGGAGATACCACTTTGCGCGGTTCTAAACTTGCAATTTTATCTCGGACACGAAATCTGCTAAGGTAGTTTGAAAGAAGTTACGCGATTTAATATCCTGATACGTCGCAAATTCCTCGCTCTGATAACGACAGACTCAAAGCAATCACCATTAGCGTATGGTATTCAGAAGTCTGTCGAGACTATCTTCAACGTAAGACTCGCGCTGACATCGTCAGACCAGCGATTAGTAACTGTATCTGAATTCATGTACTTTCTTAAGCAAACGAGGCGTGCAGAGCCCACCCCATTAACGGGTCGCGAATCACGGTAGTGATCTCGCTGCACGGTACATACGCCGCGCTTATCCCGTGCATCTTGATGCAGCGCGAAGCGAGTCTCGGGTGACCAGCCAACATGAGACTCGATGCTTCGTAGATTTCGCACCCGCACATTCTTACGGTCGAGATAACCTCGACGCTGATGTCATCCGGCCGCAGATGCGAAATTTACCGTCTCGAAGCCGCCGCTCGACCGTTTCCTTGATAATACGCCCCGATAGGAGATCTTCCAGACATAATAAAACCTGTCGCGCGCAGGTTTGCATCACGAGAACGCGGCACTTACTTTTATCATTGCTAAATAAGCGTGACGTTATTCAGACAGATTCTTCATTACGTCTCATCTCCGACTGTTTGATAAGAAACGACGAATCATACTCGTTCAACGTCGTTTAATTATAGGGATGACTTGCGTCTCGTAATTGCGTCCTCGCAGAAAATTATTTCGAATTTATTTTCATACATTTGCCAATTGTACGGAAATTGGGAATTGAGAGTTGAGAATTTCAACTGTAACTCGCAAGATGAGAAAACTGCCTCCCTGAGAGAGCGATCCTTGATAATTTTATCTTTCCATCGTATGTGTACACAATGCGAAAGGTATTTGCTGTTAAATATTTACCAATGGGTTTAATTGGAATGATAATCCAGTCTAAACGACCGACGCTGTGAAAGAGGAGGGCCGTTAAATCAATCATGATCCGGTTTCCGAGGCACAAAGATTAACACGTCTCTCGCTCGCTCGGCGCGGATCAGCCCGACACGCGCAAACGAGAGATTATGCTTAGAACGCCTCGCGTTCCAGGCAGCAGCGGTGAAAGAGGCTCTCGCGTTCTCGAAATACAGCTGATCGACGAGCGGTCGTTGGTAAGACAAACAGAGACAGGTATGTGGGAGGAGGCTTTGGACGCGAGAGTCGAGACAGGAAGAAGACGAAGACGAAGAAGACGAAGAAGAGGATGAAGAGGAGAAAGAGGAGAAGAAGGCGTAATGCCCGGCCTCTTTCGCTCGTCGCGTCGCGCTCGCTCGTCTCTGCTCGTCCCTGCTCGTCGCGCGCGCGCGCGCGCGTTCCTCCACGCATTATGTACGACCGAACTCGGTGGTCTCGGGTTCCTGAGAACCACGAGAGGCCTCATAACTCCGGGACCCCGTGCCACACCTTTCGCACGGCTTTGAAGTCCTCAGCCGGCGCGAGTGCCGGCCTAGCCCGAATGCGCTCTTCTCGAATCGTCCCCGCGCGGAACGGGGCCGCGATTATGCGGCGGAACCGGCGGCGCCCGGGGATTTATCGAAGCTGTGTCACCGAGAAAGAGAGACTTATTGTTAGCTAAGCTCAACCCGTCTTCTTTCGCATGTGTGTGCCTTTCTTTCGGCCGCGGATAATGACGCGAGACGTGGGAGTGTGGAACGTGACCTGGTCGCCGTATCGTTTTACCATAATCTTTTAGTTCTTTCCGACGCTACGCAAATACAAAACGTGTTGTACCGGTATAATGGAAGAGCGAATGTGATATTTAATGACAGCGCAGAGTGGAGCTCTTGCTATTGTGCATTTTTATAATGCAATGAAAAGATGTGTTCTATTTTCTAAATCTACAAACTATTAATATATTAATCCGAAATAGAAATTTATAAATTATATTGAAATAACAATGCATGAGTATCAATTTATAATTTATAATTTATAATATTATTATTTATTTATAATTTATAATATTACGCTAGTACAGAGAAGGATTTATAATATATGTAAATTATAATTGAATTAATGAGATTAAGGAAAAAAGTTATATTTTATCGCATTTCGACGTGATATCCTTCTTAATATTCCATTCGCGTAAAAAGATACGGAAGTTCCGATATAATCACATTTGTAAATAAATTCGACGTTTCATACAACTTTCCCTCATGTGACTTATTGTTAGCATATCATCGCCGCGGGCCTTTCGATCATTACGCCTTTGAAATGATAGACCTCAGCTACGATAAATCATCGTGAAATTGTGATAGCAAACGACACGGATACATACACGTACACACCTCGCGTTTCGAGCCATTATTAAACAATCTTAGCCACAGCGGTGCGCACTCGATATGCCGGGCCACACCTTTCGCACGGTTTTGAAGTCTGACCTCCCGATCTAATGCATGGAAAGTGCAAGCGATCCTCCGGTAGATCTTGCGGGCAATTTGAAGACCGTTCTCTCTTTTCCGAGCCGAGTCGAGCCGAGCGTCCGAGACCGACGCAGATCCCCGAGATAGGATCGAACTTGTCGATTGAAACGCCCGCGCCGCGCGCCAGGAAAAACGGTACCACCGATTCACGCGTAAAGGTGAGATTCAACGATCGCCAATATTTCATAATCCAGTCTCAGCCTCGTCGATTTCTATTACGTGAGAGGTTTAAGGCCGCCCGGTCGTCGATTTATCCGTTCGATACATGATAAACGATCGTGAAATCTTCGCGCCAAGTCGCTCCGATCTAATCTTCCGATCGTTAATTTTTTACCCTTGAACGCGAGCGTATTTTATTACTCGCGACATCGAGGGGCATTTTATTTCGCTTTGCGAGTAAATTTTTATCACCGAGGAATCTTCGCATAATTGTACTCTTTTGTGTTATTACGTAATATATATATATATATATATATATAACTTGTTACGGATAGGATAATAAAATTGTTCATATCAGGTGGATCAGAGCGGATTTCTGCAGATCACTTAAAAAGGGAATGCAGTTAGAAAAGAAAGTCGCGTCTTGCAAATTTTTGGTCTGAGAATCGTCAATAAAGGTGGAGATAACGCGGAGGGACAAGCCCTTCCTTAAAATAATGTATGGTTGCGTCCCCCGTCTTCTCTAGACGTAAGCCTCTAATTTCCACCGTGATCATTCGGCATATCGAGCCTCTCGCGCTCATTAAGAATTCACGAGGAGGTACGGATTATAAGGACCCTCCTGTACGTGAACACCTGGTATCAATTCGCGAAATGGAACTCAAATCGCTCGGCGAAGGAACGCGCAGCATCGAAGGAAAGATTGAAGAAAATCTCTAGTAATCACGACGAAGATGAAGGGCAGGTGAACGGGAAAAAGGGAATGGAATTGACGAGCGAGCGGTACTCCATTTTGTTCGTAATTGAGAAGATCTTATTGCTTATAATTGAAGTACTTTTTATTGCATAGTTTTATAACGAAACTGCTGATTTTTGTTGCGTTATTATAGGAAAAAAAAACTACGGTTTGGATCAATTAAAATACTCGGAATAATGCATCATAGACTTATTTAATATTAAAAATACAAATTTTGTTAATTTAGCCTTTGAAATAAATATATAGATGGCGAAATGACGCTTAAACTTGAATAAACTTTTGTTTCAACGAAAAAGATTCTAATATTGGCGAGTTAATAATTAAAATATATAATAACCGAAATAAAAGATTGTAAAAAATCATTCCCGGATGAGAAAGTCGAGCACGGTATCCTCCTAAGCACGCTCCTAAGAATCATAATCAACATCTAAATCAAAGGAGAAACTATCGTTTGCGGAACTGTGTAATTTAATTTTATCTCGTATCTCAGCTAAAACCTTTCTAAGAAAATTGTATAGCGATACCTGCTTTATTAATTATTGATGCTGTGCAATCGATCATTATAGAGAACTGGATCACCACTACTCGGGATTATGCAAATATAGCAGTGCTTTCCCGACACGAAAAAAGGAAGCGAGTATCTCGAGGTATACTTCTCACGAGCGTCGTAAAAGGGTAGACGATGCGTGACGCCCGCTCGTTAATTATAATGCGACGTGCACGCGGTTTTTAGATAAGATTGGAGAGGACCTATAAAGAGAGCAATGGGATATCGATTACCCACTGTCCATCGATAATCCCGATGTATTGAGGGGGGAGGCTGCTGTGCACGCGAGCACCTGGTATCGTCGCGAGATGCGTAAGATTAAGGATCGACTGACCGGTGGTTTCAAAGGAAAGGGGGGGGGGAAGAACGAGTAAGGTTGCAGAGCGGAGCAGGGGAATGAAGGTCACGTAAGAGGGGCAGTTGATCGTCCTTTATGCAGATGAAGAGGAGCGATAAGATGGAGCGCGGACGCATACACGCGAGAAAGAATGAGAGAAACGCCTCCCTACCGGAACCAAAAAGTCTTTCGAGTAATTGCAACGCGTCGTTGGCCGGCCGGCCGGGCGGTTGCGCGCGAGGAATGCAACCCTGAGGAACGGAGCCGCGCGTCGCCCGGAGGATACGTCCCTTGAACATGCGAAGACATTGAATACGATCGAGATTGCGCGCACCGATTTTCTCGCCCTTCTTCCTTCAGTTCCTCCCCGCCTACCCTACTGTCATATTAATGGCGCCCATTAGAGGCGGAAATTACGCTTCAAGATAAATTAATGTTACGTATGCGAGCGTTATTATGCTGGGCGGTATGTATCGGCCGGGCAGAATTCCCCTGGAATCTGGAAGAAATTTTATTGAGGTTTCCTTAGAGCAAAGGCGTAACTCGATTTAATTCGCGATAACTTTTAATTTCAACGTTGCTTCTTTTGGTAAATCTCTGAATTTCTAGAAGAGATCCTTGCTGAAATATAATTCACCGGTCAAGAAGTGGATCTATTCAGCTCCAATTTTTTGAGGGATAATTTCTTTTTTGTAAAAAGATCTAATTTCAGCGAACTCTCCGTCGAGAATATCACGGAGAACCGCAAAAGGATCGAGACGAGCGCTCGACTGCCGCTTGATCGCCGCAAGTGCATTAATCGCGCAAATCGCCGGGAAATAACACGTGTGTACAAAGGTACGCGTATAGATGCTGCCGAGGAGGGTTTGTGGGAAAAACTTGATCCCGCTTCCGTCGTTCGTGGCCCTTAATGAAAGGGACATAAGCTCGGCCGCCGTTTCTTATTCGGTCTGCCTTTTGTTTCTTTTGCCGCGCGGCATACATCGCGCCCGAGGCTTTCATGCCGTCACGTTAATTATCTATCGGTCAATTAATAACATCCGGAATCTACGCGCTTGTAGAAAGAGTTAAAGAGAGCACGCTCTTTTGATTCGTTTTACTCCGACAATCAAGAAAGTTGCGCAATACGTTCCGCTTTGAATTACAATTATATTTCCTCTGCGTCAATCGGTTAATGATTTAATATAAAAATCTCAAAAAAAGAAAATCCTGTTGCGGCAATACCTCCTTGAAGCTAAATAAGGAATACGACGGGCCTGTTTGTTATTATCTGTTTGCATCGTTAAAGCTCGCTCTACCTACGCAGCGTCGACTAACGTTTAATTATTTAATCAACGCGGCTCTTTCTATTTCCTACCTACTTCACGTTCTGACAAACACTCTGTCACTTTGATTACGCGTTTGCGACACGCTCCAATCACTTTTTGCACGCGCGCGCAGATCGCTTGCTTTATGCGTTACGCTATGCGTTTCCTCGGGCGCGGAATATCTCTCGCCGACGCGATATCGTTTAGCGCGAGGGGGTTAATTATAGTCCGCGGGATAATAATAAACGGGATGGATACGTTTTATTCGTCGTGTACGTGAATCTCTCGTCTTCCTTTTCGACCAGGTTTTTCAAACCGCCACCTATTACAATGTTGCACGGCCCATCGGGCGAACCGAAGGATGTTCGCGGTTCAGCGAGTCGCACAAAGGACGGGACGCAACGTGCATACGCACAATGGTCCTCGTTAATAATCACCGTGGCGCGGACTGCGAGAGCTCCGATCGCGGTTTGCCCTCCATTATGCTGCGGATCGCCGGGTGAAGTAATTTACCTGGCGCTTTTTGCGCGAACATTGGTTGTAACGAGAAAGACGGTGGAAAGAGCGGCCGCCGCGCCGCACCAATTGACCCGACCACAACACGGTTTGCTCGACTATCAAATGTAACACCGACTGTTTTTCAATCAGCGCCCCGTGGTGTTTCACGGGTGTGTGCTCTAGACAGGTCGCGAGACATCGCAAAACACACTTTCGCGAGCACCGAGATTTTTGAGGTCGTGGGAAGGCGGATTCTTCTGCAATCTCGATTATTTTATTAAACCTTCAATCCATACGTTAAAATTTTGCCATCTGGAAGCGAGAAATTTTTTAATTGCTCGAACATTAAGAGAACAAAGTAGGTGTATATGTATGTTTAATTCTCAGATTCGCTGGGAAGAAATGATAGAAATTAACACTTTTGAATATAATTTTATGTCTTCTGGCGCATTAGTTGGATTAGATGTAACTTATATATCTTTTGCACGTATAAAAAGAAAGAAGCGAGTAATATTACTCTTTGCATTCGCCCTGTCAGATGATCCCACCTGTCATCGTTGCACCTGTCTCTCGGGAGTACTTACAATTAGTGGTAACGTTAATGACCTTTCACGGGCTGCTGAATGCATGACATGCGGGTGGCAGAGCACGAATTTGTTGTAGTTACAATTCTGCATGCCACAGCTCTTTACATCGCGGCGTTGTCCTTGTTAGATATCGTTCTTTCAATATGTATATTTAAATTTCTCGTAAATAAATTTGACACGCGTGTAGCTATCCGCGATTGCAATTTCAATGATTTAACATTAAATATTTTCTAGGAGTTTTTTTTTTATTTCGAGCACTTCGGGATAATGCTTTATGACTATATTTACTGAACATAACTGTTTATTATCCTTAAAGAAATCATCAGTATTGTGGTAATCGAAAGTGCCTCCGTGTAAATGCAGCGTGTGAATGCAGAATTTTCGATTATCTTTCACCTGTCGATGTTGAAATGCGCGTGACACAATCTAACGTCAATTTGCCGCTGGAATGATTTGAAGCATTATTTGTGACCAGTCGTTTACTGGACTGCATGCAGCTGTATAGTCACGGACGATTTATTTTTTTATTTACTCAAGCGTTCGTACGAGACTCGTTATGAACTTGTAGCTCCGGTTTGAAGGTCATCTACGATATCAAAATTAATTGAGGAATCCGTTATGCCGCCGGTATTAAGGCCGTTCCCACGCCCCCTCATCATTCACGAGAATTCGTTACATTTCACTCGGTTAATTGTTCATTTATCCCACAACAATTTGCTTTAATAAATATGCAGCCTTTGTAGATAATCAATCTACAACTTAAAGCACTATATTATGGTGTATTTTTATAATTGCTTTAATTTTAAAAACATTATATTTTTATAATTATTCTAAGAGAATGTATATTTAAAATCATAATTCATGATATTTTATGTGATTAAAATGATAAAATCAAGAATTCCTTTAAGATTTATTTTTGACAAGTTGAAAATAAATTAAATATAACAAATTTGTAAAGTCTTTCTCGTCAAGACTGACTCGTCATTTGCCTCTTCCGCGAAAAACTCGGCAGTTTGCACAACCAGGCTCTAATAGAGACTCATCCTCTTCCTTTCAGACGGCACTGTGATCACGAGCGAGGTCCTTCAAGGTTACGACCCTCAGTTCATGGTGGGCTGTTACTTTCCTGCGGAATTCCAGGGCGAATTCGTGACGCAGGTGAGCGGAAAGGGCATGGCGAACGAGCCCATTCAGTATTCCACCATTAACATCACCTTCAACGCGATACCGGTGTGGGGCTACTGCCACAAGAGGGTCGGCGATAATGTGCTGCTAATGGACAGGTCAGTTAACTCGACGAAACACGGACATTTCCTGCATCGAGGAAAGTGTCGGTTCCACTTGTTAGCGTTTAATACGCGAGCGATTAGAGAAGTCGTGTCCGCAAACGGTTCTTTTGCGCTACACGCAGGAACTGTGATTAAATCGTGAGAATGGGGGTAGCAAGAGCGTATTTAAATTGAACTTTTCTTTGATGCAAAGTTTAACTTTTTGTTTTATTTAACATGGGAGAGATATGTAATTAACATATCAGACTTTAAGAGCGTAAACGTTTAGAATTTTAATTTAAGACTTAGTTACACAAGTAGCAGATGACTGAATTTTCGCAATATGCAATAAATGGTGATCTCTGATTATTCGATGTATATATAATTTATCTTTTACCTCCCATTACTATCTTTAGCAGCATTACTTCTTTTTTATCTGCATTTTACCGTTCAGTTTATTTGCGGCTCTCACAACTTCGATTCTGCGCCTTTTCGCACGCCCCGTATAACTGAATTATCGCATGAGTGGCATGAGGCGATGTATTTTTTTTCATCTTTATCAACCTCACGCGTTAAAATCTCCACGCCGGAAGCGTTAAACTCTTAAAAGCCGTGAACGATTGTTGCGAAAGTTTACAGACGCATAAAAGTTCAAAAGCGGCGGCGCCGTAAATATCAAAAGTTTTGAGTTACCGGCAACGAGATAGAACGGAGCTGGCCGGAACGTTCGGGGGGCGACGGCACCGAGGTAAGTCGAGATACTCGACTCACAATTAAGAGTAACGGTGTATTCACAGAACGATGCACTTGCAACTAGAATGCCGTCATATCTACGGCGCTTGTCGCACATGTAAATGCAGTTAACGGGGCACAGTGTGAAACAGTGTTGAAAGAAATGCGGTACTCGTCGCTACGCGCGTGTCTAATTATGTTAAATCTCTCGTCTAGAATCTTCTCGCATTCTTGTTAACATCTGAAGTGCTCTGGCGCGTTGCATTGCCTAAGAGTGTCTAATGCTAAGATTATGTGAGATTTTCGAATTATAGTATGATAGTAGCTATCATATCTCAAGATGCGCATTTAAATAATAATAATAATATATATAATATATCTATGAAACTAATCTCTTTCTTTAAATGTACGGTACTTTAAATCTTATAATATATTTAAATACGATGTATTTTTAAATTTAAAGTTTCACGAGAGTACGAATTATTTTACAATTCGATCTATAAGTCTGATATACATATTATTAAGATACGTAAATTATATGTAACAACAATGGCGCGCAATAATAATATCTAATTTTTGCTAAGACCCGAAATTCGACGAAACATTTAGAGTCGTAAGAAAAACGCGTGACTTTTACTGATTTCTATATGAGTCGCTCGAAGTCTAGACGGTAGAATGTCGATGGATTGTTCGCGCGTAGGGAGAGACGGGCTCTTTTCCTACCAAAGAGGCAAAAATTCGCCGACGAATACGACAGTGGGATATTGTCGTCACGGGAAATGGAAAGGGTGTGAAGGGGTTAAGGTGAAATTAGCCTGCCGATGTGTCTCCGGGGATGCCGCGACGTCTACGACTCGTCTGGAGCGAAAATAGCCGGCTCTCGAGACGGCACCAGACGCAGACACTCGTGTCGCGCGCGTATCGCGCGCGAGCCCGGGCTAATTTCAGAAAGAGGACGAGAGCCATAAAACGAAAAGGAAATGGCGAAACGTGCGTTTGCCTCGCCCCAAATCGGTGTAGCTTCAACATTATACCCTTTTCGGCATTACACCCTTTCCAAAGGTATCTTGTAATCCTGTTGGATTTATTAAATATTGAAGTTGATCTAAAAACCAAAGTGCGAAGAATCTGTGAGCAGTTTTGTAAAATTATTATACGCTTTCTTATCAATTCATGAGTGCTTTAATTAAACAAGATCTTGTACATGTCTATATGCAAGGTGATAATCGGGAAAAGTTGTTGAAATAAAATAATTATCATTTTGCAATAAACGGACAGAATGAAATTAATTAAACGTTACTCCGCAAGAAGAAACCCGTTATTTTTATTAGCACATGATGCAAAAAATTTATATCTATAGGTTTGTAAAAATGCAATATAGTAATTATATATTTTTTTCTGTCCACTCATCATAAAATAACAGCTGTTTCTGCAACTTTCTGATTGTTATCCTGCATTTTGGAAAGACAAATTGGAAGAAATAGTTAAAAATTGTCCCGCTATTAAAAAAATTCGATTTTGTATGATTTCAATACTGTGTCTCACATAGAAATTTAAAGCCCGAGATCCTCGTCGCGCCAATCGATAGCTCTCCGATGCATCTGAACGCTCACGAAGCAATGTGGGTGTTGTCCGACCAAGTATGCATAAATTGGCATACACGTGAGAGCCCACCCCTTCTTCTTCTTCTTCTTCTTCTTCTTCTTTTTCTTCTTCTTCTTCTTCTCTAGAGACGATCATATACTTCGCGATTCACGTTGAATCGTTAACAAGCTATCGCGCCATATTCCGAGAAATCATATCTCCGATTGTCTCGTTACTTCTCATTGTTATTATTGCATTTACAATCTGGAAAATTTTTATTTCGATTCCGTTCAGCGTCATGCATCAATTAAGCTCATAGATTGAATCGAACAAGAACAAAGACATGAAATAAAAACAAGCGTAATAAATCGTTTGTCTTTCAATAATTGTCTGTGCGATAATTACCATAAATCCGATCTCCTATTTGTCGCTAATTAGTTGAGTAATTCACCAGTGACGCATCGCATTATCTTTCCCGAAGGATTTATTGCAGGGACAAATTCACAAATAGAGAGTGCCATAAATTTGCTAAGAAAATGACATGTAAATGACTGTAATCAACAAACTAGTATCACTCCGAGGCGACTCGCTAATTGCTCGAGATTCGATCGCTGCTTAATTGCCCTGCATTTTTACACCTTCGTCGCGCTTAATCGATCGCGCGGCTCTCCCCGCGACTTTTACGGAGCAGTGTCGTTACGCGTATATTTAAATGATGGCGACGTTTATATGCGCGTCCTGCGAGGATAGCCGACCAGCCCGCAGCTATTAACAATAATCGCGGTGCGCGCAATAACTTGCCGGCGTGACAAGCAACGCGCGTAAAAGCTGTATGCAGAATTCGCTTAAATTGTCTCTCTAAGCTCGCGGTAGCCCGTAATGATTTCCCTGGTGAGATCGCCGTATTTCGCATCCGCCGCAACAATTTCCTCGCGAGAATCGCCAGCGAATGCGCGATGAAATATTAACGGCGAGCTGGTCCGCTTAATCGGTTTCACTATAAAGGTATACCGCAGATCCAGCTTGCATAGTTAATATTGAGAGAAAGAGAGAGAGAGAGAGAGAGAGAGAGAGAGAGAGAGAGAGAGAGAGAGAGAGAGAGAGAGAGAGAGAGAGAGAGGAGATGCGTTATTTAAAGCACGACTTCGCACAAAAATTACTTATATCTTACTTTAAGATCACAGATCCTGTGCATCTGTAAATACGAACTGTCTCTTAAAGCGAGATAACACTCTTATCTGTAAGAAGCAAGAAGGTAAAATTTAGAGCCTATTATTTTCTGTATTTATTTCCAGATTTGTAAAAATTTGTCGTTTCTCCACGAGGAAGGGGAGAAGGCGACTTTTCTTCGAAAATCGTTTATTATCTTACAGATGATGTTCCGGTTAAAAGGACACTCATGGATGTTCGTTCGTGAAGCGTCCGGTATAATGTACGCTTATGCGTGTTTCACGGCATAACAGTCGCTATGTCTATAAGAAACGGCATCGGAAGAGAATATATCGTCGCCGGGGATGTAAGCTCGTGTGAGCTATAGGGTCTCTAGTGTGAGCTGAACGGGCCCTACCTTGGGCGATCGGATAGAACACAGGGCCCATTCCTCTCTCTCTCTCTCTCTCTCTCTCTTTCGTTGCATACCATCTTCCACCATTAATCTCCGTGAAGACGGAGGAGTGACTAGCCGAAGGTGGTGTGGCCTCTCCTCCAGTTTCCATGTATCCCAACCTCCGTGTTCTCCGAGCGTCGTTGACGACGCGACGAGCGAACACTCCTCTGGGGTGTCCGCGCCGAGAGGACGACGAGCCGCACGTTCCTCGCGCCGCGCTCAGCGCTGGCACCACACGGCGACCCATTTGTCACTCTAATTGC
This sequence comes from Temnothorax nylanderi, assembly GCF_030848795.1. Classification (NCBI taxonomy): domain Eukaryota; kingdom Metazoa; phylum Arthropoda; class Insecta; order Hymenoptera; family Formicidae; genus Temnothorax; species Temnothorax nylanderi. The sequence goes on along the minus strand of NW_027249068.1, from coordinate 1,805,792 downwards.
GTGGCGCGGGGTCCCCCGGATTCCGTCGCCGTTGACAATTGAATCGGTCATTAATGAAACTGCAACAAACGGACTCGCTCGGAAAGCCACCTCGCGGGAGAAACGACGCGACTGTCCACGAGAAATGCCTTTTTAATGCCACCTCTAATGCGGCTATCACAATGGGATGTTAAATAACAGTTTCTTCGTGCGAAATTACATTTTCTTTTTTTTTTTTTGTAGTATACAGTTCGTCCGTGCGACGATTTGTTGTCGCTCGTGTGAGACCAGCCGTGTGCAGTGCATGCGCCGTTATGCAAATTCGACTCGAGTGCAATACGCGATTTACATTTCGGGTCAGTGGGATATCGCGGTCGGATTACAGTTCCGCGGAGAGTGAATTCCGATCGTGCGTAATTCGATAGACGATGCAAAATAAAGTGCGGCGTTACAAACGACTGTAAAACCCAGACGCTTCCGAAGCGGGTAATAAACGATAAGGAAGACCGAGTTATCGCGTCCTTCGCTCTTGTGTCTTAAACTTGTTTCGCGAACGGCGCGGCGCGGCCGGATTTGCATGCGGTCTGAATTGTAATTCGTTTTTATGCAAATTCTGCCGCTTCGATCGCGTTACGGAACACAAAAGTTAGCGGTGGCGCGTTAATTAATAACGTTCCGCAGGCTATTTATAGCGAAATCTAAGTATAGCTTATTATCCTGATAAGTAACCAACCGATCCGGAACGTGAGATAAGACGGACACTATTATAAGAAGAAACTACATCGAAGGGGGGGAGGCAAAGGTGAAAGATAAAAGATATCACGGTTGCATGAAACAGAGGTCGATGGAAAAGAAAATAAATTTCAGCCCAAACTTATACTCGACATAAATTTAAAATACACACTTCTTTTAAATAAAATGTCTCTATCGTTTTACTATTAATTAAAGACACAGGAAGCTGAAGAATTTGCATTTTTTAATCTTATTCTTTGCTCTGTCTGCTGCATTCGGTGAAAATAACCGGTCGGGAAATAAACGTGTTACGCATCTGATTCCCTGCTTTAACGATTCTTAAGCAATTCGCAGCAGCTGTGCCAGTGAGCGAGAAATAGAACGACACCATTAGAACGGGTGTATCGCGGCGAATACTCCGAATTCAGAGCGCGCGTGAGTTGCTCCGCGTATGGGCAAAAGCTATCGTGTGACATTCCAGTTGGCGAATAATATCTGGAGGGTTTCCGAGACCGCTTCGCGCGAGAACGAGATCCTAATACATGTACGGTGGAGGTCCGGTGACCACGCGACCGACGATAAACGGGCCCGCACGCCCGGCGCGTTCCCACAGGGTTGCGTAATATCGGCGTGACAGCTATTGCCTCGGAGGTACAATTATATACGCGCAGGTATGCGACGACGTTGTAAACTCTCGCGCGCGTGCACTTGCACGCGGACGGTCGAGAGGCACGGCAGCCGCGTCGATTCTTATCCCGGTGTCATTGCGCGCTATTCTGTGCTCACTGGGTCGGAAAATCGATCGAGATACTTATAACGTTATTATGTTAATGCGTAAGATCTTTCGCGCTCGTGTAAAGCCGCAAGAAAATAAATATATCGTATAAGGAGCGGAAGAAAATCCATTGACGGATGTAGAATTATGGTCTCGGGATAATTTGAAATATGGAAAGCAGGTCTTCATTATGTATATAAATTAGGATCATTATATTAATTTACATATATATGTACACGTATATAAAATAAGTGTGATGTGTATAAGAGCAGAGGAAAATTCATTGACAGATGCAAAATTACGTGTGTCAGGATAATTTGAAATATGGATGTTAGGACTGTGTTAGGTCTTTATTATATAATTAAGATGGGATCATTATATTAGTTTTTACGTACAACACTGAACTTTGAACAACATTCCACGGCGCGTAACCCTTTATAACGCAAATATCCGCCTTCGGATGCGCGCCTATGTAGTTACCCTAATAGCTCACAATTATTTAAATCACATCTTCACTGTGACGGCTATCGTTGCGCGAATACACGGTACACACGCTAGATACTGTTGAACAAATGACTCCTCCGCAACCACTGTCATTTTCGTAATCGTGTGTGAAAAGCGAGTAGATAGCGACCATGATAGCGCGACGCGATGATAAAATGTGTGTCCCCCCTTTCTCTGCCCCCTCCCCCGTACTAGTTCCCATTATAATCTTGCACAAAAGTTGCTCGTTTCCACAAAACGAATTTTCTCAGACGATCACAACGTAAACCTTTATCTCGCTCATTCTTTCTTCTTTACTTTATTTGCTCTTCTTTTTATCTATCTTTAAATACCATCTCTTCGAAAGTCAATATTTTCAGTCAACTTCGGCGATATGCACGATGTCTCAATGGTGCGACAAGTTCCAGCTGTAGATAGCTCGAAGAGTTTAAAATCGACCGAGAAAGGTTTTGACATATCGTTATTTATTATGTCTACTTTATAGTTTTCAACATGCTCTCCGGCAAGATCTCTCGCGTCTCTAATTTGGTCTCGAGATATCGCGTGTCGCTTCTCCGAATCGTTGGCATCGCGCGGAACAAGAAGGTCCTTGTCCTTTTCTTTTCTTTTCTTTTTTGTAGTTGTCATTGTCCACTTCCTGCGCCAGGGTAAGCCGAGTGTTAAATCACGAGAGACTCGTCACGAAAGGACTAATAGTACTCTAATCGAGACGCTATCGCGTCGCCATTATACCGCTATTAGCGCTATCTTATGTCAGCGTATCTTTATTTCGTGAGAAATTCGTAAATCTCAAGGAGAGGAAGCACAAATATTAAAATGCTGATAGGAGATCAGTATTTTACGATGCCGCCTCCATTGGCGTCGTTTGCTACGCGCGCGTCTCGCAGAGATGTCATTTCTTCGCGTCGCAACGTGTTTTTATGAAGAGACAGTAATTTTCAATTTTTACAGATATAAATTAACATTATTTTTAATGTATCAAGGACCTCGAAGCCTTGACTTAATCTGAAATTATAAATGTAATCCTAATTGAAAATAATGAAGGCGGAACACTCGATTTTTTTTTGAAACTCAAAGCGCAAGTTGCAGATTCCAATTGCGTTGATTGAATAAGGAATCTGACAGAAGCGGGGCTCATTATTCATTGTTTTTTTAGACTTTATTATTTTTCATTCGTGTAATTTTGTAATAACGTAATTATTGAAGCGCGATTATCATTATCTTGTTGACGATACAGTCTATATTAACGGCGTCAGGTCGTCATTATGCCCCACAGTTAAGTTTTTCCCCGGCCGCAATTCAGCCCTTATTGATTTTCCAATTTCCCCACGGTCCCGGGATTGGCGCGGCGTAAATTCCGCAAGTAATGTTGCGTTTCCACCTGCGATTATAGGCGCGCAAGCCGACGCGGCACGGATATTACATACATAGAATATCATACTGTGGTCGTATATCCTTTGCGATCATGATTAATCCTCGATATATATAATTCACGGATTGTAAATTGAGAAAAGAATATAAATAATGTTTTGGAAAATTGTACCTCGAACTTGAAAATAACAGAATTCCATTCGTCAGTCAATTTCAGATATTCTTCAGTTGATTTCTTCAGCGAAATCTCAACCTAGATCTTAATCTGGACTCAGACATATCAAGGCGTTTAACGCTCATGTCTAAAAAATTGCGATAATAAAAGATGATATCAAATAAAAGGCCTTAATTATTTTCTGTTTGCCTAGCAAAATATGGAACGTGAGAAAACGTGCGTTATAATAGTACGTCACGTAAATTACGAAATTATGATTCTGCTAATGTAATTTATGGCATTCGTTTGGTGCAGGAACGACGACAAAGATTGTATACGGTGTTTCCGGCTGCTGCGGAGATCGCGGAACGTCATTGAGGTGTTCTCGGAAGCTATCAACAAGTGTTACATATACGAGTCGGCCGCCTTGGCCTCCTGTGGCGCCCTGAACTCCACTTCAATCCTATACCGTAAGTAGAAAAAAGCCGGATTTCTCCCGATTATTTACTCCCGAGGCAGAGACCGCGACCTATGACGTACACCGAGCTAAATATGAGCCATACTTGCGATAATGAATACGACCTTATGCATGAAATGCAGGGCGATCTAGTTGGATAATCTTGCCTTTTTCCCACGCTTAAGCAAGTCGGATTATTGCTAATGCGAGACTTTTTGTACTTGCCAAGCGAACTTTGATCATATTGTATGTCTCGCTTGCTTGCCGAAGAAATGAAGCGTGAAAATATAAGTTTCTAACGCTAACATTATTTCTATCAGACAGAGAAATAGCAAAGCAGTATTAAGAATAGATAAATGTAATATGAAACAGAAATAATGAAATAAATACAGGAAGAGATTGTAACAATAGAGATATATAAATTTTTTCGTATCATCTTCAGCACTTCTCCCATACCAAGAGATTCTTTACTTTATTTCTATTAAAAAATATTCACAAAATTGGTCAAACGTGAATTATATCTGTCTCAATTTCTCGCGTGCTTTTTTCTCTGCTAAAAAAAATATTATAAGACACGCGATAGGACAACAGGGCGGCAACGCGAGTTTGAGCGAAACAAATTACTTACTCGCCATTCTTGCGCATTACTTACGCGCGAGGCGTGCGTATTATCGTACTCGAGGAATTCGCGGGCTTCCGGTTTATCGGACGGACGAATTACGATGTGACCTTCGCGCACGGAGGAATGAAGTTCGGCGTACTCCCCAGCAAATTAGTAGTCCTCGATAATTAGCGTTAATTGACCGCGGAGCGGTCGGGAGGAAGCAATGAGGTTTGCGTAACGACGCGGGAACAATAGGCTTCGCGTCGCGCAAAACAGAAAAAAAAAACGCACGGCACGCATGTCGCGTGCAGAACGCACACGCCGCGTGAGTTTCTCACGCGCGTATCAATTAAAACGCTCTTAAGGATGATTGGGCCGTTTGCATAATCATTTATACGGACGGGGAAGGTCCGCGGTGGCGAGGACGCGCTAATATTTGAAGATTGCGCGAAACAGCGGAAATTCCATTCTCACTTGACGATGTAGGGACACCATTGACAAACGAGAAAGAATCCCGAAATTTATATATATAAATTTATATTTAAATATATATAAATATATATATATTATAAAATTATATTTAATATATATATATATATAAATATAAAAAAAACTACTATACAAATATTATGTATATAAATTGACATTCGATATAAAATAATTCTTTACTCTGACATTTTTTCACATGGGTGAATCTCGTTGAATTTAAAAATGTAAACTGTTTTAACTTTATCGAGGATTAGTAAAAAAAAGTTTTGCGCACAGGAGACATTAGCAAAGCAATTGTAAAGAATTGTAAAGTTTTACCATTTAACACTACTTGCGCTCTTAAGACAATAAGAATTTTCGTACATTAACGCATAGCAGCGTGCACATTATTCGCGTTTTGATCGTTATTATTTCCCTAATGAAGATTACTCGATTAACGTCGATTCCTCGACTTCCGGTGCATTATCACGCGCGCGTTCACCTGTGGCGGCTCTCAGGAATCTGCGCACCTGTCCTCGCGACGCAATCGAGACGGCCGATCGGCGCCGAGCTTGATTCCGTTCATAATCCCGGTTTCACGCTTTGATCCGTGTCGCTGCACGCGAGAAGCTTTACGGGAACCGAAAACCCGAGCCGGTGGTCCGGCGGAAGAACGTAATCGAACGTCCGTGCGTGAAGCGTTTCAGTGATTCTCTCTCGGGGCCCTGGAAAAGGATTCAGGAACGGCCTCGGTAAAAAGACCGGACAGACAACGGGCAATCGCCGACGTGTAAAGAATTCGCATCTGCTGAATTTGCTCACGAAAACACGCTGGTATCGATATCTTTTTCAGCCTGGAGGAAGAAGTTAAAGTTAATTGGGAAAAAAAGGGTTTACTCGCAATCGAAGAACACGCGGCAATAATTACCTTCTTTCTGATTTTGAAACGATCTTTCTTTGAAGTTTTCCCAGTTTGATTCATTTTTATTCTTGTAATAACAATAATTTCTCAAGTACGTAATTGTCAAAAGAATTTGCTTTGAAGAAAATATTCAAGAATAAGAATATATTTTTACTTTACTTCAATAATCAATTTTTGGATTATTATTATTGTATTATAATTATTGTATAATAATTCGCGACGCTTCTTTATATTTCTGGCAAATATTCTGAGACCGTTCGAAAATAATAGAGGAGCGTTTCGGAAGAGAGAACGCCGAGGAGATACGAAATGACTTCTTGCATTCCCATCCAATCTTTGTCGTGTTCCATTCCTGTTTCCCTTTTTCTTTCCCTGTGGTCGTGGTACACGCAGCAACCAGTATCGTCAGGTATTCGTCGGAAGCGTGGGAGTGGCCTGCTTCCAAAAGGTCCTTGTCCTAATCGTTCTGTCGTGGTATGGTATAAGCGAGGGACGGTACACCACAATGTTCGCCAATAAAGGAAAAAGAAATATCTTGCGGGCTCTATTGTTTCGCCAAATTATATCGTGTTGTTTGGCCGACGCCAACGTCGCCATGTCGTCTGAACAATAAAAATTACAAAACGTGTGGCATTTCCAATTAGATACAGATAACTTCGTATATTGTGTCAACTTTTTAGTTTTACGCATCTCTTGTGAAAATATAACGCATTTTGATTCTTTTTTTAAATACCATTCCTCAGTTATTGCGAAATTATCGAAAACGAATAATTTTATTTATATTGCAAATGTCATATTTCAATCTTTGTAGGAGAAATGCTAAATCGAGATAAAAAATAAAATAATACTCTGACATATATAATGCATAATTGCTTGAACGTAATATGCAGTTGTAATCTTTCTATTTATAGGGCTATAAAAAGTACTGCAGTAACTTAGCTGACAAAGAGTTACGCATCAGGTATTTTCAAGTATCCTTTTACTTCCTTCAGTTCGAAAGCAATTATGACTTATACACCATTCTATTTCATGTCTCGTAAAAAAACCACAGCTTCATCTCTCTCGTAGAACTTCTAAGTTTAGAACGGCATTGTAGAGCGTATAACAGCTGAAGAAACTCGCAGTTAAGAGTTAACTCAATATCGCTTTTTCCTCGCGTCCATCCTTTCGAGCTGTTTTGCGAGGAGTAGGTAGCAGCGCGCGATTCGACGCGAGGCAGGTCGAAGACGAGGATAAGAGAATCATGGTCGTTCGTTCGTTCGTTCGTTTCGATCCCGGCAATATACGGCTGCTCGCAATTACAGGAGCGGAAAGTCGAGCGGGAAGAAGCACAGAACGGACGTGTACAGTATCGTGATGACGGCGGGATTACTTGCCACGCGAAATACGGGGAAGGGGGAGAGGAGGGAATAAATTTTGTCGAGATAAGTGGACGACAGTTAATCCCGGGTTTAAGACGGTTTGTTTAAACGCATCAACCGACTCTGTAATTATATGAATCGTAAATTGTCCTTATTATACGAATGGCGAGACAGCAAAATACGGAGACTTTTACTGCGAGCACCATCCGCCTTCCTCCCTCTGCGGCAAGTACAATAAGCAGATAAAGTCTGGAGGGTCTATACTGCAAGGTGGTCCAGAGGAAGAACATTTCGGAAAGTAAATTCTTACTGTTTTCTTTTCTTTTCTTTCATTTTCGCAAGATATATAATCATGAGAAAGCGAAAAGAGAAGAAAGGAAAGATTCTGTGAAGAAATAATATTTATTTGTAGGATTTGTTATTTTAACCGCTTTTGAAGTCCAATCATCTTTCTTTGAAGTTATTCTCTTGAGGGTGTTAAAAGAAGCTTTGAGACGAAATTACTGACTCGAAAACTTGGAAAACAAAAACAAAAAAACGTTGAGATTATATTTATGTAATTATTAAATCGTTATTTCCTTTCCGTGAAAATGTCCAACATTTTCGAAGTCTCCGCCGATGCTTTCCTTTCTATTCCTTTTGTATTATCGTCACGACGCGGCGGTGGGAAGACGACAAAAATGATTTAAGGACGATTGAAGAAAGCCGAAGCTTTTAGGTGAAAACGTGGTGTGGAATTTCAGCTACTTCCTGCTGATAGATCGCGTCTCTTTGTATCTCTGACGAAAAACGTAGGGATTATTTCGAAAGGATTTCCGTGGGGATAAAGGTAACCTTCAGCTTTCATCCTTTAATCTCGATTCATGGAAAACCCGATCTCACGTGATCATGTTCAAACGTGTTCTCTAATAAAAAGTGAGAGAATCGCTCAAATCGAGCGTGATTCTAAACAGCACAATGATTGTATTTTATTAATATTTCTTGAGCTCTTAAGTTGTATTCTAATTTCAAATTTTATATATAATTAAATTTAATACATATATACATATCTGTGTTGAAGAAAAAATATATATAAACGGGAATTTGTTTTTATCATGTTATGTACAACAACATCATTGGAATTTTTTACATACTACTTTTCATAATCCCCCTCGACTGCAATACACTTGTTGTCTGGAAGCTTTCAGAACGATGGAACAATGTTGTCGGGATTTACAGAAGTTCTTGGTCGCCGAGCGTGAGGTTCATTTTCCACACGATTTCTCCCTTCTTAAAATGAAAATTTTGCTCAATCGTACACTCTTGTCTTGGACCGACATTCATTGTTTGAAGTCTGGTAAAAAGTTTAGAAGGATTGACCCCTTTGTTCGTGAGAAAATTTGATAATTATTCGTTGCGCAACACTACTTGGCACTGCTCGCTCAGTCATCGTGACAACGTCTCACTGATGACGTCACTGATGAAGACGCGGATTGTTAAGGCCTGCAAGGTGAGGCCTGTCTGAACGTGTCACAACATGCACGGCAACACAGATTGATTTACTACAGGCTGGGAAAATGAACTACATTCCTGTTTATATTTGAACCACCCTCGAATATGAATGAATATATGGAAAAATATATAGATCAAAAAAATATATATATATATATAATCGTAGGGTTCAATGAATAAATTATTCTTGGTTTTTCTGCCAACAGGAACGAAAGAAATCGACGGTTCAGCGATGCGGAATGAATACTGCCCCATCACCGGTCTTTATCACTTCAAATACACCATCAACAATAATTCCGCGATCTCGTTTGAGTGCAACACGTTCTCCTCCGAGTTCAATAATTGTCCGGATGGATCGATCTTACATTTTAAATTCAAACGATGTAACTTCAAGGCGCACGGTGAGTCTTCTTTCCTCAATTTTTTCGTGATTGCATTAACGTTGATATAACAAATACGAAATAAAGTACATATACGTTAACAAGCGTAGTAAATATTTGAGAAACAATTTATATTTTTGAAGAAATTTATCTTTAAATATTTGAGCAGTAAAATTAACTGCGATCAATTATTTCATAAATTAGAGCGAATAAGTATGTATTCATTTAAATTATCTATTATCAGTAAATAAAACAGTTGATACATATTGCTATTAATTGATTTGTACAACACGAAACGACGATAAAGAAACTGCAGCTTTCTTAGAGATTATTGGAACACATGATTAATCTCGTTTCAGCAGATCTCACGTACAATTGTTTAGGCAGTTGGTCTGGACCAAATGATTCTAAATATTTTGCGCTCTGGGACAACAACGCCAATGATGGCAGGCCTCAATATAGATGCGGGGTGCGTTACGTAATAAATAATCTCTCATAAAACAGCAATGAAATAATTCAATTGCTATCATACACACTTTACATATAACATTATTAATAACAGTTTGTGATAAGTAAAACGCAACTTTCAGCTATATCATACTGATAACAAAAGAGGGAAAACTTACATGGCATTCAGCAGTGACTCGAGCTGCACGCAGAATTTAGATAATTCAACTAATGGATACGAGACTTTGATTTTGAGCAAGAGTCTAAATCAGAAAAAAGTGCCGGAATACGTCATGACTCATGTTGCCACGTGAGTATGCTGAATTTTACGATCGTTTAATCTTTAATCTATCGTCAGACAATTTCATTCTTGCAGCTATTGGATAAAAATGTTTTTTTTTTTAATTAATATTTGTAAAATACTTGCAATAATCGATATGTTTCTAATAATATTGTTAGATTCCCGAAGTGGGCGCAGGGGGTGTGGGAGGAGTCTCTGATAGTTAATGGAACTATGACTTTCACCGATATCAATGGCTACAGTAGTTATACCTTCATCACGGTGGAGTCAAACGAGGAGACTGGCCGTTATATCGTGTACTCTAGAGATCAATGGTGAGCAATTAATTTGATCGCGCAGTTTATAACGAATACATTTTATTGAAAGAAAGTTGATAAATATAAGACTAGAAAAATAAGCTTATTCCTACAGTTTATATAACGTTCTTGTGTCTTAAAATATTATTTAATTGATAGTGAAAGTGAAATGAGCATTTACTTTTAATTTCAGTGAGCACGCTGTTTTTGTGTGCTTAATGATGAGGCAGCGCAGCGAAAATGTACTGGAGTTTACGTTAGGTAATTCCTATATCAACTATACCGTATAATTCTTCATTACATAGCGACTTTATTATTGCTAACGCTTCATCAAGAACTTAATTTAATATTTAAAGAGTTTTCAAGAATAAAAATGTCTGGTTAAATAAAATCGAAGTAGTGTAACATTTATAAGTAAATAGAAAGAGTAATCAAAATAATAATAATAACCTGAAACTTGAGTTTGAATATATAAAAAATCTTTATTGTTTCCTGTTTTTCATTAATCTCTGTTCATCTTTATTGCATTTCGGTTTTTACGGGTCTCCAGTATAGTCGCGCAATAATAGAAATAATATCACACGCAGGAAAGATCTTGCATCCAGGAGTTTATGATCAATTTGTCCCGAACAATTTGTGTGACGATCCCAATCTCGATAGACCGGTGTGGATGACTCAAGCACGTAAGTTGAAATATATGCTTTACAACACTTTCATAAGTCGTCCGTGCATCTTCATAAGCGCTTTATCTTTCTAGATAAGACTCTATAATAATGAATTGCATACTTTTAAAACGCACCCAGTTATTTGATATTTTAATCATATTTAAGGTGTCGAACGTGTTGTGGAGTCGCCCTGTCCAATTACGGGCCGATACACAGGAATGATAACAGATCTGTCGGGAATGTGTGCCGAATTGAGCAGCAACTGTAACACTCCCGAAATAATGTATTTTAAAGTGAGCGATTGCGAATCCGGGGAGCTGTACGAAGGTATGCATACAATTATAAAAAAATATAAAGAAAATAGAAAAAAATATTAAAAGGAAATAAAAAATAGTGCAATTATAAATTGCTCGAAAAATGTAATTACGCAATTTGACGTAGTTACATTTTTTTTTTAAAGATTATGATGTTATTTAATTTGGCTACTTTTAGTCGATTTTGATCTAAATTTTAGTAATTAAATAAATTTTATATTTCAAGCAATTTAATTAGAAAAGTTATATGTTTACTTACATATTGTTATCATTATTTGTATAAAATGTTTATTTTTCTGCAAAACGCTTTTATTCGCTATTTTTAGAACGGACATATCTATGCTTGGGACAATGGGAAGAGAAAGGCGTGATGTATACCTATACTATGAGAAATGACACCGCTACGAATGAGTGCTTCGTGGGCTTGATCGTTAACGACGAGGAGATATATATCAAGGAAGCAGGCGACCATTGCATACGAAATATAGATCCTAAAACGCAAGGGATGCGTCTTTACAAAAAGGGTAAGCGCTCTTACGAAAGCATCCTTATGAGGCGCACTTATTGAGGCATTCATATTTCTAACGTGAACTATTCTGCACTTCTACATTATGACGATGTTATTTAAGGACAATGTTACGGGAATTCACCGAGTCCTGCGCCAACTCCGATGAGACCGACTCCTCACAATCCAGTAATGAGGATTACGACCCCACGATCGAGACTATCGGGTAAGTTAGTCAGATAAATGAATGAAGTTAAATGAATTTTATAATCTATTATCCAATTTATGATTTTCCCAAATCAAGAATATAGAATAATTTTTTTATATGAATCTATAATTCTTTTAGCTAATTATTATAATTGTATCCTATCGGCAATTATTTCCTTATGATTTATCGAACTTAAAATTAATTAAATATTAAACGATGGCTGAATTAGACAATTCTCTTTTTTCGCAGGAAATACTCGAGTACCAGGAAATACAGTTTCTTCGTCAGCTCGCTGCAGATCGACAACGTCCACGACTTTTATGCTTCTCGTCGCTGTGATCATGGTGTTTCTCAAAGCAGCTTCCTCGTACACGCACGAATATTGAAACAGTTTTACAAACTTAATAGTGAGCTAGCTAACGAATGATACCTTAGTGTACACATTGCTGCATTTTTGTTATACTTGTCTAACAGACAATCGAGACGTAAGTAAGCCAGTTATTTATTGCGAAGATCGATGTGAAATGATATTGTAGGGACATGTGTATATCGTATTTTTTATCTCGCGCATCACTCCGCCCACACCGCGTTTTGCGAGATTTTACTTTTTTTCGTAGAATAAACATAAAGTCGAAAACTTTGATCTGCTCCATCGTGCGAGCATTGATGCACGCACAGGGATTTTTACAAAAAGAGAACATTTTATGACAGATATTTTTTATCGATATTTAAGACGTGGCGGTACATAAAGTATTTAGAGCTGTAATTATACCATGAACTCTTCGCCGACGATGAAGTTGTGATTGATCCCTATTGCAAATTATTACTATTTATTTAACTGATTCCAATAAAACGACATGGGCCACAAGTTAGATTGCAATCATCGTGTTTGGGCCCTGCCTTGTAAGATACAGACATTTCCCCATTTTGTGATTGTTCACAAAAAAACCCAAAGAGCCGCTGTCTGCGTTAAACTTTTTTACGAATTTTAATAAATAATAAATAATTTTTTTACGAAACGAACATCACAGGAATATCGAAACGCGACATAGAAATATAAAACGTGATTTCTTAATAATTTTGTGATAGTAAATTTAATTTACACTTTAAACACTGCACAGATAAAATTTTACAATATATCAAACTTTTTTTCTAAATCAAACAAGATTTATCAGACGCCTCTTATGCTATTTAGAGTAGTCAAAACGGTAATATCTTTTCTATGCTAATATAAATAAAATGTCTCTTAATGTCCATAGAGCAGAAACACGCCATAATAATTAAAAAAAAAATAGAAAGATGACATAGATGACATAAATTATACAGTTGTATAAGACTGACACAAAGCTACTATTTTAATATGTATGGTTCAATTTCTAGTTTTCTTTCCCCTCTATTAGAGATAAATGATTCTAGCAGATGTACATTCTTATTCAATACGAAGGGAAGTATGTTTTCGCGAACAACACATATCAGTAATATAGAAAAAGGAAATAAAAAATTAAATAAAACTCTGTGTAAAAGTGCTGAGAAAAGATAGTAACGTGAGTGAAAGTGTTGCTTCTGCTTACAGAGTTAAAATGTATTTTAGCATGTTTATATATAACAAGAGAAAACTCTCCCACGTGAAAGTAGATATTAATATTCGGACAAAGTTTAATGAAAACGTAATAACAGAGGGTTATTGCGTTTTTAATTAAAGAACCAGCTTGTACAAAAGAACAATTTCATAAAAAAAAAAAAAACACTTTTTAATTGCAGCATCGCTTAAACACAGATCAAATTTAATATCACACAAAAATTTAATATTTATCACAATCATGTAAAAAGTTGATATCTGTATTATATCTGTATGGTTCTAACTTGCTCTCGCATTTAGACTAATACGAAAAGTGGAAATAAGTGTATATACATGTGTAAACTCGTCAATTATTTATTAGTGTATAATATTGATAGTGAAGCAAATTTTAACGAAATATACATATATATATATAATATTATATTATATTAATATTAATTATATATACATTAATATATATAATATATATAATATAATATTCTATACTAATATTAATTACATATATATGTATATTTATACTACACTTATACTTAACTATTTGTACAGAAAATTATAATTAGTAATCTTGACATTTTATCTTTTATCGCTAAAAGTTTGGTTTTACGTCTTCAGGATGTGTTTCTCGGTGTTTATATATATAATTTGTGTTTAATATCTGTAACTAATAGCGGAGAAATTTACTTTGTAATTCCGATTGAAGGTGTAGTTGTATAAAAGAACCAAATAAGCAATAATAAGATATGTGTGAGGCATGCGTTACAAAATCCGGATGTCCAGGATAATATTTAAGACTAAGCTACAGGAAATTTTAGGAGCGAGCGTAAATCGCTGTATTCGAGCAATACAATTCGAGATATCAGGAGCTATACGTAAAAATATTAATTTCCATGAAAATGTGTATAATAAAGAACTTAATTTCTATTGTAATTTATACCTGCATTTGCGAATAAAAGTACTCAATTTAACAACATTATAACAAGCTGACGAGCCACGAGAAAACATATGATGTAAATATATATAAATATAAGTGACAATAACTGACATTTTAAAGAAATATTTCGAATCAAGTGAGACATCTCCAGGATGCGTGATCACTGTATTTTATTATACTAACAAAAGGAATTTTGTACTTTTACAAGATCCAATGTACGTGAGAAAAATAAACATTTATCACCACCTTTAAACGCACTTAATAATTATCCCATACACTTATGATGAATAAATGCTTATATAATATATTATAATGTTTACTTACATTCTAGGAATACTTAACACAGAGAGAATAAAAGAAAATAAAATGTGACAACTATAAATCACAAAAGCGAGATTCAGACAGAAGTCGAGCGTTATAAATTTGACATAGTTGGATAGTAAAAGATTATAAGTGCAAAAATAAAAAAAAAAGCTTGAGAGAGGAATACAAAAATATAATAGTTATGATAAGTATCAAATTTGTAATATCTCTGTTAGTGTATAAAAAGAATTATGACAAATGTCAAACATTTTATTACATTAAAGATTAATGTTATACTCTAGAGATTTATTGGAGCCATTAATTTAGGCAGATAGCTGCTTTTCGTATTCCAGGATAGCATGTTTCCGTTCCAATCCCCAAGCATACTTGCCACGGGCATTTGCGCGCTTCGCTGTCACACGGTGGCACGGCACAACGTAGGCGACGTAATTCTTGGAAATTGCGCTTCCCACCGCTATCGCGGCCTTGCAGTCCGTCATCCGGGCGACTTCCTCGTACGTGATGACCGACCCTCCGGGGATTTCCGTCAAAGATCGCCAAACTTTAATTTGGAACTCCGTGCCCTTCATGAGGACGCGAACCGTGCGAAGCTGGGAACCGTCGGGATGAAAGATTCTCGCGACGACAGTCTCCGTCTTGTTTCCGATGTCCTCCGATATCTTCGTCAACGGCCACTTCGCCTTCAGATCTCCGATAGCTTTCGCCTCGTCGTCGTCGTCGTCGTCAACGAACGTCAGATACGCCACATCTCCGTCGGTGTCGGTCACGGCGACGAGACACTTGCCGAATGGCGTCCGACGGAACGCGTATAGCAGCTGGAACGTCATGCAATTGCTCTTGTACTCGTCCACCGTCATCCCTCGAAATACAACCATGATTACGAGACGATTGAAGAATCTTGAACGCAGATGTAATCGACAGAGCAACGTCCAAAACGAGACGAACAACGAGTGGTGAAGAGACGCTGATATTGATGCCGGTCCTCGATAGCTAACGTCTTCTATCAGCTGACTATCTAGCCACCACGTGGTACAATGAAAGAAGGGGGTATTATGGCATCAGGCACATGCGCAGAGTCGTTTATTTAGCAGCTTCACATAATCACATACAAAGTCTGGTAAATCCTGTAAACCTTCTCATGTGTCCTTCGATTAATCTTTAACGAAACATCGCAGAGCTTTCAAGTTATAAAAAATAAGACGTTTTATTAAACTTCAGAGAGGCATTTAGAAAAAAATTAGACTGACCGATGGTAGTAACCAAACGGAACCTGCCTTTTCGTGAGTAATACATCCCATTTATAAGATTATAAAATGACAGATTATACATCGGCTCTATTGGCAAAAAATATGAGCTTGATACGGCCGCAGTTGATGCCAATCTGTCGCAATATTTGACTCTGGTGATAAACTGTGCTAGCGTATTGTTGGCATCTTGTTTACGGAATAATAAACACCAATATATTAAATTAACACTTCGATAGATTAATTCTAACTTTAGTCGCTAAATTCTAAAACAGAAAATTTACGAAGTTGATATTGAAAACATGTGTAAAAAAAGCCTTGTGTTCACGATGCTAGAAATCGCTCCGAGATCCCAGATCTCGAAAGAATTTACCAATCACATTTAAACAATTCGGATAATTGATCAATGCCATTGGTTGGTTCCTTCTCCGTCCGAGATCTCGGAGCGATTTTTAGCATCGTGGACAAGGCTTAACAAATGATGGAATAGGCTGCAAATTCATAAAAAAAAAATGTGGCTCGTTAAACTTGCGACATTTTGTACATATTATCGATTATGTTATGAATGTAACTAAAAATTAAGAATTATATAATAATAGTTAGTTAAGATACCAATTAACAATTTTTGTCTATATAAATGTAGAAACGTGAAAAATTTCAGTTCCATTTCAACAATAAAATCATAACATTAATGCAGTTATTCATAACTATGATTCTAAGGTACTACTCCAAAGAGTATGAAATACAACATTCTTTGGTACTTTCATGATACACTTTTCATTGGAGAAGCAATGTATTTAAACTATCAGGCTTAGTCTAGGTATTTACAAAATGTACAAAAGTTATAAAAAAAATGCTCCTGATGCCAAGTACGTAAAAAAGCTTAAAAAAATTCCTTATTTAACGATAAATTGTCTAATGGTGGCAGGTGTCGCATTGGGGTCGATACGGCATAAAATTCCACGATCTCGTGCATCATTTAACAACGCCTTCCACATTTGATCCCTCTGCAAAACAAAGATTTGCTGGTCAATTTAAGCTGAGGAGATACAAGGAATAACACGAAATTTTCAGAATTCAACTTTAGGATTATCCTCCGCTTACCTTAAAGGTATTGAAATTTCCGCACAATATCAGACTGTGTTTAGCTCTCGTGAGAGCTACACACAGTCTTTGCTTGTCCGACAAAAATCCAATACCGTTGCTTCTCACGCAGGACATTATTATAACATCTCGCTCTTGACCCTGGAAACCGTCGACTGTATTAACTTCAAAGCTAATTTTCTTCCTTTTGTTGCCCGGTACAGAAGATATCCTGAAAAGCACATGAATCACAAGTTTACGATTTCTTCATAGCTTCACATGCAAACTATTGCTATCGCACGTACGTGCATGAAACTTTACCTTTCGTTTATTTTATTCAGTACAAGAGCCCTTTGATTGTTGTACGGCGTGAGAACTCCGAGAGAAATGGTATCGGTTGTTGTTTCCCACTTGCCAAACATTAACATGGTATAAATTATATTGGCCACGAATTCCGCCTCGGTGGTGTTGGAAAACTTGTCGTCGTTCTGCATGAAATCATGATTCAACACTCTATAGGAATGAAATGGGAACTTCATCATACATTCGGCGGCGTTTTTCAATTTTCCACCATAGAAGTATCTGTTCGGCCAATACGAGATCGCATAATCCATGCGATATTGCGTCTCCAGCATTATAATTGGACTGTTCGGTTGAGACGCGAAGACGTTCTGCATCCTCGAAAACACTGATTGATCTAGTCCCAACTTCTTCGCTCGCTGACTTAGAATAGTTGCGGGCAGTTGATTCGGATCGCCCACCAGGACCAACGTATTCACTCCCAACATCAACGGTATCAGAGTTTCTGCTTCGCAGCTCTGCGTCGCCTCGTCGACGATGCATACAGATATCCTTTCCTTGTTACCGCCGAAGATCGACTCCATTTGATTAGTGTAACAGGACGAAAGCGTACAGGCAATTACATTGGCACCCGTAATAATTACGTTTTCCGACAGACGCTTGTATTTGGCACGATCCTTCGGATCTAGATGTTCTATCGATTTACCAGATTTCAGCAGTTCGCATGTCGTCGACGTTTCAAATAGTTTGTTCATGAGTGAATTCCTCTTCGTTTCTTGGGTTTTGTCAATGCTCTCAAGTTCAGTTTTAAGCGAGTTGATACGCGCCTGTAAAATCGCTATATCTTCGGCGTTAGCCAAGCCTCCATTCAACATTGATTTTGACGTCTTGGTCATTTGCTGGAGGTATCGTTTCGCCAGTTCTGTCACGGAAATGTTTTTAACCTTTGGATGCATAGACTCCGGTCGACCAATACGTACCATATTGAAACGTTTTTGTTTCAAAATAGACCTGATATTTAAAAGTCTCAACACGATCTCATCGATAGCGGCGTTGGACGGTGCGCAAATCAGGATTCTCAAAGATTTCTTGTCTTGGTGCTGACCGAATAATATTTGAGACACCAGATTAACGATAACTTTGGACTTGCCCGTCCCCGGGGGGCCCTGAATGAAGCACAGTTTAGCCTCTTTCTTTACCACAGCATTCGTCACTTTAAATACAGCCTCCAATTGTCTCGGATTCAAATCATCTTTTGTGACCAGCGAAGAAGATGTGTACTGTTCATTTAACGGCGACAATTGATAGTTCTCGACTTTTGGACTGACAATCAATTTCATCAGGGGCGAGTGAGGAAGGTATTGCAATGCCTGCACCATTCTGATATTCGCTCGTAGATACATGACCGAGCGGACTCTTTGCACCCTATTTACAGGGATACTGTGTTCGAGAGGCCGCGTTAGCAAGGTGTATGTTATCACAGCATACGGATTTTTAACATGATTCCTTAAATCCCTATTATAATGAGTGAAGTCTTTGATAATCACGTGTTGCATGTTGGTGACGTATCCGAATATCTTGTGAAAGATTTGCTTATCGCGTACATTCGTGACATACTCAAGATACACTAGATCTCCATAAATAGGATGAGTTTGTTTATTCAGATCGTCTTTATTGATCAGCACCTCGAGCATCAGTGTCGTCAGGAATAAACTGGTCGACGGTATCGGCGTACGCGTAATAGAATTCTCGACTATGGAACACATCATAGTGGGACGGTGCATAGTCTTCTGGATCGTTTCGAATTCCTTGGTCATGACGCACCACATCTCGAGTAACAGGAGAGGCATCGCGACTTCGTAATACTGTTTATAGGAATCGTAGGACAATTTCATAGTATGAAGTTCATTCTCCGGCACTATTGGCGGTTCGCACTTCAAATAGCGCTGCTCTTCGAGCCACACGGGATTCCACATAAAAATGTGCAGTAGGAACTCCTCCAGTTTCGGGGTCCAATCCGCATAGGTGCCCTTGGATGCCCTTGTTAATTTATTCACGGGTATAGGCGCATCTTTCCCCTCCAATTTTTTTAAAGTATTGCGACGATCGATTTCGTACACCTTTATTTCGAATTTATCAGAAAAGGACACTCTCTTCTTTTTCGTCGATTTCGTGCTCGATTTCACGAGCTTCGATTTCAAAATGCTCGGTGAAACAATTTCTTTTTGAACCGCGGAACCGCGGTGGGTCGACCGATCTCGCGATTCTGACATTTTGGCAGTGGGATCAGCATTCCCGCTGTTTCTTTTCGAGCTACTCCTGCTGCTGCTGCTGCTGCTGCTGCTGCGGCGTTTCTTTTTATTGTCATTGATCGCTTTGAAGCCCAGTGTGCTCTCCTCAGATGCGGTGCTCATATTATCTAAATGTAATGATTGTTGCAATGATGTAGCAATATTGTTGACTGTATCCTTGGAAACGTCTGTTTTCTGATGCGATTTCTGTGTTTTCTTGTCGGAAGTCGCGGATTCTTTTACCACATCAGCTTTATTCGTTGATCGCTTCTTAGATTGATCGTCACTCGATTTTGGCAACTTTGTGGATTTACCTGGAAGCGATTTAGATACTCGCGGTTCTTGCTCAGCGATGAGAAAGTCGCCACGATTTTTCAAAGATATTTTAGCTCTTGGTTTAGCAATTCTACGACTACTACCTTCATCGCTTTCGGCGACCAGCTTCTCCTTTTCCGCAATCTTCTTCAATTTCATTTTTCTGTCCTCGATTATTTTCTTTTTTTCGTCCTTAGAAATTGATGGCCCAGATTTTGTTTCACTTGGCGAGTGACTGTCAGCTGTTGATTTAGAGCTCTCTTTTTGACGCTTTTGTTCCTTACTATAGAAATTATCGTTAAGTTTTTCTTTTAATTTCGACATCGTCTTTTCTTTTGTTGTTGATTTCGAGTGTGAAGTTTCATGTTCTTTTGTTACTTTGTTTTTGCTATGATCAGTATGTCGTCTTCTTCTTGGAGGTAAATTTAATGGTTCTATTAATGGAATCAGTTTTCTCGATGATGACTTTGCAATCAATTTTTGTTTCAGGTTTTCTATTGTTTGCTTATTTCGCTCTATATTTTGTTCCACATCTGTTTTCTGTTTATTTTTATCATCAATATTGATATCAACTTGTTTGCTTTTGTTATCGATATTGATATCACCAACCTGTTTGCTTTTGTCATTAATATTGATATCAACAATCTGTTTACTTTTGTCATTAATATTGATATCAACAATCTTTTCGCCTTTATCAATATCTTTCATACTAGGCTCGTTAAAAGGACCGATTTCGTCCACATCCATCCCGTTCATTTCTATCGTCGGCAAATTAGTATTAATATCAGTGTCAACAATCTGTTTGCTTTGAACAATATCGTTCGAACTAGGTTTATTAGAAGGACCAACTTCGTCTACATCCATTGCGTTCACTTCTGTCGTCGGTAAATTAGTATTATAATCATCCTTCTTGTTTTTAATTGTAACATCGACGCCTGCACGTGGTTTAGGAGATATTTCTTTACTGCAAGGCACGTGGGAAGTACTCGGTATCTCGGACGGTTCGACTATTGGGATTTCATCCCAAATTCCCAAATCGATCTCATCCTTTACGATCGCATCACACGAAACAGGTTTAGCCTCATTAAGTAACTGACTTCTAGATAATCGTTCCAACCATGGATTATCCTCATCTTCGTTGTCTGTTAAAATAATAACCTCGTCGTCCACATTTAACAAGCCAATTTTCTCGGTATTTAGGTCATCATCGCTAGCACATTCCTGTTTAATCTCCATTTTATTCTCTGTATTATCTTCATATTTCATATCGAACAACTGGGAGAACGGAAACATTCCTTCTTCATCGTCACTCAGATCAACAACATCGATAATGGAGAATCGCGTTTTTTGCTCATGTTTTTTTTTCTTCAATTTAATCGGTGATTTGTCGTGGGTTTTATCGCTCCCAACAGTTATCTTGCATGCTTCTTCATCGTCCGTTATTTGCAGTTCATTTTCATATTTAATAATTTGGTCACCCGTATGTACAAAATTCTCTGTAAAGAGTAATGCATTATCTTGTTTATCAATGCTATTCGATGTTTTTCTTGTACGACTTTTGCTTCTATCTCTGTTATTAACATCACCGTCACTGTTAGTCTCAATACTAGAAACATTCATTCTCTCATCAAAGATTTCCATCAAAGATGCCAATTTATTTCTGTCATCTGAACATTTTGCAGATTTATGATTATGATCCACACTGTTCTTCTTCTCTACTTCTTTTGCTAGAGATGTATGAATTATTTGAAAGTCATCTTCTGCGTTTATATCTACAGTATCATGTCTAGTTTTTACTAAATTATTAATACTGTTGTTATTGTGGGGATTCTGATTATTATGAGATAAATTAGAATTAATTCCTGCAACAAAAATTAAAAGGATTATTAAAACACGAGATTTATTAGAATAGAGCAAGTTTAGTACCTTTTCCTCTCGTCTAATGCTCGGAAAATAGTGCAATTACCTTTTGAAGGACTAACACTAGAGTCATGTTTATCATCATATGTAATTTTTGATATTTTATTTGGCACTGTCATATCACAATTTAAATTAGGTATGCATCTTTTTCTCAAAGCATGATCTACAGGAGAGGCAGAAGATTCACTACTTTGTAATGTATTAGTAGTTAAAATTGTCGTCGAAAAGGTAGTTTCTTCTTCTTCTTCTTCATCAAGGATGGATGGCTAAAAAAATTTTATGAATAAAGATTTAATGACAAATATTCTACAAGAACCATTAGATACTGCTCTGAAATCATCTTACCCTAATGAGGCAAACTTTATAAATATACAGTGTCCCATTATCTGGATCAGGATTTGGGCAGCCTATTCCAATGATATCATTCTCATGTAGTTTAATCATATTAGAAGAAGCTCTTATCTTGCCATTGACATAGGTCCCATTTGAACTCTAAATAAAAATCAGAAATTAATATTATGCAACTTATAAATGTCAGTATTAATATGACCACTTCTTATACATACCCGTAAGTCTGAGACGTATGAATTCTCACTATCTCGAAAAAAAATACAATGCCTACGAGATGCAACCACACTAGGGCAGATAATATCATTTTCCTTGCCTCTACCACAGGTGTACTGAAAAAAAAAAAAAAGAATTTAAACGTAGCATATATATATACTCTATATACTTTCTGAGTAGAAAGTTTTTTAACTTGAAAAAGAAATTGGATAACAAGAGTTAACATAAAATAAACATTGCATCACGATAACAGTAATTCTAACAATTACTTCAACGTTAAGTCCTAAAACCTTTCTCTTATCTGGTGCATTGGCTTAGATCATAGATAACTCCGATAACAAAACCGGCGATTAACTCAACAACGTCAAGCATCACTTACAAGATTTCCAATCACACATATTGTCGTTCGTAATCTCACTTTTCGCGCGTACAACAAGAGATTAATTCCATCCGTGATAAGGAAGTGCGCAACTATCTGATTAATCGTCAGTCAAGTTAATCGAAGTTTAGCTGTTCAACGTAAATATGGGGTTGCTTACAGATCGATTGCGCTCAAGGACGATACGGGTGTTGTCCAACTCGTGCACTCGCTCCAGAACGATATCCATCTCCGCGAGAGATTCTGATGCAAGGAGAGCTGATTTTCCCTCGTTTTTTTTTCCTTAATTTTTTTCGTACGCGGCACTCACAGGCTCATGTTAACCTCGCAGGCGGCGCAGATTCACAACGGCACGGCATGTCTCGCGCGCGTTCTCTCGTCCCCCCGTCACGGAGACTCGATCCGAAGATAGGAAGGACACCGTCAGGTTCTCGCGATGCGCGACACAGTATTCGAATGAAAAGTTACACTTTCAGCAGGCACAACTTTCACCGGCCGCCTTTGTTTACATGTATCAAAACGGCGTATAGCGGGTACAGCCGGTACAGCCACGGGGCACGGCGTCCAGCCTGAATCCTGAATGGTCCGGTCTCTCGCGCATGCGCAGCGAGTACGGTGACGCGGGTGACGCGGTGACGTAGCACGCACGCGGGACACCACGGCGCGAAATTCTTAGCGAATCTCGGCGATCGAGCAGCTGAGAATGTCGAGAATGAGTAAATGAGTAAATGAGTAATGCGAGGAAATAAATATCGCTATATTAGTAGATTAATTGTTGCGAACGCAGAAGGAAAAAATAAAAGTTCTCAGATACTTTTGGAAGAAATTTTTATTTGGGGCCGCACAATCTCCATTTTTTCTCGAAGTAAATCTACTGCACTGAGATCAAAGACGCCGCGTGCGCGGGAAAGGATCGGGGCAAGTGTGGGCTGGGCGGGAAACGTTAGCACTATCCACTATCAGTCTACATTTTCGGCCGAATATCTCGTTGCAGGAAATATGAAACCGATAACAGAGCTATAAATTAGATAAAATAATCATTCGCTATGTTAGATCCCTGGCGAAAATAATATGTTTATAAAATGTTTGCTTAAATGTTGAGTAGATGTTTCATTTGAGTTTTAAAACATTTATTAAATTGTTTATGAGATGTAAATTTGAACACGGAATTGTTTATGAGATGTTCACAGCTACGTTTTTCTTATGAAATGTTTAACTGGCGTTTAATAACATAGTCTCAAACGTTTCCATTATAGTTTTCTAAGTATTTATAAAATGTTTTGTCAGCAGGGG
Source organism: Temnothorax nylanderi (assembly GCF_030848795.1). Classification (NCBI taxonomy): domain Eukaryota; kingdom Metazoa; phylum Arthropoda; class Insecta; order Hymenoptera; family Formicidae; genus Temnothorax; species Temnothorax nylanderi. Next base: position 1,781,635 of record NW_027249068.1, on the reverse strand, counting down.
GTTAACCAAGTGTTTGCAACGTGCTTCCAAACAGTGTAAACATCAATAAAACTCTTCATAAATAGTGTAACCATTGAAAAAACTCTTCATAAACAAATACAAACACAATCTCTCACTAAAAATTTTCGCCAGGGATATGAATGATATGATTCTCGATCGACAGCATGATTTTGATGCTTAAATATTATACTATGTGGCACAAAGTAGAAAGTAGAAAGTACGCACTACGTTTCGGCTCAAGGCTCGAGCCCTTCTCAAGTGCGGTCTATTCGACTATTCTGGAACATTTTCGTGATCACAGGCGTGTCCGTTGATTTCATATGACGAGTCAGTTAGACGAATGGGCTCGAATCTTGAGCCGAAACGTAGTGCATACTTTCTACTTTCTACTTTGTGCCAGTTGGTCGAGCAATAAAAAAATATTTATGTTTTAATCACTGGCGGATGAAGTTATTTTTCTATATATTATACTATGGATGAAATAAATCACACACGTGAAATATGACGATGTATCATTGTATCCTATAACAATACATTATAGTTACGCGTTCAGCAGAAAAAGCAGCTGGGTAAGCGCTTATGTGATAAGTGATTCGTTAATATGAACCATTCTTGCCTTTAGTTCCTCGTTGGATTTAAGTGTAAGAGCAATGTAAAAGCGTTTACTGTTCGCGCGCGTGCGAGTGGGGAGGGGGAGGGTGGGTGAGAGACCACTCCTAACACCGAAACACTGAAGTAACACAACTTTATTTGAATAATCAAAAATAATAACAGAATTAAAGGACGGCGCAATTAATTTAGAAACACATTTGAACTTTGACCGAAACTGAAAACGCGGGCGTCTTATATAAGGGCCCAGTTTCACAAGTGTCGGTTAACTTTTAACCTTAGATTAACTCACTCGTCATCTCTTTCTAAGGGGGACGTTAGAAAAAGACGAAGAGTGAGTTAATCTATAAAGGTTAAAAGTTAACCGACACTTGTGAAACTCTGGGCCTAAATGAATTAAATCACGCTATCGACACTCTTTCGCTCGCCGTGTCAGACTATACCCGCGCCCGAACTGATTATTACCGAGCAATCGACGATCTCGTCGACGATGACAGATTCACTCTTGACAAACTAATGGCAAATGACAACGCGCCGTAAGTTCCGTGGGTTTTTATACTCGCACGAGACAAAGAACACGCCAGGGATGACGAGCCCTTAGCAACGGTAGATGAAATATTAGACCAAGACTTCGCGGAATAAATGACGAAAGATGCAGGTGGCCCGCTGTTATCTCTGTTTAGAAAAGTGATAGCCAAAAGAGACCGTGCCGGTGAATTACATATAGAGCGGCTCGACACAGTAATATTAATGTATCATCAAAACGTGAACGCGAAACTGATACGCCATTGCGATCCTCTTGATAAATATCGTGTTACATCTCACGCTATGACGAATAGTATTCTCGACAAATTAAGAATAATAATATTCTGGAATATTATCACATACGTGATTGCTGAATCTAAATATCTGTTATTTTCTTGCGTAAATGGATAAAATAGGGATTAATTACATTGCTTTTTCATGTGTCAGACAACAACATTTAATAATTCTATCTATGTTCTGAAATACAGCAGATATTGTCTGATAAGGTATAATGACTGAGTAAATTATAAGTCGGAGTTTGATTGAAGTTATCCTTAAACAGCAGGAAAATTATATCAATTTTATTCTTTGCGATCATTAAGGATGGATGACTAAAAAAATTCAATGAATAAAGATTTAATGATGAATATTAAATTTCTATAAGGACCATTAAGATTTTCTGCTCTAAAAAGGTCTTATTCTCATGATGCAAACTTTATAAATATACGATGTCTCATTATTTGGATCAGTATTTGAACAGCCAATCCAATGATATCATACTCATGTAATTTGATCATTTTAGTAGAAGCTGTTATCAACACGTGCCATTTGAACTCTAAATAAAAATCAAAAGTTAATATTATTCAACTTACAAATACCTACGTCGATATTGATATGACCACTTCTTATACATACCCGTAAGTCTGAGACACATGAATTCTCACTATCTCGACAAAAAATACAATGTCTACGAGATACAACTAGGCAATTAATATTATTTTCCTTGCCTCTACCACAGGTGTACTAAAAAATATATAATATAATTTAAACGTAGCATATACAATATGAGAAAATTATTAAGTTTATTCAAGAAAAGTCTTCTATAGGATTTCTATAATTAAAATATAGTGGTAAGCATTTTAATTGTATTTGTATTTAAAAGCTTCACATCACGTTGAGTTCGCCTGTTATTTTCTCCGCGTTGTCATTAGGCCTGTTCTCTTTACCTGAACTTCTTCCACAGTTCATCTTTTCTCTTTTTCTCTCCAACGTGAAAAGAAAAAGATAAAATATGAATCGCAAGAAGTTCAGGTAAAAAGAACAGGCCTATGTACCCTCGCAGGCTTAGGGTAATATTTCATTTGCCGTACGACAAATTTTTTAAACGTATTGATTGGCTATAAGATGAAGGATTTCTAGAAACTCAAGAACTTCTCTATTTTGTAGCCAATTAACGTACTTAAAAAATTTGTCGTACGACATATGAAATATCAGCCTTACTCTCCGTCTATTGACCAATATTCATAATCCGTTCTTGTTTCAAGATCGTCTTAAGTAATGTCTTAAGATGCTAATACGGCTCTGTGATTGGTTCATAACATCTTAAGATTATACTAAAAACGATCTTAAATATAAGATTCGACTAAAATAATCATTCCCCATGTTAGATATTATTCTTGACGGCGTATATTTTGATGCTTAAATTTATTATGGATGAAAAAATCCCATGTGACAATAAGATGATGTATCCTATAACAATAGCTGCGTTTAATAAAAAAAAGCAGCTTTTACTAAGCGCTTTGTGATTGTTTAATATGATTCGGATAATTGCTGGAACTAAATACCTGTTATTTTGTTGTGAATAGATAGAATGGAGATTAATTACATCGCTTTTTATGTATCAGACAAAACATTAATAATTCTGTCTATGTTAACGAAATACAACAATACAGCAGATATTATCTGATAAGTTATAATATATCGTTGGATAAATTAAAAGTTGGAGTTTGATCGACAACATATCAATTTCTTAAACTTTTTACTAGAAATTCGGCATTCGGCCAGACCTTTGCTATAAATTATTTTTATTAAAAGGTAAAAATTTTTTTAAATTATTGCTAAAAGAATTCTTATTGTGTGGAATTATATAAATATATTATGCTTGAAATATCAGGAATCAAAGATTCAAGAGATTTTACATCTTTCTCTTGGCTGCCTTTACTTTAAGTCTTCTAATTAACAGTAATAATTAATTTAATTCTTTACGAAATGTTAGAATAAATTAGGATAAATATTTATATAATAGTAAATTCTTTTCTGTTTTAAGAACAACAGAAACATTAAAAACTTAATTATATCGATATTTTATTTAGAAGAAAATATATTGGAAAGATAATTTGTTTTTCAATTAAATTTAAACAATTTTGTACCTTCTAAATTTCTTCTTTCTATTTATTGACATTTTGTCTTTATAATTGTTTCCATTTATTGTTACAAATTTTTTAATGTTAAGCACGGTATATTTTAGACATACTGGTGTAACGTTATCATTTATTTATTATATCCACGAGAAAGAAACAATAGTTCGTCGTTAAAAGCATCTTGAAAATAATAACAATTATCAAAAATGTCACAAATATTTCACGGCGGAACATAAAATAGAAACATTTTGTCGATCGAGACAACGTCGAAGGAATCTCAGGAAATCTCTCAAGCTATATAATGGTCCAAGATCTTTCCGAGGGCACGCTAAGTAGACAGACGACAAGTGGAAACTCGAGGAATCTGAGGAATCCTTAAAAAAAAAAGAAATAGTAGTAGTAGGGTACCGTAAAGGAAAAAAGAAACGAAAAATAGAGGGAAACTGTATATGTGTAAGTGAGTAAGTGAGTAAATGAACGAGATGGCCAAAAAGAGAAGAAATGAAAAAAGGGAGAGAGAGTATAGAACAAGAAGAAGAGGCGCGAAGAAAAGAGGAAGAGAGGCCGCTCGTGGAAGTGGTATCTTCTTCACGCGGGCGTTTCTCGGTGCATCCGGTGTTATGTCTAAACGTTACAGCTGTAGCGTCTCTCTTCTCGCTTTTTCGCGCTGATCTGTTCGGTCGCGTCGCGCCGAACAGCGCGTGTGAACGGCAGTTTCAGCCGCGCGTTCGCGTTCGCCGCATGCTGCCTCGCGCGAAACGATGCGAGGTGCGAATGCCGAAGGATAATCACGTTAAGATAGCGACGTACCTTATTCGAACAGGTCTCGCAATGCCGTAAAATCGATCGAACGGGAGTGTCCTTGATTATTTGCAGTGACAACACGATAATTTGATCGAGCGCACGGATGAGGGAGTGCACGAGCGACTCTTCGTTTAACTTCACTCGTGAAAGACAAAATGATCGGGGAATAAAGAGAGAACCGGACGAGCGAGATTGCAACTTTTTAATTAAGTGCAAATAAGTGATTTGATTAATGAACTACTCGCTTTTTTTACTGCGATACATTAAATAGATTCTTTCTTATATGTAGATTTTCTGCAGATTAACGAAATAAGTGAATTTAAGAAGAGAAATATACATACACGAAGATTCGATTGATAAATCGTGTTATAATTTATAAACACTGAAAAACGATCTCTTCATTTTGAAGAAATAAATAAATCTTGACGAAATAAATAAACCTTGGTTTAAAAAATTTAATAATCACGTGCAATTATAATTTGATCGACATTGTATAAAACTTACTTAAAACAGTAACAGTGTAAATTCCTACACAGGCTGATTCACAAACAGAAGGGTAATAATTCAAGCTGTCATTAAATGGATAGCAACTATTTCCGTTCTTCCCGTGTGTTTAATAGCATTCATATGGACGCCAACTGTCCGAACTTGAATCAGCTGGCGTAAACGCAACTTAAGACAAAGGAAAAGTCGAGATACAAGTCGAACGAAGAAGTGGAAACGAGTGCAAGCAAGTATTTATTTAATTGTGTTATGAAACGTAAAGGAACTGGTTTAAATATGATTTAAAATAATCTGAGAGCAGAAGGGAAAGTATTTCCAAGAAGAAGTTCTTTCTGAAGAAGGGAAAAGGGGAAACCGACGATTGCACGTGTTAATTGGCGACACGTGAATTCTATTTTTACAGAAACTGAAATAAAATATACAGAGAAAAAAAAGAGACGCGAGTATAAAATAAAAATAGAGCCGCAGCTTTGAAATATATAGCTGCAAGGTGACGGAAGTGACAATCGAGGAGTAGCAATTTGGAACGTAACGTCGAGCGATGCCCGGAGAAGGGATAATAATAAGGAGAGATCGTTTGCGTTGGATAAACGAGTAATTATATTTTTACGTCACAATGTCCACGACAAAGTTAGTTTTGCTCGGTCTAGTGTTATCCTCGACAGGAGTGTCGTCGGAATCGCACCTGGCGAAATGTTGCCCGCCAGGAGAGATCTTCTCGGGCTATTCCATCGTAGAGTGCGTTTCAAAACCGAGAAATGTGATAGAGCTTTACGTTCACCAATGGAACACCACCGTGGAGCACCAAGGAATTCCTCAGTGCGACGAACCCGAAGATCTTGTGACAACGTCGTTCGGCGATCTCGACTCCAACAATTTCTTAGAGGTAAATTGAGAGTGATGATTGAATTAATCTTCTTTATCTATAACCGCGATGTCTTGGTACTTGACGAGATAGAAGACGTCTTCGATGGGGAAATAGAAAGAGAAGCGCTTTCTAATAAAAATGTATGACAGAAAACTCGATAAAGCAAAAAATACAATTTTTTCAGTAAAGTAACACTTCATTTTGTTAAATTTTGTATTAATATTTTTTATTTTTACCTTTAAGATAAAACACCACGATATTTTGATGCTTGACGAGGTAGAAGTCAAGTGTCTTCAATAAAAAAGTAGAAAGAAAAATGTGTTTCTAATAGGAATATAAAATAAAAATTTATTATAAAATACATAAAACAGAAAATACAATCTCTCTTTCAATAAAGTAATACTTCTCATTTGTCTTTAATTCTTCTTTGATCTCCTTCATTTTTATCGTTAAGATAAAGGACCGCGATATCTTGGTACTTAACGAGAAAATTGCCAGAGTCTTCAATAAAGGATCGAGTAAAAAGAAAAACACTACGTTTCTAGTAGAATGTATAACAAAAATTTATGATAGGGCAGAAAATACGGTCTTTTATAATTAAGTAATACTTTTCATCTAATTATGTAAATTAATTATGTAAATTGTACTAATTCCTTTTGTTTCGCTAATTCTCAATATTTGAAATACCAACCACTCCCTCAAATATTAACCACTCCTTTAATTTGCGCGAGTATTTGGGTGCGTCGCATTTTTTCTTAAAGCTGTAATAATGTAATGAAAATTATAACTGTAAATAAATATAAGTAGAAATACATTTACGCAAATTTTTATTTGTTTGAAAGTAGAAGAAATTTAAATAATAAAAAGATTTCGTGTTAAACGTTCAGTTTTCTTCAAAAATAGATAGGGAAATGATCAAAAGCTTCCTTGATTCACGTATCCAATTACATCGTTTAGAATTTAGAAAAAATAACATACTTCCACACTTTAGAGTTCTCTCAATGGTATTTTTATGATAGCTATTTTCGCCGCATGATACAATCGGAGTATACTGTCCCAATTATATAATTGATTATGTCAAGTGGCAAGTTGTACAGCGTCGTTAAAAAAGAATAGCCCCTGTTTATCAATTTGATAAACTGTTTGTAGGTGCCGGCTTGCCTCGAGATACTTCACGACCAAGTAAATGGAGAGAGCACCGTAATAGTCGTTCATTGTCGGTCGAACAAAGACCGACAGGTGAAAGCGATTAACGCATCCTTTCCGCAGCTCGCATACGTCAGAAAATGTTGCCCTCGCGATACGATATTCGACAGCCGCACGAAAGCTTGCGTGTCCCGATTAAGTGAATCAGAGAGTCTCGTAGCGTTTTTGAGAAATGGGTCGGATGACGCAGATCTTGTGACGATAGCTACCGAAGGTCCGCCCACGTGCAAAGGGCCGATCGTTGACTATGAGATTGACGAAAACGATGTCTTCTTGCGGAACGGTACATATTCGGTGAGCAAGGCAAAATTGAAACTTCTAAGATGATTTCTTACGGTTACATATCCTTTCGTCCATGAATTATTATTTCGAGTATCTAATTTAAATTTGTCAAATGGGTAAACAGTGAATAATTAAGATAAGCGAAACTAAGGTTAATTTTCAATTTTTGTGATTATAAATAAAATATCTATTGAAGCATAATTCACTGGAAATTAATTAATTGTCTTCTTTTCATAGATTTGACATTAATTAATTATAAAATAATTTACAAAAGCAATACTTTAGTTACCTTCTGGACGGGGTGAATTAAAACAACGTCAGATGAATCGAATGACTCGACAGGTGATGGTTCCAGCGTTCAAGAATAGCTTCGTCAAAGAGGAACTTTCGGTTACCGAGGATAACGCTTGCCTCGACATGACGCCGGATTCTGAATCGGATCGAACATTGGTAGCGCGTGTCTGCAGAGACCCGGAATTCTGTGATGGGAACGCCTGCATCAGAAAGTGCTGCGCCGAAAATGAGTTTTTTTACGCCCAGGGATGTAATAAACTCGCTGTACCCGACGAACCGACCGAGTTTCACGTGGCCCTCGCAAATGCTGTTAATCAAACGAAATCGTCCGCCTTCGACACGACCAGAGGTTCTTCTTAATGAGATTTAAACGCTCTTTATTGCTTTCTAAGAAAGAACTTTAACCTTTTATTTAAAATCCATTAATAAATCAATAACAATTGCAACAAGTTGTCGACGGCAATCCTATGCACGGAGAAACGGAGTTAATAGGTTTCCCCTTTAATTGCTTAGACTACGGAGTCTTGATTGGGAAGCCGTGTAAATACGGCATGTACCCCACGGACCCAAGAGAAGAAGAATGGTTGCTGACGTCAGAAGGACACGTTTTTGTCGAAGATTATGCGTTCTACGACCAGAACAATTACTGCATGGACATCTTTCACAACAAATCGGAATTCGATCATAACTTCCACTTATTCATATGTTTCGACAGTCCAGCACTAAAGGAGGTCTCAGTAAGGTACATTATTTCTATTTTTCTTCAATTGTAAAATATATTACTCGATAACTGTATAATAATTACATTCATGTACCTTTGCTAACTTATATTCAGCCTCACTTTTAATCATGTTATCTTGGTACTTGTAACCGAACAAAGATATCGCGTTGAATATTGCCGAAACGCTTTGTAATATCGCGAAAGTTTTTTCAGAAAAGTACGAGTTCGTATTTGAGTTTCTAGGAATTAAAGTAGCGAACGCGTTGCATTGGATTTCTATTGATGTACCTGTGCTGGAGCATCTCTGTATGCATTCAGGCTCCCATCTCTCCCACTGCAAATTCTGTCAAATTTGGCGAAACTCGGCAGGCTTGATTTGTTTAAACTTCGCGAAGTCAAACAAACGTGGCATACCGGCGCTCACCGCACAATAGACGGTGCCCGATATTCGGGAGGGTTGTAAACGTTTCGGTTGTATAAAGCGGCGCAAAGGGAAGCGTTTATCAATGTCCGTGAAATTGATGAAAATAACGTCGGGACGGGGTCAATCTTACGAGCGTCGGATAAAAGTGTCGCGCACCGCGTACACCTTCTGCGAAATATGAAAGGCGAAATGCATTTCTCGCTGCGGCGCTGACAGGTTCCGGATGAACACCGCCCTGCAGATCACCAGCTGCGCCTTCCTGCTGATGACTCTGCTGGTGTACGTGTGCCTGCCGAGTCTGCAGAATCTTCACGGGAAAACGCTCATGTGCCACGTGAGCAGCCTCCTTCTGGCCTTCACCTGCTTGCCCATCATCACTTGGATCACGCCCGGTGACGAGACCGAGGAACGAAGTACGACGACGTGCAAAGCCTTAGGTTTGTTACGTACGCGAACGCGCTAGAAAATCTTCGTGTACGAACGACGTTAAGAAAACGAAACAAAAAAACGTGTTTTTCCAGCTTACACCGCGCTTTTTTCTTTTCTATCGGCGTTTTCCTGGCTTAACGTCATGTGCTTCGACATATGGTGGACCTTTGGGTAAGTCATACGCGATCGGATCAAGTAGGACGTGGGACAGTCGAGAACATTGGGTAAATGCGGCGCAATAATTTTCCCGGGCAGAAAATCGATAGTCGTCTCCCTTTGATGACTACTGAATGAATTCGTCGATCCTTTTTGATAATCTTATAAGGTTTGCCATCGCGCAAAATAGCATTTTCTCATTTATCCGATGATTATCTCGACTTTATCTCAATTGTCTCAATTGACCTTCCATAGAATGTTTCATCGACATGTCTCGTCGTTCTCATTAACCCTCCGATCATTTTGAGCGTTCCTATATACGCCTCTCCATGAATTCATTGTGTTCTACGTACATCGGCACGTAAAAGAAATATACACTGCCAAACATTAAACATTGAAATGACTCAACGCGTTTTATATAGCGCCGACACTATATACATAACACGCGGGAAAGTTCAGTTTACGGGCAGTTTAAATCGAGGAATCTGTAACCTCCAGAAAAAAGAAATTACTTTTTATTGAATATTTTTAATTCGCGGTTTTTTAGCAGATTAACGTTGTAATCGAGAAGCCTCAACGAAGTACAAGTATCAACATAATATCTCGAGAAAATAAATCACATCGAGAACAAATCCCCCCCGAATTTTTATTAAAGAAAGAAATAACTTCGGGACATATTGTGCCCTATCCAAGAGCGACCTGACGATTGCCCGGAACTGGACGTATCTCGTCTGTCGTTTCTCGCCGGTTACGAACGTTTGTGTGTTCAAGGCGCTATTCTAGCTGGGCGGGATTTGTAAATATACGGAGAAAATAGATTCCCACACATCGCGTGGCGACGATGCTCATTGCCCGCGGTATATCTTAATGCTGGCTGACTTGGCGTTCTTTCAATCGGGAATTTCCACGAGTCCGCTTCTTACGTATTTTTTCACGACGTTCATTGCCCGCGGATCGAAAAGTTAATCATGTGATATTCATGCGGCATTCGCGGAATTTTACGGCTGGCCCCCAAATTGACTTCCTCGAATTAAAAACGAATTCATCTTGATGAATCGGATTGTCTGTCCCGATTCTTTTTAACGTTTAAGTGTCACTCGCGCGTGTCTCATCGTCAATTTTAATTTTCCTCGTTCATCTTTCGATTAATATTAAAAGCACACTTGGAATGGATATCGGAATTTTATAGATTAACATGTTCTCCGATGTACATCGCTGATCACGTCACTTTCAACAATATGCGTCGCAACTTGTCATCTCTCGATCTTAATAAATGAAATAATGATAGTTTATCTTCTCCGCAGAGTTTTGCGCGGCAGTACGTTTACGAAGGCGCGCGAGCATAGGAAAAGGTTTCTGTTATACTGTTTATATGCGTGGGGCCTCTCCTTCCTGGTGTCAATCCTCGCCATCGTTGCCGACAGCACGGATATCCTGCCGGACTATCTGCAGCCCAATATTGGCAATAGTGGCTGTTGGTTTACACGTGAGTCACTTACAACCCGATAACTGTTGTCTGAGATGATGTAATGCAAATTTGTCAACGCTAATTACGGAATTCTTGGAAGGATTATCGACTTCTCGGGTAATGAAGGACTTGGCGGAGCCGTTGGTTATTTCCCCGTGCCTCCTTGCTATTATAATTTATACATTGGAAATAGATGAAGTTGAGAATTGGTACAAGATGAATTGCAGTCAGAAAATTCATTTGGCATTCAAAGTTGACCGTATTGAGGAGAAGGCAAACGTAAAGTTTTCTTTCTATCGTCGTGCCGCAATTATCCGATAATTAAAAACTTTCTCGAGCAACCGTATTGATCGTGCTAGAGCAAATTCAAGCATCATTGCTCCTCGATATATAAAATGCAATTAAACTAACTGCTCGCGTAATAAGTATCATTTATATAGTCAGTAATTGCCCTCGATAACGGTCAAATAAGAAAAATTCTCAACAAACAGTCTTTACGATTCAAAGTGGAAGTAAAAAGTTACTGGAGCCTAAGACTATTACTGAATTACATTTTTTAATTCAGTTATATCTGTACAATAAATCTGTACAATAAAGCGCGTAAAATTGGTTTTAAAAGTATTAATAAAACAAATTAATTAAATGATACAAATTCAGGGAAAAACAACACTTTCATTTTTACGTTACAATTTTCTTCGTATAGCGTGACACATTTTAAATATTTTAATCAAATGTTACAGAAAGACGGAATTCGTACGGAGAATTAACTTTCTTCATTGGACCGGTGACGATTATGTTGATATCCAACGTGATATTTTTTATTCTCACGTCTACGCATTGTAATAAGGTGAAAGCGGAAATAAAAAGGGTAACTACGGACCCCATGGATCCCAGAAACAAGCGATTTCGTTCCGACAGGAGAAGGTGAGTGCTTACGCGTCAGTTCAGCAAAAACAAAGATTTTCTTTTCGTTTTTCGATTTTCTTTTCGTTTTCAGAGATAATTTTAAACGAAAAAAGATACTTTGGCAATAAACTTGCGGTTAGCGCGCGTAAATTTCGAGCCAGCGCGTCATTTTGGAATTTTCGACGTCGATTTTATCGCCTTCGTTGGAGCGTCCTTCCTCGAAATCATTTTAACGCAACCTACGCAAACACGTGAAAATCACTTTCTATTTAAAACTGAAACGAGAAATGCGATAATAAAATCGTGCGTATTCATGAGCGCGTTTAGTTTATGTATGGACTTCGGTTATAAGGAGTCGGTTTAGTTAGCCGGCTATACTTTTTAAATACGATCAATATAGCTCGGTCCAGTTATACATACTAACGATAAGAACTTTATCTCTACTAATTTCCAATGAATTTTTTTGTATCATAGCAAATGCAAGGAATTAGAAATATAGCTAGGACAGAATTTCTCTCAAACTTGATCGCTGCTTTATCTGTATTCTTCATTAATATTTTTATGTTAAATTCTATTTTATGAAAAAAAAAAAGGATTTTATCTATAATTTTCCGATAGATTTGTCATGAACGTCAAACTGTTCATCGTCATGGGGATGTCCTGGATTTGCGAGGTGGTATCGTTCTTCCTGATAAAATATGTAGACTACGAGCAGTGGCATCACGTGTTCTTCTACACCAGCGACGTCTTCAATTGCCTTCAAGGTCTACTGATTTTCATTCTCTTCGTCTTGAAGAGTCGCGTGTATCAAGCGCTTCGCAGACGATTGGGATTGAATGCGAACCCAAAGAAACCGACGTGCAACGCGACCACGACTTTGCACGATCCTTATAGAGTCAGGAAAAGCGCGAGTAGCAGTACGTTAACCACTACGTTCGCAATTAGTTCGACGCCATAAGCGTAAAAATTGAGGCTATTTAGAATGAATAACTTATGTCTTTCTCTTTGCATATATTCTCGCGTGTTCGAGTCACGTCCAATTTGTGATTATCTTATACTCTTGTCAGCTAGAATAAATAAAAATCTTCCTGTCCTGTCAATATTTTATTAAGTAAACTGTATTCAATAGTTAGCATATTTTATATAATAAAGTAATTAATAACGTAATAACGAGATACGTAATAACCTTTGCTCATCATTATGAATTATATTCCAAACAAGATTAATTTGCTACTCTCTGGCATGATTTTATTATTCTCTTGATAACAGGTCGGTTGACAACTGACAGGAAAAATAATTGTATTTAATTGGACGATTTTTAGCGGCACGCAAATACGGATATGAATAGAGCTTGATGTAAAACACGCGATAGTATAAAGTTTCCTTTTATATATTAGTCCGTATTTCGGTAATGGACCTGTTCATAATTATTGCCATTCTTGGCTCTCAGAAATATCTGCTAAGAAGTTCTGAAAATGATAAGGTTCTATATCGCGAACTTTTACGAATGTTAGATTTATCTTGCAGCAATTACGCCAGAAAATGTCACTAAAGATACCAAAGGTTAGATTAACTTTAATCGCCACAAATTATGAACGATATCTTTGCATGTTACTTACTACACGCGTATGACGCATAAGTTAGGCATGACTTTACGATAGGTAAAGTTGAAAAACGTATGTATATAAAGTGACTAAAATGTTATTGTTTAAACATTGAATGGTTCCTGATGTACTTTTGCGCTTGTATATTTATGTTAAGAAAATACTTTGATACGAATGCAGGAGATTTGTTGACTTTACGTAATGCATTTTAAGAGATATTCTTCAGACCGAAGCTGCTTTTATAAACTTAACGATAGACAAATCAAATAACATTATAAATTATTAAAACGTTAAAGTTTTCTTCTCAGAAATTTTAAAACACGTTTCAATATCTTCTCGAGCGTGAATATTACAATAATGCATTTTATCTGCCGCACCTGCTGTTATGGCAATTAATTATTTTTCTCGATAACAATCGATAGGAATCAAATAAATATTAGAAACTCCACAGATAGCAAAATCTGCTTTTATTTTAAATGTATATTCAAATGAAGTTTAAAATAATTTCTTGCAACAACATATCAACAATATATATCTGTTTACACTATGTAGGATGCGTCGAGAATGTATCCAGGACGTATTCTTAGACGCGCGCTTCCGTCGAGAATAAACTCTCATGTCACACTACAAGACTTGAACTCGCTTTTCTCCTTTCACCGAAAAAACTTCTCAAAAAAGATTAATTGTAAGATATTACGTGGCATAACTTTGTAGCCGACAATTCTAATGCCAGACTCATGTGATTCACTTCTTTCCGACATAAACGCACGCTTAAAATCATAAAGTCCGTCATACGGCCAATACCTATAAATCAATCACTCATAGAGCTTCCAAAATCACTTAATATTATATTAGCAAACCAGCGCACAATCGCGTCTCTCGTTAGTACATATTACAAAAATGTCTTCGTGTGTCACATGGTAACCTGTCGTCCAACGAACGATTTGCTTCCGCAAGGAATAAACATAAATTACCCGTAAAAGTTAATGTTGAATAACAAGTGAATCAATAAAACTGCTACGTGTTATCGATAAAATTATCACTAGCACATATATACCTCCCCCGTAGCACAGTCTCTCTTCTTGTTTAAAAACACCATCAGGGTCAATATCGGCAAGGAATTCATTAAAACAACATACGTAAGTGTAATAAAAGACATTCGCAGCGTCTTGCTAATAGATTCTGTGCTTAAAAATAGAGTGATCAAGAAAAGAAATACATGGATATTATTATAATTATGATTATGTATAATAAGATATACAATTATAATTATAATAAAAATAATCATAACAATTATAAATTCGTCAACAAGTTGCACGCGCGCGCGTGTAGTATAAGTTCCAAGATCACGGCATCCATGAATTTCTCAATTTATGGACTTACGGATTCCCAAATCCTATAAGAACATAAAATCCTTATATAAACGCAATCCTTCAATTTTGCATTATTGTACGGATATGCAAGATGCAGCCAATCGTCGATCGTCCTCTCATTTCATACGAAGAATTGTTGCATGGATTAGGATTATCGCTTAAAAGTTCGATCGCTTCTCCACTTAAAGTATAACGATATCGACGATTTAACGTCCAGGTTGAATAAAATCTCCTCTCCGCGCATAACTCAGGATAAAAGTTCCAGCTACGATCTCGCTGAGATATCGCTATTATTACTTCATTTTCAACCATTAGCTATAGATATAAGTCAGCTAACATTAAATCTAGTTGATAATATCTCACCAGTGATCGGATAGACATTAAGCCTATGATCGTTAAGTCGTGTTTCGAATAGCTAAAATAAGGCACGTTCAGGCACTCTCGGGACGCCGAGGAATGAGGGCGGACTCCTACTAACTTGGCTCTGAATAGTCTGAATGCGAATTAAATGCGGTTGTCAGGGCTTCCTCTCGTTCGCCGTCTCCTCGAGGTCCGGGTCCTCATTGATGATCGAGATGTCGCGCATCGACGGTCTGCGCGTCTTCCAAGCTTCCGGCGGGGTGACCGGCGCGGTGGTCTTCGTCAGCAGCTTCGGTCCTGAGAGCGAGATGATGATGGCACCCGCCGGCGCGGTCAGAAGTACCGAGAGCACGCACATCATCAGCACCGTCTCGGCGTACTCGACCTGCTGCTGATCGCTCTTGTCGACCTCGTCGAGGGTGACGGGCCCCAGGGCCGCCTGCACAGTCGCCTTAGCCATCCAGGATAGAGCGATGAACACCTTCTCCTTGAGATTGAGCTTGGAACCAATCCCGACCAGTATCGTCGCTCCGATACGGATGACGATACCGGCAACCAAACAGCCTAGTCCGAGGTAGACGGTTTTTCCTTCGAGCTCGTTGATCTTGATCTGCGTGCCGGTAACGCCGAACAAGATCGGCTCAAATATCATCCAGAAGATCTCGAAAGATGTGGCCACTGGATTCTGCAAAAAAAAAAAAAGTACACGGCTACGATCACACGGGCTTAAATTTGTGGACGTACAAATTTTATTGTAAATTCACATTGATTGAATCTGAATTCCACTTGTTAGAATTTTCTATAAATAAGCCAATTATACTGTTTTATTTATTTTCTTTATATTCAAATTCCGGAAGAGTGATATTCAATGAACGAAATAAAAGGACAATAACAGCGACAATTTAATTCGATTTGCCGAGATGCGCAACGATAGATGTTAAAACGCCGCGAATACAATGACATTTTCCACAAATTTTCTTCTAAAGGAGAGCCGATTCGGTATTCGGCGATGATATCTCGCATCGCATTGTCCATGCGCTCTCGATATCGGGATATGGAAATCTTCCAGCGTTGCATGGAAATGCAGAATATCCAGAGTTCACGTGGTGTGCAAGCTCGTATTTACCGCTATTGTTTACATGAGCCTGTGGTGCGTAGGAAATCTCGTCGATATTGATTTATTTAATTTAATTCCATGCAATTTCCGGATAATGCATGTGGTATGCCCCGCAGATATAAGAAAATTATAGGTAACACAAATGTTTTTTTACACAGCTTTTCGTATACAGCGTTAAGAAAATAATATTAAAATTTAATTGGAGATAATATTTAATTTATTAATTGATTAATTATTAAATTTTGGGTTCTTAAAAAACAATTTAGTTTCCTATCAATAATTTTATACATCAAATTGATATAATCGTATACAGGTAACTCTCGAATAACACAGTACTTGAATTACGCAGAGTCTCGAATAGCGTGGTGAAAATTGTGACAATCCTACTTTTAAAAGGTTTTTTTTTTAAATAATCCCTTGAAATCAAATGCCCAATTTTATATGGCTCTGGAGTCTTGAATTGCACTGTTTTTCAATAGCACGGAACGTGATCCCCAAAATTGTACGAATCCCACAGTCTCGAATAACACGGTTTTCAATAACCAATTAATCGTGTTATTCGAAGATATATACCTGTACCTGTACATGTAATTATGTTTAATCAAATCTAGCCACACACACAGATGAATCTTGAAAAAGGACGATGGAATGTAATTTACATTTAATCGTACGTATCGGAAAAGAGAAATGCTTTATCAGAATAAATTATTTCATTATTTGAGGCAAAAAGGCATTTTACTGTCACCGCCTTGTCGCGCGATTGTTCCGTAATAATTAATCTAGCCGGGATAAATTATGCCGGCGTGCAACATACGACGTGCATATCATACGGCGGTAATATCGACAGATGCTGGTTACAGTCATGTCACGAAACGTGTGCGAAAGAACGTGTCGCCGCCGCCACCGCCGACAGCGGGGAATGCGACGCGATGCGGAAATACGAACGAGCCAGTTGACTCCCAATCCGCACCCCGCCGAATAGTGACGACGATACGTCGACCTGAATATTTCACGAGATTCGAGTTATTGGGCCAGGAGAGCGAAAACTGCGCGACACCTCTCTTCGTCGCCGATACACCCCTTTCTTCCGCCGAGAGATTAAATATTTAATATCCTTTGCACTTAGACGGGAATTGCGAAATTCAAAATATCCTCGAACGTCAACGTTATCCGTTATCTTAAATTATTTAATCATTTAACATCGCTTTTTATCCGTTAAATCGTCAAAGCCTGTCAGCGTTCACGAGAATAATTCAGAAATTTAATATGTGTTCTGTGAAAGTTGAAACTATTTTTTAATATATGTACGTGGAATTCGCATGTGAATTTCTTTTCGATCACTTATTCATCGGATTAAACTCGTATAAATTTTATGACGTACACATTACAAATGTATACTTACATCATCCACGTCCCAGCCTTCTTGCTGCCAAAAGTAACAGCTGACGAAAGCTGCAGCCACGACCGCAAGCGGCCCGGCACCGCCGAGCTCGATTGCCTCGCTGCCGAAAACCGCCAGCAGGCCACCCCCGAGTAACATCAGCACTCTTAGAGGCACCATGAAGGGCTACAACATTAGCACATAAACGAAGCGTTAGGACCTAATGGAAAGCGCTGCATCACGATTACGAAGTGATTTATTGATTTCATTACGAAAGATAAGTTTCGAAATATGCCCTCCTTCCTTTGATATATACACGCTTGATATATGTAAGAGTAAATGATGTAGTTGGGCAACAACATCAAGTTGGTATATAAGGTATATAAGCTTGTAATGCGCACTGAATGTTCAAACAGCGATAAAACAAAAGAGCACGAACTTTATTGTAACTTACAAAAACTATTAAAATAAGTATAATGGAAATCGCAAATTAAGAGAAATTGATTTTAAATATCTCGTAATACCCGAAGGATCCCATGCCAAGGGAGTGTTTGGCAAAGTGATGTAAACTTAGCAAACAAGTAAGATTTAACTAGCATTTGCGAACAAAGCGGCGGCTTTAAATGCATTCCTCTGAAAATACATCCTCTTGACCTAGTGCACGTTGTAACAGTTTAAGTTTATCCGAAACCGGATAAATCAGGTTACAGTGAGCTAAGAATGCTGCAACCACCGCCGCAGTGCAACGGCGCTAATCCTCACGTGAACGATACTTTAGATACGATGAGGTGGCGATGCCAGTAACCAAGTACTCGTCGACTTCTTCGTCGAATCCGCACCAACATTTAGTTCATCGACGTTCCTAAAGCCTCCTAAGGTTCCCGGGCAAATTGAATTGAATTTCAAATCTTTCGCGATCAATGGAGGAATCGCCGGAAGATCGCTGATGACGATTCCCGTTCAAATAACGATGTATATCGTTGGAAAATAAACGTATTGTGTTTCAAAAAATTCTGCTTTCAAAAAGATTAAAAGAGCGTTATTTTTATAGTCTCACGTCGTTATTTTCCAATCGAGAACTAATTCTAACTTTGGGCATCCTTCAATTATAACAACTTATCCAGGACGGCTCTATTTGTGGAAGGCAGTTACGCTAGTTATAAATCTCTCGATTTTTACATTAAATATGAACGCGTATCTCTGAGTAAACAGACGTTTCAAATAACTTTGAGATTTTAAAAAAGTAAATGCCACGCAATACGGGGAAGAGCAAAGTTCAGCAAAGACGTCTGAGAAATAAGGTCCGAAGAAGTGTTCTATTTTTATTAAAGAGAGGATCTAAAAGATCCTTCGGAAAATCGCTAGTAATTTCCAGCACGATTAAACTCGTTTGAAGCGCCGTCGAGCGAGGAAATGTAAACGTTTTTGCCGCCGAAAGATACTCGGCGGTTTGCGGATGCGGGAATCTCTGGTACACCGATCTCCGGTACACAATTCATAAAGTGTTTACAGGATTTTCACGGCCAGACGATAACCGCATAAGTGGATTTATCCGGCGATAGTAGATTTATTCGGATTTTCGCTCATGTGCTCGATCCCCGCGAGTGCTTTCGCGGTATGTAGCGAAATCTAGTGCGGGCGCGAGAGAGATTCATCGCGCGGCGCGGTGTGGGGTGAACGACTCCCCGCTGGTTGACCCTATTTCCGCCGCAACCCCTTTATTCTTATACCTCGCGCTGGAACAGTCAATTTGCGATCTCGCGGAATCAGACGACCCATATATGTACGTAACGATCATAAAGTAAAGTACGTTAATTTCACGGACGATTTCTACGGCATGACGAAGCGACTAAAAGGACGTTTCTGTTTTTTTTTTTTGAAAATTTTGAAAAGACCGATTTATCATTACTGTTATTTTTTTAAATAATATTGTTCGTATTTCTGGCACGCGTGCTTTAAGAATCGAACAGTGGGAAAATTTCGAGGGTAGCAGAAAATATACAGGCCGCTGTGTTACATATATTGCAAACTTTAACCCGCTTTTTCTCGAAGGCACGTTTTTCCGCACCGCGGCTGACATAACTTGCGAACGGTGGCTATAAGGTTGCAATTTAAAGAGGACGTTCAAAACGCATCTGCGGCACGGCGCAGAGACTCCACGTCTCTTCGCGCCGTGTAACACCTCTCCGATGTCCGATACGCTCGAGAGTAAGTAATTTTTCTCTTCTCTCTCTCTCTCTCTCTCTCTCTCTCTCTCTCTCTCTCTCTCCCTCATAAAAATTCTCGTTCGCGCGTCACGCCCGCAGAAAACGTGGCTCACAGAATCGTAATTCTCAATGCGTAATACTTACGTCGCCCTTTTCCGGCACGTATTTGGCCAACCAGCCCCACATGATGCCGAATCCCAGACCGCCGATAATCGCGATGGGCCCCTGAAGGATCTGGTACCACAACGCGTCGTGAGAAAACATGACGCTCTTCACGATACCGTAAACCGCCACGGACGCCGCATCGTCGATTCCGGCTACGGCGATGATCAGCGTCGGGATGCCCTGGAAAATATATCACCGGCTCGTTAAGAAAATTGATGTTACGTCAAAATTTTGTTTACGTATACGGTCGAAATGGGACCGAGCGACGGCGCATGTCGCAAAGGATGACGATTCGTATTAGTGATAATCGTGCCTGTAAACGGGAGGACGACGGAATCGGATTCCGCGATACCGAGCGATATCAACGCGGAATATCATTTCATAACAGATTGCATTATGCACAACTGTGTACAGAAGCAGCCACGAATATACATTGACCATTTAGCGATTTATTAATAATGTAAATATATTTAGAATTCAGTGCGTTACGTTATATTATTCAGTCGTGGATTTCTACGTAACATTACATTTAACGGCGGGGAGACTTTCGTGAAACAGTTACGTTAAAAAAAAAGACAAACGAGAAAAGAAAGCATTTCAGACGACTAAAGTGTTCACCTTAAGACACGGGATTCGGTTTACATGCAGTTTGTTAATGAGAATTTTTTATCGCCACACTTGTGGAACGAACAGATTTCGAGCGACTTCAAAGTGATTAAGAAACGCCTGCACGAATGTACAGATAGACCAAAAAGAATCTTTTTCCGGAAGTAAGACGGGCGATAGAGCGATGCCGGAGGCTAACGAAAAAGAAAAGCTGCAAGGAGGAAAGAAAAATCAGCTCTTTCTAACTTGGTGT
Source organism: Temnothorax nylanderi (assembly GCF_030848795.1). Lineage (NCBI taxonomy): Eukaryota > Metazoa > Arthropoda > Insecta > Hymenoptera > Formicidae > Temnothorax > Temnothorax nylanderi. Next base: position 1,760,953 of record NW_027249068.1, on the reverse strand, counting down.
TCATTAGAACGAATAAAACTTTTCTGTTCTCTTATTTGTAATGACACAGTTTCGAAGACCGGTTCGGTACACCGTTGTTTCATTTTACGAACAACGATGTTTTGCGTCACGTTTGCGACTTTCATGATAGAATAAATAATAAACGGAGGAAATAGAGAAAGAGATAATTAGATTCTATTTATTTATGATATTCTTCATTTATTCGTTTATTTTCAATGTTCTTCGTTTAATTACAACGCGAAAATTATTCGTTTACTAAATAAATATTATACAATGCCGTGCATTGTACAATTTCAGATGCGAGAGAATATGAACACGGAAACCCACACATATTCATTTATTCTACGGAATAATCAACGGTATGGTTTAAATCTCGAAAGCGATCCATCCGAAAACCTCTTAAAAGAATGCCAGCGGGGTTGTCAGTCGACCTAGAAAAATAATCCGCGAGGAGAAGATCAAGATATTTAAGGTCTTATGAAACAAAGACGCCGGGTTCTGAAAGAATCGAAGGGAAAGAGAGAACCGGACGAGGCTCTATTGAGAATGGTTGACGACACTCGAGCACGATTCTGGCGCGGCGCGCGGGCCCGGGCAGTGTTATCGGTGTCACGATAGCTCGTTCGGGGATTTAAGTCCGCCGACTATCGCGATTCTCGGAGTTGGACTAGTTACACACGGGGGGAGAAAGAGAGAAAGAGGAGGAAGACGTCTAATAGATCGCGGCACACGATCGCAAGCGCGAGATCAGCGGAGGAGGTCAGCGTTCGAGTTTCCCCCGCCGCCCCCCTCCACCCCCCGCTCATCACGAGCCCGTGCTCCCGTGGGTGCTTGCGGATATTCGTAGGATGCTCGTAAGCTTGCACAACCAACGATCGGTCAACGTCTCGTCGCGAGACTTTTCCATCCGCGACGCGATAAGAATCCCCGATTTCGCGGCCGACGGACATCAGGGGGGAAGGGGGCTCTGACCGCGGATTCCGCGTTTGCGGCATCACGTCGGGACCGTCCCCCTCCGCGGCCGCCGCATTGCATTACGTGCCGCCAAATGAAGAAGTATCGTCCGGATCTTTCGGCTCATGAATATCGCATTCACCGCAATGGTCTTTGTACTCTTCAAGCGTCTTCCGCTCCATTTTCCAAACTGAATTATTTAAGTCCGGTACGTTTCCCTCCGACTCGTCTTTATTCTGCTGCGCGCAGACCCCGGCGGCCCTTTCTTGTATCATCGAGTCGCCCTTTACGCTCTGCTGCGCGTCGCGAGCATTTTGCAAATTCGCGTGATCCTCTCCGCGCGGTCTCTTCCGACGCGCTCGTAATTAGATCGATCGGGGAGGAAAGTCACGTGCGATTTGCGTGCAGCGGGATGACCACGGATCGGTTTAAATAATCTTGATTCGGCGATTCGCGAAGCGAGGCATGCGAAATATCGTGCCGTAGGCGGATTTGCGAAATCACTTTCGCAAGAACGATATTCAACCCCGGCTGAAACGTTTCACGGTTATCGTTATGCCGGCATATATAACGGAACGAAAGAAATTTAATTACTCTCGCGTTACGTTCATTAACATGGAAACCCGTCTAATACGCTAATGTCGAGCGCGTCAAACATAGGCGGGCGTGTATGGGGGCTGGTACATAAATTCGCTTTGCTCGCGTATTCGATTAATATAAAACATGAACCGCGACGTAATCCAATTACTCGGGCAATTACGATTAAATATTAATTTAACGACTCGCGATACCACCGTCGCGTCCCCCCCGATCCATGTAAATATATAGAGTGATATTTACCTTTCTAAACGCTTCCAGAGCCCTGTTCCCTTCAATTTCCTCTCCGCATAAATTTTATAATCGCAGGCACCGATAGAATTATAATTGCATTTGCGAAACAGATGCGGTAGAAAAATATATTGCCGTATCGTAAGATTGCAGAAAAGAGAGAAAATAACGGCGCGTCGATAAACGTCTTTGAACGGTAATAAATCTTAATTATTCTTAAGGGAAAATTATGTTAACTCCGCCATTTATCATCCGCTTAGTCTAGATCTAGTATAAATCTATTTTACTACCTAATGTACGGGAGTCGGGCGAAATTAGTTCCAGAAGACTTATGATCGTTCTTACGAATGAAAGGCAAGAGAGATCTCGCGACGGGTGAATATTCAAATATTCCAACAAAGGACCGAGAGAATAAGCGGCCTTACCTTGGCGACTCCGTAGCCCTTGCTACGTAGCCTGAACAGGCAGGGCACCACTACGGCTGGCGAGACAGCTGCTATGACGCTTCCGAGGAGGAAGCCCCACACCCAGGGCAAATCCAAGAGGTATTTCGTCAACGTAGCGACCACCGTAGCTTCCACCACCCACGGTATCAAGCCCAGCTTCGGTACGGTGACTTTTAATCTTTTCAGAGCGGTTGGATCGAGGTCCAGACCTGCTCTGGTAAGTATGATAACCAAGGCGATTTTTCTGCAAAAAAAAGAACGATAAAGAAAATATATAATTATAATAACTGTATAATAATTATAATATTATATTAGTAATAATATAATAATTAGTAATACAATAAAAATAAACATATATAATAACCCGTTTCGACGCGTATTAGTATTGGCACGCAGCTGAGGGCTCGATTACTGCGGAAAGAATATCTGCCAGAAAATGGAGGAAACTTCTCTCGAACAAAAAACTTCTTTTTCTTTGCGAAAGTAGTTAGAGGTAAAACGCGCTCTCTAAGCATAGTCTTGACCAACGCATATTTTCAAGTTCGATACAACGTTCGCGGAAAGAAGTTAACCAACTACTTTGCGAAGGGGAGAAGGGAGGGGGGAAAGGGAGAGAACCGGTCGACGTATCCCTTTCTGCAATTCGTATGTCTTCCGAGGCTTCGCATCCACAAATCTGGAACGCGCGACGAAAGTTGGCGCGGCGCGGACACGGCGCGCCGCGGAGCTTACGATGAAAATTCAGGTACGGGGCGATCGTTGTAGCCTCGGTTGTCTCGAACTTTCGAAAACCTGTTTAGGAAAGGCACACCCTCGGAAACTTATCCTATTACGAGTTTCTCCCGGCGAGAGAAAGGTTTACGAAGTCGCTGCACGGGCGACCGGTGCATCTTGCGTGACGTCGCGTCGCGTCGCGTCGCCTTCCGATCGCAGGGAAAAGCGTCGAATTTACATCGACATAACGTGTGGTACATCCCTTCTCGCTTTCTCTCTCTCTCTCTCTCTCTCTCTCTCTCTCTCTCTCTCTCTCTCTCTCTCTCTCTCTCTCTCTCTCTCTCTCTCTCTCTCTCTCTCTCTCTCAAAACTGTATTTTATTAATATTATTAATTATTCCCAGCGTGTGTAATATTCCACATACAGGTATAATGTTCCTGCGCCATGAAAAACGGTTTTTCGCTTATCTTAATATCGCGCATGGATTTTGGATTTGATTATAATTATTTAAAGGCAAAATAAAATCACACGCGTAGGTGATTATCATCGTTATTATATGCATTGTGCTGTTATATTACACGCTAAAATGAAACGGCGTAGCCTTTCAGCCGCGTGTGTTTTAAGTTTCGAATGGATAAATTTTCTATTCACACGCGCCACAATACGGCAACGAAAGGTTTTTTTAATTATTAATTAAAGCACGATGGAGAAAGGTTGCTCTATGTTAATTTAATATCCTCCCCGGTAGCAGAAGGGTTAATTCCCGGCAGTTTATCAGTCGCTTTAGCCGCGTGGCAGGACTGCGAGTAATAAAAATATAATCGAGACAGGTATGAACATCGGTAGTAAACCGTGTACCATATATCGGTGAAATCGCGATAATTGGTAATACCGAATACATTTGCATAGCATTTCGTGAAGCGCGAAATGCCCGTCTCGATGTTTGCTTAATTGTCATGTAATATAACGTGACCACGCGACTATATGAAACATATGGGCGATCCGTATGACTTCATGATTATGTAAACGAAAATGAATATTTGATTATATAGACATAATTCAGTACGGCGCGGAAGCCCTCACTGGCGTTTCATTTAAATTGCAAAGCGCAGTTGTTTGGGCACGTTGGATATCGAATTAACGTGCGGAAATTTCAATCTTCAGTCTTTCAGGCTTTCGGCGTATCGTTACACCCGATTTCCTGGGGAGATTCCTCCTGACGAGGTTCCCCGTCACGCGGAACAATGATCGCCGTCGCGGTAATCGATGAACCTTTCCGCGTGCGTCGTCGATCAAATACTTGCGTATCATCGAAGAATTAATAAACTCTAAGTGACCATTAAGGAACGAGACCTACCGTCGAGTCATGCGATTTCTACTCTGGTTTTCCTTGTAGATTAAAAGTAGTCTTGCTTCGGAGACGGTAATCATCGTGCCGTAATAATTTACGATCGACGTCGCGTCAGTAAACGAGCGGAGTTAACGGAATCGTCGCATCGCTGCATCATGTCGTGCCTCAGAAGGATTTTGCGAAGAGACAAAAGGCCAAGAAGAACAATAATATGATAAAACTTCCTTATGCATCAACAACTATATAACGATTCAAACATATAAAATTATCAAGTTTTATGATATTATAATAAATGCATTTGCTTATATCTTATGAATATGAATATAAAGTAAGTAAATTTCTTTTATTTAGAAAATTATCCTCTCTTATAAAAAATTATTTTTTTTTAAAGAAAGTGTAAAAGTTAAAACCCTTTCTCTATGCGAGCACCACTGAGCGGAAAGCTGAATAGTCGTATAACCTGTAATTAACGCCGTGTCGCTTCAACATCACAAGATCAAAGGAATTTTTTTTCGAAATAAACCGACAGGACACCTTCTAGCGAGTCGTGTAAATTGTGTCGCGCAGAATGCCGTAGGTAGGTACGCGTGTGTCGCGAGGATATTTACGGGAGATTCGCGCTCGTATACGTCTTATCGACGTGGAAGCGTGAGTCTCTCCGGAACGAAAAAATACGCGAAGAAACGAACGACGCGGCTCGCATTGCTGAGATATCGCAACGGAAAGTTTTCTCGAACAAATGAAGGAAATGATTATGAGAAAAATTCTTTCACGGTTGATATTGAGAAAAGTTGAAGTATAATACGTGAAGTAAATAACTAATATTTTTATTCTATAAAAAGTTTTTGACTACACTTCAGGCTACTTTGTCAATTTATAAGGGCATTCTTATTAAGGAACTTCCGTCGACCCACGCGATAACATTTTTAATGATTGGAAAATTGTATCGCAAAACGCATCGAATACGTAACAGCTTACGCGCTGTTCTGCTTCGCAGCTATTGCATTTCGGTCGTTTCGTAATGTCTGACAGTAAATTGCACATGTCAATAAGCGCCCAACCGCGGTTTGATCACTTTATTAGTCTTGCAGTCGATGTGGACCGCGGCTTCTGGGGGGTTGTTTACGCGGGCATACAGGGGGTAGCTTCGCCTAAGCGAACGCGCACGCAAATCGCTTACAACGCGCGGCCTATGTTTGCTTGTATTTAGCTGCATTTAGCTTAGGCGTACATGACTCCTCCTAACGATGCGCGTAAACGCCCGCTAAAGCTGGCGCTATACATTTAATCCCCGCGTTTGACAGAGTCCTATCGACAGCCCCGTCAAAAACGTAACTATTCTCCATCAGTTCAATATGTTCGACATCCAATCTGCATAATACGAAAATTCAACGGACCATCTTCAAGATTAAGACGACTTTTAGAAATCTCCACAACGTCACCTCGGTAGAGTCGGCTTAATCTTCGTGTAACCTTGGCATTATCTTCCAACTGTAATGAATAATGAATCGAAAAGTTGGAGCAGTGACACGCGAAGTCACGTGGAATAAATGTGACAGGCGAGCCATTGAAGAAATCGTCGAACCAGAATTATAACCGACATCGCGACATCGCTTCCTCAAAACTGTACAATCTTTCATGGTGCCTTTAAGTGCTATTTTTCGTGCCATAATACTGACAGTTGCTGATCATCTTTATTTTTAACGTTGTTGAACAAATTCGTAAGTTACACGATTTTATATGGCCACGACTCCTCATTCTTTTGAGTAGTCCGCCTTCAAACTGGATCTCGTTTCACACGCTACTGAAAATTGCATATCCGTGCGAACTCCTTATCGTGCGATACTTATCAATAAATCTGAGTGTATATATCGATAATAAAATGGATCAGCAGATTACGGAGATATCTTCGCAACGTCAGGAAAGAAAAGGTCATATTACGAAATATCTAATGTGCATTGCGATAATATATATAAAATATTATGTGCTCGAGGTGAATGATTCCTTCGTAAATACTTGAGATAAATTCTGAAAAAAAAAAAAACGCCGTTACTTATATTACTTATATGATATACTACTACGAGCGTTATTTATATTACTTTTACTCTATAGATAAACAATCAGACAGTTCTCTTACATATTTCTCTCAGTGCGGTTTCTCAATAATTAACGTTCAAAAAAATGTATTCGTTAATAAAACATGTGTTTAACGTGATTTATGACAAAAACTTTCATTATAAAAACTGTGTGAAGCAATTTATTAATCTTTAAAAAATTCAACTAGCTGTCATTTTGAATTTTATCAGAATTTACAAAAAAGATTCGCAACGACTGCTATAAATCAAATGTAAAAAAGATGTATTATTACACGCAGGCTGAAAAATGCGTTATTCGTTTGTTCAAAGTACCAAATATCATTATGGATCTTTTGACCGTTAATCTTATATCGTTTGTAATTTTCATGTATATTAATTTTGTTTACACGCTGAAGATGCCTCTCTCACTATTCCCTATTTGTAAAAAAGAATTTTTTTTAATAAAAGGGTAATATTTCACCGATAATAAATGAAGCTGTCGACCGCGACGTGTCGATTAATTTCCTAGCAAGGTCAGGCATAACGTTTTCTATGGTGACCCATGGCTCGCCAGCATTAACGATTCTAGCTACGTTTCTCTGTCATTGGTAGGCTATTCGAGTCATAAGGCGAATTTGACCAATCGAAAGGATGATGATCGAGCAAATTCAGACCAACAGTTGTGGAAAATTATTTCGAAACGGAAGGAATAGAAATCTTGGTGCCAATCGACGATAATTGACGTAATAATGATAATTGCAGTCATTTTATATTAATGGAATCGTTTGTTGGAACGTCCTTTGATTGCTCGTTACCGCACTGGGAAATTTTACAGGTCGTTTCTTAGTAATGGATAGTTCAAACTCGACATATATCCTTCTTTGAACGTAAATTCGAAATACATCTTCATGGTAACTTAGTTATCGTAAGATGGAAATTTAACGGAATCTAATATGTCACTTGCAAACTAATACAAAATCACTCGAACGTGCGCGGATTAAGAAGTTATGTTTAATCCCATGGAAAACTAGTTCTAAAGATTTTGCCGAAGGAGAGACGAAGTCGACGGGTCTCGTCAACTTCGGTAATGACATCGCGATGACATCGATCAGTGCGGCAAAGTGGGTCAAGTACACGCGCCGGGAAGTTAAAGGTTTCATAAGTATTTACATACTTTTCATACCTAAATGCTCGTTGGAATTCTAATTTTATATTAACATAAACGAATTGTGTGCTGGAGCTAGAGTAGTTTATCATTTTACTTTGGTTGTCGGAGAACGCTAGGATCAAAGGTTCACGCACACAGCCTGCGTGTGATTACGGATAAACACGTTCTCCTATCATAAAATATGGGGAAACCTTGAAGAGCCATTGCACGCGCGCGAGGAGAGAAGGCAGCTGATTGCGGGAAACTCGACGGATCTTATCCGACCCTTTTGTCAGCGGCATTCGTTAGCGAGGATGCAGCTTGAATTTGATTGCCGCTAAAGCCGCACTTGTTATGCCGTGCATAGAGCCGTTGTCGTGCGTGTCCGCGGCGATTCACCGTCGTTAGACCTCGACCTTAAAAAGCGGCCACCTTGCGATCGCGACAAGTTGATCGCTACTCTCGGAGACTTTCGAGGGACCTTCGAGTAATCGTCGTCATTGTCGTCGCCGCCACCGCCGTCGTCGTCGTCGTCGTCGTCGTCGTCAATAATGACACGTTTTTCCAATAATGACACGTGAGTAGAGATAACGACTGTTCGCAATGAAAAAGCGATTTAACCGGTTCAGCCTCGAGTTTACGTAAGAAATTGGTCCATCAAGGGTTCTCTATGCTTTTCTATGTTTCTATTCTCCGTTCGACAAATAAAATCCGACGCCCGATTTAAAGTGGCAGTTGATTTTACCCAAAATGATGTAGAATATAATTGTTAGTAAACTTTCCTATATTTCAATAAAAAGGGAGTTTTTAAAAACTTTTATTCCCTATTGCTTTATATCTCACATGACAGGGGATAAAACTTTCACGCAACCAAATTTCGTTTATTCAGCAGATCAAATTATTTCATTTATCGAAAGAATTATATTACTATTTCACTTTTCCGAAAATATCATTTTTCAGATAATCGTTATGTTTTATTTTTAAAATTTCCACTTTTTACCTTTCCAGTCTGGGATTCATAAATTACATTATTATCTAATTTGATCGAGGTGACCTCTTCCATTTCAATTAAATAGATTTTTGAATGATTTTTTTACAACAAAAATAGTTCTTAATTTAATCGAATTTATAAATCAAATTAATTAACTTCTTTAATTAATTAGAGGAAAATAAATTTTGCAAATGTAATAAAATAATGTATAATAAAATTCAAATTAAATTTTCAAATATATTTAGTGCACGCAGTTAAATAGTAATTTCATAAATTAATATTCCCTCGCAATTATCCCATTATTAAAATATTTTTATATCAATTTCTAAATTAAATTGAAGAGATCGTCGCTGACACTTGACAATTTTTGCTGACACTTCGAAAACTTTTTTCGTTTCAACTAGAAATAACCAGATATTCGATAAGAACCTCACATCGAGGATATTCTTTGAACACGAAAGCAGACTCACCGTAGATTGGAGACTATCACAGTGTACTGTCCTTCGATCTTGACGAGTCCGACATTTTGCAATATTAGACCGGTGATCAGCATACCAATCAAGGCCGGAAGAGTGGTCAAAGAGATCAGCCAACCCCCGAAATGCGCGGCGATGCACAGAGCGGCCAATCCGAACAGCTGGCCACCCGGGGCGGCGTCATTGCCGATCACCGAATAGACGACACCCCAGAGCAGCAGACCCAAAAGAAAGAGGCACAGAACCCGAGCGAATTTCCTGTACGTTGGACAGAACGGTTGCGGACACGCTCTTCTCCATCCTGGCGGCTCCCACGACGGTGTGTCGTCGCGACCATGACATCGGGCGCAAAATAGATATAGCCACGATCTGGAAGAGACGTAAATGAGATGAAGAGCGCAGCAGGACATTGAAATGCGATAGAACCTTGAAGCCAATAATATTTTTTCGGTTTTTCCTCGAGACGCTTCCTAATTTCTACAATTCGAGGATCGAACATAGCCGGCCATAGGCCGGTTAATTTTCTATTTCAAAGGAATTAATGCGTGGGCAAACATATTCAGTAGTTTCTCTTAACTAACAAAAATAATTATCTGTAGGTAGCGGGATTACCTAATGAAAATTAATCATGTGGAATGTGCGCGATAGAGATAGAGATCGCGTATCGCGCGCGCCGCCGCACGAGAATGCGCTCGTCTATTTCTTGATAAAAATAAAGATAAGAGTAAGTTCAAAACAAATAAAAAAAACGTGCGTTACTGTGCGCTTTTAATCCAATTTGTACTACACGCTATGCTATTTTCAGTATAACGAATCTTTTATGTGAAATTGTATTTTTTAATGTCAGTTTCAATAGTATTTTAAATTTTGTAATTTTGCATTTAAAATGTTTATATTACAGTTTTATACAATACACGCATTTTGCAGTTTTTATATATATATATATATAGAGAATAGAATTAATTGCTTCTACAACTTAAAACTACACATAAATGTAAATTTAATTTATAATACTAATTTAACGCAACAATACACAAAATAATATATTTATTATGACGAAAAAATATCAAGACCAAAAATATCTTAATTTTTAATTATATGGATAATTTTTAATTATATAAATATAGAATATCTAGCATTTTGTGAATGTTAATAAAATTTGTTAAATGAAAATCACGTTTCAGAGCTATCTCCATTTAACGTATCATTGTATTATTCGCTCAGACCAAGTTTGCTCGAATTAATGCCTTCAAGTACGAGTGTCAATAGCTTCAATCTATTCAGTATCTACTGGCTTATCCGCGGAGATAATTTCTAACTGTAAAACTAGCTTAGATTTAGTGTGATAATGTGATAACTAACGATAATTGTTGTTATATCTGTCTACATGCCTTTGTTGAGCAACGTAATGGTTAATTTGGTATACAGCTTTACACGGTAGTAGTTTATTAGATTGTATTATGCTGTGTGTGCAATAATAATTTCGGGTTAACAAATTCATTATATGTAGAATTGAGAGCGTGTTTATAATTTATGTTACACTCATTCATAAGTCATAAAGAATTAATAATTCATTCAAACTAATCAATAATGTATTGGTCGCACATTTCGAAGAAAATACTGATATTAGTATATTCGTACTCTATTATTCTGCTTATTATGTGCGAATAACTCTGTAATTGAGCTTCCAATTAATTTCTTGCTACCAGATAAATTCGATGTAAAGTTTACGAGAAAAGATCACTGAAAAAGAAATACGATAATTCTGAAACACATTGTATATCGTTTTATAGCAAATCGAAGAGTACCTTATAAATATTAATATGGGTATACATTTTAATTTTTTCTTATTACGCAATTTAATTAAATTTTTAAAATATTCTCTTGCAAAAGCATGACTTGCGACTGACAGATTTTTTAATATAAAGATTGCATTATTCAAATAATAAAAACAAAAATCTGTTTGTATAAGGTTAGATACGTCATTGTCCGTTTTTATATTAGAAAATCTGTTTATCGCAAGTTGTTTTTGCGAAAAAAATATCTTGTCCGAAAAATTTATGTAAAATCAATCGCATCTATACAACTTGTTCAAAATCGTTCAAAGTGATTACGGTCTCAGGAAGCAGACGTGAGAGAAGAGTTTTAAATTTTTACGCGTAGACAGCCGCTATTAAGAAAATAAAAATAGGCCATAAATGATAGCCATAAAATAAAATAATTGATGTTGATTGTCGCTTTAGTAATGCAAACAGTTTTACCGGCCTCGTTGATTTGAGATACCTACAAATCAAGTAATGAATGAATCAACACATTTCTTTTGAGCTCTGAATTGCGTGATACAAAGACCGGCGAAGGGAAAACCACGACGATGACTAGAAGAAGTTACCTATTTGATGAATATTCAAAATGATTAAAAATATAAAAGTTATAAAAAATGTCAATAAATATATTTCTGATGATAACTGATGATATTCACAAATTGCCGACATTAATTAATTTTGGAGAGAAAACAAAAAAGATGATGAATAAAGTTTGGAATGTTCATTTTATCGATCTTTTGGAACAGTTTCTATAAGCAATAAAATGCTTTCGCGTCGATTGAAATGTGTCTTATTCTTGCAAGAACGTAAAAATATCGTCGCACCTAGTTTGCGACGATATGATAAAAATAAAGTATATAGTAATTATTGTCATCCATTATCGAGAAGATTATTTGCCTTTGTCGCAACGTGACTCATTATCACTGACCGTGCAAGTAAAATATTTTTGAACGACATTTTAAACATACGTTCGCACTGTTTGCATTGTTGTTTCGTCGAACGATTACGAATTGTCCCTTCGATATCGATCGAAAAACGTCTTCCCGATCTAGATCGAGAAAAATGATTCAGACGCGCAGCTTATCAGCTCGGAAGTATCCGCAAACAGGCTTTGCGGAGTTTACCGAGATAATCGGGTCTCACCTCTCGAGCTCCTCGGAATACTCGATTTTGTCTCTGATCGAGCTGGACAGGCTGTACGCCGATTTCTTTCTGTTACCGTTGATCCTGCCGTTCTCCAGATCGAACTTGTACTGCGGAATGTTCTCCGCGCTGCCGCCGTGATGCAGGATCGACTTCCGCCTGCCCTGATCAGAATTGTGCTCCGAACTCGCGCTGATGCGCCGGTTATGCTCGAAAGCGGGATTATCGATTCCCATCACCTGATCGCTGATCGACACGCGTCTCTTCGCCAACTCCTCGCTGGGCTTATTCGTTCTGCTGCTGCCCATCTCGATATCCATTTTCCACCGACGGATTTATCGATCGCTAAAGATTCTCGGACGGGACGTTGGCGGATAAAATCCAGCCTCCTCTCCTTTATCTATATTCTCTATATATTCTTTATATCCTCTACTTTAATCCTCTCAGATGCGAGATGCAGACCGCGCGCGCAAATGCAGATCGAGTAATCGATCGGTCTCTCACTTGCCCGACCGGGTGACGACGAATCTCTCGTTGAGTTCTCGTCGAAACTGATCGCACCGACCGCGGGGCACACCTGTCGATACCTGTCGATTCACTCGCGCTATTGATCGCGATCGGGAAAGGCCGTAGCCGCGCGCGGTGTCGCTAAACGTACTGCGACGATCCCGGATCACGCGTTCGCCACGTTAACGGCGATCGTTAGCGGGTTGTCTCGTGACGAGACACCGCCGCGCGACGAGGACGGGAACGGGGACGGCGATCGGCGGACGACGAACGCTAATGCGTTGCGACGATTGACGTCTTTGACACCTTGGCCCGCTTTTACCGGACTGTACCTTCTTCGCGAGCGTGTGCTCTCCCCGGATCCGTTTTTGCGCTCAGGTCGGAGCTTTGTCTTCTTCGTTAGCGTTAGCGTTAGCACGCGCCACTCTCGGGATCGGCCGCCGTTCGTCCACGAGACCAAACTTTTCCACTGGCTCCTTTGCCATGCGTCTAACCCAAACCGATCGGATCGGTTTCACGATCGTTTGCGTCGATGCGGAAACGCGACCAACGGTCGCGCTCGACGCGATTGGCGCGACCGGTGCATCTCGTTTGCGTTTTATCTTTTATCGTAATTTAAGCTTTCGCGATAACAAAGTCCCCTTCGGCTGGACGGAGACGAGCGACCGGTATAGGTCGTCGCGATGGAACGTGAGCGCGACGGCACGGTTAACCAGCGACTAAAAGCGGCAATGTACGCGGCAAGCGGTGGTGTTTATGCGGATGGTAGTGGGGCTCGTAAAAAGTGTTCGAATCGCGGACGAACGAGCACGGGCAGTCACGGGCAGCCCGTGACGATAATTGTCGCGCGATGCACACAGGATGGGCACAGCTGGCCACCTCATTGACGAACCGGCAACGGTCCGCTGCGCTTCTGATAGCAGCTCGCGCTGCCGCCGGAGATCGACAGCTCAGAATTTCCGCCGCGCGGTACTGTCGCGATCGAAAACACGAAGGATATAAACTCGCCGGAAAGTTTCGAGCTCCCGAGGTATTAACAGTGAATTATTATTCGACGAGTATTAGTTGGCGTACTAATTTTCATTTTCCGATACTCCCCGTTTAAACGGATCCGTCGACAACTTTGGCGGCAAACGTTTTCCCCCTGCGTTTTAAAGGAGAGTAAGCTTGGTACAAGCGAACGCAGCGTAGAGGAGGAGAGGGAGAAATTGCTTTAAATTATCACGGGTGTTACTAATAATTTAATATCGCCATTATGTATCACACGCATTATGTATCATGAGCATCGCTGTCCAATGTAGCACGGGTATTACGGAATCGGAGTGAAATTTTTGATCCCGGGTTTATCCCTCGTCAGGACGCGTGACAGTTCGGAACGATCCCTCGTGACAATTTTAATAACGGTCGCTTACTTTGGCTGTTTCTCCGATTTGGAGATCCGGAGCGCGGATGAGGAACGAGACGAAAAACGTGGACGTCGCGCGTCGGCTCGCTCCGACCGTTTACCTAAATCATGATGATGCACACGCACGTACACGTGCGAGATAACACGCTGCGTGTCGGATCGTCGCCTATTTCGAAAGCGTCATCTCATCCGACGTTACGTAGCGCGCAATCTCGGCCCACGTATAGCCAGCGTAGCCTCAGCGCGTGCGATCCCCGATCTCTTCCGGGACCGGCGCGGGCGCGTCGTGATGAGACACGAGTTCGGAATTAACGGTTTCAATTGAAGCTCGCATCCTTCATCGATCTCCTTGATTTCCCGCGAGCGATATCCCTCTCGATTTAATTTGAAGAGAGGATGGAAACGGACGCAACGCGCGCTCTCCTTTGATCACCTCGCGGTCACTTGCAAAACGGTCCAGCCGTGGATCGCCGGAGCCCGGAGGTATGCGCGTTACTACGTTCGTCCGATCGACACGGTTACTACGCGATTACTACGGTCCCTCTATCGATCGCCGTCGCTCTTTCTCACCGATCTATATACCGTCATCTATTGATTGACCTGCGAGCGCGCACATATACACATACACAATCTCCCTCTTTCTCTGTCTCGCTCTTTCTTGTCAATATTATTGTCACGCTTCGTTGTCGCTTGTTTAGTTGTACGATTGTACGTAACTCCATTTAGAACTCCATCCATCGGGATTCAATTTATGGACGTCTCCAATTCGGACCGATAAAATGAACTTCCGGACGTAGTTATGCGAAACTTTTACAACTCGGAGAAATGCAAAAGACCGAAATAACGAAACCCCCAGGAATCTCCGTGTCTCGTAAAACGAAAGTTTTCGTTTTATTTTTATGGTTATTAGCATAATGCAACGTATCATGAATTAATTAATTGTGAAAACGACAAGTATTTCAGTAATCTGCTCCGAGAGAGGCAAACGCTATTATTCCGCTTCACTTTTACTCGTTAAGCGCTCTGCAAATTTATGAAGTTTAATTTTACATTAAAAACTAGCGAATTGAATCAGCGAAAGTCGGGTGAAATAGAATTGAACTCTTAAAGCGCGGGAAATTGCAAATTTCTATTTTAATTTATTTCTCCTCTGGTAGACGGGCAAATACAGAAGGAAGGAGGAGTCCGCGCGTAGACGGAGAAGGAAATGAAATATGCTGAAGAGATGGTTGGCCGTGGAATACGCGTGCAGAAAACAGGAAGAATTTATAGCGGCTCCCCGCGTGCTTGTATTTATCGACGAAGTTCCGCCGTTAACAAGACATCACAATCAAGTTTAATGATGAAAAAAGAATGAACAGACAGGGGGGTCATAAAATCGTTTAAGGGCGAAAATTCGCGGATCCACGAAACTTTCAGAAATAAAAAAAAAAGAAATAGATATAAATCGTGATAATGACGAATCTAAAATCTGGGAGATTTTATGCTCTATATTTTTTATAGAGGGATATTATTTCTTATCCCGTTGTTACGTAATATAATGTTTTATGCAAAATATTATATATTTTATGTTTTTATATTACATATTACATCTTTTTGCATCACGCTCTTGAAAAATGTGTGCGAGAAAGGAGATGGAATAATATCCACAACGTGTGCTGACTTGTCTGTCGAAAAAAAATATATATCTTTTATTAGAAATGAGCAAAATAAATTCACCTTCCTCCAAGATCCGTTGACGCGTCATGAAACAAATTTCTACTAATGATGAAATCGTACGCTTCTCGGGCACGCTTGCGGAAGTCGAGCATTGTCGTCCCTCGTTAACGCAGCGTTCTTATACGGCTCCATGCGTCGTGTGTAGATAATGCTCTTGTCTCGTAATCTGCAATACTATTTAACCGATTAAATGTGAATAGGTTTATACTTGGACTTTCGAAGGATTCTCGCGAGGAAATCCCGTAAGTAAAATTATATTAGCCTTAGCAACTGCGCAAACTTCTAAGATATTTATAAGATATACTAAGATTATACATATATGAAATGTATCAAATAATATATTAATATAAAATATAAAATATATTAATATTAAAAAATTAAATATATTAATGTTAGGTATATTAAAAATGTGCCATATAATTTACTTTTTAAGTAATACGAGAAAATATACCATTTCCAAACCACTTTACAAACGTTTGAACAATCAACTGTGCACATATGTACTTTTTTTCGAATTAATAACGCATTTTTTGGTGCCATTTGTCGGCGATGCAGCCAATTAAATTGAAGAGATATTCAATGTTTCAATTACACTACGCAAACTATGAGAATTTCGGGAACGGGAAATTAAAAGCGCTCGTGCCTCGCATAGCTTTTTCATTTGGCCGCCGCGCCGCGCGCGGAGAGAAAATCGGGAAAAATCCGCGATGTGTTTCGTCCAGCGCGCGTCCGTGTATCGCGCGATCCGGTGTCGTTTTCGCGTCCGTCCGCCGTCGGACATTCCGCGGCCGGCGAAGTCACGCGAGAAACGTCTACGTCCCTCGGAGAAGCGTGCAGGAGGTAGGAGGGATGGAGGTGGAGGTTGCGCGAGAGACGAGGTCGAAGATGGGATTGGAATTGCAAATATCCCTCTTCTCCGTCTCTCCGGTCTCTCCGGTCTCACCGATCTACCTCTCCGCTCCTCCATCGACCGCCCGCCCGCCCGCTCGCTCGCTCTGACCCCGGAACGTGTGCGAGGTGCATATCGCCGAGCATGTTTTAAAGAATCTTCGCCGGACGACAAATCGCCAGATTTCGCCGGATTTGAATTTGTTACGGCCCTAAACTGCGTCATCCTCAACAGGATATTTTTTTTAAGACGGATGACCAAGTTCTTAAGACGCGTGACGCTTTAACACATAAGGTGTTTACTTATACTGCTGTTCTAATAATTTTAGCACTTCTTTAAGAAGGTCCAAAGCCGCTTATATCGTCAGATTGTCTGAGTTTGCGTAGCTGTAATACACAGAAAATCCGGCTTCATTTCTCTCCTGCAAATGTTAAAATTCAGATTTGTTCATTTACGTTACGTCCGCTTGAATTTTGTTCTCTTAGTTTTTTTGCTGACCTCTTGTTTCGTGAAAAAGATGAGCAAAGTAACGACAAGGCACGAACGAAATGTGAGGACGCGACGAAGACGAGTTGCGCGCGGAAAATGACCGCGCGGTGCGCGCTGCGTCAAATTAGCTTAAAAGCTCCGGGCCAACACGGAGGGATACTACAACAACGTATTCTGCTACATGGCCCGGCACACAATGTCCAACGCGCGCGGAGAGAAGCCCTATTCGCCCTCATATATCACCCGGAGATAAAAGGCTGCCAGACGACGACGGAAAGTATAGTGGTTTCGGCGACACGCCGGATAGGCGGTTCATTGCGCAGCTGCACCCTGTGCCCCGTAATAATTCGGCGGCAGAAACGAAGAGAAATTGTACGTCACGTCGCTATCTATTTACTCTCTTCCGCTAAACAATGAAAATATGTACTTCGAGATGCTTCCGTTCCGATTGCCCTTTCACGGAGCGGGAACTCTTGCCGTAATATCGCGAGCGAGATGTTTTATGTTACGCGTCACGTGCATGTGCGAAACTAGGTCTTTTTCTTGCGACAATTATACCTTTACTTCTGATGAGTGTGACAAAATATATCTTTTTGTCACAAACTGTTATTTCTTCGGCACGAGAGGAGATAAATGGAAAATCGTTACACTTCCAATATCAGCTACTCCAACTCATAATAAAGAGACGATTTATTTTGACTTTATATATAGAACAACGGCGAGAGGAGAGGAAGGAGAAGAGAAGCAGAGGGAGATTGCGCAATCGCGGGCGCAGCATCCTCCTTTTTCCGATACATCAAAATATATTTTTACACAATCCCAACCCATCTTTCTTACATCGCGGGGAGTTTTTTATCCGAGAACCACCGCGCGCTGATTATCGCTCGTCCCACTTTCGATCCTCGGGCAGCTTTTTACCGTTCCCGGCAACGCCGATATGACGGTCAAATGTCGCAGTTTTTGCAGTGATTCGGATAATATTGGCAACCTGTAAGAGCGAACGAAAAACCCTCTTCTGTTCCCCATTTTGAATGGACTCGTACATCAATACAGTAGTTCCGTTTTCTTGCCGGAGTTCGGAGTATACCTCTATCACTACCGACGTTAAACATCTTTCGCGAAAGCGTCTTTCGGTGTACGATAAAGCCTCGAGCGAATCCCGCTATCCCGCAGCGAATTGCGGATGCATGTCCGAGATGGAAATTGCCATAACCGAAATGGAAATTATAATGGCTGTGCGGTTGGTTTGCATCGAATACGCGCGACATTTTAGCGTTTATCGTGTCCGAAGTGGCGTCGCAAGGCGTCCCGCGTCCCCCGACTCCCGTCCCTCGTTATTATATTGCTGTATGCATTCATTGGTCGCGCACAACAGGCGGGGAAGTTACCCTTTTCCTTCGTCTTCTTCATTCGTAAGCTTCGGCACGTACTCGACTTGGCATAAATTCAACGCTGAATTTACCCTTTGATTCTCCCTTTCATGTTTATATTAAACGCTGTATCCTCATGTTACGCAAATAACACGCAAGTCAAATAGCGGCGTCTAGGTTTAGAGGCATCCCCGAAACTTAAGTGTGCCAAATTTCGACAAATTTACTTAACTAAAATCATTGCTAACCGTACGTTAAGTATGCATCGGGAATATGAATAATCGTCCGTTGCATTATTCATATTCGCGGCGGACTGTCTACACTGCAGTTTCGATGTATTTACGGGCGAGGGGAATTTTTATACGAAAACTGTATTACACGGTAAAAAGAATGCGATGGCGACGTCGATAACACGACTAGAATCTAGGTAAGTAATTCAAGGTGCAGCTGCTGCACCGTTGTATCCATACATAAACATCTTGGCGATAGAGACGAATGCCGGATGGAAGGACAGAAAAGAATTGCGCGTTTCTTCGTCGAATCGCCGGTCGGTTCGCAGCTGCGCGCTTAAACATTAAACTGGCATCGTATAAATGCGATTTATAATGAAAATAACAAGGCAGTTGAAATAAAATAAATGTCTGTCTCGGTAAATACATAACGATTTTTCTGAGGCTAAATAATCATTGGGCCCCTTGGTTTTAAATCAAAGTCACCATTTCTGTCGAAATAACTCGAAATTTTGTCGTGCACTGTATTCGACCAGTCTACCATTTCACACTTATAATAAAAAGAAATTACAATTTCCATAATATGAGGAATTGCAACTAGCCTCGGATATATTTATGGCTTTCACGAAATCGTGTCACATTACGGCGCCACGGATTCGTAATGCATTTTAATGCGTTTCAATTTTCTGCATCTGTTGTTATGAGAGAAGCGAAACGAACTGAAATATTTTCTCTTTATATTTTGCCTCTTACAAAGCATGACACGACACATTGCGTTCATCAGTCGTTATGATGAAAGTAGACCGAACATGAAAAAATATATATATCTCGAACTTGTGAGTAATCCAAAATTCCCGGGAATCTTACAGAAGAATTTTCTACTTTCGCAGCTAAAAACACTTAAGCGGTGCTCTAAAAAAAAAAAAACAGATG
Organism: Temnothorax nylanderi; assembly: GCF_030848795.1. Lineage (NCBI taxonomy): Eukaryota > Metazoa > Arthropoda > Insecta > Hymenoptera > Formicidae > Temnothorax > Temnothorax nylanderi. The sequence continues at coordinate 1,741,463 of NW_027249068.1, read as the reverse complement.
CGTTTCAAAATAAAGTTATTTAATTTAGATTTAATTAGGAAATGGAAGATAAGAAGATTCAGAGAAATTAGATTAGACACACAGAGTCAAATATATTATTTTAACGTTTTCTGAATTTCTCGAGTTACTTATTCGAATTTAAAATATAAAGCGTGTTTTTTCAAACTTAAACGAATTTTAGGCGGTGTTCTTAAAAAAAGATATAGATGCGTTTTATAATAAAGTTACTTAATTTAGGTTAAATTAGAAAATTAAAGATGAGATTTAGAGAAATTAAATTAGACACAAATTCATATCTATATATTATTTTAACGTTTTCTGAAGACTTCAAGAATTATGTTTTCAAAGTATAAGTCATGTTTTTTTCAGATGCGAACAAACGCATTTCTCGAGCGCGTTATACGATAAATTAATTAGCGTCGCATTGTAGCGAACGTAATCGCGACACACACTGTTAATCACGGAGCGGAGCGGATTACGTTCCCCAGGATTGTGCTGTGACGGATTTCCGCTAATGACTACCGTCGATTATTAGCTCTTGTTATGGCAGTTGTGAAAATTGTCACGGGTAGAACTGTTTCCCGCTCGCATAAATTTTGTACAACCTTTGCTTGCAACACTTTGCTTGCAAATACCGCGCCTCGCGTAGAAAATCGTGCCGATAAGAAGAGGATTCGTGAAGTTATCAATTTTCCCTCTCTCTCTCTCTCTCTCTCTCTTTTCGTTAAAACAGATGTTGCCTCTTTCAAAGCTTAAACTTAATAATTTATAAAAGCTTTGAAGGGAACGCACGCCTTCCTCCGTCCTGCGTAATATGCAATCTTGAGAAATTAAAAAATTCTTCCGGGCAAAATTAATTCGCCACCGCTAATCATACTTTTTTGTTGTTTTAGCAAAACCAGTGCGGAACACAACGGACGAGTAATGCAAGCCAGATTAATTTCCGAACGGCTTCTCTAATCAGAACCTCGAGCGAACGAATTTACGATTTAAAAAAATGTAAACGGTGATTCCGATTGACGTTCTCTTGCGCGACGAGCGAGCCGAATATGTTGTCCGTCGCATAAGTCCACGCGTGAGCGTGGTCCCCGACGCGTTCAATTAGCCCTCGTTATCACGACTTCTGACTCGCGCAGGAAGAAGGCGCGAGGCCGCGATATGTGCCGCACGGCATGCGGAGAAGGAGAAGGAGGAAGAGGAGGGGATAACATTGACTTAAATGCAGCTGAGATTTTTTCGACGCGCGCGCGAAACACTCTCGGTGTAGTGATGCAAGACTGGGGTTTTCTTCGCGGCTTCTCGGCAACGTGAGCGGTGGACTGGTGAGCCTGGTGAGGATTGAATGGAGGTAGACTGACCAGGCACACCGAGCACAATAAGTGCAATAATTATCGCACCCGTTAAATTTTTAAAACATTTATTTTAACAGAACTCTGATTTTAAGATGCTAATGCAAGAAACAATCGCGGCTGCATATTTCCGCAGTAACTCGTTAATAATTAATCCGCGGAAAATCGTGCAAGTAATATTTACCGTGCGAATAAGAGTCATTCTACGATACGTTGCGAACGTATCGTCGCCAGTCGCGAAGGATGGCAATTGCTAGTTAAAAAGTGCTATTTTCGGTTGCCGCCGATTGCCACTTGCTGTCGCCAGAAAGGTAAAAGTTCGCCAACTCTCTTTTGACAACCACAACTGACAAGCCGGACAAGCGCAACCAGAAATACTTTTCAATTAGCAGTTGCCATCGTTCGCGACTGGCGACGGCGGCGGAAAACGGAGCGTTCGCGACGTATTGTAGAATGACTCTTATTCGCACGGTAATATTACTTGCACGATTTTTCGCGGATTAATTATACCAACGAGCTACCGCGGAAATATGTATCGTAGAATGGCCGTAAGAGAGAAACGACGTTCGCGACGTAATATTTCTCCTCACAGATCTCGGAGATCGAAATTACGCCGGTGTTAAACGTCGAGAGGAGTGGCGGAATCCGCCACAGGACTGACAGAAACATAATAAACAAATAATAATTACTCACCCCACGGTTGCTCCGCCGTCGCCCGATGCCTCCCAGGCCCCCTCCTCCTCTTTTCGGTCCTTCTCCGATGTCGCATCTCCGTCGGTGCACTCACTCACTCGTTCACGCGTGAAAATATCGTCACTTTATGATCGCACGATCCTTTGCACGGCACTCCCGTATATTAATCTCGCGACGCGGCGCGTACTTAATTACACGGCGACGAAAGAATTACGTCGGAGAAGCTACGAACAAAGCTATACGATCCGCTCGACGCCCGCCGTCGGCCCGTGACGTCCCGCAGGTAGACGCGACGAGCGAGTCTAACATGGCGGAGAGAATTTCGTTAATCGCACGGCCAACTCCACTCGCAAGGAGCAACCGTTGCGAGAACGCTACACTTGCTGCTTGTGAACCGATATTTTGGTTAACTCTAATTAACTTATCGATTTATGAACGTTATGTCTACCCCCCACGATCGAAATATCAAGACACGATTAAATTCGAAGTTAAACGTACGACGTTAATACGACTGTGATCTGTGATCGTTAATTAAACACGTCGCGACGTTGCTCCATTTAGGGTCTGCTCGTATCCTTTATCCGCGTTCCGAAAACGATAGCAACTTGTTTCTGAAGACCGCACGAACGCGACGCGAGACGCGAATCAAGTTGACGGTTGAGAAAAGCGAGACCGATTATTCGAAAGAATGTAATCGAAAGTCAGTATTATCGAACGCGATATACCTCGGTATCCGTATAAATTCCACGAACCACATGTATTAAATGAACATTCGATATATCACATTTCGTAACCTCAACTGCCGCTTTTTCGTCTTCTTCTTTGTGATATGGCCTTTGAGCAGTATTGCTCTTTTAATATGGCCAGGACGAACCAATTGTCGTATGAGCCGTAAGGCGTGTCTTAATTTTCAGTTGCACTGACGCAATGAATTTAATTGGACTCACAATGCAGACAGTAAAGCTGGGGCTACACTATGCGCGTTTTCGCGAATCAGATTCGCGAATCGTGCATTTGTATACCATGTGTGCTTAGCACGAATGGCATACAAATGCACGATTCGCGAATCCGATTCGCGAAAACGCGCATAGTGTAGCCCCAGCATAACAGTCGCAATACTTAAAAAAATTTTTCCGGACAAAACACGTCCGAACTGGTCCGTGCCCGTTGCGGCTTGCCCCTCAACCTCAACTGCCGCGCCAGACCCGATCAAAAAACGATTAACGGCTGGTTCTACAATCAGTCGTATGTCGATCGGAGACGGATGTCGGAACGCAGCCGATGGTCCAATGAGAGAAATTCGTTTTCGAAAAAGAAATTCTCTCATTGGACCATCGGCTGCGTTCCAACATCCGACTCCGATATACGGACTGATTGTAGGACCGTATAAATTCCGCGAAGCACACGTATTAGCTAATCATTCGATCAATCACAGTTTCTCATAAACGAGATAGTCGGGGAGCCGGCGATTCGCGTCTAATTTCCACGATCCGAGAGCAACGACGTCAGAACAGAACGGGTCGCGAGCGTCGCGGTAACATGAGTACGGGAGGTAAGGTGACTAGGCACGGTGCGCGTTCGGTATGCGTATCAGCCTATCCCCACATTCCCCTCTACCCTCTACCTACTCATGTTTACCGCGGCGCTCGCGACTCGCGACTCGCGACCCGCTCCCCGCTCTGACGTTATTGCTCTCGGATCGCATCGCGGAGTAATACACACGGATCGCCGGGTCTGGCTCGGCAGTTGAGATTACGAAAAACTGTGATATATCGAATGTTCATTTAATACACGTGCTTCGCGGAATTTGTACGGATACCGAGGTATATTGCATTCGATTACAGTCTTTCGAATAGTTGGTCTCGCTTTTCTCAAAACCGTCAATCTAAATTGACTCGCGTCGCGTTCGTGCGGTCTTTAGAATGAAGTTGCCGTCGTTTTCGAAACGCGGATAAATGCTGGCCACACTTTGCGTTTCACGCATGATGCGCATCATTTATTCTTGTTGTTCACCGAATGTTAAACAAGGATAAATGATACATTATGCGCATCATGCATGAAACGGTATGCACCCCGTAAGAAATAACACTAAGGTTTCGACCAATCGCGTTGCTTGATTCTTATGGCTACGAGCGGCCGAATTGAGCAACGCGATTGGTCGAAATCTTATAACTGTTACGTTTTATGGAAAGTGTGGCCAGCATAAAGGATACGAGCGGGAGCGGATTCTAAATCGAGTAACGCCGCGACGTGTTTAATTAACAGATTACAGCCTCTATTAACGTCGTACGTATAATTCGTATTTAATCGTGTCTTGATATTTGACGATTGTGAGGTATAGGTATAGACACGATCGACACAATGTTCATAAATCGATGATTTAATTGGAGCTAACCCCCTGCTAACCAAAATCGCCTCACAAGCAGCAAGTGTAGCGTCGTCGCGACGACGGTTGCTCCTGGCGAGTGAAGTGAGCCGCGCGATTTACGAAATTCTCTCCGCCATCTTACAATTAGATCAATCGTCGCGTCTACCTGCAGGACATCACGGGCCGACGCGACGGGCGTTGAGCGGATCGTATAGCATTGTTCGTAGTTTCTCCGACGTAATTCTTTCGTCGCCGTGTAATTAAAGTACGCGCCGCGTCGTGATATTAATACCGGGAGTGCCGTGCAAAGTGTAGAAAATAGCGCGCGATCATAAACGACGATATTTTCGCGTATGAACGAGTGAAGTGAACGAGGGAGTGAGTGCGCTGCGCCGACGGAGATGCGACATCGGAGGAGGACCAAAAAGAGGAGGAGGGGGCCTGGGTGGCATCGGGCGACGGCGGAGCGACCGTGGGGTGAGTAACTGGTATATTCGTTTATTATTTGCTGTCCCGTGACGAATTCCGCGTCTTTCTCAAGCGCGACTTGATTCGCGACTCGATTCCGTTAATGATACTCGAATTATTATTCGTACAATACCGTACGAGGTATAAGGGCCGATATCACAGTCTCCGATTAACGTGATCCTCCGATTAAACTCACTCTGCATCTCTTTCTAACTGTCTTTTCGTCTCTTTCTAGGGGGACAGTTAGAAAGAGATGCAGAGTGAGTTTAATCGGAGGATCACGTTAATCGGAGACTGTGATATCGGCCCTAACTCTCGAAATTTCGCCGGAGTTCGATCTCCTGCACGTGCGAAAAGAAATATATATTACGTCGCGAACGTCGCGTCTCTCTTATTCGCACGGTCGTAATGTTATTTGCACGATTTTTTTCGCGTATTAATTACGCGAACGAATTAATGCGGAAATATGTGGCCGCTTGCGGTGGCCGCGATTGTTTCTTGCATTAGCATTTTGAAATCAGATCACTGTTAAAATGACGTTTTAAAAATTTCACGAGCGCGATAATTAGTTATTTCAAGTACCGATTATATCTTGGACGGATCTGCTTTAATGTGAAAACGTTTCTATGTTACAGATCAACGCAGTGTTATCTACAACTCCGCTGTTGCGCATCGGCCGGTGAGTTATTTTTTAATTTCAATGTTTAATTTCATCCGCCCCATCATTCATGTTGCCGAGAAGTCGTGGCCTTATCCTGGCATTAAGACCTGTTCGTTTTAGCTGAACTTCTTGTACAGATCATCTTTTCTCTTTTTCTATCCAACGTGAAAAGAAAGAAAGGAAAACTGAACTGTGCAAGAAATTCAGCTAAAACGAACAAGCCTAATGTCTCGATGCTCCCGTCTTCTCGCGTGCTCTCGGCCTTACGACCGCGACGCATCGCGACGCGTAATTGCGTCTGACATTATTTCCGCTACCACTTGCGACCCGAGAGATTGTGGAGCGAATCCCAGATGCGCCCAAAATATTCCAATTTTCGGAGGATGCCCCGCGTCGCGACGCTGCGCGGTGAAATTCGAATAATTGAATAATCGAAACGCTAATTCGGATAAAGCGAATCGGAAGGGTCTACTTCGAGTATCAATGTCTCGCAACTGGGTCTCGGTGGAGTTAGGTGTGTTTAGATCCGTTTAATTATAGGATCTGTATAGCTCGTACTTTCAAACCCTCACGAAGACTTAAAAGTATTCTCATGCGGTTTGCATCATCTTCAGCCTATCTGCTTCATTTCGTATTTATGTCGGCGCGAGAAGCTTTTCCTTTACGTGTAACATTCTCCCACACAGCACCATGTCCAAAATCGGGACATAAGACGTCTTTTAGCCATCTTTTAGTAAAACGCTTAAAATATGTCTAAAAGACGTCTTTTAGACGTCTTATGTCCCGCTTTTGAACAAGTGTGCTCTATGGGCTGTTTTTTTAGAGTGATTGAACGTATAGCACGTGCTGGATGTAGATCTATAATGTTTAAAAATGTATGTAAATCTACAAAAAACACCCTTGAAACTTCACGTTGACCGATACGCTCACTCACAAGGGCTAATTAGGTAGAATTATATGTGCAGACATAGCTGGCGAACCGCTAGTCCATACCCTTGCAGATCGATATGAATGGACGCAATTACGTTCGAACAGAATTAGCATTCAATTGATCTAATGAATAATACAGAATCTCTACAGAATCCTGCTGATACTTTGTAATATGTCGTATATTCAAAGTTCTATATGATATTCGAAATATTTTAATCCAAGTAAATATACCAATATTTTCGCGTAAATTTTACATACATTTCTCGAAATATTTTAACCAAAAGTGCTATACTTAAATTTATATAAAATATTTCCATTATACATACAGAAATCTCGCTATCTAAAAAAATTACATATCTAATAATAGTATGGTGAATGAAATGATATATAAGTTAATCTAATTGTTTTTTATTTATTGTAATTTATGAATCTTCAAGAGTAATCAGTTGCTAATTTAAAGTTATTTCGAAAGTATAATAATAAATAAAGATATCGATAAAAGCAGCCAATTCTTAACATTTTTAAAATAACTTGAAATAAAACTTAAGATTTGCCTTTAGCAAAATAATTAATTTCCTTTTCTCAGCAGTATAAATATAATTTTTCTCATTTTGGGAAACCTTGCAAAAGTATCCGTCGTAGAATTCAATCACTTGGCCACGATGGCGTTTTCACGATTCTATAAAGTAAACATTTCAACATTTTATGCCGTTCCAACGGAATGTCGAACTTTTATTTTTACTGACTTGCACCATGCTATTCCACCCAGCGCGAGAACGGCGCTCATACACGGTCTATAAAATATTAAAATCCCTTCGACCTGCGAAATATGCAATTCAGCATGGCCACGCCGCTCAAGATTATAAATAATAAATAGCGCTATTACGCACCTTCGTGAGATGGATCGAGCAGTCGAAGCCACGAGTCGCATCAACGTCTCCACAGCTCTCTTGTCGTTTCAACTGCTTCAACTTACGGCTGGAAGTCCAATTTGCCGGGTAGACTCTAAACGCATAGGCGTTTCAAGTATCTCGCGTGTTTGGCAACCCTTCGACATTGCTGTCATTGAAATTACAAGGCCGGTGAAACGTTAAACGTATACACTTCGCAAGGTAGTTACGAGTTCAAGTCCATCTGGCAGCGAGTGAACGACTGACTCGCCGTAGCGTGAATTATGGCTTATATAACGGCGAATGTTAAGGGCGAGCTTATAGCTCCTATCGATTTCTTAAAGAATGGAAAATGGTTACTGACGTTGACAACCGGTCGGGTGTCAAGGTGCAAACAAAAGCGAGGCAACTTCCGCGGCAACATGACCTATACCTAAGTCGCTTAAAGCACGGGGAGAATAAAGCTAGGTTCACAGTAAAAGGGCACGTCTCTGCAGTGAAGCATCGTGTCAGCGGTGTCAGCACCCATTTATCGCGCCGCACTGTATTTCATCTACAAAACGTGCCCACCCCCTCGCCGCCCCCCCCCCCCCGCCCGTCGCCCGACGGAGCAAGTCTACCGACGACATCGGTTGTATCTCTAAACGAATATAGACAGCGGCCGACTGCATTAATGTACAAAGGTCTAAAGGAGAGACAAACGAGAGGGCGTAAAAAGGAAATATCTGTATGTAATGTATTACGGTGAATTATACAGAGAAATGGTAATTGGGGAATATAAATTCACTCCGTAGCTCAAAATCAAAGAGAAGGAGAGTGGAGAGGAGAGAAACGATAAACATGGAGCTTCGAGTCTTTCATTTCTGACATATAGCGCCTTTGTTCTACATCGTTGCTTTATTTTATTTTATCTCTCCCTCGACAGAAGAGCGAATCCAATTCAATGCGATTTGTTGGAAAATCAATCGGTACGTGTGCCACGTCTGACGCGCCTGCTCCTGTTTTCTCTCAGTTTTGTGTTTAACTTTTGTTATTACAAAAGTAAGTTCGGCCGAGGAGAGATCAGGCTTTTCTCTCGCCGACGCGACGCGCGACGTCCCGCCGGAAGTAAGTAAACGGACACCTCATTTTAACGCCTCTGTCTACTTAAGCCCCGCGCCGCTTTTACGCGTAACGCCGCCCCGCATTACGACCTTATCGATTTTCTTTCAACCGGGATTAACTCGCGGCTGCCATTTAGTCGCAACGGCTGCGTAAAAATAGCATCGGATTATTAATTAGCGCCGGCCCGACGTCTATAAACCGCGATAACCCACATTCGCCCGCGGGAAACAAGAATCTAGGGTTCCGCTATTCTTTCTGCTCTAAATACGCGTGTCGTGTTGCACGGCCGCTCTTCTTCCACGCGCGTCCCGATTATTTTTCTCACTTAATGATTTCTCCTCCCGACCCGTCGCGTCGGCCGGAATGATTTAATCGTTTCACCCACGCGGTACTCATTGATGCCGGACCCGGCGAGATAGCGCAACGCTCGTTAAATGAAAGATCACGTTACTTTGCCGCTTCATAAGGGAAAAGACGTATTTATGCCTTCGTTTTAAACGCGGCCGAAGGGAATCGCGCGCCGTGGAAAGTGTAACGAGCTTACGCTATCTCTGAAACTGCGTGGGAAAAAAAAGGAATCCTCTCGGATCATCGCGTTTGACAAAAAATGTAAAAGGTCGCGTGCACGCAGGTGTACGTGTCAGCTGTAACGATCAAATAGCTAAACCGATTAAGACAACCTGCCGTATCCATACCAATTTGAGTTGATGATAAAAACGTTCGCTCTTCCGTAAAAAAAATTGCGACGGACGAGCTGGTTCAATCTTGTTACGAAAAATTTTTTTCTCAGCAAAGGATAATCTAACATAATCCCTAACATAAACAGTACGGTCTTCGGAAAAAGGAATAATTCAAAATGCGTAGTCGAAATATTGTTTCTAATGCGCTAAAGAGCGAATCAGACCGCAATCCATTGAATTTTCCAATAGACCGATTTCGGAGTTTAAGATCTTTATTAATAAATGAGAGAAATGATGAATTTCAGTGTCATGTGCAGGTGCCAACATCGATATCGATATCAATATCAATATCAATATCAATATCAATATCAAGCTGCCACTTATATAACAGCAAAAGTTATACAGATCCACAGCGTACACTTGATCCATTTTTCACCGAAATTGCATTTAACACGAGTGCGCGCCGTTAAGCCCTTGACGCGACAATATACCGTGATCAAATAAATGCGATCGCTTTTTTACTGAGTCTGTTTCGTCAAAAGAAAATTAAATTGCTTTTCATTACTTATAAATGAAAACGTGATTTAATAAAACTTAGAAATTCCGAAGTTTTTCCTCCGTCGTGTTCCGCAGGATTGATTCAAGGTATTCCTCATGTCTCGCCGTATCGCCAATTACCAAACATTCCCTAGCGGCACCGGTTGCGCTCGTACACACACATACACACAGCATGCGACGAGTATATACATATATATATATATATATATATATATATAAATATATATAGTTATGCATTCGGTCTATGCCACTGTGGTATTGTATAGCATGACTAATTATACTTCAGCCCGCGGCGGATCTCGTTGCGCGGCTTCACGAGAGGCGGAAAGCACCCTATTAAATCTCGAGCTTCAGCCACCCCACCCGCGCGCAGGGAAGAAAACCGCGAGACGTCAATACGAGTGCGCTAGGCGTGAGAAAGGGGCGGTTGTGCACTCTAATCCTCGATCTTCCTACTTTGTTTCATGTCCGCTTCTTTCTCTCTCTCTCTCTCTCTCTCTCTCTCTCTCTCTCTCTCTCTCTCTCTCTCTCTCTCTCTCTCTCTCTCTCTCTCTCTCTTCCTCCCTAAAGGTTTAGTCTACCGTTGTCTCTTTAAGAGCTGCGCGTGCGTTTAATATGCTTGAAGTATTTTATAGTCTTTCTCGAATGACAGGGTACGTTTGACGAATAAAAAAACTCGGAAAATTTATAAGGATAATATTGTAAGTGCATTGCTATTTTCCAATCAATCTGGATTCTCTTGAAGAACGATACTTCGAATTAGCCAGTGAGATATTGTTTGTACCGCATTTAATTACTGCAATAAGTAATAAAGATTACAGATGCAATTCTGTTTAACTTGCAAGGCTAAGGAGGCGAGCTAGGGAAGACATAGGACACACGCAAAATTAGAACGCCATCAGAGAGTTACGCTTTGAATCTTTAAGTATTTATTTAAACAAATCCCAACATTCCAAACATTGATAGTTGTATATACGTATGAGTGTGTCTTTTGTATCTGTGCGCTTTCTATAGACACAAGATAGATTGTGGCAGCATGTCAATTTGCCCTCGGCTATCTATGTTATGTCCATAGTGTCCTTCTTTTCATTAATTCTGTATGTATATCCACTGTCGTGCACAAGTAGCGCCATTTCTTTCATCTGCGGATCCTCTAATTAAAACGCGGTCGATTCTTTCTTGCAAAAAAAATCTTAATTAAACGTTTTCGAATTCTTTTTGTAAATTTTAAAATGTGCTGAAGAGCAAAATTTTCTGCATTATTAACGCTTTTGCAAATTAGCATCTCATTTCACAAAAAATCACTCATTTTCGATCGTTTTTAACTCAAGAATGATTTAACCCCCTATAACATTGTTTGCTTATGAAAAAAAATTGCACAACCGGTAAATGGAAAACATTGATCGCGGGATATTAATTAAAAAATATTCATTTATAAGAGAACGATATGTAACTCGGAATTCATAATAACAATAGTATACAAAACTTGTATATGTATATCTATATTTTTATTGAGCATGAAAATTCGCGCAATGATGTATAGGTGAAGTGATAAAATAACACTTTAAAAAATATGTAGATACGTAACTTCCCAATTACATGCCATTATAAAGAGTTAAATTCCCAATATTCCTGTCAAGAAAAGAAGCTGGTTTTTAATTGACTGAAGAATCTGCAGACGAAAGGAACGGTGACAGTAAAGAGCTCTCACGGGGCTCAATCTTAGTCGCGCAAATGACAATAAGCCCCCTCCGAGTTAATTACCATGCAAATGAAGCTAACTTGACGATCGTATCCAAATTCGACGAACGACTGTTTATTACCCCAGCGTTTCGCGGATCGATCAAACAGCTCCCCGATTTTGTATAACGCGATATACCTCCCCAATTCCCCCATGTTTGGCGATATATCTTAACATCGGCAGCATCCTGCCGGTAAATGATAACACACGCGAGTGCAATCGAATCAATTACGGCAAGTTTCCCCGTGACTAGGTTAATTAGGAATTAGGTTACTTACGGTGGCCCCTCGCGCGGTTTCTCTTCCTCATTTACTCGAAGTCTTACGGTCGTAGGGGTGCTTTACGACGACAGCGCTCGCCCGTCTCTCTACTCTGACACTCTTGCGACAGACTTGTTTCTTGGGGCTGTCAAGTCAAGATTCAATTCTTGCCGTCTTTCCAATTACATGTCGTCGAAGAGCGTTGTGTGACGAGACGAACCAAGATCAAAACTTGCCTAGCCTCCGAAGAGTTTGTATATATATATTATTTTACATATAAAATGTCCGACTTATATTTCAATAACAATTTCTTCGGGGAATTTTGCAACGATATCTAATTTTTCATTCTTAAAGTATATCTCATAGACTTGGTAAATTTTGATCCTAAACGCCTCCGTAAAACAAGCTAAATATACATTTTGGTGCCATCTTAGGTCATTTTATAATAAACAATTTTAATCATTGGTGTAATAAATAGCTCCTGTCGGCAGTATTGAACAGATCCGACCAGGTTCAAAGTATTAATCGTATATTAGTAGCCGATCGACACGTCTTAGCACCCCGAAGGAAAATGTAAAAATTAAAATGGACCCAAATACTTTTCACTTTCCAACTACCATATTTCCAATATTGCATGAAAATTTATAATATACAGGTGACTCTCAACGATTTCCAACAAATTTCAACTTGTATATGAAATTCCGTCATTACTATCAAGGGACTGAATGCAAATAGTAATTACAAATTTTTTAAAAGAAAATAATAGATGAAAGCGAATAAATGAAAGGAAATAAAGACGTAATAGAAATAGATCAGCTTTAACCGAATACGGAATCAAGTTGACGTACCACCAATGTAATTTATGGCGTTTATGCGCGGATCATTTCCAATTGGTCGAACATATAGGAACTCTTATTTAAACACTTTTCTTTTATAGCGGCCATCAAAAAGTTAGTAGCAAATTTATAACTTTCTGAAACAACGCAACTTTACTCCCCTCCCTCCGAGGTGACTATTAAAGTCAAAGAAAACTCATAACACGATACTTTCTGACAAATGTATACATCGTAAAGATGTCTCGAGTGTATAAAGTCGCCTTCAATGGAACGCTAAAACTTCGCGTTCGAATTCTTTCCGAAAATTTCACGTTACACAACGACAACTTTTAAAATAAATACCAGAGAATCACCTGTATCCTCTTAAGTACTCCCCGTTGCCATTAAACCGTTTAGCCCTATCTCGTGTCAAACATGTTCTAATTCCTTACACAAAGTTCCACACACACGCCCAATTACTACTAACGAAAGCCAGCATCTTACAGAGTTCCCCTTTTACCACTCTTTCCCCACATCCCTTCCTTCTTTTTACCCTTTTCTTTCCATTCTTTCCATCCCTCTCGTCCATGTCTCACGCACGTTCTCTCGCACGAACACACATATCAGTAAGCTAGTCATTCTCGTCGTCTTATGAACCTAGAAGTCGAAGCCCAAGACTACCAATTCCTCGATTAATTCCATTTAGTGTTGTGGCAAGATTCGGGCCTGAGTTAGCCCGAGCACCATGACGGACACCGTGTATGCCTGCCACGAAGATGTCTTTTGCATTCTTTTTATTCCTGAGATTACGTCAATCCCCCGTTTCTGCGACACCGCGTCGCGCAACGACCGCCGGATCGGACCCGGCTGAAGAGTCAGTGAAGCCGACCAAGGGTCGGCCGATCCGGTGAATTTCAAACGCCAGACGTTGTCGTCCCTAATGGACGGACGAAGATTCACGTCTCGGGTACAAAGGGACCACTACGAACCTCCTGTGTGTTCTCTTACGTGTTTACGTGCCCGTTTGCGCGTTCATCAAATTGCGTTACACGAACGTGGATCGCGAACCGATAGGCTCGGTAAGAAAATCCCTCGAAATAAAGCACACTTTCAAACGCTGCTGATCTGCACGTGGGGACACACACGGCACTGTACAACTCCGTTCGGAGCGAGTAAAAATTATGTTTCACTTTCTTCAGTCGCGAAAAAGCTACGCACACGTCGGCCTCCATTCCTGACGAGGATCACTCGGAGATACAAGGATCGTAAGCTTGAACGCGTTTCTGTAGTAGTAGACTTTAGCAGTCCGTAATAAGTTCTAGGAGCAAGAACGATTTCGAGAAGAGAATTTATGAACACGGCCGTCAAACGTTCACCTTCGCTTTAACGCGAAAGTGATCGCGCTCTCATCTCACACGAGTTAACCGACGTGACGAACACGCGAGCGCGAGAACGTGCTATTACTGCTATTTATTCTCAAACGGTAATACAGGGAAACAATAATCTCGTGAGAGGAACGAAAATCGCTTCGACAGTGACTGAGAAGAGCGAGGCCACTCGCGCCTCGGGAAGTGTATCCCCGATAATAATCAAGAGTTCAAAGGCGCCCCTCGCCTACACTTGATCTCGATCGGCGCCCCGTCCTCTCGTCGCGCGCTCGTTCACGGCGAGAATCGCATCCTCCAACATCAAAGATCTCGAGAGACCGATATCCCTCGCACCCTATCACACGGAGATCTCTTGAATCTGCACGCGCTTCTTCGCGCTACCGGGTGTCCCGGGCTGCCGTAGAATCCCGGGGCACGTGAGACCGACGTTCGGCGCCGGGGCCTTGGGCGGGGGCGGCGGTTCCGGCAGTTCCTCGTTCTCGTCCTCGCTGTCGTGGTGAAGGCCGCTGATGTCGTTAACCTCGTCCATCTGGGCGATAGTGGCGTCGACGCAGGGCGACGGCGTGCGGGTCCGCTGGATGCACGGGCTCTTGCTGTAGGACGGCGGTTCCAGAATTCGCTTGCCGCCGCCGGGCGGCGGAGAGCATTGGAACTCCTGCAGCTGCAGCTCGAGCTCCTGCACGAGCTTCGCCTTGTGCGGCGGCAGCATCGACGACGGCGAGTCCATCAGGGTCATGGAAGGCGGCAGTCGCTGCTTGCCTGAACCCGAGGTGTCAATACCGGAGCAGCCGGCCTCCAGAAACTCCTCTTTCTTCTTGTTGCTGAAAGCGCCCGACAGACCGCCGCCGGTCGTGTTCCGGTCGCGCTGATGGTAGATCCCCGCGAAAATCAGAATGTTGAGCAACAATAGGAACACGCCTACCGCGATGGTAACCGTGAGGGCCGTGGTGTAACTCTGGTAGTGGCTGGACGCGAGCTTGCGCAGAAGATTGTTGGGGCCCGGGCCCAGATTCGGGATCTGCAACGTTCGCGAGGTGGTGGGCGTGATGGTCGTCGCGACGGTCGCGTTCGGAGTACATTCCGTGGTCGACAGCGCGGTCAGTATCGAGGAGGGTTCCGTGGGAGATGGCATGGGTAACGGGGGCGCCGGTAGAGGTACGGCCGTGCTCTGCGGACGCACCGGGCCCTCGTAGAGGCCGGGGTTCTCCGCGAGATGATGGTGCCGCATGTTGATCTCGTAGCCCGGCCGGTGCAGCTGCGGCAGCAGATTCAGCCAGAGGGACATCTTGTGGCCTCTGTAATGCGAGCGCATCTCCGGGCTGTGAGCGGCCTCCAAGTACAGCTGATTTATGGAATCGTACGAGTCCCAGAACGGCGGGCTCGTCGTCAGGCCGTTATCCAGTGCCGTGGACAAGGGGCTCACGCCATTCGGGTCCCTAAAACAACGAGCGAATCGCGATTCTTTCACAAATGGACGGAAATCTGCGATTCACGTTGCGCTCTTATTTTATTGGATCGCTAAATGTTTGATATCAAGGAGCACGAAATTAAATATAATTTATGCCATCATCTTTCTCATTGGTAAAAATCCATTTAAAGAATATATGTAGATATATCTTTATTCTGGAGTTATTTTGAAGTTATTTACACCGAAAAATACATAAATAAGACGGGGGCAGTTTATCCATAGTTTATTTTTTTATATAATTGAGTGTAGCAATATCATTGTTTATTTCAAATAATTAAATGAATATTGTTATAATTGTACAATATGCAGCAAATTGTTCGAAATGCTTTTGGAAATTGGAAGCTAAATTTCAATAAGGTCCGAAGCGATCTCATGCGTCTCGGTGTGCGATAATTCACTAGAGGCAAAATTGTGTTGCGAAAATCCGTCGTGTCGATGACAGAGTAATCATCCAGATAGCCGCCGATTCGCAATTAGAGATGCCAAAATCACTTCGCGTCTTCGCCACTAACAAGTCTACTCTACTTCGAGATTGCGAGCTTTCGCTGAGCGCGTTAACGGCCTTTGCGGGAGTTTGGTTCCAAAATCCTCTCGCAGCTGTAACTTTACCCTTACTACCACCGCCAACCTTTAGACTCCCCTCACGGAGAGTAATCGAAGTGTATGCGATGCTTAAGTTCCAAAGAACTTTGAACCGGGTGAATTAACGAGAGAGGTTCACTTATCCGATTAACCCTTTCGCACCCATGCGCCAGTTATTTCACGTCGTAGTGTCGCCGATTAATGCCGATCGTATATGTTTCACCCAAGACAGCGCTAGTTAAACAATACAGTTAACTTCTCGCGATACTCTCAAAAATGTTCGTCAATTAAGTTCGAAAAATGTGAAAGATCTGCAACGTACTTACTCCTGTTTGTTGCGGGGTAAAATTTTAATTTTTGTTCTAAACTCGTTTTTAATGGACGTAGTCAAACATTAATTTTATCGCCAGGTGAAAGAGAAGCGGCAAGGACTTACCCGCGCCTCACAAAGTTAGCCAGGTAGTGTACGAGCAGTTTCGACAGATTCTCGTCGGCGGGGGTGTAGTTGGCAGAGGCGGGCAGCGCGGACGTGACTTCGCCGCGCAGAAGAGGTATACCCAGGAGATACGGCACCTCCTCGCCCCTCTGGCTCGGTAGCTCGCCCGGCTGGAAGTGCAGGAAATAGCCGCGTCCCTCCGAGGCCGAATGCAGTAAGGCCAGTCTGAGGAGCGGGGCGGCGACTTGGCCGTCTCCGAGGAGAGATAAGAGACCCTCGCAGATCGCCATGGGACTCTGCTCGCCCCGCTCCCAGTCGGTGTACTCGTTCCGAAGAGTCGAATAGATTTCGTGCAAATGGTAACGATAGGTGTTACGGACGTAAGTGCGTAATATACGGTCCCTCCTCGTCTCGTTCAAGCCGTTCTGCAAATCGGCAAGAGTTTTCGTTGGGTTTTCACGACGCGGAAAGCGCAACAGTTCGTGAATTTATTGCAGTTTGTAAAATAATCTCCCGACGCCAATTTTGTATCGTCGAACATTTGGATGATCGCCGGATTACATGTACAAAATAATCGAATGACGTTTCCGCCGATACATCTGCGTATGGATTATTAATTCGATCATGATCGTAAAGCAGACGCATGCTATTATAGCGCGATGGCCAGTGGCCGTGACCATCGGAGAGTCAATAATATCCGGAATGATTGGCGAGCGCAGGCTTGTGATGCAATCATGTAAAGCTCGTCAATTTGTCAAACTATATCCAATCGATGTCAATTACATATTATGCATGAAGTGTCCGGTCATTAATCAGGGAATTACTTCCGCTCTAATATAAATTTCTTGATAAAATCGATATAAAAATAAAGGTATATCACCAATAATAGCAACAGAGAAAAACAGATTAAAAAGTTTGAAGCCTTTTTATTCTTTTAACAAAGACATTACGAAGCATAGAATTGTCTGGAGTCCGGTTTTTAAAAGAACCAAAAGATCAAGAACAAAAAAGAATACGGTATAATTAATATATCCCGCATTTCTTCATTCTTTTAACAGAGACGTTATGAAATATGTATTGTAATACCGGGTTTTTAAAAGAACCGGAAGATTAAGAACAAAAAGAATACGATATATGTAATTAATATATTTCTTTAACGTATATTTTATTCTCGGGGGTCACCGCAAATCCCACTTACCTGTAAATCTTCCTCGGTGAGATTCACCCAAGCTTCCTCGGACGTCAAACCAAAGAGTAAATCACGGTCGCCGAAGTCCGCGAATTCAGCGCCGGGCCCGGGCACGATTGGCATTAGTCCCGAAGAAGAGGCAGTGGGCTGGAAATTCTGAACAAACGAATCTTCCTTTTTGTGTTTAGGAATAATCACGCGTATTAAACATTCACTTTAATTCTCAATCTTCTCTATTCGTTCTCGCTTTCCTATAAATCTCTGTCACTCAGGCACATCCCTCTGCGCACGTAAACGTATAGCTTGTAATTTCTATTTAACGTCGCATAAATTGAGCCGCCGTACATTTTACAGCGGAGACGACACAAGGAGAGACTTGACTGCTTTGTAATAAATCGCAGCTGCGATAGTACATGCATGTTTGTTCATCCTCTCCCGAATTCCCCGTTTAATGTCGCGATATCGCGCGGAGCGCGATCAACCAGAGACTCTATCAACGAATGAGTTAATGGAGCATGCACGAAGTAGCTATTACGATTCTCGGATCCGTCATCCGTCAGTCGGCCGCCCGTTCAATTAGCAGATTCATCGTTTACCTGTCGTCTCGTTCGCTCCTGCATGCGCAAAATCAATACGCCGGTCGTCCGTCGGTATTGGGTTAATATCCGTACGCAATTACAACATTCGCGAATTCCGTAATCGCCCGGATGAAACGCGTGTCGCGGCCCCATGTTTATTTAACATCCGGTCGTTATATTTATTTACAACGCGGTGGATATTTCACGCGTAATCTACGTTTAAACGGCGGACACGGGACAGCACGCGCATATACTCCGCGAGAAAGCTGGAGGATGTAAATGCAAATTTTATGAAAAATGGCTCAAACGTCAAAAACGAAGCCGAGCCGCTACGCGCCGGACGTCCCGAAAACAACAGATAACAAACGTGTCATTCACAAAAACCGCTAAAAAGTGCCAACGTACAACGTAATATATATTTATAATAGTTTTCGCCAAGACCTTCCGCAACTTTAATCTCCGGTTTAAGTAGATCTCTCTCTCTCCGTCTGTCTCTCTAAATTCCAAGTCCGAGGAACGGACAAACACAATCGATTAAACCGCAATTAAGATTAATTAATGCCGTATTACAGTTAACGCGGCGCAGTAAAACCGAAGCAATCGGGCAGAGCGGATCGTAAAGCAGGTGGAAACGGCGCGTTACCGTTCTTCAGTCCCGAGATTATCGATTATCGGGGGCGAATCGTCTCACCTGATTGACTGTCGGTGGCAGAACAGCCCCGTCGACGAAGGGCGCAAATCCGGAAGTGAATCTTGGCGGATCCAGCTGCACCGCCAGTAGCTCCTCCACGCTTTTCAAACGAAGGCACGGTGCGATATCGTCGGCCTCGACGTCACCGGGACATCTCGTCTCCTCGGCGACGCGGCGCTTCACCGCCAGCGGATCTCGCTGCACCGCCCACGGCGAGAGGGCCGAACCGCCGAGCAGAATCACCCTCCCGATCAGCGCTGGAATATCCGTTGGAAAAAACTCCCTTGCTATAATTGCAATACGGCTAATAAAATGCGAGGAATGTCCGATAAATCTTTAATTATTCCACGGCTAGTAATACGTTATTGACGTTTTATTATTCGAAAATCCGATATCCTCGTAAACAGAAAATCATCCTCTTATTATTTCGCGGTATTGTCTAAAAGCTTCTTTCTCTCGTTTGAATTTTATTTAAGTCCTTCTTACTGGGAAGCTTATGGACACTATTACACTGAGACCATCGATAAATCAGCATGTTTCTCTATGGACGGTTATACCGATATCAATCAGCGTTAGACGTGATTAAATCAATCTTCTTCCTTCGTAAGCCGGACTATAATGCAAGAGGACTGCAGCTTAATCAGTGTAATTCCATCTATCACACAAATAAGCGAAAAGAACGTTATCAATGTTTTCTCAGGAGTATAAAATAAAATAAAAATAACGCGGCAAATAAAACGCCTATAAAAAACCGGCAAATAAATAAAACGGTCCGTGTGGACATTGTCAAAAAAAGGAAACGTAAACAAATTCGTGGGGCTTTTCCATCGGCTCCTATACAAAACGGACACGTCAGCGGCAAATCCGACCGACGCGACGGCACGTTAACCAGGTGGGTTGACCGACATGCGTGGGGCGCAACCGATCGGCCGCAAGCCGCGAAACGATTAAACGCCTTACCTTTCGCCATAGGGGAGACGGCTAAAAAATTGGCGAGAGCCGCCCCGGTGCCGTGGCCCAGCAACGCCAGTCGCTCAGGATCGCCGCCGAAAGCCCCGAGATTTTCGCGCAGCCAATGGAGCCCCGCCACCAGATCCATCAATCCGTAATTGCCCTGCGCGCTCCCTTTCGATCCGGTCTTCAGGAAGCCTGCCGTTTCAACGTGCTCGAATTAGGAAGCCGGCTCATTTACGCCCGGCCGAACGGATCGGCGAGGACGGTTCGAATATTCGACGCCGTTAATTCCCTAAGAGCTTCCACGAAAGCACGAGCGGAATTGCGCGTCGAGCTTCGTAACACTGTACTTTTGTTATTTCGAGGACGAGAAGCGGAAGTTGTCGCCGGGAAAGAGAGAACTTATCTAGAAAATCCATTCAGACATTTCCGGGAGCACGATTCTACTCCCTGTCTCAAGGAGGCTTCTTCTTCCTCCGCTTCTCACCGTGCCTCGTTCTTCTTACGCGCAAACCGGACGATCAAAACTCTGTTATGTTAATCGTAAAGTTTTGCTAAACTCGGGTACGCTCACTTTTAGTACCTGCTTTAGCAAAAGGGATCGTCAGAGTTAATTAATTATCGCTAAGTTAGTTATCGTTGCGGGGGAAAGTCGAGATTCCCACACGCGTGCGTGTGCAAACGTAGCTATTGTAAGCGGCGAGAGAACGGCTGAACTCGAAGAATAAACCGGATTAAAATTAAATATTTGCTCGTCGGTACTCAATCCCGCCCGCTTCAATTTACTGCACCGACTCACCTACGGGCTTGTCACTTTGCCTCGCCATCCGCCTGCGAGGGGAGTTTTCCATTTCAATCCGATTCGCCTTTTAATCACATTCACATATCTGCCGCTGCATTTGTGCCAACTTCTAATTACGCTCGTATTTAGCACAGAAAAATATCATAGAGTAATGACTCGTACGAGTGATATGGAATAAATGTTTTGCTACTATTCATATAAAAAGATATTTCTTTCGCGCAAAATACGAGGACAAATATTTCGCGATAATTATCATGTATCTGTTCATTTTTATTCTCATCTGTCGAGGTTTGTTCCGCAGAGAATGCGGCAATCTGCGAAACGCTGCGCGCTACGCGATGAAACATACACTTAATATTAACGTGATGGTCCGATCGGAAATTTATTTATGTCGAATTTATTTATGTCGTAAGTGGCGTGAAAATCATAAATGGCGCGAAACCCAGTGAAAGAACACGAGTAATAAGTGAGGTAACAAGAAAAAAGACGGAAGAAAATCGAATCGGCCGACCATGCGGTATTGGATAACGCCGCAGGCATTGTTTCGTTTCAACGATGAACAAAACGCATGCGGAACTGCAGCATACCGACAAAGAGAAGCGCGAAACCAGCCCCCGGTATGGTGAAAATACGGCGTATCGATATCGAAAATTGTTCCGCTGACTGCCCCGGGGCTTCTTTCATGAATGGAGGATACGGTGTTGTAAACACGCTTGCATACCCGCCGAATAATACGTTGTTTATCGTTTTATCCGCGATTAGGTGCACTCGAACCTTTAAACATCGCCGCTGCAAATAGCGCGGAAAAATAAATATACAGATTACACCATTGTGGATGCGTTCGCGATAATAAAGCGTGACGTGAAAACCATGGAACCGCAGTTATGGAAGGCATAACACATTTTTAATTAACGTGAAATTACAGCCTGGTCTTTGTCAGCGTGGGCAAGAGAGACCGATGCCTAGATAAAATCCATTTTACTGAATTAACTAAATAAAAATTGAGATTTATCCGGGAACAACATATAAAATCGCAGAGCGAAACGGAATCCGTTTCCGACTAATCGCGTTACGCGAATATCGATTACACTTCACGCAGCCTTTCCCCGCGGTACTCCCAGCTTAAATTATGCGTACGATATTTAGCGGATGCTCAAAAGCCGGTCGTACGACAAACGAGCGCGCGAAAATCCATTCGCGCGAAAACACCCTTAGCCTTACGCGTGTCCCCTTCTTCGTCCTCATTAAACTCCCTTTGTTTCTTCCCCCTTTGTTCGTTTTTAATTTTGGCACACGCACACGCGACTACCCCCCCCCCCCCCGCCTCTCTGTATCTCTCTCTCGCGCACGCGCGCGCGCGAAAACGCATCCTGCATCTTGCATTTTCGTCCTGTTACCTATATATCCGAGAGTTGATGTCGTGTTTTTAAAGAGTCCGAACTATCGCAAAAGTAACAACTCCCCGGAGGAGAATTTCCATATATAACTGCACGGAAAGTAATCTGGTAAGATCTCGACAAACTTTTCCTCCTAGCTGCCACGAATAATGAGATCATTCCGTTAACTCCATCGAAAGAACAAAAGAGCTAGTCGCGCTGTGTAATAAACAAAGCGTGGTAAGCTCGGCGCATTTTATAACGCGGAAACTTTCTATCAGCTCTCGCGTACGAAATAATAATGCGAATGCCCGATTATTGTATTGTCCGTCGTTGTTATGCCCGAGACAATAATTTCTTGCCACACAACGTGCCATTTATTACGTATTGATCGAAGTGTCAAATCGTCAGTTATCGATAAATGCTCGTTACCCAAGAAAATAATTGTTTCAATCGTACGATTCTTTGCAGCGGAACACGTTTCGTTCTATGTCAGTTTTAAATTATTTTATTCTATTGTTGTTATTACCGCTGGCTCAGAAATAAATTTTTATAAATGACGAATAAGAGAAAATTTCTTTTCCTTTTTTTTTTATTTTTGAGACAAAGCGACGAGCAATGAATTTTTTAAAAGATGCTGTGCTTCGTTTTCTCACAAATGATTACGACATACGCGAACGTAGTCGAATAAAATAATCGCAAACGATTGCAAAAGGCGTGTCCTGCGTTCCGATAAGGCCGAGACGGTCTGTTTTATTGAATAAATATAGCCAGCTTACCAAGCACGCCAAGACGAAAATTGATGGAGACGATAATAAGGCGTCCGTGAGCGGCTAGGGCGGTTCCGTCAAATGAATTCCCGGCGCCCCACGAATAGGAATCGCCATGAATAAGGAGGAGAGCCGGTAGCGAGTCCGCAATACTACCTGCAACATTAGAGGACATTCTACCACGATATCTCTCTGCAAACACGAAGTACGATGCGCGAATAAATACAATACAAATACAAGAGGGAGTATATAGAATACGCGAGTATATGACGAATACGTAGAAGAATTTTGAGTATATACAGAGTGCTTTAGAAGTGTGTTAACACTTATTGGAAGTAATTTTTTTTAAAGAAACAGTACTGATAACACAAGATATTACAATAACAAATATATATTGTTTTCAAATAGTCCTCCACTTGTTCGCCATCGTTGTCAACATGTTCTCGAAATTCTTCTCCAAGTGGTCTTCAGAACCCTGAGGCACATTTCTCTGGGTATTGTTGCAATCACATTTGCAATTTTCTATCGGAGATGCACATTGCAATGATGGTGAACAAGTGGAGAGACAAAATACATTTGTTACTATGATATTTTGTGTTATCAGTTCTGGTTCTCTAAAAAAAATTACTTTCATATAAGTGTTAACATTTTTTGAAGCACCTTGTAGATAAGTACTTATATCACATTATCAAAATTTTGCATCGCCTAAATTACATAATAATCA
Organism: Temnothorax nylanderi; assembly: GCF_030848795.1. Classification (NCBI taxonomy): domain Eukaryota; kingdom Metazoa; phylum Arthropoda; class Insecta; order Hymenoptera; family Formicidae; genus Temnothorax; species Temnothorax nylanderi. The sequence goes on along the minus strand of NW_027249068.1, from coordinate 1,717,988 downwards.
TATCGGACAATGACGTTGACTGAACGACGTTTGTAATCTCTTTAATTATTCTCGACGGTAAATATTTTATTTGACTCAGCTTACAATTCTCTCTAGAAAATTGCAATCCGATCTTAATACATTCTCTGTCGAACAATATGAGATCAAGTAAACGTGTGCACACAAACCTAATTCTGTTGTAATATAACGAGGCATAAATGCGATTAAGCGTTTTTCTAAAGATTAGGCGTGATAGGCCAGATAAAAATGCTCAAATAACCGATTAAACAGCAACTTTCGGTTTCCACAGAATCTCGTGACTGAGAGCTTATATGACTTTATAAGCTAGCAGTTTATAAAACACGAATCCACGATAACATTGTATAACATTTCATCGGCTAAAGATTGTGTTTAATGTTTTACGAAAAAAAATTACTTAATTGCATTTAGCATTAAATACAGACAGCATTTATAAAAGGAATATCAATATCTATATACATATATTGTATATTATTAATCATTGAAAAATGGATTACGTGCGGAATATCTATGTTCGTATTCAAAATAATTATAACGACGTATATATCTTTATAACATATTATATATTTTTGATTAATGAGCGGTTAATTATCTAACCCATGATTTTCAATATTTCACAATAAATAAAATGTCAGTTTGGCAAAGGTGGTTCTGAGCGATTCAAATGCCGTAAATTACGAGGCGTTTAGCTACTTGAGCGAAAAATCTCGATTTATACGTAAATCTTGAAGGGAGGTTTTCCATAAAACCTTACTACCTCTCAGCTCTTGGCAAGGTAATGCAGCTGTCTCTATCAATCGCGACGTCAAATTCCCCGTAATGCGCAACGGCGATCGAAATATAATCATCCCGGGAACGAACTATCATGCCGAGCTAAGTGATGGTAAGGCGAGACACCTGTTGCGATCCTGATAGCGCAAGCTAGACGACAGAAAGTTAAGTAGGTGAACGAGTAGGCGAGCGCGGGCGTGAGACACACCATCCTCGTGATTCCGCTGTGCGTATTTTTCCATTGGGAGCTGCGAAAACCTGCCTGCCTTTACCCGGCGCGCCTGTTTGCGATCGTATCTCAAAACGTTTACGGGCGACTCGATGCTTTTATTGCTTCCTCGGTATCGACTCATCTTTTTCGCGCTGCTCGGAAGTTTATAAATTATAGATTTTTTTTTTATGAACGCAAAGTACTGATGCACCATCAATGTAGTTACTCACTAGGCTATTTATTATCACTGAGATCTTCTACTGCCGCTCTTTTAATCTACTTAGGAATAACACTGAACTCCAATGTTTCATTCCAAGTGTTACAAACTGTGTATTAATTAATTTTAGTAGTACAATTCTCGTTGGAAGTCTAATTCCTCGTCGCAGGCTTCTTAATTAATTATGAATAATTTTCCATTTGCTGTTCTCAAGAAAACCACCCCTTACGGCTAATATTTCGCCAAGTTTTTGTTAACGTTTATATATAATCGCTATATTATTTTACATGTTCTATACTCGTTTGTATGTCAGTAAAAATTTCAAGAAAATTATTTGTTTTTCATCCTTTATGTCTTTTTTAGAACGATAATAGCAGGAGTATAATCTTCTATCATAAGCGATGGGTGAAATTCTGGTTCCGCACGTACGAAGCGTGTTGCGCCCTAGCCTCTATTGCATACGTTCCAACTCAGCGTATATAACGCGATTATGTAACATGTCGGGAGAGGAGGTGGGGTAGATACGGGGGACCAATAAATTCATAAGCAAGTTAGCAGAGATTCGGAAATGAGGAAGCTTTTTGAACGACCTGGAATATATCAGGCACTAAAGTTTGCTCTTAATGCGAAAAGGTCGTTATCTAAGTCTTAACGAGAGATCGCGAAGTCGTTATCGTGAACTAACAGCAATTTTGAGGCATTTCCAACGTCCTTGTACAGTAAAAAAAATACGAAGGTCGCTATGTGTTACACATATATATCCTTTAATCGAGTTCTATATTATCGCACTACAGTCTACACGTAGCACAAATATTCTTTCCGTAGATTTTTGGTTCCCATTTTCTTAACTGCAATTTTATGGACAATCGGACTATAAAAACATTCGGAATCGGATTTACTTAAATAGACACTTTCCTACGGTTCTCTCTCGAGACGGTCCAAATGCGCAAAATTAAAAACCCTGGTAAAGTGGGACAGTTAATTAAAGTTTCCATCAGCTTCTCCAGATTCCGGTCCATTGTACATCGACTATAGATAACGATCGATCTTGAACCGCGGTCTTAAGTGCGAACAGATTAAAGAATCGATCCTAAGGCGCATATATGTCGGCACTTGGGAATCCTCTTCATTATCGTGTCCCCTCTTTAGATTAATGTCGCAGCGGCCAGACAAGAAGAACGTCGATCCGATACGAAGCCACCTCACTCCCGCGGTGCTTGCAGGTTCTCTCACGTGAATCAAATAATCGACTGCAATGCACTACGGAATTGAGGATGCAACGCATCCTTACACTTGCATTCCTTTACAGTAGTTTCTCTCTCTCTCTCCTTCTCCTTCCCTCTGTCTCTCCGTCTCTCGCTCTACTCGAGGAGCTCCTTTCGCCATCGCTTTATCTTGTCCTTCCAATATCTCGAATCCCTTCGGCCCGCTTCATTTCTTCTCGTATGCAGCATCGGCCTCGCCATTGTGCCGCCGAGGCACCCTGGTTTCTCATCATTTCCCAGATAAAAGTGCGCTTTATTCTTTCATTCTTCTTCACAGCGACAGATTCCTCACGCGAGGCACGCGAATACGCACAAAGCCGGCGGATGCTCGCTGCTCGATCGGGGAAACGACAGCCGGATGAATTCGCGAGCGACGCCCCAACCCCCTTCGCGCTCGCCCCGTATGTCCCGAATATTATTTTCACGTGATCCGCATTCACCGACACTCGGCAGCGTTTCTCTGTGTGTCGAAGTATATTGCCGTGGAGTATTGTATTAAATCTACCTATATCAAATTTTTCCGCGAGTGATCGCATCACAAAGAATAACGTTCTCTCGCGAATGGCTGACATAAATGAAAGATGATCGGTGCGTGTATACGAAACGTATAGCTAAATTTCACGGTATGAAGAAGAAAATATCACACATTTGCAAGATTATCTCTTCTTTTTCGTAATGAAAGGCTCTACTCTAAAGCGAGCTCTACATTGTTCAACTTAAACTACTAGGACTAAATATAAAAATATTCCCTTTTTAACAGATTGCAATCTCACTGAAGGGAGATTTTTTTTACCGATCTTATCTAGTCTATATCCTATTTCGAATTTTAAATCCATATGTGAGATGAGAGATCGAATTCAAGATCCATCAACGAGTCCACTGTTTCCGACAGGCTATGCAGCATCCTCGCAAGATTACTTTGCAATTAAAATTACATTATAAAAGAAATTGTTAAATAATAAGTAATAAAAAGAATTCGCTGCTTTTTTTCTATTATACAGTTTGTTATAAATATAAATATAATATAAATATAAATATAAATATAAATATAAATATAAATATAATACAGCATACTATTGACTATCTCAAAACTCAGAAGAGCTACACTTATGCAATATTTTTAATATATACGGCAATTTTATTCTTCACATCACATAATTATATTAAATAAATAAAAGTTACAATTACACACGCATTTAAATTAATCGCAGATCATAGTTACTTTTCTGTTCGTGATATTTCCATGGATAATATCTCTTTTATATCATAATTATATTGAATAAAAGTCGGATATTAAATATATATAAAACTTATAACAAGCTCGTTTAAATTATTCGCAGATTACAACTATTTTTCTATTCACGATATATCCATGAATATATAATATCTTATTTTTTATACCATAATTCTCGTAATAAAATTTTCGTATTAAATAAGTAAAACTTATAATCGCACACGCGTTTAAATTAATCACAAATCATGGTTATTTCTCCATTCACCACATATCCATGAACGATATCGTAAGCATTCGGGATGGAGCATCGTCCAGAGTTACGAGCCGTCGTCGCCGTTGCGTAATAACAGATGTAGGATATAACCATAAAAGTAATTCCGCGACGATGATCCAAGACGAAAGAGCTCTCAATCTGTCGGATAAGCGCAATATCGTTAAAATAAGCACGAATTTTGCGTGATGTACGACGTATTACGCATTCCTCTTTGCGCAATCTATGTATTACTCGTAACTTCGTGCGATCCCGTATTTTATCCGACATGAAACTTCAGTTCCAGTTGTTTGCGAATTACACTTTTAACGTTGCGTCGGAACTTTTAATGCAAATGCGAGGTCGAAATTGAGCTCCTCAATCGATAAGGAATCACTGGTCTCTTCATTCGCATGAGTTCGGGCAAAATTGAAGTTATAAATTGAAGTAACGTTGCAAATTCCTAATCCTAAACGCTATCATTGTGCGATCGGGATTACCGAGAACCGTCCCGTTCGCATTTAAATTCCATAAAGATATTACAATCGCGTTTCAATAACGCGTTCCACTCGCGCTCGCTGAAGGAGTTCAAACGCTCGTCTGATTTTTCCGCGACGATATCCAGAGATGGAAGATCGGAAACTAAGCTGCTTACGCACGCGAGTGGTGACGATAGTGGGTGATGATGGTGTGGTGTTGCACCCATGCATCGCGGCGTCGCGCGTCAGCGTCGTCGGTGAGAGACGAGCACGAGAAAAAGCGCTTCGCTTCTGTAAAAAAGTAGCAAGAGGATTCGACGCGATAGCGAAGGTAGCAACGACGGCTCGTTTCTCTTTAATCCGGCTGAAACGTCGGGTAGTTACGGCTTTTTATTCGACAGCATAATAGCGGCCTCTCTGCGAGATATCCCATAGAACAAAAAACGGGAAAAATCGCGAGTGGATATTTCGTGTCGCCGCCGCGCCGTCTCGCCGTATCGTGGAACCCCGCGATATCCCTCATACGTGCGCTATCTCCGCCCGATCGCGCCTTACGGAAATCACGGGAGCCTTCGCGCGACTTCGCTTTTAATTAATTTCACATCCGCGTTATCTCGGGCGGGGAATTAATTTTTCGCAGAACTACGTGTCTCTCTTGTTAACGCGCGACGTACAAATCTTCCACCGAAGGCAGATATTTCCTTTAGCGCTACGGCGATATCCGTGCTCCCTTAACGAAAATTGGAATAGACATATTTATCTTGAAGCACGGCAAAGCCAAACTGTTCAAGAAGCAAAACTAGGTCAGATCTCTATACACACAACCGGGAATATTACAGAATTCAACAAATCCCGATCGAATCCCTATATCTGAAAATTTATCGCGGGGATGTATTCCCCGTTGTTGATCTCCATATCTATGATCCGTATATTGGTTCGCGTTTACACTTCATCTGAAAGTCTCTCGTTGTGTTCGCAATCAGAAAACCGTCTCCGCGAGCCGATCGATCCGCTCTTTTGTTACGAACACCCGCTCCCGTTCTATCCCCAATCCCCACGCTAAGAGCTGAGAGAATGGGATGGTAGGGGAAAGGGGTAAAAAGGTGGGAGCGTGGAGCAGTAGAGAGGTTTTCTTGCAAAGGAAACCAGCATCGCGACAGCGCGAAATCGCGACTACTAAAGTCGTCGCATCGAGCTCTCGTTACGAAGCGCAACATTCTTTTTTTCTTTCCCTCCCGTCCTCCCTCGGCCGACGTACGCCGTATTGAAATTAGCTCTAACAATTTGCCGGAAATTATTGCCGACGAAGCGAATTGTTTACAACCGCTATATAATCTTCTTGCGCTCTCGTCGCGCTTCAATATTTCAGCCGTGCTGGCTGGATATCCGAAGGGACGGGATGAGAAAGCGCGGGATGAAAGATATACGCTATGGTAATCAGTGATCGTGATATCACGTAATATCGCGCATGGATCATTCATGAGACAACCTTATACCGTCAGGTTCAAAGGTCTCTCTCTCTCTCTCTCTCTCTCTCTCTCTCTCTCTCTCTCTCTCTCTCTCTCTCTCTCTCCTCTTCTCTCTCTCTCTCTCTCTCTCTCTCTCTCTCTCTCTCTCTCTCACTCTCTGTCTGTATTTTTCATCAGCAAGAAGCTTAAGCAAGCAATTAAGGTCAACACGTCTCTCGGCGCTGAAAAGTTCATCCAAATTCCAAATGCGGGCGATAGCACTTAAGTTCCTCACGACGCGATACGAGAGAAGGTAATAATTTCTGTATGGATAATTCTACTTTCATGAGAGCTCGTTACGCCGCGCTGTTTGGACTTTCGACCGAATTACGTAGCTGTGTACAATACAGGTAGCGCGTAATCTCGCATTCAGTAAAGAGACGCAGAGAGTGGATCAGTGGATCGCGCTGCGGGTAGAAACGCTTGTCCGAATCGGCCGAACGTAATTTCGGGCGGGAGCGGAATGTTATTTCTAAAATTCTGCGAATCTCCAACAGGCCGGTACGCAAGCGCGCGTACGACGAAAAGAAAAAAACATTTTCGCGAACCAACGCGTGCATCTACGTATCTATTTGTCGCGCGGAATTATACGTGCGCGATGTCATTGTCACGTGTCATAACGCGTCCGACGCTGCATTCCCGAACGCTTCGATAATCAGATTATCGCGGAATGAAATTGCGCCTCTCTCTTGCCCCCCGGTGGTTAGCGATGCACTTTCGACGAAGTTAGGCAATCTCCCTAAAATTGGACGGTGCAATGTTTCGAAACACAGCGTCTCTCGCGAAAATATCACCAAACTTTACGTCGAAAGATACATCCCGAAAAGTTCGGCTTATATGTTTCCGCAACGAATTTTGCATTCGACAATGGACCGTATGGTGTACAGAGTAGGATTTTCCAAACAGTGCATCGCAAACGTGTTTTTCACGTATTTTTCACGAGAATTTTGTTTAGAATTTAGAATATGATCTTTTTATTTCGAACAAGCAGAAAGTAAGTTTTACGAAATATATCTGAAATATTGTTACAAACTTCTAACATTGTTTTCTAGCTAGCGAAAAGGAAAATGTGATAGTGTTGACTTTTCAATCAGAAATATTTTCACGGTTTTTTAACTATTAATTTTCGCGTCTTTTCATCTAATAATAATCATTAATTTATCGCATTTTTTATCATGGGACCATTGATAGCTGTTTCCTATCTTTTAAAGGGCTGCAAAAAATTTTTATTTTCTACAAAGCACAAAGAATCTCGAAAGCAGCAATATATAATTGATATAAAAAAGAATATCATATTTATAATGAAATTTACTTATACACGACAATGGAATATTTCTTCCATTTCGTCCTTCCTAGAACAACGATTAACAATAAAATGCTCTTTAAAACATATTCTTTATTCTACCAAGTAATATTTTTTCTTCAATAGGATCATTTTTTTAAATAACATCGCCTTATTAACATCGACTTACCGTGAGGAGCTTTGGGCACATAGAGGTTCAGATACAGGCAGTCTTCGCTCTGGTTGACCAGTACGGGCACCAGCCTCTTGAGGTAGGCCTGCCTCTGTCGCGGCAGGCTCTCGTCCGGTACCGGCGGCCGCTGCGGACAGGCCGGCGGCATGGTGTCGGCGAGTCTGATGCCGCGCCAGGGTGTCGGGGTGACCGGCGGCATGTAACGCAACGCGCCAAGCGGCGGCGTTGCGTACGGCACGCCGTAATAAGTTTCAACGCCCGTTGACGATCGGGCCTCGATACCGCGCAGCATGCCGTATCGCGTCTTGACCGTTCTTGTACTGTACTTTTGAGTGCCGGCCAGCGCCTCGCTACCTGCCAGGCAGCACTGAGCGCAGAGAAGCGCCAGCAGGAAGACGCTCTTGGCAATGCCGCCGTCGGACGGGACCATTCGAAGGGTCCCTTTACTCGCGATATCCTTCGCACTTCGCCGTCGCCCCTCTCGTTTATCTCCTTCGTCGTCGCTCCCCTTGTCGCATTTGCCTCCCTTCCGCTTTTCCCGTTCCCAGCATCGTTCGTCGGAAATCGCGCTTGTTTGGCGACTCCCCAGCTTCCTAGGAACCTCACGACACACCGAGGAGACATCTCGTCCCCGGTGGAGAACCGCGTGCCGCGGTCGATACGACACGATAATATCGAGCCGCGGAGAGCCCTGCTGTCGGAGGACATGTTTAACTGACGATCGCCAATCGCTGGTGAGAAGGACGGTGTCGGGAGGCGAGAGGTCTTTCCTCTTCCTCTTCCTCGGCAAAGAGGAGGAGGACGTCCGCATCGCGTCACGCCGCCGCGGACTGGCCGCCCCTGCGGGCCCCGCATCTGTGGGGCCCTCCTGCCGATGGACGACCCCTTTCTTCTTCCGCTTCCGATTTCCGCTTTCCTTTCCCGTTCGCCGCCGCTGCCGCCGCTGCCTTCTTGCCTGTCCTTCGCTCCTCCGTCCTCGCCGCCGCTGTCGGCAATTTTTTGCGCCTCTTTCCGCCCTCCTGCGCCCCTTTCCGCCCTACCGCCGCCGCCACCACCCTTATCCCGTCGCCGACGTCCACCCACTCCCACAGCTTCCGGTACGGCTTGCCGCCTGCACCTCCAGTCCCGCGCCCTCCAAGCGGCTTTCGCTCCCCGTCCGCCGTCTCGAATTTAGAATAGCGACTCGGTACTACTATCGCGCTGCTGCTGCTTCTGCTTCTGCTTCTGCTTCTGCTGCTGCTGATCGGCTCCGAGCAAACTCTCACTTCCATTCTCAGGTGCATGCGTTGCCCGCGTTGACGCTGAGCTGCCAATCTGGCGACCGATCGTCGTTGCCGCGCGGCACGCGCGTATACACGACGCTCCGATGACGATCGACGAACTCGAATCGTCGGCAGTGAATGAGCCTGACGGAATCATCGGCGCCCAGGGTACGATGGTTCGATTCACCGCCCTCGGAGTCGCCGACTCGCGCGGAATCCTCAACGTTTTCGACGCACGTGCTACGATTCGTCCCGAGAAAGGAGAATCGCTCGACGACGATTCTTCGGTCCTCGCGTATCCGTTTCTTGGTCTCGCCGGGAACCACGGGAACCACCTGCTTTCACCACGTCGCGCGCCGCAACACGCTGCAACAACGTATAAAGAGCGCTTCGTTAACGCGGCTTCTCTGTAAATGAATTTCACGTCACGTTCGACTAACTCGATGGCAGTCGCACCGGTATAATAAATTTATAAACTCGAGGAAGATCGTCCCACCACCTGGACAATTCAAAATTCTACGAAACCTCAAGCGGACAGATGTTGCTCGTGCCCGAGGACAAATGGCGCGAAAATTGCTACTCTCTACTCAGTGAACAGGAAAAATGTATGCTCGATATATTTTCGAGGAGACAATCGTGCGTGAAGCGTGTGTACCCCCAACGTCGTTGCCTTCCCACCCCTGTCTTAATCCCGCAGCGGTTCGGCAAATTTCAAGGATTCTTTTATCCTCCATATTTTCTAATTATTTATTTTTATTTTAGCGGTTATTCTATTCTAAAAATATGCTTGTTTTTGACTGTATGTATTCCCTGGCAAACAAATCTGCATCTAGTAAACAGAATGTCCGATTTTTAGTTTATTGATTTTTGTTATTGGTGCTACCATAATTTATCTTTCAGAAACCATTCTTTTTCTCTATTTGTTGTAAAATGATGAGAAATGAAGTAGATATTTTGCGCTCCAATCTGCGATAATATATATTTCCATATATTACTGCGGTGAAAACTGACCCCATTGTGGTAATAGCGCAAATTTGAGCCGTTTCCGTTGCGTATTAATATGCAGATGTATGCATCGACCCTTTGGATCGAATTTTCGAGAATTCAGCGACGCCGGACTTGAAATTCACGTTCACTAAATCAATAATTAACGTACATTGCGGGACCGTAATGAAAAATCGAATCGCACTCGGCCGGTCGCCCGACAAAATCTAATTAATTGCAATGACGAAGTAGTTTTGATTCGAATGAGTTGCTCCAGCTGCTCGAGTAACGCGAAATCTGATAGCATTCAACTGTGGTTATGCGAGAATTTCCAATTTCTAACTTGAGATAAACTACCCTCCCTGCCCCTTGGTACACTCGGCGTTATGGCTTTAGCAACATTTCAACCTCCCCCCTCCCCCCGGGGGAGAGAATGCGGCCTGCGTTTAAATTATCACAAAGTTTGGGTTACGTTCTCCCGTTATGATGCCCTTTTTCCAAACGCGGGGCGAAATGGCGGGCTATTTTTCTGCGAAGGCCCACCTACGTGGCGAAACGACGTAATAGTCTCGTACTTCGTCGAGCGTGCAATTGTTAAGACAAGCCATATAAACGCAGACATTTTCTTGCGCTCGCTACTTTTTTTATTTTCTGAAACTTCTTTTCCGGTGAACGCGCCGAAGTAAGAACCATTTACTTTCTTGACAATGACGAATAAGTATTACTATAATTGCGCGAAACAAACGAGAGGTGAATGTACTGAAAATTAAAATTGAAGATTATAATTATCCTTAATATCTTCCTAACGTCCATTTAGCCTTTTATTAGTTTAAAGAAATACAGAGGCCCGTCCGTCAAAGAGAAAAATATAAATCGTAACTGCCATCATAATATTTTCCATGTTATTTATAAATAAATGCTATTCATGTCTATTAGTAAAAGAAACTTCAGAATTATGAAAGCAAAGTTCGTTTAAATGTAAATAAAACGTGGCGCACCACGTAAATGGCTATTTGAAAGTTCAAATGCTAATTATACCTGTAATTTCAATGTTGAACAAAGCTTGATTAATTCAATACCGTTTTGACGCAGTTAATTCGCAGGTTTACAGCAAATGTAAAATTTTTTCCTCGCACTCATTCAAAGCGAACGTGTCGGATATATAGTACAAAGTATTCCCGATTCTCGAGTTAGTCTGACTTGTCTTCTAAGTACTTTGCAGATCGGATTCCCCGGGGGTCTTTCGTCGACGGAGCTCTGCGCGATGCCGACGTGGACTCAAGTTCGAAAAGAGGAGCGAACCATCATCGGATTATGCTCCTATTCCGCGGCATTCAAGCGGACAAGCAAAAACGAGATGCCAATGCCGAATCATAAGCGCGACAATCTGGCGAGCGAAATTAAATTCCGGGGCTCGCGCTAATTGCGGGGGGGGGGAGAGAGAGGGGGGATGACTGGACAATTAATAATTCACCGAAGGGAGCGATAAGTTCGAAGTTTCCGGATTTACGGGGAAGAATCCATGAGGAATTATCGAGGCGGCAACGAAAACGTGAAAGGAAGAACGGATCCCCCGCGAAAAACGCCGATATATTATCGCGGAAATTGCATGAGTGCCGGCGTGACATTTTTGCACGGATCAACGAGAGCGCGTCCTGTAAGAAATGGATGAGTCAATGAGAATTGATGGTGATCCATTTTGCAAAATTACGGGTCCCCCCAATCTTCGAAATTGAGGATTAGCCTCACAATCGTTCCCTCTCTCAATTCTTTCCTCTATATTACACTCTATCTTTATGTAATAATTTTAATTGACGCGAAATACGGCCGAGAATTTAAATACGCGTTCGGAATAAAAAGAAAGCGACAACAATATTTTCAGTGACAATACTGTCTTCCACGATTAGAGATTCTATGTTTTAAAAATGTACCATTTCAAAATGCGATTTTTTTCGCTGAATTCATCGTCAAATTGTTTTAAGTTTTGTGCATAATAAAATGTTTAAATAAACCGAAAGTACATTTGTAATTCGCCAACAATATAATAAACAATTAGACTTTTATTTCATCGACTACAATTGGCAAATAATCATCATGACGATTCGACCATTGGTTTTGATGACCATTGATTAATCATATTAATCCGACCAAAACCAATGGTCGAATCGTCACGATGATTATTTGCCAATTGTAGTCGATGAAATAAAAGTCTAATTGTTTAAAATGTTTAAAGTTGATTATTTAATATTATTTTACACATCAATTATTACGTCTGATGAAAAATTCTGTTGAGTATCTATCTATATTTTAACATTTAACTTTATCTATAGCTTGATATATTTATGCACATTTTATAATAAAAAGAATATAAGATCAAGAGCTATTACGTGTGAAAAAAAGTGATTAAACAAGAGATTAAAATAACGAGAATATATTAAAAATTATATAAAGTAAACGTAGGAGTGAATCAGTAAACATAAATTATTTAAATATTAATTATATGCAAATATTAATCATTTGCATTTCCTGTAAATTAATATTTAATAAGACACTTATTTAATACATATTTAATAATTTCTGAATATTTGATCTTCGAAAAAGCAGTCAATAAAATCTGAATATATTAAGAATTATGATCTAATTTTTGCGATAGTAATGACGAAAGTTTATGACACAATTATTACGTTGTTGATGTAATTTTACTACTCCTTGTAATATATGTATACACGACAAACTCGAATATTGATCGAAAATGATATGCGGATTTCTTCAAATCTCGGGAGCTATCATCGATGATGTCTCGACGCCATATGTTTCAGATTTCTTGAATAATCAGAAAAGTAAAGTCTACGAAAGCAACTTGATACAGTTATTCGTACAGAATACGTTCTTACTGAGCCAATGTCATTCGTTCAGCTTAATCATCTAGCTGATCTACCAGGGAAACATTGCATTTGTATTTATAATCTTGAAAAATGTATGGAACGCACCGAAAAACATCCAACTTCTTATCTAGGGTCGTCTTCTCGTATCACATAGTGTATAATGGTGTTCACTCAATAATCTCGGTCAGATAACTTCCGGGTCCAGATAATTTCGAACCTATCGCTCCGGCACCACACGCACCAACACGTAACGCTTCGATCCATTCGACGCGGCTCGCATCACGTTAGGAGTCCGGGGTTTGACGTTTCCACGCTCTCGAGAACGATGCCGATTATTACAGATTCGTGAGCGCGGTCCAGATCGCCCGAAGCGCCGTCAAACCGCGATAAAGCGGACGCTAGATGTTTGCCGCCTCTCAAGTCTCAGGCATACTCTCCGTCTGAGCACCTTCTCGCCAGCTGTTGAATCGCAACGCGACGGACGCGACGACGATCCGCCGCGAGCAGTCTGCATACGAATTGCGAGAGACTGCCGACGAGACCAACAAAACCAGCCGACTGACCAAATCCGTACCCACAAACCAACCCCCAGGACGACCCGCACCCTTCGTGTGCGCGATCGACTGTCTGTCCCGGGCACTACTAACGCGCCGAGGGCCAGCAGCCGTGCGACCTCCGCGGAGGTGGCGGTGCTGGTGCCTGCTGCTCTTGCCGCTGGTGGTGGTGATGGTGGTGGCGGCAGCGGCGGCGGCGGCGGCGGCGGCGGCGGCGGCGGCGGCGGCGGCGATGGTAGTGGTGGTGATGGAGGTGGAAGTGGAGGATGGTCCGGCACTCGAGGAAGCCGGGACAGCCACGGCGCCGACGCCTGGTTTGATTCCGACCAGCGGCCCGGTCGATAGCACCACGGCAACCCCCGGGTCGTTCCGGCTTTCCTCTCCCCCTCTCTCTCTCTCTCTCCCCCTATCCCGTTTTCTCTCTCGTTTATCCTCTCCTGCAACCCCTTTTGCCGCTTTTGCCGCCCCCACACCGGGAGCCTTCTATCCTGCTTCTTCCTCGTACACGCGCAGCATCTTTTCTCCGGCCGCCGCCGCCGCCGCCGCCGACTCGTGCTCCATATCCTCGCGGCTGCCGCTGCGCCTTCGGCACCCACCACATCTCACACACGCCACCCTTCGCTCCTGCTTGTCCTTCCTCACATACGAGAACGAGAAGGGCACGAGCGAAAGCTTGCCTGAAGAGGCTGCTTGGTGTGCGAAACGAATTCTCTTTCCCTCCCCCTCCCCCCCTCTCTCTATCTTTCTTGTTCTCTCTCTCTCTTCCTCTTTCGACTCCGTCTTTCGCTTTCTGTTCCGCAACGCGGAGGCTGCCGGAGGCAGACGTCACCCACGCAACTCGCCTCGCGAAATAACCGACTGGCGTTTGTGCGGCTATGTTTCCGCCAAAATGGTATCGTCGATCGTCGAACTAATTCCTTCGGTGTGCACAGCCAGATGAATCCATCGATTCTCCGAGATACAGATTTTGCACGAGGAAGAATTAATACATAACTGATATATTGCACAAAGAGTATTTCTGGTAAAGAAACACGAAAAAAATATTTTTATCTCCTTTTATAGACGTTCTCTATGGATTTGATGGGGAGTTATCGTGTTGCTACAGCATATTTATAGTTACAGCATGTTTTTGTGCTACCATGCTTCAGAATTAATACTCGGAAATCGGTCATTTCGCGAGCCATACTTTTTCATGTATTTTTCTTTCATCTTTTCTAAATATTTCCTCGCGTGCATTAAACCAGTGTAAAACCCGGATTTTTTGCGCTTTAATTAATTTCGACGATAGTCATATTAATGAGAGTGAGAGGATCAATTTTTCATTAAAACATGGCGCTTCCAGTCTACTTAAGAAAGTACAAGTTCGCGGTGTTTAATATTGCATGGATCTCTCTCCACTGGGTTAACACCTGGAACTCTTTCCTCAACACCTTCAATCATTTTAAAACTTAAATTGTTCATATCTGTTCTACACTTTCTGAGAAATTGGGTGCTACGCTCCAAGGAGTATAAACGAGCGGGCAAACCATTAGCGAGCGAAATATCCGTATACCATGACCATATGGCCTCGCAACGCGGTTACATTTGTTATAAAACCACAAATTCACATACACTCGAATAATCGAAGCCGGAAAATTGAGGTCTTCCCGTTTCGAAAGGACCGACTCCGAATCCGGGTCGTACGCCCGGAATAATTCATATCTAATCGTCTTGTCTGCTCGCGATCTTAAGGATTTACGAAAACGCTTAATATAAAATTCAAGCTCGCCGCTCGAATTTTACTGCAGCACTTTCGCAGCCCTATATAAAACGAAAAATTTCCACATTCCGATATTTTATCTCGCGTCGAAATCATCGAGAAGCAATATGCGGCGAAATTTCATTTCCGCTGATCAAAACCCCGCTCTGTCTCTCGTTATAACACTTTCCGCGATTCTAAGAGGAGAAAATTTTTGAATTTCACGTCTCTTACACCAGGGTACATATTTGTCGAAAAACTTCGGAAACGCATCGATTGGATTTTTATTCTGATTTCCGCAGTCTCGGGCGGGCGATAAAATAGCGGTACGTCGTGTCCCGCTATTATAATTCACTCGCCGATCGATCGAGGTCCTTCATCCACCAGCGCGGTGCGCGCTATCCGCTCGCGCGCGCCACGCGAGTGTGCCGTACGCGTGAAGATCGCAAACTCGCGAAAGATTCAAATAGCCGGGGACGAACGTCGAAGCCAAAACGTGCGCAAGAGCGTGCCGGTAAATTGCCTCGTTATCGTCGCCATCGCCATTATTTACGACCCTTAACGAGGGAAACCTCATACTCTCCACGGCTGTCAGACTCGCCTACACGGACGCCAGGACACTTCCTCTATTCTCCGCCTCTCTTTCGCTTTTTCGCGCCACCTCGTCCGATTTCTCTCTTTCTCTCTTTCTCTCTCCCTCTCTCTCTCTCTCTCTCTCTCTCTGTTTCTTCCTCTCGCCAACGCTTCGCCCATGATTTACCTGTCACCCGATTGAAACATCACTCCGATTAATTAAAACCGAGCTGAGAATACATCAATTCAACCAGCTCGTTAAATTGCAGGCCCGCGTTCCCCCCGCGCCGCGCAAAACCGTCGCTTCGGCCGCAACGGACACGATCGGTTAGACGACAACATTGACAAAGTTTGGAAATGCCCGCAGCCGACACTGACAAAGCCGGGAAATTACCGTTTTTGCGCGAATCCCGCTTGACACTTGAGATTTTGCGGCATTTGTAAAACGTCCGGGCGGTCTTCATTTCGAGAATTAATTCCCGCGAGCTAATTGAAGAATAATTCAGGATCGTCGAAAAGTAACACAATACGCCGGCCGATACATGTTTGATTAATGTACATTGAAGGGTTGTGTTTGTTGCGTTAATGAACGCTGGTACATCCGCGCGCCGCGCGTCTAGCGGCGAATATAATTGAATCAAATCAAGAGACGGAATCGGCCTCCATTCAATTCGCGAATCCGGTACAGCGGACAAATTGCGGTATTAGCGATCACACAGGAACTTATAAAAAGCTCCGACAATGAATAGCGAAATTTACGATGCGCCCAGTAGATTAATAGTTTTGCAGGAAACACGACGTAACAGAGGGAGGTCTCCCCCTAAAAAAAGATAAAGAGGACCGAGATCCTTTCGCGAAACGTAAGTCCAGGCGGCTCGGCGAAATTGAAAAGTGCATGAATTTTCTCGAGGACGAGGGGGTGCAGCGCAGCGCGGGAGGGTAGCACCAGGATACGGCAGAGACATTCGCGCGGTAACCCTGAATTACGGGAGCGAGACCGCTTAACCGAGGGGGAAAAATAAAACCGAGGGAGAAACGGAAATGAAATTGGCTACTCCCAGCTCGCCGCGCTAAGGAAGCGCCGTTAATTAGCCGGCTGTATTCAGGGAGTCGTAAACCGGCAGGGCAAAGTTAGGTGGAATAAAGTCGCGAGAGAGGAAGGTTCCTCTCTCTTTCTGTTTTTTCTCCTTTTTTTTCCCACCTTCTTCCTCCTCCTCCTCTGCCGACGGCCGTCCCAATTTCCGCGGCGGCGGCGTTCTCGATCGATTTCGCGGTCGTTTCGCGGCGGTCAGATTAATGAATCGAATTTCCAACTCGACTCCCAGGCTTTTATCCGCGACGGGACAAAGTAAAGTCTTAAAATGCGCGGCCTCAGAACGGATCCTCGTTACAACGACGCCTTTTCGCGCGGCAACTTTCGCAAAATGCGATTATACCGCGCGGCGTCGCGCCGCGCCGCGCCGGTGCATTCGCCTACGTTAATCCGATATTACGTTAATCCGATACTTGGACGTAAAATATTACGCGCGCGCGACGTTTTCGCGTAAACGCGTGAATGCGCTAATATCGTGCAAAAATAAGAAGACACGCCGTTGTAGCGGGCGTCAAGAGCACGAGGTAGGGACAAAAGCCTTTGCTCGCTGCAAATTACGTCGTGCGCGCCTGCCTGCTGCAGCTAATTATTATTAAAACAATTGTTAAAACGTCATCCGCGCAGCTCTCTCGTGAATTTTCGAATAAAATTCCAACATTTTAAAGCGCACCACGTCGCGTCTATTAATTATCTATCTATGCGTATGTGTGCACGTGTGACGATATATTCGATACATTCGAGGCGTGACAATATAGACCAGTCAATAGAGATAAAAAAAAGGCGGTTATCTTGCATGAAATCCAGAAGTTTTGAATTTTTGCAGGATCGTGTAGTTGGGGGTCCTAATATTGTCTTTACGCCGCTGTAAGTCGAAAACTATTGAACCTACAGAAAAAAGTTTCCAACAAAAGTTGTAAAGAATTTTCTCCTCTTTAATATTGAAAATAACTATTTTTGACGTAGGACCAACCGGAGACGAGATAGTGCGAAAAAACCGTTTTTTGGCACCATTTTTCCAATATGGCGGCGCGAGCGGCGGGTCGCCAAGGTCGAAAATTCAGGAAATTATTTAGGACCCCCAACTACACGACCCTGCAAAAATTCAATACTCCTGGATTTCATGGAAGGTAAAAGTACCTATTGACTGGGCTAATAATTCAAAATAATGAACAAGTATAGATAAATATTGTTATTCCCTCGAAGAAGAGAATTTCCTCTTCACCGGAGATTGCCTGTAGACCGCAACAATTACCGCGCCTCGTAATAGATCGTTAGCAGTTAAGGATTTCAAGCAGCGATTCGCGAGAAGCTGCATCCGCGCGCAATAAAATTCATCTCCGGGACGCGACTGTCGCGCGGCTCGTGGAACGAAGATGGTCGTCATTTCTGGAGTATCTGGGAGTGACAGCTGTTTTAGGATAAAACCCGCGCTGCGAGAGAGAGAGAGAGAGAGAGAGAGAGAGAGAGAGAGAGAGAGAGAGAGAGAGAGAGAGAGAGAGAGAGAGAGAGAGAGAGAGAGAGAGAGATACAATAACGAAACCGTACGTTCGCCGTAACGAATAGCCCCGAGTGCACCGCAATATCGTAACGAGGTTACACCATAAAGAATAATAACCGGAAATATATCTGATGGAAATACGGAAAATTGCGTAGACGGCGGCGTGTATATAAACCGATGGAGGCGCTGGAATAGTTAAATAACAAGTTTTGATAAGCTTTTCTGCACATAGACAGAACGGGCGTTGATACCTCACGCGGTTCATGCAAACGAGTCGACCCCATCAGCTAAATTTAATCAGCCAAACTTTCTAAACAAATACCGAAACCATTCGTACTCTATATTTTTAATTACTCTCTCTTATTGTTAAAAAATAAAATATAGGACTCTACCGCTCAACTATCTTTTGTTGTCGCAATTTTTAATTTATTTATAATACAGATTTTAAAATAATATTCCTTAATTTAAAAAAAATCTACTTGGACTTCTAAGTTAATAATGTTGACTACGATCGTAAAGGCAACAAACTTCGTTAATCCCTCATTTAGGTGCGGAAATCGAAATGGGAATCGGCGGTAGCGCAACTCCAAAAAAATTCAAAAGTGTTTTCAATCTTTTTTTATTTGACATTTTTTTTCGCTCGTCGCTCATATCGTCTACGAAGCTTTCATTAGCGTCCGATTTTGTCAGGATTTTTGAGCGCTGTCAGAAAATGCCGATACGGCGGCGAGGCGCGGCACGAGAGAGATTTCATTATCAGAGATATCTTGCGCACTCCAGTTTATCAAATGCCATATACCCCGGAATCCGTTTCGCTTTTAGTGACGGCCCTCAAATATCGCTATGTCAGATTTTCTTCGACAGATACGATCAAAAATCCAATCTCGTCCCCTTACCCCCCCGCCCCCCCCCCTCCTCCTCGATATTTGTAATCCAACGCGTTTCTCTAATCGCGAGCTCCCGGGAACAATGGCATAATGGCAAATTGAGGCAAATGCGATCGACGATACGAAAGTACCGAGCAAGAAAGCAGCTTAGCGACTTCGCTGACGTAACATCGTTTTTTACTCCCTTCCTGGATGTTGCTTCTCGGATCTCTGCTTGTCATTTAGTTAAAACTTAAGAGCTGATTTATGTACCTCCTTTGTAACACGGTGAAGAATCTAAAAACTTTAATCTTAATACTCGACTGCTGAAAGTTGCCACGGGCTACCAACAACACATTTAGGGTCGAAAAACTTTCAGGCGATTTTGCTTTGTTTACTTTTATGCAGAGTATGCAAATAATAATTACGTATTATATGAGGATAAATATAAAAATTAAATATTTTGCATCCCGCAAGCTGTCTTTTTAAATATTCTGAACACAACGCGTGCACGTTCAGAAAAGTTGAACGGATCAGAACCGGATTGATTCTAATACGCGTAATAAGGCGGTTAACAAGGCATCGTATAAAAAACGAAAACTCCTCCAATTATCGTTCTCGTGACGCTCATCCCGGTAGCGGGGAAAAAATCGCTCGCTAACTGGGGAGAAAAAAAATGACTCGGTCGTCGCGAAAAGCCGGGTCGCTCCAATTATTCCATTCTCGTCTCGTGGAAGTGCGATTGACATTCCAGAAGAGCACCCTGAACCACCGCTATCAACACCACCGCCGCTGCCGCCGCCGTCGCCCATATCCGTGCACCACTCCAGCGTGAATTGCCGGTCAGACTTACCCTGGACGAGTGGGTGTCGATGTAACTGTCGAGCGCAAGACAAAGTGGAGTGCTACGGAGGTAGGCAGGCAGTAAACGGAAGGCACGGGACAGAAAGGACGACGAGGAGAGAAAGAGGGGAGCGGGAGAGAGAGGACGACCAAGAAAGAGGAGCGGGAAGGTAGACGGCGAAATGGAGAGACGGCAGCTATCGCTTTCTCGTCGTGTTTCGAGGGGTTAAGGGGATCTAGGATCTCCCGGACGGCAGAGAGTGCGGTTACGTGGATCATCCATGCGCTCAGCACTGCTTTTTTACCCCTCCTCCTTCGCCGGATTTTCTGTTACGTACGTACAGCGGAAAACTGGGGCGGAGAAAAACAACCAAGCGACGAGGATAAGTGGGAAAAGGCGCGGCGAAAAGGAGCAAAAAGGAGACGCGGGATGAGAAATGTGTAATTTAACCCCTTCGCGCACTCACGGACGAGTTATCGCGCGCGCGGCCCGGCCTCCGCTTTAAATTTATGAAGTTTTATAAATCTCTGCTTTTTTTTATTAGTAAATATACTGCGAGATAATTCTGTTCCTCTTTTTTTTTTGTAGCAAGACCTTCTGAATCGTTCTAGTTTCTCTATATGATCGCGTACATGTAGAAACACAATGATAAAATTTCACAACGAGGATGATGAATAAACTAATGGGTTAAATAAGAATATAAGATAATGTGTTGCTTGCACTCTTTGAGATTCAAAGACTTTAATTCATTCATTGTTGAGTTGTAAAAGGCGGGGTTCACGGTATCATAAATCCTGAAGAAGAGAGAAAAGAAGCGTGGCTGCAAAATCGCTTTCGCTGTTAATTAGCGACAGACGTACGAATGCCCTTATTTCACGGCGAATAAAACAACAAACGGGCAAATAAAACGGTGAACGGCTGGCAGATAAAGATCCGGTAATTCGTTAATTGGTTACTTGGGCAAGTGTAGCTGAAGCAAAGGATTACTCAGCTCCATTAAAGCACACGCAATGATCCGGTCTTAAAGTATAACCGTAGGCTGCTTTTTATCGCTCGTTTTATTTCTTCCAAACACCAAAGTACAGCCGGAATTATATCTGCATTAAACAAATCCCTACAATGTTCACGAACACACACATGTTTGATCCTCTTATATTAATTTCGCAAACTGTGTTGCTGTTATTTTTTATTTATTGACAAAAATGCTTGTTTCATAATGTAAAATGAGAGAAATATTCTCTGTAAATATGAGACAATTATTCTCTGTCTCTACTTTTCTGCTAGTAATATATTTTCCTTAAAAAGATCGGCAATTATTTATTCTTAATACGACGGACCGTGTTGCCGCGACCGGTCTTCCACAACACGTTTCGTAAATATCTCGGGGGGGCAAAGTTTACAAAGTTCCCAGCTTATTCTCGCTTAAACTCTTTCAATTAAACCGCGATAATTGTCGCCGCGTACACGGCTTATAATATCTCTTTTTATTGCTCCTCCCGCCCGAGTGCGTGTTCGCTGACAATACACGTTCTACCGCTCCTATTTCCGCTTTCCCAAGACGATAGGAAGGATATGACGCCTTCATTTTTTTCGCGAACGCACGTCAGTTCGCATCTCCTCCAGCAAACGACTCTTGTAAATCGCTCCCGCTGTCAGGTAATCCCAGAATTCCACTCGAAACGAACCACGTTAAGATTATTCGAGGAATAATGTTAGGAATGCAACCTACTCCTCGCCGTCATTCTTGTTTCTACCGCGAGGTGATTGGTACCGTTAGCTCCGCGTGTAACTACCTGCATCGGCTGCATCGACGGGGAGGGAAAAACAACCAAAAAAACGAAGGAAGATATACGAAAGGGACGAAGGGGAGAGCGAGCGGGGCACGGATTCTACGAGGCGAGTTATGCATTTTACGCACTTTCGGCGCCAGCGTTAATTGTGACGGCGGATATAATGGAGTCCCTATCGTAAAAGTCAGTCAGTCTGCCGCTTCGTGTTACCAGGAGAAAATCTTCCTCCATCCTGGGTAAACATTCAGGGGCCATTTTTTCACGAGCGCGATTCAACGAATCCGATTACAGCAATTTTTTCCTTTTTTTTTTTTTGTTAAATTTTGTTTCATAAACTCGCGCGCGCGTTTACTCGTTATACAACCGGCGCGATCATATATCCGAGCGTATTTTTTTTCCCCGATCGCCCTCGCTCGTTATCGCCGATAACTTTGAATATCACGTCACGGTGCCGTGGCAAGGGAACGCGTTCTCAGTTCGAGATATCAATGAGCATCAGTGATGACAGTTTAATACGAGACGCACCAGGTACTTTTACATTCCTTTTAATCCTGCGCAAAAGACCGATTCCGCGTTCCCGCTTTCATTTATTCACAGAGCTTTCATCTTTATGTAAGTAATAATCATATTTTTGCAAAATTTTTATAAATGTTTAAACGAATGTAAAAGACCGAATTTTTTTTTAGCAATTTAACATGAATTCGTGCGACGTCGTGTTCAAAGCTAATTTAAACTTTGCGAATCGCGGAACGTTAATTCCCGCCCTCCTGTCAGCCCGAATATTTCAATTTTTACTTTTCCCCCCGCGTAAAAGAGAGACGGGAACGATTTTTCCAAATAAATCGCCAACTCTCCAGGCTGCCTCGGAGATATGAGGCGTGCCGATCTTTCCGCTCTGACAGGATTCAACCGATTTATGCGCACGTCCGAAAAGATGATCGTTCGTATCCATTTCTGTCCTCTCCAGGAACACGGTGACGCGAATCGATGTCGCCCACGATTCCGATACTTTCCGCTCTGCTGCTCTCGTTGATATCAGGATCAGCGGAGGGCGGACAGAGGACGGGTTTCGATCTGTCGTTGCGACAAACTTTTCGATATTGGTGGGAAATATACAAGGCATACAACGAGGAGATGACTCTCGGTTACTGCTGGGCGGAGTATTTGTTCAAGAATCTCCAAGCAAACAGCGGATTGCAGACAAATGTATCCGTGCCGTCGCCCGCCGCGACGTGGAATTATTCCGACACGATCGTCGGGACGACGAGAAGCCAGGAAGGTCTATTTCCGCAAAACGTAACGGTCAAAAATGCGGTGACGCCGTTCGGAGAGACGCAGGAAGGAGAACATCCACGAGAGCAACGGTTGCAATCTACTACTTCCAAGTCCATAAACGATCCTGACGAACATCGAGTGAAACGAGTCGCTTCGCGATCGAAGACAATTCAAAGGCGAAAGAGATGGACGATGAATAAAATCGGGCGAGTTTCACGAGCTGTATCGAGTAATTATACGGAACGGAATAATGAAATTGATGAAAAGGAAAGAATTGCGTCGACGGTGGATTACGCGAAGAAAAGGTAAAAATATATCTCTTTCGTAAATAAAATTCTTGTTAATATTTTCCAGTATTATGTAGCTCGCCGCGATAAAGATTAATTTTAAAAGTTTTTTGCAAGCTTCCCTTTACAGCACGCAATCCACAAATCATACGTTTCTCTAAATAATTCTGGTAGCGTGAGCGCAAGGAGAACTTACGTTTAATATTTTTTCGCCGCTATAATGCGCTCCGTCGTATAAATTTTACCTTTCGCCCCCAGACGTTAAGCCGAAGATGTGATATTACCGCGTTAGTTCGATCCTTTTAGCCGCAAAATGACACACGTGCAAAAATTTTAGACAGCGACTGCTCTCGATCGTGGCGGAACTTTTGCGGAGGGCTCTAGGAGAGGACGGTCACGAGTCTTCATCCCGCGGGACCGGTTCGCACGCCGTTAATCCGACGCCTAAACTCAGGTACGATGACAAAGTCGATTTCGGATCGACGGATCTTGGGGAGGAGGATTCGCGTCGTAAAGTTTTACGTCCGCTGACGAGCCATCGTGACTCCATCGCCGAGGACGCTCTCGCGTCGCGTTCATTTTCACTCAAAGTTATCCGTGGAGGATCGCCCGGCGGCCAGCGGTTTCCCTTTCGATCGTCCTCGTCGTCGCAAAAAAGAAATTTGAGAGTAGACGAGATGCTATCTGATCCCTGGGCGTCGCGGGAAGATCACGAAATCGAGGACGATCCCGCAGGACCCCGAGACCCTTTGAACAACGACGGAAGTTCCTCGACGCCGTCGCGCTCGCAGTTCCGCCGAGTAAACGCGAGCGCCGAGCATCCTCGTATGAGTGTCGTAAAGTTGATGGATTCCGAGGGAAATTCATCGTGCAATCCGACGATAAATTCGAAAACGTTCCGTCGGAAGCCCGAGGAATTATCTCGCGATTCGCTTTTATCGCCTCACGGCGGAAGAGCCGTTGCCGAGCGATCGTTTCTCGAATCTCCAGGAAGTGGAGGAAAGGCTGTTGAAAGGAACGCGTTCATGCAATTCAAAACGGTCAGCGGAAGCGACACGAAGAAGCGAGACTCTCAGCGACCGAGGGAAGAGGAGAGCTCGAGGGACGGAAGGGACGTTTCGACAGCAATACATCCGTCCTTTTTGTCGGAATTCAGACGATCGCACCGACAAGCGCTTCACGAAAATCATAGCTTTCCCCCCGATCCGACAATCCCGCGGAAATCGAGACAGGACGACGACCTCGTTCGAACCGCGAGGAGCGTACCTTCGTTATCTAACGATAGACGATTTATCGGAGATTACGAGGGCTCGGCAAACCAGTCCGCTCAACACTCAAAGCTAATCGCCTTGCGAACTTCTCGAGATCCAAATGAATTATCTCTTGACCAGGAATCTACTATGCATACGTTTATTAT
Organism: Temnothorax nylanderi; assembly: GCF_030848795.1. Lineage (NCBI taxonomy): Eukaryota > Metazoa > Arthropoda > Insecta > Hymenoptera > Formicidae > Temnothorax > Temnothorax nylanderi. The sequence continues at coordinate 1,693,494 of NW_027249068.1, read as the reverse complement.
CGCTGTTTTCAGGACATTGGGACTGTTCATTGAAATGGGCCGACTGATCATGGATGTCGTGCAAGCAAATACGGCTCTTCTCTGCACAAAGGAATACGTATCGAAGAAATTTATTAAATGGATAGAAGCGGGAGCAGAACACGCTTTGACAGATTTTATAGATGTGTAAAATTAGATTAAAAAACCCGAAAAATTTCAAGCTATTCCTTTTCAAATCTTCGAGTACTCCACTCATTTTAAACAATAAAGAGATCTTTTGATGATTCTATAAAGAGAAAAATCCACGATGTTGTAGTGTAATGTTGATGTGAAAAATGTTTATCTCTGCGAAGTAGGACTGTTTCGTCTGACGATTTGCTTATTGAAATATTTTTGCTCATCGCCTACGAAATTTTTATTATTTGTATATTGAATTAATAAAGATTTCGTTTTGTACCGCAATGAAATGCTTTATATTTACATTTTTTGCGTGGGTTAAAACGTTAGCATGGCAATAAACAGTTTTTATCCAAAGTATAAAATTTCCAATAATTTAATTTGCGTATCTCGAATTTTTGTTCATCCTCGCACACACGTATAAATTTGTATATCCTTTATATCAATAAAGGATTTACAACTTTATACGTGTGTGCGAGGATAAATAAAAATTCGAGAGACGCAAATTAAATTATTGGAAATTTTATACTTTGGATAAAAACTGTTTATTGCCATTATTAAAGAGGAGCTCTCGATTAGTTTCAGGGCTAATCCGGGAAGACGTTCTACCTCGAAACATTTTTACACGGGCGCTCTTTAATCTACAATGATACATTATTTATCTCACGTGCGGATTCTGCGATACATCCTGCATTATCCTAATGACACACCTGTGACATCGCGGACGCTAATTACTTTCCGGAATCGTAATTAAGAAGGTCGAGTGATCCCCAGAAACAGATGTCCCCTGTTGACGGAGGCCCATCACGAATGAATTTTTGATGCCACCTGTTGCTATCGTTGTCTTTCTCCGCTCAAAGTCCTCTCCTCTCTTCGTGATCGTGCCGTGGCTAATACATCGAATATTATGTCAGTTATGTTATAACAGCGATGTGATCGACAACGAGGTCAAAGTGCCGCGAATGAGGCTTCCAGGAGCGAAAAGCTACATCAAATACGTCCGCCACGACAGTAACGAAAAACGAAAACTAGAAATCTGGATTTATTATTATTATTATTATACGAATATACCTCTTTCTTGTTTGCAACGTTAATCAAGGCGAATGTGGTATCGGAATTTTTCAATGGAGAAACGTACTTACTTTGAAAGTAAACAAAGCTATTAATAGATATAGAGAAACGTAAACTCTTAAATTATTCAGATCTCTTCCGATAGTGTTTTCGCAATAGACAGAGAGAGTCGCGCTTGCGGAAGGGTTAAAGTACTGTAAACAGGAACGGGGGTAGATCAATCACGAGGTAACCGCGTGGGCGGTCGTAAAGAAAAGTGTGTGAAAAGCGTGGATGCGGATATAAAAGGCGCGACAAAATGGGGCCGGTTAATTATGTAGGTGACCGAAATACGCGAGAATCGCGCGTTCTTTCATTCCTTCGCGTTAACGCGCTGGCGGATGTACGGGGATCGGTTGACGGGCGGATGCTTGATAAAAAAGAAAGGAGAAAAAAACCGTGACTGGGGTGTGTTTCCGCGGATGAGCTGGACTATCCAACTCGTCACGCGTCGCGCTTTGTGACACGCGACGGGTCAGATCATTCATAGAGAAATTCATTATTAAGAAGTCTCTTAAGCATCCTCACAAAGGATCGTCTTTACGTTAAGAAGGAGACTGCTCTGGATTACAAGAACATCAGGCAAAAGAGAGGGAAAGAGAGAAAACTCGACGCTTTTTCGAAGCCGTCGACGGAAGCCTATTTTCGTCCGTGCGCTTTCAGCGTGCTTATCCAGTATCTCGCGCGATTCCACGTCGCTCTATTCATAACGAGAGTGCCCTATCAACGGGAGTGAATCCCCGAAGAAAGCGCGATACGGCCGCCGAGTCGGCGCGCTCATTAATATTTAATTCTTAATCACGCCGAGCCGTCCGCGGGCCTGCAGTGGCCACCCTCGGCACAAGTGGATAGGGATCCCTCCTAGGGGCCGGGATAACAGAAATAAAAGATTCTCTTCTCTTTCGCGTCCCAGGGGGTTTCTGACGCGTCTTGACTTGCAAGAAAAAAAAAATGGAACGCCTTTTATATTAATCGCGCGAGAATATCGAAATTACGTAATGTGTTCGGTGTCAAGAAGCTTGTAATTACGCTTGTCCGCGTAAACGTGAATTTAATGAGGATTATATTCGTCTAATAGCGACTACTCGATACAGTTGCCTCCGCCCTCGTGAACTTTCAAATCTTCGCGCAGCGGATAATTACTTTCATATTGAGAAATCCATAATGGCGTTTTCAGAAACGAAATTAGATATATACGTGGGTTACGGACGGGATGAAACGCTCGCAAAGTGCTCTCCAAACTCTCAAGCATTCCAGATTAAAGCCCTCACTTTATTTGTACCCCGGGGGGGCGTACCTACGTACCACCGCCGCATTCGTATTACCCAAGTCCGAATTATGAGCATACCAGTGTCGAAACACGGACTCCTCCTCTCCTGTAATCGAATAAATTTTACTCGTCTCCCCCGCCTGCGGAAAGGAGACCGTTGAAGAGCATGGGATATTGAAGATCACCATTACGCAGTAGGGGTTCTGGGACGTTGGAAAGCGCGATAAGGGCTGTGAAATCTCGAGTCGACGAGAAGTCCGTTAGTATCATCATCATCATCATCATCTTGGGCGACATCGCCGAATACCTACGATTTTCCCAAGGAAGTAAGGAGAAGAGGGAGAGAGAGAAGAGAGAGGAGAGAGAGACACAGCTATTTGCGAGTCTGTTGCAAGCGGGAAGGATGAGAGACCGAGAAAAGAGATACAATTCGATCCTACCTCGACAAGCGAATATCCTCCACGTCATATAACTAACTCCGTGACGATTTAATCCTATATCGGATCTCCTCTGTGTATCGGGGATACAGTAACATATCCAGCCGCCGCTAAATCGATCAACCTGAGGATAGCTCCGCGTGGCTGTATACAGAACTATAAATAATACATTCGGAGGACTTGGACACGAGTCATATACGTCAGATAAAAATGACCTTTATCCGAAAAGAGATAATTAGGGTCCTGCAACGGAAACTTTTCAGGCGCGCGTGGAATACTTCCCGTACAAATGATGGATATTTAATGTTAAACTGTACAACTGTTTGCGTCATTATTAAAACGACTATTTTGGAAGTTTCTTGTTTCCCACATGTGTGCGCACGTAACACTTTCCACACGAATAATGGATATATAATATTAAACGGCAATTGATTGCTTTACTCGTGTGTGTTACAATTAAAACAAAATATAATCATAGAGCCCACGTATCTTCAGGAAACTTGTCAAATTGTAATATTTAATTTGCGCCTGGTATTTACGAAAACATTAGAATGCATTTTCATGCATTTACATTTCATATTACGCAGAAACAATTTAACATTCATAATAAGTAAGACTCATTCTGCTAACATTGCCAGGATATGCAATAAAATAACGAGGTAGTTGGAAGTTGCGGAATGTATGAGCATTAAAATTTCAGTTTGACGGAAAATCCGTGGCTGCGAGACGTCGAGCCGCACTTTCTTCGTCCTCGACTCGCTCGAGGCGATTAGCCCGAGCAAATTCAATACTCTCTCCCGCTCAGGCCATAATTATCCGATATGCAGAACAGAGCGCGTTAAGTGCCGGGTAAGTGCGCAGCTATGAGCGTAACATGCCCTCGTAACATCCGCGGCCAAATTTACTTGCTATTTTGCCGCGCGAAACTTCGTTTCGTGGTTAAATCGTTTCGTGGTACTTACTATCAACGAGCATTAACCGCGCGGGCTCCGGTTAAGTCCCCTGAAATCTCCAGATGAAGATACTCCGCCGGATTTCTTCCGTGGCGACCCCGTAGACCGTAAAATTGACCAAACTTGCTAGCCAAGTCGCCGATGCGCGATTCGTTCAATTTACCGTAACGGCCATAAATGTTTAACTAAACTCGTTCGGCTCCTGCTTTGCGAGAACAAACTGTTATGTACAAATAAAAAGTTAAAAAGTAAAAAGGATGAAGAAGCAAGGGTGAAGTAAGATTAAACATTGAGTACGGATTAATCAAATGTCTAATATAAATTGTAAGGAATATTGGATATTGTTACTCAAGGAGTATTTGTCCTGCATTGAATTGGGAAAATGGAGCTGGTAAATATATTTGAGTGAGGATATGCGTGAAGGCGCATGTAGAAGGAGTCGCGATCCAATATGCAAAACGCAATATACTCGATGATTAAAATTTATATTAACTAAATTTAATAACAGCTTAAAGTGTACAAGTAGTAGAAAAAATGGTTCCTCTTGATCATATATCTACAACAAAATTGTACCCATATGAAAGAGGGCCCAGTGGCGCAATTGATACCGCTGAATAAGTGTACGGGTAAAGAACACGACACATTAATCTTTCTTACAATTATGCCGTTTCTCTATTACTTATCGATTTCATTACTCGAAAAAAAATCATTGCGTCTCCTCCGTTACTCAGTGGCCTCAATTGTTCCACCTCACGTCAACAAAAATAAGCTCTGTATAAATACGTCGTAGGATAAAAAATCGCGTCAGTCGCGTTTCCCAGGGCCGATGTTCTTCTGCGTCAACCACGCCGGATCGATGGCAGACAGACCGCGAAGGTAACATCTTCCGGTGGCTACGACCTCCGTGAATAGCAGTAACGGCGGCTTCGTACCGTGCAACGTCGAGGAAGGGTGTATGGTTACCGGCTGTTTCGAGTATACCTATGCCGTACGTGTAATACGATTACTTGAGATTCTCTTCGCTTGTTTGCTGATATAGGAAACTCAAGCAAGGCAGAGATACAAACAACAAAGGGAAATATCAAGATAAGAATGATGTGAAATTATTTGTGATGTATTCCGCGCATATCTCTCCATGACTGTGCCTCTCAAATCCTTATTATTCAAACGACACAAAATAAATATTGTAAATAAAATGAAAGAGAAAAGAATAATCAATCGTTTTAATCTGCTGATTAAAGTTCGCTAAAATGACATAAAGAGAAATAATTAAAGTATAAAAGTTTCAAGACATCAGTGTGATTAAAAATACTTGTTTATAAAACTATAACATATTGTATTTCGTTAAAAATAATAGTTTAGTCTTAATCAACGAAAATTCCACAATTCATGTAGATCAATGTTTGAAAGATTTTTATAATTACATTTTTACGTACTGTTTCATAATAAAGTTAGCTGGCAAAAGAAAGAATATTTTATTGAATACTAGGAAATTGACAGTAAGAAGAATATAATAATATCGAAATAATATAGTGAGAGAGTACATTTACTTACCGTGACATACGTCTGGTCCCTCTGCAGCTCGGCGAGGTTCTCGTATAATCCCTCGAGGAAAGCTTTCCTGAGTTGCTTCGTATTCGTTCCGCAGCTCGCCCTCTCCAAATTCGCACGTTCCGCCAACGCCGCAAGCTGTTGCCTCACTTCCGACCCATACTCCAGATTTCGATGGTGCAAGAAGTTATCGTGGCACCACGCCTTCTTCTGCGTAACATTTTGGTATGCCCGGAACACATTCAATAACGTTACGTGATCCCCCTCAGGCGAAGCAAATCTGAAACCACCCCGATGAGAGTTACTCGGGTAGCTATTAAATAATAACTTACTTAGCCAGTCGCGAACCGTGATGAAAAATACACTCTATCGTGGATACAGTGCTCTCCGTAATAAAAATGTTCGTAAAATGTTCAAAAATCTGCACGAAGATAAAATTATCTTGATCTCTTTCTACTCATCCTTATACTCACAATCAGTACTTTAAGACGATAAATAGATTGCAAGCAAGAGCCGTACCGCGAGCGTGCATTGTAAGCCTGTTCTCTCTTCGTGGGTGGGTCCATGAAAATCGATTCGCCCGATAATAAAGCGATAACCGTCAGTGCTTCCTCCAGACACCTGTGTTCCACCGACGCGAGGATCACTTTGGTAAATCGAGGGTCTAACGGGAATAGTGACATCGTTCGGCCGAGCGTAGTCAGCTGCGGTGGAGATCCTTTTAAGAGGGATTAAATAAGAATTTATTGTCTTGAAATTCTCCCGTTACTCGCGCATGATATTATGAAATAAAAACAGTAAACAGCCGCAATTATTTTCTTTCATCGCGTCTGAATCTCAATATGAAAAAAATCTATCACTATCTGTTTAAGTACTAAATAAGGAAACTTTTATTTTAAAAATTGCATAAACAAAAATTAATAAGAAATTTAATAAGCATAATTTAATGAGCACTGTTATGTCTAAGTAAAATTCTAATTTTTTTTAAACGAACATATTGAAGAAAATGTTTTCATTTGTAAATAAACAGATTAGCGTTCGTTACCTTTAACTGCGCCCAGCTTTTCTAAACAGCTCACAGCCACGTCTACACCCTCTTTGGGTGGTTTGTCCATGAAATCGAAGGTGGTGATGTCAACGCCGATAGCGAGTAGTTGCAGAGCGACTCCCGCGAGAGAGCACCTTTGAATTTCTGGTATCGGCATGTCCTTCATCTTCTCGAATTCCTCTCGTGTGTAAACTCTATAACATTTGCCCGGTGCTTCGCGAGCGGCCCTACCCGCCCTTTGCCAAGCCTGTGCCTGTGAGACTTTCTCGACCCTTAATACGTCCAACCCCGTCGTTGGATGATGTGTCCTTGCTTTGACGACACCGGTATCGATCACGTGACGAATTCCTATGTGTAACGTCGTTATTAAATTTTCAGATCAGATTTTAAACGATTGTGAATTCGAAAACAGCGAGCGCTATGTAATTAATGCTGAAATAAGCGCGACGTTGAAAATAACATAATTAATAATATCGTTTATTATCGCGTTGGAAAAACTCCATAAAAAGATTTTAAAAATAAACTTCCTTTACATCTTGTCTTACCTTTATAATTATCTGATGTAAAAAAAACCTTAGCGCTAATAAAAATATTTATTTAGCCCTATTTTTTATTTAGAAAATTAAGTAACGGAAAAGAGATAGTAAAGGTGTATATGCACCGCCAATCGTGACGGACGTCTCGGCGACGTTTGTCGATAGTATTAATTTCCGCATTCCCGGTGCCGAAGGTTTGAAGGCCTCTAACTGTTGGTGAGTGGGCAGTGACGCGTATAAGGGAAAGACTTTCAGAGGCGGATATTCTTCTTCATCTAGTTGTTTAGCTATATTTCGGGCGGCCACTGCAGCCGCCTCTATTTCTTCTTGGCCGGTCAAAAAGATGAGAATATCCTCACTAGAAAATAAAAAATCAAACGATTACTAGAACATAATTGAAATGTATGGCTATGACAGAACGACCGATTCATGGGTCGATAGGTTTCGGGTTTGACGACCTTCATCTCACGTGTATCTCGGTTTATAAGAGATTGATTTGAGGTCTTTGAAGGAGTATGTGATGAAATTGCAATCCATTTCGAAAACAATAAATTCTTTAACATACTAGAACATAATTTATTCCTATATTCGTCGTAGAACACGTAGTTTATATTCCGTTTTAGAATTTCGTGCCGTTCTTACTTTGGGGGAGTCTCGCGGTGAATTTGAAACGCCGTAGCTAGTGCGGCGAATGCATAATCCTGTTGCGAGGACACCGCGTGAAAAATCCTCAAGGGATGCTGACGGCCCTCCAAGTACAGTGCTGGTGCCTGGAAATACTCCTTGAACTTAGTGGGGTCCATCGTGGCTGACATAATCAAAAGTTTCAAGGGCGGCAGATTCTTTAACTTTCGCAAATTCTGCGCTCGTCTCGTCACCCCGAACAGAACGTCGGTCTGCACGGATCGCTCATGAGCTTCGTCGAGTATCACCACCTGTTGCAAAGTTATAAAACTCATGCAATAATCGGGTAGGCAGTCAGATAAGTAGCAAAGGGGAATGTTTAGAGAGATTCTCTAGTTTTCAGGAAGATTACTGCCGGTTTTAAATATAATAATAACTTAACGGAAAAGCCTTTTACTGTTTGTTAAAATGTTAAAGCATCTAATTTACAAGAACTGAATTTAATTTAAAATAGACTGATTCCAGAACATATTTTGCATAAAATTAATAAATAATATTGTAATAATATCTTTCGTTACGATGCAAGTTTATCATTTAAAATTAATTTCATTATTTATTATTAATTTCAAATATAGTCTTGCTCCTCCAATGACTGCGTCGTTTAATACAACAATTGTAATAATAATATGACGATAGTATACCGAGTAATCCGACAGGATCTCGTCAGTCATCGCCTCTCGCACCATCATGCCATCCGTCAGATATTTGATCCTTGTCTGCGACGAAGTGCAATCCTCGAAACGGACGCAGTAGCCCACCAATTTTCCTGGTTTCACCCCTTGTTCCTGGGCGACCCGGCGCGCCACGCTGACCGCCGCTATCCTACGCGGTTGCGTGATGCCGATGCAGCCGGACGACCCGGCGATTCCGGCCTGGAGCAACAGTTGTGGGATCTGCGTGGTTTTACCGCTGCCGGTCTCGCCTATTATGATGAGAGTACTGTGTCGGCGTATCTCGTCTAACAGCCTGAAAATTCACGAGCAAAAAGTTTATATAAACTATAAAGAATATATAATATAAAGAGTATATTACATAAAGAACATATAATATAAATAAGGAATATGTAAAGAATATGTAATATTAAATAAGTAATTGCCGATTTGATGAAATACCCATTGTTTTTTAAAGATGATCTTTTAGGGCCAAAATGTTTATTCTACATTTTCTACAATATGCATATATACGCTAGGCAATTATTATGAATTCTATTTACATATCTATTATATACAATATAATAAATTATATTATTTATTCTACTTGTGTAATATAATATTTGTGTAATACAATATATGAAGCATAATATCTATTTTATGTTCGTGTAATGTAATAAACGTATATAATATTGTTGTGATATAATATATGTAAAATAGATAAATAATATATCTATTTTACTTACATAACAAAATATTTAATAAATTTTATATTTATTAAAAATTAAGTTAAAAATTTACTATGTATCACTTATGTATATATATATATATATATATATACACATATGTATATGTGATACAATGTATTATAGCATCAGCTTCTTCTAATAAAAATAAAATATATTTTTTGGATAAAATATATTTTTAGAAACAATTTTTAGATTAAAATTTATTTATGCGCTTAAATTATTATTATATACATACATAATTACTTAACACGTACACAGTTTGATTATTAAATGATATTATGTTATAAAATAGAAAAAAATAATCTAAAAATATATATTTAAATAAACAAAATAATCGTCAGTATTTTCTACCTTAACGACCGCGAGTAAGTGCGGTTGTGACGAAAATTATCCTCGTTAGCTAATTTGCAATCAGCAGCGAGTGACGAGTCTCCATTTTGAAACATCCTGTATATGCACCATGCACCATGCACCATGCACCGCGTGCACGACGCCGAACGTCGCGGACGTCATGCCCCTTTTTCCTTTTTAGTCGCGCATAATCGCGTAAAGGGTTACATCTCTCAATCACTCGAGAAACTTACCGTTTACGGAGGATATAAACGGGCAATGATTTTCTCCGCCAGCCGACGTTCGTTCGATCGCTGTTCGTCGCGTTCCCGACTCTGCTGTCCTCGCTCGTTTTCTGCACCTTGGCGGAATTTTCGCGGAACACGACGGTGCCGGGCCGCTTCATGGCCAACTTGGACGACTTCCCCATCGCGTTGTACTTGGGAATCTTGGGATCCGCGTCGTCGTGGACCCTCATCTCGTCGCGGACCGCACGGAGCGTGCCGATACGTACGTGCGCGTATACGCGTATGTGCCACTTGCGGCACTCGCGGGTTGCGGGCACGGCACAGCCGAGCACGTGTTGCGCGCTACAGCACTATACAGCTCACTACAGCTGCATACAGCTGTTCCGTTCCGTGCTCGCTGGTCCGCACGCCCTCTCGGCGTGTATGCGGCGTACGCCGCCCGTTCCGGAGTCGGTGGTCGGTGCACCGGTTACGCGAAATACCGAGTTCTTGGAAATTCTTTGCGTACCGGACGTGGACATGGGTGCGTGCGACGCGGACAAAGAACACTTGGCGTTACGTATTTCCGGAGAAGCGAGAAGGTGCCACGGATCCTATGTATGAAAGCTAATATTTCATATAATAGTAAATATAACTGATGTTAACGGAGTAGTAGTAAATATTACAATATGTTAGTGTAAAACGATAAACTTTTAATTGATTCAATATAAAAATACATATTTTACATAGACATAAATATTATATTATAAAATATATTTTTATATTTTTGTATTTTTTTTTTATAATTAAATCGGGAAATAGGTATGTGATTCATAAAATTACAAATTCCTAATTTTCAGAATCTCTCTCAGATTTTGTAATTTATATAATTTTGCGATTATCTTCATCTTTGACAAAATTTGTACGAGTATTTAATCAAAATCATATGAAGCTTATTTGAAATCAAACGAAAAACGTGCCTACAAATCTCTCATTCAGTTATAAGTTCACATTTTTCATTTTTTTTTTTTGAAATTCCAAAGAATGTAAATAAACTTAATCAATAATTCTGTTTATATTTTTTTATTGTGATCAATGCATTGGCGATTGACCCAACGCGTTTGGTAATATTTCAAATATTTTTTATCATGAAAAATAGGAGTATAAAAGTTATAAGAAATGCAGATCTCTGCGCGCACACGAACTCTCTGCCTCTTTGACTAATGATACCTTTAATGATTTAATGCCAACGTCGGCGTTGCACATCGGTTTTTTATCGTATTGTGTGTCGTGCAACAGTAATGTATTCATATCCCGACGTTGTCGAAATTAACTGGTCACGAGAGAGAGTCTTATCGCCAGAGAGCTTGAACAATGTCGCATATATTAATTAAAACGTACAAAATAAGAAGTAACGGATGGCTCTTTTAATACAATTCATTATTTCACCGAAATGATTTTGACGAAAAAGGACAATGGTCAAAGATCGAACATTTATTATAATATTACATCAATATATATATATATATTACACGTCAAATATCTTATGAACAAGTAACTTCGCAACGCTTATTTTTTAAATTAGAGGTAGAGAGAATGATTCCACCATTGATAAAAGATCTATAATTGTGCCATCGTCATGAATTGTCAAAAGTTTCGTATATATCACGTGTAACTGTAATCGGCATCGATCGAGACTATCAAAGAAACAGCTACAATACGCTTGTTAAAACGTAATCTCTAATCGAACAGTAACTGCGTTACGAAATTATCACAGATCAAGCTGTGTGTAATAGGAAGACATAATGAGCCAACATTTCGACGAGACTTTTTAAGTATTTTTACACACCTATTTGTATCATGAATTTGGAACTAAATTATCATCGTAAAGGTCGATGAATTGGCGTAATCGCATGTGGTGGTACCTAGAATTTAAAAACGCGCGTTATTAAAGAGTTACGATTTACACACTTTTGGATTTGTTATCACTTACATTCTGGTTTTTACTCATCCGTTTATCGCCTAATGTTACAGAAAAAATAAAAATGTATAACTTTAATAAAATCGACTTACCATTGCACCAATGCGAGACAAGTAACGATTTCGTATACTGATGTCAGATTGTGGCTGCATAAGACTATCCGCCGAGAAATCCGATGTGCATTCCGACGATAATAATTTTTCTCGCTCCAAATTTTCAGGCGTGCATTGAACTGCCTCGTATCGTTCTCTTTGTCCTGGCGTCATGTTGAGATAACCGCCACTTGTTGCCATGTCCGACACCCAGATTGCACCGGCGGTTATCAGTGAAACTATTGCACAAATCATGAAATATGTTATTTGTAATGAAATTTCTCGCATTTCCATCTCACGGTGGAAATCATATCTTGAGTTTCCAAGTTCGCGAAACTACTCACTCCAAAGCCAACCGAGGAAGAACATCTCGAGCATTAAATATCCTCCTTTGTCGACAATTATACCAGCCACAATTGCGACTACAGCGAGACCTAAGTTTTGTACAGACTGCGCTCTAAAAAGATATTAATTTTATTTTTAAAATTTTTAGTATTATCTTTAGTATTATTTGCTCTGAGATTGCCAATGAATAAATTACTTACATTCCATAAGCAGTTCCAAGTTGATGCTCTGGCGTCACAAGTGCAATCAAAGGCCACAGGCTACTAGCGAGCATAGAATATGCCAGTCCCATGAGAACCATGCACACGTAAGGGTTCAAATAGGTAAAAGCGAGCAACCCATGAGCAATGATAGTCACGCAGATACTAATGAACACCCACGATACATTTTTACCTGTTCTATCCACCATGTAACCTAACAGAGGCGAAGCTATCGCCGATATCGAATAAACAAGAGAATTTACTGTATTTGCTGCAGATGGATCAAATTCATATTTCCGCTCGAAAAATACTCTGAAACAAAATTAACGAAACTCTTATTTTTATGTATAATTGTTATGCATGAAAAGTCGAATAAGAAAATGAACTTCTAGGATGAATTTTAATGCAATATCATTATTTTATGCACTTTGACGGATGCGATTTGAAAAAGTTGTATCGTGCAATAAGATTTTATGCTGTCGAGCACTTACTTTCCCAAAGCGATGAAAGGGAATATCGCGACGTAATAAGCAATGCAAATGAGCGCGACCAACCAAAAGATTGGCTTGAAATCTTTGACGTCCCTTAAACTAACGACCTGCGGTTCCTGTCCCTCGCCTCGTCGGAGCAATCTCTCGGCCCGTTTATCCATGAAGCCTAATACACAGGCGCATATCATCGACATCACACAGGTGATGGCTGCGAGAAAGAGAACTACTCCGATACACTTTGGGCCCTTGTAATATTGAGCCACGTAGTTGTATACTGGCTCCATTACTAAGAAGTTCACGGTCGATCCTACTCGGGCGAAGCTCAACTGCAGCCCGAACACCATGTTTAACTCTTTCCCTTTGAACCAAAGGACCGCATAACTGTTCTGCGCAACTGCCAACGACTCTGCGCCGATTCTGCGGAAAAGGAACAATGGTTAATTTGACGATTTTACAGAAAGACATATATGATAGTTCTAAAACATTCTGCATTCGATGGAACAACACCGTAGGCGTAAACATACCCAAAGACAAATCGACCAAGCATCATCAGCCAAAAAGCATCGATCATAGCGCCACTTGCAAAAATAATCTGGCCGATCAACGTGAGTCCCATGTATATCACCGTACCCAGCCGAATTCCAAAGACGCTATCCAACAGGAATCCGCCGATGAAGCAGAGAATGACATTCGGCCAGGAATAAATGGAATACAGCAAGACAAATGTGCTAGTTGACATGTGCAAGTCAGTTTTAAAATTATCCTGCAGCGCGCCCGGATTATCGAAGCAAAAATACGAGCCTGAAATAAAGGGCATACATTGAAATTCCTGCTGGAGTTGCAGTGAGACAAATTTTTCTGAAAGGCTTAGCTCTCCTTTCTTCAATTAGAACAGTTAGATAACACAGAATATTATTTGTTAAGAGCTTTACAGTCTGATAAACGAAGATACCCTATCGTGCATACGTAGCTCGATTGTGTCATAGGTTCTGACATCGTTTATACAACATATGGCCAATATTTAAAAAAAAAACCTTGTGATAAACTCGTACAAAGAGGGCGTTCATGATACGCCTTATCTCTAGCCAATGTCAAATTTTTTCTTTGCGATTAATAACAGGAAGACACAAGATAGAATGCACTTAAGCAATTTCCAACTCAACTCAACTAATTATTCTTTCTTTATCGTGTCTCTGTGTATCCAATTTTGGCTATTGAGTCACAACTAGAGAACATTTCTCATAAACGTAGACGAATAGATAGATGCGTTTTATAAATGTGGATAGATTTTCATTAGAGATTCTAATATTGAGTAAGTTCTGCATAGTGCAAAATATCAAATTATTACACTTGGTATTGAAAAGTATTAAACGTTATTAGTATTGAAACAAATGGAAGTTTCAGAATCGGATGACTTTGGACTAAAATACATTTCTATGTGTGAATAGAAGTCGCGGAAATGAGGCATGTGACAATGAGTCTCTGGCGAGAGGCAACGATTACGGATCTCATTCGCGACCCGTTCTTTTGACAGTGACACCATTCTGGCGCAACGCTGTGATAGGTAAACAACGGAGCGACGCTGTTCGTATATCGACGCGTAAACAAACAGCATCGCGTCCCGCGAAATTAAATACGTCAGCGATCCGTACCGAATCCGAGCAGACACATGAGCGCCAGCCCTAGAAATCGGTAGGGCGCCTTTTTCGGACTGCAGCATCCCTGAAGGGCCGCCTCGTCCTCGGATCGGTCCAAAGTGTCGCCGCCCGAGTTCTCCACCAGGCCTCCCTCCATGTCGTCGTCGTTATCGTTATCGCGACGTCTCTGTCGTTATTGTTTCAAGATTCCGCTAAGTTGTCGCGCTTTGTTTGCCCTCGGACAGCACAGCCACTCCGCCCGCCGCAGGTGTAATCGAGTCCAGACAATGATCAATTTGCGTAACGCCTCTCTCTCTCTCTCTCTCTCTCTTTTCCCCTCCCCCTTCACGTCATCACGCGCGCGAACAAAAGGGATCGGCGATCGGCGATCGGCCGCGATCGATGGAACGACGCCGATCGACTACTCCGATGAGTCCGACTGCATCGCGCGGCTAGTGCCGAGTGCCGTCATTGTCGATCGGTTAATCTGTCAGTTGGCGGTGTGCGTCGGTATGCGTCATTCAGCGAGATACACTGACACAATCGGCATGTGAGAGTGACGCGGCTTTGGACGCCCTGGAGAGTCTGGACTCTCGCACGCGCGGCAAAGTCCCTACGGACTCCAAGTACCAACCAGAACGGAGGAAACTACCTAAGATTCGTTATTTGGTAGCTGAATTTTTTGTATCTCTTTTTCTTTCTCTTTCCAAAAGAAAATTCCATTAATATTCTTCATTTGAGTGCAGAAAGTATAACATAATGCAGCTACAAGGAACAGATTTCTAATCTTTGTGCATTCTCGAGGCACATTATTATATGCTCTTCTGAAAATAATTTTCTCAATAATCTCAATTCTATAGATACTGAACGTTTTTTTTTATGTCTTTTTGAAATTCCACAGCAAATTCTGACTGACTTAATCAGCGATTGATTTATTAAGTGGTACCTATAATATTTTTTTTATATTAATTTAATATATGGATAGAATCTACCTTTTTATCTGATCTTTCCTGCATTAATACCGAATCTCACTTGTAAATTTTACTGCAACCTGAATAAATGCTGCGGTAAAATAATAAAATAAAGTCTGTATTTGAAGATGAATAAAGGAAAGGAGGTCGCCAGATGAACTAGGTTTTCATAAATTTATTGCAAAAAGGTAACTTATAAGTGTACACGAGACTGATGCTTAAAACTAGTTAAAATTCGAATGTTCAATGAACAATTAGATGATGAAAAAAAGATGAGGATGGCATCACCAGCTTTTTAGTTCATTTTTCTTTTTACTTAACTTATGAACGAATGAACTAGTTCAACCAGTGACTTCTTCAGTGGCGCCTTCCTCGAATTCGAGTTTCACTTGACACTCCTCAGGGAGTCCCTCAACGTCCACTTCCGTTTCCGGCGCGTTCAGCATGTTGAGCGTGACCTCCGCCGATTTTCCCATGAGGCTCTGGTTCCCCGACGTCGATTGCTGCTTAACAACCTGTTGTTGCTGAACCAGCGTGGACTGTTGCGCCTGCTGGGGTAGAATTTGTTGTTGCCTGACCGTCATCCCCGCCTCCTCAAACGCCTTTTTCTTCAGGGTCGTTCGTATCTGAGAGCTGGAAAAGAAAACGATACGTTCGGTGTGAGATTCGGACTGACTGCCAGGACTGGCAGCCTGTGAAAACTTACACCGTCCGACTCTTGATGTGCTCGCTTATTCTGCTCAGTTCTTCGCTGAAGACTCTGACCGACTGACGGAGCATCTCAATATCCTCGTCAGCCCATTTACTACGCATCGAGGGGGATAGGAAATTAAGAAAAGAGCATGGGGCCTGATATAATTGTATACGAGATGACACTCCAATGGTATACATCGGAAACTTATTGGAAACAAGAAAAAAAGCTATTTTGTGACAAATATAATGCAATATATACCACCAGAGAGTCATCCTATACAAATATTGCCATAATAATCATGACGGAACTGTAAATCTTTTGTATAATTTTAAAATACTTGTAGAATTACTTTCCAGACTATTAAGACTATCTGCACGTTTGCCTCCAAACTATATATTTTATGGTTGTATGTCTAAGGTCGGTATTCATAGTCGGTTCTTATATTTAAGACTGTCTTAAGTACAACCTTTAAGATGTCATGAACCAATCACAGAGCCGTATTAGCATCTTAAGACATTACTTAGGACGATCTTGAAATAAGATCCGACTATGAATACCGGCCTAACTTACCCCGCTAGGGAATCTGATGTAGGATGCAGCTGCATCGTCAGCTCACCTAGCTTGTTGAAGGCTACTCCAGCTGCGGCAAAGATCTCACCCACCTAAACATGAATATATAAATGATTATATATAACGGTCATATATATTTAATTAATATTCGTTATGATTTAAAATTCTTTTCACTGTTAGTTTAACCTATAAACATAATAGTACTTTTTGTATTCGATGTTTCGAGATCTCAGTATTTCTTCTCCGACTCGTCGACATTGCGCAAGGACTTGCGAGACAATTTAAAACAAAATATGGCAAGATTGTCTAAAAGTTTCTACCCTCACCTTGCTCGCAGAATTCATGTTAGTATCGTTGCTGTTATTGTTATGCCCGATGCCCGATTACGACCGGAACTGAAGGTTACGACAAGAGCGACGACATTTGTACACTGTTGACACTATTTCGAGAATTTTGAGGATTTAAAATTTCTGTCGGTGATTATAAAATCAAGTAACGCCGATTTACCTATCGTTAATAAAGATTCTAGTGACTTTTACCTTTACCAACTAACGGTAATTACAGAAATTTTTTTTGTAATTATATCGATATCAATTATCAACGAAAATTTAAATTTTCAAAAATCGATAATAACGTAAGACTAATCAAAATCGTAAAAATTGTAATTTTAAGAATTCTCAGAATTTTAAGTCTCAAGTCTAAAGATTCAAATTGTGAAAATATAAATGCTCATAGAAGTATCAGGAGAACATAATCACGTAGAGGGTATTACTAATGAAAATTTTTGCACGTTATAAAATTGTTAGTTTACACACATTCGAATTACGAAAATTTAAATGCTCAAAAATGAACAAAGCATCAGGAAGAACATAATCAGCTAAAACGTGGCACACGTAAAAAAAACCCCATGCGCTAGAATTTGCAAAGCTTTATTACACATTTCCTGTCGTTATCTACAAGGATAAAAAATGATTATCGCTATGTCGACACACTCGCAGACGCATACACAGTTACGACGTATGAATATTTAGAAATAATGCGGCATGCGGTACATTCACAATTGATACAATTTCATGTACCGAGGGTATTTATGATCCGAATGCACGTAATCGTGCACATTTGCCGATCCTTTACGATTCCTGCTTCCTTTCGTAGATCAGAAGCATGCGTCCCCATTCGTTGCCCGCGGTAACGGCGACTCTTCGAAAGTCGCAGATCCTCCGCAGAATGTCCTCTATGTGCTTCATCGGATTACCGGTGTACTTCAGCTTCTTCAGCAGGGGAAAGTCCCCCAATCCCGCTCTTCGCAGTCTTCTCTCAGCTTTTCTGTAGCATCTCCAAGGCTGCGGCTCGACGACGATCATTTCCGCCAGCTCGCAGGCCCTTCGCAGAAACTCCTCGAGACCGTCGTCGCCGTGATTCAGGTGTATCCACATGGTGATCGAGAAGCAGAACACCACGTCGAATCGCGTTTTATTAAGCTGCGCCAGATACCGCCTCAGCGTCTCGTCGCAGTCCTCCGACAAAAAGTCCAGACGCTCGAAGGTCACGCGATCCGGGCGCGGATTGCGCTCGCGCGCTTTCTCGATCAGGATCGGGTCGAGATCCACGCCGATTAAGGAGATCTCGGGCTGATCTTGCGACATGGCCTCCTCGAGGAAGTCGCGTAGAACGTATGTGAGATCCTGCAAAACGCGTCGTACATATACAGTTCGCTCAGTTCGAGCGAAGAATTAAATATAAATATCTAACAATAAGATTTAGATATGCAGCATCCTTTCAACTATACAGATTGCGGAATTGAATCTAAAATGGATTTTTGCCTAATCAACGGAGTATCGTTATTTGTACATATTTCTTAAATATGTACAAATACCAATTTAAATATTTAAATAAAAATTAAGACACACAAAGTAGTTGACATTTGACGTTTAAACAACGCACTAAAAACATATGTTACTGGTTGAATTCATCGAGATAAAACATATCTAATCTGCATCTCCTAATTTAAATTCGTAGCTACGAAATATTAGAATAAAATTAGAATAGAATTATAAATGGAATAGAAATAGAATAGAATTAGTTAGACGTCGTGTTTTCTTAATAGGAGTTCCGCTTCGAGCTATCCAAGCTGAGAGGAAATCTCCAGCTAAGAGGAAACGCAACATTTGTGAGGCATTCCGTATAATTAAAAAAAACGTATTAGCTTGAATATAAAGAGGGACGAAGAGAAGAGAGGAAGAGCAAGTAAACGCGTACAGGAAATTTCTAACAAGGACAAAGGATACGAATTCCGGAAGCGGATGCCTGGTGCGCGAGCGAAAAGCTGAATGGGGATAAAGTCGACCAAAATTAGACGCGCCCGTTTGTAGTTTCGGATCACGAAGGCCGGAGTCATCCCGTTTCTGGCTGGCCCATACGTCCCCCGACCCGACAGCTGTGCCGCCGCGCCGCTGCTCTTACCCCGGCGTTACAGCCGACGTCTAGACCCGTGTATTTCCGGGCCGGATGGGCGACCCGTTGCCGCTGCCACACGCCACGCGGAAGTTGCCGCACGCGCTCTTCCGCAGGATGGAATTGGTAATAATTCATGAAGTTCCCGTGTCTGATAGCGCCCGGATCCGTTTTCTCCTCGCTCCTCTCGCCCTCGCCGGCACCGCTCTCGCTCATTCTGTTTTCTATTTTTTCCGAGAAAATCTGTAAACGCACAACAAACAGGAACATTGCTGTAATACGCAAACATGCGGCATGGATATAAAAAATGAACACAGCTACGAACATATTATTGCACGTAGATCAATATTGAATGTATTATAATATATAACATGTAATATGTAATGTATACACACACAACACACATAATTACATACAATATAATAGTATAATATATACATGCAAGCTCAAACATTTTAATTTTTAAATGCGCAATTTTTCATATAGCATTCTGAATACTTTTTAAATAAATAATGAGCTGCTTGAGAAATTGTAAAATAATATTCTAAAACATTTTTTTTACTAATTTGAACCCTTTACAGATGTACAAAGCTGCGTGTTTTCAGTTCGAACTTGATACGGGAGAGTACACGGAGCATCGAAAAGTCGCTTTGCATATATGCAAAGCTGCGCACTTAAGGGTTAAGGCAAATACACGATTTCGAAAACTGAGTATCTGATTTCATATGAAATGGATTACTCAACTCAGTTCCATTTCTCAATTCGGTGTGTGACAGGGAGTAGTATACGGTGTTGCGTGTAATATTGCAATAGTACGTATACGATGATGGTGACAACACAATGACGACACTAACGAGCGGCAAAGAGGCAGAAAGAGGGTTAGGGAGAAAGAGAGAGACAAAGAGAAAGAGAGAGAGAACAGTAGCCGCAAGAGAAGGTCAGGGGGATCTAAAGAGCGGAAGGACCGAACGGTTAATCGTTATAGTGTCCGCGACCCAAATAATCGTAGCCTTCGATCGCCAGACGATGGAGCGTGAAAAATTATCGATAAATTTTCGCTGTGAATGATCCGGCTGTCATTGGTGATTATAAAGTAATAAAAACAAGAACTGTCATTGCCAGTCGATTGTAGAAATACTGAAGAAATTCCTGAAGTTAAACGAGCCAGATATTGAAAGGCATAAAAGATATGTGATATAAGTCGAGAGTTCATAAATATTCATTATCAAAAGTTGTGAGCTTCTAGAGGAGCTTCTGTAGAAGTATCCTACATAGAAGCAAAATTAAAAATTTGACGTTAGACAGTCATGGATAATTAAGACTACTTTTGCGCCGAGACAAATTTTATGTGCCAAGGCCAATGAAACGCGTAAATCTCATTTAATTATGCATAAAATAAATTACGGAGAATATTTCGTCAACTCTTTTCCTGAAAATGGGTAAATAGGCTATTATTTTTCTAAAACAAAAAAATACTTAATAATAGTTCACACAAGATTCTTAGCTCTCATAACTTTATTGTTCAATATATCTTCGTTTATTCTCGATCCTATTCTCATCTTTTACAATTCTCAAGGAGAACAAAAGTAAGTTCGTTTTTAGACTCGCACGTCCGGAAAATCGTTCAGATCTTGAAAAGTAGTTTTACAGAGTTACATGGAGAATAGCAACGATGGCACCTTCGGTTTTGCCGAAGGTTCAGCGAACAATAATTACAATGAATATCCGGTGCGGCGCAGCGGGCGGTCCTTCGATTTCTTGTTGCGTTTCTCATTGCCAAATCTTTCCGCGGCCTACAGCGTGCACGGGGGAGATTGCCAAATCCGACCGGAGATCGTGAGGGCACGGTAAACGCGCGCGATCGATGTTTACACGCTCGTAATCGCGCACCGATCGTTACCTAATTGCCTCGCGCGCGCGCGCGCGCGCGGGCGCGCACGGCTCCGACAAAATTTTTCTCGGCTGGAAGACTGTTTGAATCTCGAGCTCTCCTTGCGTTTTCAATACCGTGAGAACTCGCGGTACCGCCGACGCGACGCGCCCTCAATCGTTGCTCCACGCGACACTCCCCGAGCGGCGAAGAAATTGCACGCCCTTGCGTAATCGTTCTGTCGACGTTAGGTCGTAATCGTCACAGTTATGCGCCGAGGGAGGGATATAACGCTATGCCTAATTAGCACGCTCGATTACGGGCCCAACGGTAATTAGCCGAGTAATTCCGGACTTGTGTACGGCGATTTAACGCCGGGATTTTCTTGCGCGCGAGATAATGAGTGTCCCTATCGTCGATTGCAACAAATATCGTGACCTGCCTGTATGCATCTGCGCGCGAATTGCATCAGTGACATTGGCGTTAATATGGCCTCATTTGCGTCGCAGAAGCGTGCACGCCAGTTGGAAAAAGCACACCTCAAAGAAGTTCCGACGTCTCTCTCGATCGTTGCACATCGAATTGAAATGCCAATTGTCGTTATCAACACTCTGAAAATTAGAGAAACGAGAGAGAAAGCAAAGAGAATAATTCATTACTTTCTTTTGGAGTATACGTTTATAGCAAGAAATTAATTATACAATTAACACGTTCAAAATTAATGAAAAAAAAAATACGTCAGCTACAGTACTGGCACTATAATTATTGCATCATCTTGAAAATTATTCATTCGTTAGAAGTTTAGTGGAAGTACTCTTTACATACTGACTATATGTAAGTGAAACATTTTATTGTCGCGATAGCCTGTATTTGTTATCATATATAATCAACGTTGATACAATAAAAAAATGTAATTATGTCTGTGCCAAGGAGATGTCAGGCTGTAATCAAAGCCTGTGGCAATAAATATTAAGCAAAACATATTAAAACATATTAAAACGTTAATATAAATATAATATGTGCCTTCTATTATATAAGATTATCTACAAACGTAACAAGATAAAATAAGCACATTGGATAAAACTAATCCATTTCTTTGATTTTTATGAGAAATTGATACAGTGGTGGATCTGATTAGATTTAGTACATTAGAAACGCTTGATTAAGAATATATATACATTCCCTGTATAGTAATATAACAATACATTTATAACTTATATTTTAGAAATAAAGTCTGCAACTATCCGTTTCAGTAAGAAATTTTGGTATTTCAAAGCCAAACATAAAGGAATGATATATATATATTAATATATAAAATTGACAAATTTATTGAGTGATGCAATAATTGATGCCAGTACTGTAGAATGGCAATCAAAAATTTTACGACGGACGTAAAATAAATTTGCGTTGCTAATGCCCCGCGCACACGCGAGATGAATGCTAGTTGTTGCGCTCTTTCGAAACATAGAGCATTTCGGTAAATCGTCTCACGACGTGGGACAATGAACTCACGTGTGTGTCGTCACACGTGCCACATAAATGACGCGATCGCGATTAGTCATCTGAAATTAACATGGTCTTCGATCTCGAAAGGGAACGCCTAGGGGCATTCTCTGTCGTAACAAGCTATATCATCTTGGGCAACGCGCGTAAAAATCTCGAGGCGGCCCCGTCTAACGAAAGTGTGAAGTGAGCCTCTTCTTAACGCGTGATTTTCATGACAATTCTACCATCATCGGTTTCCGAGAAACTCGCCTATTGAAAATTCTCAAGTTTCCGAATGTACGATCTATTTACGCTCGTTTGGAAACTAAACAACTGAAACGCAAAAACGGGCAGATGCACAATTCACGTCTCTCTTTCGGTGAATAAGGATTCGGATCCCGAAAGGATTATAATAGAAATTTGAGAATGCGTACATAAATGACAAAGAGACTCGCTATTATCCTGAGGACAGTGTATTATAGTGGACAATTCGAAGTCCACTAGATACTAAATATCCCAATTACAGTTTCTCGATAATGCATTCGCCGACAAGGTCAGTCCGAAGCTATGAAGAATGGGAAAGAAGCGAAAGGATAAGAAAAAGGGTAAGCGTGGCGCCTGGCCGAACGATGGGAACTGATCAATGTACAAGGCGTACACGGAGGGCGGGGGGAGGGGCAGCTGCATGGACCTTTTTGCTCCACGATCCGCTCTCGCGTCGGAATCGTAGTACCAGCCTGTTCCTTCGGAGCAGGTAAAGCAAAATATACCCCGGAAGTCGTTCGTAAAGCGATCCGTTCCGCGTGCATCCGGCGCATTCTTCGGTCGCTTTTTCCGCGCCCCCATTCACATTAAATCCGCTTTTTCCGGATTTTCGTGTTCCACGTCGGATGTGTGACAAATAAATCGACGCCGTGATCTCTAGCCGAGAGATTCAACGACAACGGGGCCGTGCGACAAAGGCGTGCCGTGCTACAAACCGCCTCGAGAAAAACCGGGGGGTAGGTACGGTCGTTATCTCGAAAAGTAATCGGTATTTACCTCGAGAGAGCCGATCGCTGCCACGTGCGTCTTTCGATTCTTCGCACGGTGGATCGAACGTGAAATTAACCACGGGAACGACTTAATCCTGCATCATTCTGCTCGAAAAAAGCGCCTCTCTTCAATCTCTCGCGATCGGAGCGGGAGGTTGAAGCGAATAGAAAATATTGGTACTCCCTATCGTCGAGGAAACTGTCCAAACAAAAGAAAAAAGATATCAAAATAAACGAAATTTATAGACATGTACAAGTATTCAAAGGTTCTTTGTCAAAATACATTGTCATTCGTAAGATTGTTATTCTAGTTGATTAACAGATCGAATTACAAGGGAGTGTAATGATCAACGCCGCATCTTTGCGCGAATTTAAGTTACTTATCTCTCGAACGTTGCACCACACAAAGAGACAGCGGCGTGTATTATCTGTTTTCCTGTTTACGTTTCACCGAAAACGAGGATAGTGATTTATCATTTTACGTAATAAAATTTCGCAACGCCGATTAATATCTTAATATACGTGACATTGAGTATGTTGCTAAAACGATGACTCTTTCAGATTTTCTAACGACTCATTTTTTTTTTTTTTCGTTAAGACGATAAGACCGGAAGACCCGTTTTGCAACAAAGACCTTTTATCGCCGTGTAATATTACAATCGGATTTTCAACTACCTTGACACTTGCGGGAGACAAATTTATTGCGGCGAATATAGTTAAAACGCTGTCGCGGAAACGAAAATTTAATGTAGTCCAATTGTAAAGCAATTCTCGAGTTGACGCTACAGTTGTGACTTTCTAGAAACGTTTAGACATCTCTCCCTGGAATTTGTTTGTGCGAACGTTGCAGCGCGCGGTACCGGAAGCGGATCATGTAGCGGATGACGCAATTTCCGGGACGCGGCCTTAAGAATTCCAATTCATCGCGGTATCGTCGAAATCCGTTTGCTCAGCCGCTTCCTCTATTTTCGTTACTCCGCTGTCAGTCATCAATCCGCGTTCGTCGTACACCCGTTCGTTGTTCACCCGTTCCCGCTTCTATCATCGGGGAACGCGTGAGAGAACGCTTTCTGCACGTTTCAGCGCTTATCTCTACCGCCGTAATTCGACGCAATTCTACATCGCCGTGATAAAAGCGTCGTTCACTGATGGCGTCGCAGTTGACACTCTCGCACTTGAGATTCAAGGTTTCTAAGTTGTTATTTATCCTCAATTATGATTACCGATGTTTTTCTGCAGAGCCGTGCAAACAGTCTTTGCGTCTAAGAATAACGCGACGACGCTACGACGCTGCGACACGTTAGACACAATCGATACAACTATTTTGTTATCTTAAAAAAAAAAAAATTATAGCACAAGTCAGCATCGTACTCATTATTATACTCGTATCGTGATGACATGAAGGTTTTTGGGATATTTCATTAAATATTTCAGGAATATTTTGTGAAAGAGAAAGAAAAATTGGGAAACATTCCCAAAAGATTGCAGGAACGTGACTTTATTTGCGCAAATCGCACGTTTCTTTCAAGCGCTCGTGTGCTTAAGGATTTATCCTCATTATCGAGATAAAAATGTTTGGCGAAGCCTTTAGAGATAGACTGCAAAATTAAAACGATCTCCCGCACGTTTGTTTTATCACTTCTCCTTGATGGCGAGGAGAAGATAAGTTGGGGAGACATTGTTCTCATGGCAGAAAAATGTTTTCTGGAATCGATTTTCCGATCGCGCTAACAGAGTGTATCGATCGCGAGCGGATCGTATCGGCGAGATCAGCTTGTCAGCCTTTAGTCATTCTCGATAAATCCTTGAACGTATGTACGTTCGGGGCTTCGAGGGATTTAAACGTTCACAACTGGGTCATCCAAGCAAGGATAAGCGTCGCGACGGAGATTTATGATTATGCGCGCACTGCAGCCGAGGAAAACCTCGAACGGTGTCAAGTTCGATTCTTTATGCCTGCCGGCGTAATACATTTATACCATCAGTCAGGAATTTATCGCGATGCGAAATACTCGACCGAAAATATGAATAAAAATTTAATCGCGCCAAACGATAAGATTGTATAAATTTATAAATCTCCTTTCGAAATTACACTTATTCTTTTTTTTTTATTCGATTCAACTGAAAAATTCTTATTCGGCAACTTGTACGAAACATTTCGGATATCAGGTGCGTTTCATGTTCTTATCATACCGCGGATACTTCGATGGGGTACCATTGAATTCTTTTCTCGACAGATGTGCAGAATCAGTTTGATTAGGCGAATATCACAAGCGAAGAAATTTCTTCGAGGTCTTAACCTGATTTCCGTAGATTACGTACTTTTATAAGAGCGCACAGTTTATCGCGGGAATGTCCTCGTTTCTGACGTCATCGCGCGTATGACAAATCCGAATGGTATACTGCTTTTAATGGAAATTCAACTGGAAACCTACCGCTTATCGTGTAGCTTCTTCATTTTTTATATTAAGTATCTCTTGAGAGATAAATTTTAAATGAAGTTTCTGTCAATAGGGGATCATTTTAAAAGAAAAACATTGCTTGAAGTCAACTGATGAACTGACGAAGTTTGTGTGTCAGCTATTAATATTCTTGAAGCTTAACTAGTCCTAATTCTTGACGTTTCCATCGAATCGATCATCAATTAGATGAAAACTAATCTTTCCGCGAGCAGAATTTTTATTCTCCCCTCCCCCATCAGCCGATGATTGATCCTTAGAGGATTCGAAGAAATCGTGAATTATTAGTAATTGGCAAACTTGTTCGTGCAAATCAATCAACTTAAACCTGAGGCACATCCGCAACTCGTACGATAAATAGAAAGGCTCGAGGGATATATGGAAATATGGCTGTCCGTTTTTGCAACAAAGTTGTTTATTGCCTATTATAATTTAAGCATTTACGTCAATACGCGAGAACGATTTCCAAAAATCTTCTCTCTTTCTTTTTAAATCGCAACTATATTAATTTATATTGATTAACAACCGTGTTTTTTTCTCGCTTTTTTTAAAAGACGTACGTCAATTTATGTATTCGGTGGATCCTTCCTAAAACCGATTGCGTCATCACGCCAAAGCTCTCAAGTCGCGTTTCCGCTATAGTGCAATGCAACGCGCGTGTACGCTGCGTGCCCGCGGTACGTACAGTTGCGTTACATTAGCAGCTCTCGTTACTTCATCACACGCGGACACGCGTGCGGAAAGTGACGCAAGTCGAGGCGCGAATGAGAGGAGCTTCGCACCATGCAAATGATCTACACAGACGTCAGAAGAATTTGCGTAACAGGAAAAAAAAAACAGAAGCCCAGAAACAAGAAACGACACGCGACGTCAGAAAATTATAGATGCGGTAGATAGACTCTAATTAATTTGTATGAATATTTAAGTTATTTTCGTGGCCACTTCGCATACTCGTCCGTTCGGATACTTCCAATCGAGTTCTCTCGCTTCAATTTATTCCATTCGACATTGTTAAATTTGTAGCGTCAAATTATACTCAATTTGAAATTTGAGTAATTTTTAACCATTCTTATAGATCGCCACGGCTCCTACTCAATACATCGACAATTTAACCAAACCAATGTTGATTTAATTAAATCAATGGAGTTAAAATAATACTATTTTTTGTGTCAGAATAATGAATTTTTTTACACACACAGTAATCAAAAATAACAAAATGTTATTTAACTCAAGGTATTGGTTTAAATTTTATCCTTTTAATATTTAACAGTAAACGTCGACTGGAAATTGCAGTGAGGAGGGAGAAGGAAAAAAAGAGAGACAGAGAGAGGGACGTGTCTGTATTTTTCATTTTCATTATAAGCGTCTTATCAGCTGTGATATATTTTTTTGCCTTCGAACGTACTGACAAATCAGCGTCATTATTAACGCTTGTCAAGAAACATACCTTCCCTTGCGGATCACGGGTCGACGTCTCCTTTTTTTTTTATGGCTGTACGCTGACCGCTGACGCAATCGCGCAACATATGTAACTAATTCCTGCTCCCCATTGTACCTACACGCGCCGATACGTGCGTATGTTCACGTAAACGGGAAGGTATCGCGATGCGTGACGCGCCAATCTCGGCGCCCACACTTCTGCCGTGGATCTTATCGCGCGTATCTGATACCACAAAGGGATACGTCATACTCATTTCGGGTACGTCATCCCATTTTTTAAATTGTAAATCACGGCTTCGCTGAGGTCATCGCGCACCGCTGCATCACGCAGCCATTCTGTGAAAATGTTGCAGTCATCGAGCTTTCGGTTCCTCGATTCCTCGTAACGAGACGGAATCAGAGTAAATATACGACCGTGTGTCTGTCGGCGCTGTTTCGGTCTCTCGAACGGAGCAGAAATCGCGAGATTATTTTATATCAGTAATGAAAATAGAAACAAGCCTCGCTCCAAATTGGCTTCCAGAGCGAGTATAATACGCGTTTGAAGGAGACACGCGATTTTTTTTTCAGTGTTATCGAGAGTGGAAATAAGTATTCTTCTGAATGAGGAAAATATGACTTTGTGCAATGCAGCGAAGCAAAACAAGACCTTTAGCACAAAATCATTACAAAATCGCGGCACATAAATTACTTCCATGAATGCTAACGTTGTCACTACATACGTATTATCTACACACTTTGGAGCGACGAAGTTCGTGCCGCATTGCTCGGCATAATTTGCATTAATTAAGCTTAGTTAATGCATATCTTACCGTCGGCCAATCACACTCGATCATTTCAATCGTAGAAAGAAAATGAATTCGCACATGTATTATGTACTCCGATAAATTCTCGCCATTCACCGTTTCGATTTAAAGAATGCGGACTTAAAGTCCGTTAAATGCCTGGCGCTCGCACCCGCGCAATTAACAACTTTCGAGCATTTTCCACAGCAAATTATCGCAAAAACGATCTTTCAAATCGGTTTTTAGATAATCAGCTGCGGTCACGAGACTTTCGTGATTGTAAAAAGTTGGAAAACTGACTTTACTCTCACGTATTTCCCTCTCATATTCGTATCCTGCTTAATTACCCGCATTTTACACCCTCGTGTAGCGTTTCCTTCCTTAAATGGATTTCAGCATTAATATTAGCCACAAATGTGTACTTTCACGGAGATAAAAAATGAGATGCTATAACCGCAGAGAAAATAAAGTATCTTTTCACTCGTCGTCCTCTTTATTAACCGCATCCTGTGCCCTCCTATTTACGTTTATCACTTGCGCTTTGTACATCCTGGAATTAGTCGGCCGAGTATTTGTGTGAAGGAGCAATAATAGCCTGCCAGCGGCGTACGGGTCGCAGCGGGTCGCCCGACGAGCAGGTAAGAACTTTTTCACGAGCAAGATCTGGAAAAGGATATGCGCATCCTGTGCGCGCGGTAATGCCCATGTTTCCTCGTGTTATTTTCGCCAGACAGCTGCTATGGGCAGGACGTGAAAGAATGCTTTCGAGAGGGAAATCCAACAGATTTTTTCGTCATTTCGACTAAAGCTTACTGCAATCATACGGAAAACATACGTAAGAATACCAAAAACAGATCGGACAGATAGTAATAGGCTTGTTGACGAATGATAAATATAAAGATGATGACACTCGCGTGATTGCACAAGAAAAATTTCAACGGGTTTCTAAGTGGCGTAAAAAATCTAAACGATATTATATATATCCTATACGATTGACGCACATAGAGTTTAATAGAACCAAACATGAGACATTGCTTTGCCAGTAAATAAATAATAATGATTTTTTATTCGACCAACTAGCTATCTTTATTTAATATCGTTGTCGCGACGTTTCGACCATTGATTTTATTGAGTCTTCTTAAGTATGAATCTATTAATCATAAGTTCGATAATTAAAAGCATGTAAAATTATAACTCAAACAACCATAACTGTCAAAGAAATATTAAAACACATTAATTACAATAAAGATATTATAATAAAAACTTTATACATATATGTACCTAAGTCATGAAAGCAGTAAAAAGTATTTCACAAACATTTAAATTAATTGAAAATTTTAATTAATAATTAATTAAGCTTTTAATTATTGAACTTGTAATTTATAGATTCACACTTGAAAAGGACCAAAATCAATGGTCGAAACGTCGTGACAACTATATCAAATAAAGATAACCGGTTTAGTCGAATAAAAAATTATTATCGAATTTAATAGGTTCTCTAATTTATCGTACCGTGACATAAGAGTTTATTATTCACAGAAGGACTCATTCAATTAAATTAAATTTCTTTAACAATATCGCTCGACCATCATGAAATCATCGCGTTCATCTAGTTTTCACGCAATATTCCGTGATAAGACGCTGTTTTCAGTTTTGAGAACGTGTTCGACGAACACGTCGAGCCAGTGCTCTCCTCAGCACAGCTCGTTTATCTTCCTTCTACAACATTTCCTTCCATTATGTCGTTTCCGTGCGCTCTGCGTAGGAGGCTCCATAACATCCTCTCTCGCCAGCGACTTCCTCGAGATCGTCTCGATTCGCAGGACGAAGAGCGGACGCTGTGCGTCCACTTCTAAGCTAATTTCTCTCTCTCTCTCTCTCTCTCTCTCTCTCTCTCTCTCTCTCTCTCTCTCTCTCTCTCTCTCTCCTTCTCTCTCGCCTCCCCATCTCGAGGCATCCGAGGCGTAAAATGAAACAGCCGGCGAACCGGTTCGAGAATTTTTCGTCGGTTCCCTCGTCCCGGACTTCAGACCGGTATCCCTGCAAAAGCGCAACGCGTAGGCAGACAATCGTATGCGCCGCGCAGATTTGCGTTTCGCAAATCGCATGCGACGCGCGTTCCACGCAAGGCTAGCTCGATTATTCGTTGCACGAGAACGAGAAGTCCGGCTCAATTGTACAAGGTGTACGACGCAAAACGCCGAGTCGGCGTCGAGTTTGGATTTTTACGTAAACTCACCAGATTCCATTACGCGAGTTCATATTCACGTAACGTACGCGTGTCAGCGAATGATATCCACGCGAAATTTTATTGGTATAAAGAAACGTCGCCGAAAATTTTAACTTCTGAACAAGACTGTGCTTTTATTCTCTCCAAATAATAATAAAATAAAATTATATATTTAAAAAAAGATAAAATCTGGATTTTACATTAAAGTTTTCTACGTGATTATAAATATAATGAAAAAATATTTGGAGAATTGTTTATGATAGAAAAATGTTGATGTTTAACGCTAAGCGAAATAATTTAAAAAAGCGGCTTTCCATGCGTTTAATTATGTGACATTCACGAAATAAATTTTCGATCTATAAATCATGCAGAACACATTGTAACGATATTTGCAATTTTTGCTGGGCATGCCCGCCGGACTTTAATTGGAGTCAAGCATATCGGACGAAATCAACGTTACTCTATGGAGGACAGGGCTTCCGCGAAGGTCGATTCGCTATATCGACGTGTCCTTCGCAAGAAAGCTAGCGAGTATCACGGTGAATGAACGTTGCCTTCATTGTCGGATTTCGCAATATCCACGTCGCGCCGTACTTCGACGGAGGCCATAGCTCCCGAGATCTTGAGATCTCGACGATCGTAATGCCTGCCTTTGTTACTTTTTACAAAGCGCGCTCACAGAGAAAAATCTACAGATCTGCTTTAACGTTCAATTTCTTTTTTTAGAAGAGTAACGTGTCTATTTTCATCATTTATATGTTTAAAGTTTTTAGAACGCTATGCGTCAAACCTTTCATAGCTAGTATAAGAGATTTCGGATCTTATAATTAGTACTCGAATTTTTTATATTTTATTTAACATTTATCACAATTCATTTCTTGATTAAAGATTAAGCATTTCTAAAATAAGCTCTGTTTAATTTTAGCGACTTGATGTTAATCGAGAGATATGATTTTTTTTAAACATGGAATAATATTTATGTCCCAGTGAGATTATATATCTCATAGACATAGATATCTCACGGTAGATGTCAATTTAAAATAATTTCAAAAGAACCAATCGTCTCTTATAATCCACTTACAAGTCATACATTTCGAGATACAAATTATCGGATCTCCGAAATGAGTTGAATGAAAAATTCCGTGTCTACGGAGAATGACTCCTCGGTTTCTCAACTGACAGGCAGAATAATGAACGTAGATTGGAGTCGCGTCTTCCCGCATGCGAAGATAGTAGGCTTCTCTATCGGAGGAAGTAGCGCGTAATTTTGTGCCGGTGGGCCGCGACTTCCGCGTTTCGGTTCCTGTGTGCGGCGGCACAAGGAGTTCCATATCGGGGGCAGATAACAGTCCTTGGTCATACGTGTATGCGTGCGTCTGCTTCGTCACAGTAAGTCCTAATACAGTAGTTCCCCGCGAAATTGCCTAATTCGCCAAAATATGGCTGCAAGAAATCCTTGTCATTTGATTCTTCTTCGTTAGCGCACATTTTAATATTTTAAAGCAGGATAAAATTATGATTTTTAATCACGAAAAAGAACAAAGAAATATATATATTCTATAAATATAATGTCTATAATACTGAAGTTTATCTTCTATCAACGATCATCTACCTCGATATAACGGAATGTTTTGCTTTTGTCAGATAAAGAAAATTACACATTTTTAAGATAAAGTTGTAAAGATAAATATCGTATAAAGAAACACGCAAGAAGTACACAGCTCTATTTAAAAGAATAAAATTCAACGAATAATAATATTTGAGTATGATGAAAATGTCGCAACTAGATATAATATATAATTTTGTTATCGCGTTTTAAAAACTTTAACCATTAGATCGGAAAATAACAAAGATGCAATATCTGAGATTAGCTTTTTATCATGGCCAGAAGTAGTCAATAACGGAAAAATCTTAAACGGAAATCTACACGAGACAAGTATATCAATTTAATGTAATAAAGGACGAAAAACGCGTGGAGAAGACGGGTAATGAAAAAATTGAGTAATATTAATAATCGAGTACTTAATATCATCTCTCTCCGTTTAGTACGTTTACACAATATTTTGAAATATGTTAACTAAGAAAGTAACTTTGCCTAAATTGCAGAGAAAATATGACAATTTATATTTTCCATAAATAAGTATTTATTATCGAATTAAACACTCGTAATTACTCGTTAAAGTAAGACCAATACGAGTAAGACTGTTTGTAATAAAAAGAAATTGCAAACATGTATTTTCATAACACATTAAATAACGATCGATCATTTTGTAAAAGAGGAACATTGCTTAAATTGCTGATATAATTGTGTAGTTTCGAGGAAATAGCTAAACTAATCGTCGGCCGGTTAAACTGTACACAAGAAGCGATGAGTAATAATCGTCGGTGATTATCGACATCCGGTTTCTTGGCGAAACGATAGTTTCGCGAGCGGCAACGTGAAATGGGACAATTTTGCGCGATTGCATTCCCCCGACTGTTTATTGCACATCGCGGAGTCACTGGACTGTGCCATAATGGAAAGCTACGTTAAATCGTGCAATATATTATGAAGACAGCGTGACGGGTGACGGGGCATACGCGACTCACCGAAGGCAGTGCTTGCACAGAAAAGCTTCAATCACTGCAACTCGATCACCTCCCTCATTAAGCGACGAAATTACGAGAAGACCGTTTCGCGCGCATGCATTTCGAAGTGAACAACGTATGAGGTGAAATGGAACACTCGATTTACCGTTGAGTAAATGGGTCAATATAATAATTTCCTAACAATGCGAAATCAATCCTTATCAGATAGCGAATATATTTGATAATTTAATTGTCATTCAGAAGTTATAAGAAAGTACGAAATAGTCTTATTGTGGAAAAATAACAAATTGCCAAATTACGTCCAAGCGTTTGCAAAGATGTTTGCAAACGTTTCAAAAACGCAAAAATTATTATTATCTTGTCCGCTACGTCTACGTTATGTATGCTGTTGCACGTTACGTCGAAATAACCGAGTTTATCGCGTAACCTCTTTTCATTTCTAAAGTGAACGAAATAATTTTTCTTGCAGTTGCATGAATAGATAAACTCTTGATAGACATCTCGCAATCAACAGCAAAATTTCCCATTTACATTAATAATATAACATTTACGTCAGCATCGTTTCGTCACGTGCTTACGTATTTACGTCTTGTTTACGTGGAATGATGTAATTTAGTGAGAATAGCGCGTCCTTTTGTTCCCTTTCCGGCAAAAATTAATCTCGCTGTTAAAAACGAAAATGAGGAAAGATCGGTGGAGGATAAATTTCAAAACGATGAAAATGATAAAATGTCGAAATACAAGATATCGTTATCTATATTTAATCAGTTATATGTCATTACAAGAACCAAAAAAAAAATGTCGAAAAACGACATATCTCTTCCGTTATTTCGTCAGTCCCGGAGATCAAAAATAGTTTGTCTTTGAAAAATCTCATGATATTTCAGCACACATATTTTTCTTTTATTTTTATCTTTTTTGTTTAAACGCGCAGGTATTTTTATCATGTATACGACGAGGCGGAATTGAATATCTAATAACTCACAAACTTCAAGGCTTCAGCTTTTAAGAAGTCTGGCGTAATAATATTGCTGAAAGATGCTCGTCAATTTTCTGAAGTTATATACATACGCGTTATCCTAGAACTGCTTTTTCCAATCGCCTTGGGAGTTTTTTCCGTTTTTTTATTAGCGAAAATATATCTCGCGTAAAATAGGAACGCATCATCTG
This sequence comes from Temnothorax nylanderi, assembly GCF_030848795.1. NCBI lineage: Eukaryota > Metazoa > Arthropoda > Insecta > Hymenoptera > Formicidae > Temnothorax > Temnothorax nylanderi. Next base: position 1,659,296 of record NW_027249068.1, on the reverse strand, counting down.
AAAATTATTCTTCTCGAGAGTTCTGTTGAAAAAAATTATTAATTAATGTTTCGATGAGTCCGTCACTTGGAGGAATTAAAAATATTGATTAACAAGAAATGTTCGGTGCAACACACGTACAAGAACAACGGCGCAACACGTGCGAGATAGGCGAAGGGATCTCTACATTCCTTCGCCAGTCTCCACCATTGTTTTCTAATCAGCGAACAGGATTCCGCATATTTCTCGATGACTAACTTATTCGTAATCATGACGCGTAAATAACGTCTGACCGAATCGCTCGAGAATCGAGGTATTGCACGCGTGATAGCGATAATGACATCCGCTTGCTCATCGATCGCTCATTACCGAAAATTTTTAGCGGCACGTTAGCAACGCTAACTATTTGCATAACTATTTGCATAACTTAAGCAAAGTTTTAATATTCAAACTGGCTTCTTTGATATTCAGAAATGAAATCAAGCGAAGGTACATGTATTAACACTAATGCCTAAAATCAACTAATCAAATATAGAACGGTATAGTACCTATTATTTATCAATTTTTGGCACATACGCACACAATTCGAAACAAAGAAAGTTGACAAAGGGATGAGTCATCTGGAGTCAAATCTTAAACATGTTCGCACGCCCACGTCGATCGTCGATCGAGGATCTATATTAAGAAGAATATTCAGAGCCTGTGGCGCGCCGGAAATCGTCTGGACACGCGAAGGCATAATTAATATTATAATTACAGAGACCATCTTGCTATAAATCTAGTAATCACTAGTCCATTAGTCTTTTTAGTCGTAGCTGAATTTGAAATTAAGCTGTTTAAACTCGTTCTAAAAGCATTGTCCCTTAATTAGCTTTATGTATTTAATCAGCTGATAATTGCCTGTTATTAGCTGATCAAGAACATGTTAACGAGGCAAACGCGTTAAAATCTCGTAAGGAAGAAGCAAATATCTCATAAATTTAAGACATTTTCGGGATCGCGATGCGCAATCAAGCCGCAGACTCGTAAATTGCGCAGAAATGAATTCACAAATACACGTTCAATCGCAAAAAAGAAGAGGTTAATTGCGTGGTTGTTTACCAAGAGCATACCACATTTCCGAATAAATTTCGATAATACAGGCCGCTAATCAATGAACCGTCGACGGCGCAACTGAAGTCAATCGCGTGTCGCATGATGAAATATCCGCGCGAGTGACAGCAAGTGTATCGAAAGATCGCGGAATATTTAAAAATCTTATTAGATATGCTGGTCCCGTGCGCGCGCGGTAAAGGATACCGCGGTGTCGTCATCCCTCCTGAAGAAAAAAACAGAACCAGTTCTGTGGATTGTTGCCCGACGATAATTTCGGCCGTGTCTCGAACGCGAGACGATATCGTGCTGAGGCAGGTAATCGTTATATTTATACGTGGATTCCTGCGGAGGAGAATTGTAGGCATTTCACGGCTTACTTGGAGAAGACAATGGGAATTCGGTTCCCTTAACTCCTTGACTTTTGCCGTAGGTCAGTATCGTCAAATCGAACGGATTAAGTATTATGACGCCTTATCAGTCGATTAATCCATTTAGCCTTTGTCACGAAAATCATAATTGACGATCGATACACGATTCTCGCGATAAAAGATTAACGCGTGCATGAATTTTTACTTGGAAAAAAACTAAATATAAACGATTTAGAGTGATTGCGCGCGTAACGTAGTAATATCTTTATTTCTCATCTCTCAGCGAATTGCAAAATGGTAAATAAACTTCCCACTCGTCTGCCGATCGGCGATATAATAGAGGACGAAAGTAAAAAAATGTCGCGAGATAAATTTTCCTCCGCGTGAATCTGGATAGGAGCGGAAATATCTCGATTGAACGCCATGTACTTCAAACGTCGCCCGCGTCTCTCTCTTCAAACTACTCGTACACTTTTATTAATCGTACCGTGTTTGCAAACATTTTCGCGATAATGTCGAAGGGTGTCGGGGCACTGTCGAAACGCGACAGCGGCGGCGGCGGCGGCCGCGGCGATAACGCGCGAATCACGCACGGACTTTCCGGATCCCTCTCGCAAGACAGCCGTCGCGTTGCGACAAGCCACGCGGCGCGTGTAATTCACGGGGGCACATATATCGATCGCCGCGATCCTCCTTCTTTTATCGCCCGGCTTTTATCGCGCCTGCTCTCCGCGCTCTCGCCGCGTCTCGCGCGCGTCCAGCTCCAGCTGATCATCGCCCGTACCAGCGCCCACGTAAGCGGAATGGTGCGCGGGATAAGAGAGAAAAAAAAAGAGGTGGCCCCGGATTGACCAATATCCGGCGACGGCAGGAACGCGGCGGGATAACGAACGTTTGGAAACGAAGGCCTGGCCTGACTCAAACGTGATCCAAGCGCCATGCAATCGTGGCCTTATCTGTCTCCTTTTTTGTTTCCTCTCTCTCTCTCTTTCGTATCGCGTACGTGAACGCGGCCGTACACATGTCCGCGATACCCGGAGAGTCTTTTTTTGCGTCCGTGTGCACTCCGAAGTGTGTGTACGGTACATATGGAATATATCGACGATTAAGAGCGAGCGCGCGCGTACACACATCCACATAGTCAGCGGTGTCAGCACACATACGTGTGTATTAATGCCAATTCGGGGGAAACAAATTTGAATATCCTAGAGTTCTTCAAATTTAAATTAATTTTTTTTAAATAATGAAATTTAAATTTAAACCGCATGTTGTAATATTGTTTTGGAGTATATTTTATAAAAAGGGTTTTACGTCTCTCCGGCACACGTCATTCGCACATAACTAACATAAAAATCTATTTTGCAATCTGTTGTTTCATTCTTTTCATTTATTATTCGCTTCGCAGATTATCTTTGCTATTTTTGCGTGATAAATAGAACCTAACAGCATAGTAATACATTTGATAATTTAAATTCTGGACACGTGGACACATGCATGCGTGCCGCTTCCTCGCTAAAAATCTGTGCGAAATTATACGTCATATGATATCAGGAGAAACTAAATAATTCAAGTTACATTACAAAAAAAAGTACGTAGAATTACGACAAGTTCAAAAATCAACATGTCGTAAAAAAGTGCCTGGCATCTCCGTTGTTGTAAATCATGCGATTTTTGTAACACTTGTCCGTACGATTTTACATACTTTTTTTCTACAGTGTGGGAGACCCGTCACGGTCATACGTGGGTGAAATTGCATGCCCTTATACGCGCAATTGTTTAAAGCGTGCCACCCGCGCGCAACGAGAAACGTTAAGGTAGGTCAAGGGCGCGTTGCACCGCGTCGGACGAGTCTCTCGTGAAAGATCTCGCCTGTTTGGAGGATGCACGCGTGAATTTTTAACGCTATCCTCATTAAAAAATTCTGGCAGATAGACAGATATTCAGAATAAATCGGATCTATCCAAATGCTCGTCAATTACATAATTTGCGTTTTCGTTAAAATAGACAAAGTTAAAAAAATGTAAATTATACGTGTATAAAGTTGCGACAAAATCCCTCGCGTGAATGACAATCTGTAAGCGTTTTAAATGACGATTTTATACGAGACGACAATCGTTAATGTCGTAGAGTTATTTGCATCACGCGTTACGAAACACTGTGTGCGGTATGTTACAGAAATTATTACGTCATCCTACACATTAAATCCTAAGATGAGAAAAACACGACAATTCGGGGATTTGCCAACAATTATTTTAAAAGATATAACTTTACCGGTACGTAACAGCGAATTCGGTCGCTTGCGCTATTCTCTCGGCACTGATATAAAGGTGTTTCCTAAGTGATGTCGAAAACTCCAGGAAGTGATTTCTTTTTAAACAGAATTTTAAAGAGAAAAGTTCCTGAAAATGGGTCCGGAAATGCTTCCCTGTAGAATTATTGGCCTTCAAAGTTTTATTTAATTATTTTTCTTTAACTTTTCGACATCACTTAGAAAACACCCTGTATAAAGACTATCATGAAGGTATTTAATTATAATAATATAATAATAAAAATATAATACTTGGTATAATAATCTAATGATAATAATACAGGCAATAATTATAAAAATACATTCTATTCGGTAAAATACTCTCAGTGTTAATATTATCGTATTTTTTTAGCGAAACACACTTCATCAAAGTTCGGCTCATATTACGCTTTTATTTATCTTCGCACGTAGCAGTTTTTCGAACGTGTCGGTGAGCAGAAAACCTGCCTGCACGGAGTGCAAGCAACCGAATTCGCTACAAGTCCGCGTTATAAGTATACCTTCGGACACTCCGGACATTTGATAAGCTCTGATATGAATACGACCGCGTGTCGCAAGTTGAAGAGTCCACGTATACACATGTCGGAGAGGCGGGAAGGGGAAAGGGAGTGGTCAGGAGCGTCTCTCGTGACCGGATGCCACCGATCACCCGATTCATTTCGCGCAGGTCGGCACGTTTACCTTCTCCGGAAAGAGATACGGATCAAGATACAAGATATCTCTCTTACCTCGATGTTATTGGGTGTCTATCCGTCGCTTCCGTCGCGAATTGTCGACTTTCTCGATTTTGGCCGGCCGTGCTCCGTGAGCCCGCGATCATCCGCGTGCGCAATCGTAACACGTGTTACGGTGGCGGCGACGGCACGTGATGCAACACCGTTCCTGTTTTCGGCGATTCAAGACGCGCTTCTCCATCTCGTCACATCATTGACCTCTGAAAAGATGTAACGAGCTCGGGATGAGGAACATTGTTACATATAAATAAACGGAACATTCCAATGTGTGCTATTTCTAGTACCTCTCGATAATTTGTAAACATTTGTAAATTAGTCGCGAACGTTAGACCGCAAGTGTTATTATTAGCGCTTCAATTGTCCGACGACTTCAAAATAAAATCAATAACACGTGTATAAATGCCTGCAACTGCCTCAACTTTAAACAAAGAGAGAAAAAAAAACGGAAAATCTCGTTCAATGGCGAGATCTTGCATCACAATGTATCATACGCACCATGCTTGCGTTCGGATATCAATGTCATCCGCACGACCAATCGAATCGAAGAAAGAACCACGATGTCCACGATGTCCACGATATCTCACGCGGTATCGCTCGATTATACCGGGTGAGGTTAAATCGTTAAATCAGACCGTTACAGAAAAGAACGGGCGCCGCGCGCGGCCTCGCCGGAACTGGCGGGACGACCGATGTTGGCCGAACGCGCGCGTTCGCGTCTCTTCGGCGCCCTCCGCCAATCGCCGCCGCGGCCGAAGATCGCCGAAGCGTCGTGCGCCCGGACGGTTACGTTCGCGTTCGTTCGTTCGGCAGCCCGCAGTTGTCAGCTGCACAATGGCAACGTTGGTCTGTGCTCGTTCATCCTGCTGCCGCCGTCGTTTCTGAGCGGTGGGCCGGCCCAAACGTTGGACCGTCCGTTGCGCGGATACCACGAGTCTCTCTCTCTCTCTCCTCTCGCGCACGCTCTCTCTTTGTCTCTCTTTCTCTCTCTCGCTCTTACGTCCCCGAGAGCTCGTCGCCGAGACGTCTCAACGGCCGCGTTTCGGAAACGAAAGCAGCGAACTGACGAAAGTAGCCGACGAGAAGTGAGCCAAGAAGAAAAGGAAGAAGAAGAAGAAGAAGAAGAAGAAGACTCCGAGGCCGATCGCACCAATCGCCCTCGATCGCGGTGCCGCCTGCGGACGTCCAATCGTCCTACCCCACCGATTCAGGAACGACGCACGGCGACAGCTACAGAAGGAAAAGAAACCCACGAAGGTAAAGTTCTATCTCGACGGGGAAAGGAAAAAAAAAACCGGAACACCCGACGAGGCGGGGGAAGATCGGTCGTCGCCGCGCCGAGCGCGTGTGTGACCTACCCCTGACTCGCAGGAAATGCGCTATCGACCGTGGATGCCTTTCGCGGGGTGGAAGGTGGAGGGTGGAAGTAGCGCGTGGCACCCCCTCTTCCCCCCCTCCACGGAGTGTACGCTTGTGTACGCCGTCGTGTGCGCGTGTCGCGCGGCTCCAGTGCAAAGTGCAGTGCCTCTTGTCTCTTCCCGTCGACGCTACACTATCGCGGCCGCGTCGCCGCGCGGCGCGGCGACCGATCTGACCCGCGCCCGCTCGTTGAATCCTCTTTCCGCGCCGAGTTCTCGTCGCCGAGGCGCGGCGCCGCGGACCACCGCACTACGGACGCACTACTGCACTCTCCGACGCGCGCTACGCGCTCGACGTCTGCCGTCGGCGACGTCGCTCGTCGCGCTACTTTCGCGCGTCCGAGAGCCAATTTATTAAATGACGGAACGAACCTTTCAGCGCTCGAGAAAGTAATCGTTAGTCGGAGTAATTAAAAACGGAGTAACTGCGCGAGGCTAGTATTGTTTATCGTTAAACAACGCGTCACCGATGTCACGAAGAAAGGGCGCGTTATTAATTAAAATTGGGATAATTATATGTTGCGAATTTTTGCGTCCCGGAATGTATAGATCGTCGGTGACAAGCCGGCTCTCACGCTCTCGTTGAATTTCATAATAGTTCCACGAATCTGGATCGTAATCGCTTCCTGATAAGGCGAGCGGAAGTCGAGCGGTGACGTCGTTAGAGAAACATTGCAGAAATTCGTATTGAGGAATTCGAACGTATTCTTAAGTAACGTTTATTTGAAACCGCTGCTAATTACGAAACGAGCTGTCTCTCGAAACTCTTCCACATTTCTTTGTTTTTACAGTCAAACGGCGGAGCCGAAGGTTTTCCGAAGGTTCCGAAGGCGCGTCTGAAAATATTTTATAGACTTTTGCATTTATCGCACCCGGCTTTTTCCTCCTTGTTTATTTCCACCTTGTTTATTTCCACCGAGGCCAGCCGTGCGCTCGGTCTCGCGCACTGAATGAGCGTATTTACGTTGAATGAACGATCTGACGCGGGCACTAAAACCGGCGAGAGAGAGAGAGAGAGATCACAGCGAGCGTTTACATTTCGCGTAAGCCACCGGCGGATACGCAAACAATCTTGTTTGTTCCGGACAAAGGGAGCGGAGCGCGGCAGCCGACGCGAAAGATCCGTCTTTCTCAATCTTTGACACCTAACCGGAAGTCGAGCTCCGCTCCGAGATATAGCGGTTTCTCTCCGACCCTACGAATCCTACGATTCGCGAGACGGACTGCGCGAGAGGATGCTGCGCCATGGGGCGGAAGGGTGGGAAAGAGAGGGTGGGAGGGAGGGAGGGGGGGGGAGATCGGCCCGAAACCGACGCGCGGTCGCTTTTACAATGTAAACCGGGAGCGCGCGGCGAAGCTGTTGGGCAATTTACATATTTCGCGAGCTTGCGTCACGTACGGTTGCGCGCTATTAATGCAAACGGTGCCCGCAATATCGCGCCCTCGCCGCGCGCGAGCGCGCGACAATCGTGCAATTCTCCGCCATTTTGACCTTACCGAAGGATATCTCTGTAGCGTGTACGCGCGCGTACGCTACACATGTGTACGTGAGGCGCGTGTGCACGGCCGTTGTGTGGGTCGGCTGGTATATCGCGCGTATATCGTTTCGACACGCGGCGGCGACGGCGATGGCGATGGCGATGGCGATGGCGACGGCGGCGGCGGCGAACGCAACACTTTACTAATTCCGAGCTCGCGATTTCGTCAGATACGCGCGTTTCATTCGGGAGAACGCGCGGGGGAAGGGACGGAGGGGTGGGGAAGACCTCGACAATGCCCCGAGGAGTTCGCGCACCTGCCGGGCTAAATCGTCTCACGAGATCCGTCCCGACTCAGCTGGCTTCGATTCTCTCGCGACGGTTTTATCGAATATTCTTTTCTTTTTTCCTTTAAATTCTGCCGCAAGACGAACAGTTTACCTCTTAGGCCTGTTATTCGTTTTCGCTGCACTTCTGAACCAGTGCAATAAGTTAAAATGAAAGAAAATATATTTGTTTCATTCTAACTTATTACACTAGTTCAGAAGTGCAGCGAAAACGAACAGGCCTCTTGTTTCGTATGAAAAAATTATGATACAAATAATAAAAGTATGTCTTCTGCCGGTTGGACTGGCTCTTTGCGTCTAATAATATTTTTGCGGATACATTTTTTTCAGCAATTCCGAGTAATGTCGGTCTTGAAGCATATTCTCAAGCTAAAGCCGAGATAGTAGACGCGTAATTAAATTGATAATCAATTTAATAATCATGATGCTAAATAAGCATTTCTTAGAAACGAACTGTAAAGAATTTATTGCGGAAAATATATCACATGAAAAAATTATATTTTTGCTGTGGTTGTCGTTCTCTCTCTCTCTCTCTCTCTCTCTCTCTCTCTCTCTCTCTTGCAAGGATAAGGGAGTATCCTTATAGGGCTTCCGATGTAACAGGGCGGAATAAGAAATACCACGCCGTACTTATTTCATATATGAAAGACACGTACGTACGGTGAGGGAAAAAAAGCCGTAGAAAGGTCAGCGCCGTTACTTCTATTCATGCATAACGAATTCGAATTTGTATCTTAATACACAATAAGGATTACATCATTTCCTTCGAGGTGGATGATGTAATTTTCACCGTGTGTATCAGTCTTTATCGTTTGTTACCGACCGTCCCGAGATTTTTTATAGCCGTCACTCTCCCTCACTGTGAAATATTAAAGTATAAAAATTTAAACCAATAACCTTAAATAACAGTTTGTTACTTTTAACTACCACGTGTGTCGAAATTTATTATTTTAACACAAAGCGGTATTATTTTAACTTCATTGATTTAGCTAAATTAACGACATATTGGAGTAGGAGCAGTGGCGATCTATGAACAATTAAAAATGACTCAAATTGAGTATAATTTAACACTACGAATTTAACAGTGTTTGATAGATGCAAGATCGCCACCTGCGATTCCAGATCTGGATTTCAAATCCATCCCGGCGTCTATCTCGGGGTTTGAAACTGAAACCCCAAATTAGTAGATACCGTTGTTATATAATTAACAGCCCCTCCGTCATTTCGCCTCCACTAAAAGGGGCGCGATACAAAAGATTGTCGTCTAGCTTCTTTGAAATACTCGGCCGATAGTCGGATTCAGGGAAACATCGCGGCCCAGGTCGGGGTTGCCGAACGTCGCTGCCGTTGGGTCATCGCGCGATATCTCGGAAGGAGGGGAGGGGGGGAGAAGAGTGCCCCTTTAATCGTATAGTCCGGGCACGTTCACCTGTCGATACGGCGCTGACCTCGCGAAATATCGCGGCATCCACGTGATCGAAGATAGCGGCCGCTTTCCGCCTCGAGCGAGAGTCCTCGGCGGGATGATAAAACCGACGTTACCTCGTCATCTCGTTTCGTATCGCTCGCGACGAAGAGGACGACAAGAGATGGGGGAACGGGGAACGGGGAACGGGGGGAGGGAGAGAAGGAAGAGAGGAGGAGGAGGCAAGGAGATCGCGAGTTGCTGCACGAACAGCCCTGATCTTTGGAGCGAGGAGAGCCGTCGTTGCGTCGGCGTTGTCGACTTTTGCGCAAGTGCGTAGATATCGTAATGGAGGAGGCCGCGAAAAGTATCGCCAGTCAGCATCTGCCGCGCGAGTGATATATGATTTTCAAACGATACGATATGAAACGCGGCACGTAAACAGGCATTGAGCAATATCTCCATCGAAATTGTCTGCGATAGCTATTCTCGCCCGATCGCCAAGGTTGATCGTTAAATTAAAAAAAAAAAAAAAATTCTACGGCAACCGATATCGGCTGAGAATAGCGTGTGAATCTTGGGTATTGTAATGCCGGACATCCGTCTCTCTCAAACTGTAAAAACACGGATTTTTCTCCACGCGAGAAATGCTGTAATGTAATTGTCGCTCGACGAATGTCCCAATTTTGAATTACTTACGCTTCACGTGGATGATTCGCTAAATTTACGCTCGAAATTTACTTCGCTTCTTGCATCTCGATATCTTCTATCGATCTTTATCTTGCACAATCGAGACCGGTGTAATATTTTGTGGAAAAATCTTATTGATAATCTGCTCCAGAAACGCTGATCTTCGCGTTCGACCTTGTCGCTCGTTATTGTCGAGACGTTAATTGCTGCCACTAATTCGCTCTAATTCTTCACAAGTGAACAAGAACAATGACCGCTTAGCAATCCTAGTTTCTTTTTTAATCAACTAATGCAATCAAGCGGAAATACGTATCTCCTACGTATTTCTAGAAAATAAAAATATAATCACACTCGGGCAAAGTTTACAGTTATTTATATTAATTGAAGAATCGATAAGAGAGAGTGGACAGATATTTCGATATATCATGAAATGGAGTGCGATTTTGTCATTTCTGACGTCGTTGATGCGGAGATTGGGGAACTTGTAATTTGACGCGCCGAATCGAATTCGGCTTTTTTTTTTTTTGTTGAACCGAAAGACGATTCCGCTGCGCGACAAAATCGCATGAAAAGTAATCGCCCGCGACACGCCGGTTGTGCACGCTTCGAGGAGCTTCCTCAAGGACAACCGCGCGATATTTGCATATCTTGAATCGGCGATTCCGAACGGTTATGCGGATAGGAATGTATAATTCGAAGAGGGGCACTAATCGAGGGGCCACGTCGACCCAGCGTGCAGCGATTGGAAGCAAATGTCGCTCTGACGACCGGAGTTTCCTGCGGTTATAATCGAATCTGCTCCTGGAAACTCGCGATTTTCTTCATGCGCGAGCGCCGGGTAAATATTTACCCTCGCTCACGCATCCTTCGTTTTTTTCAATCGTTTGAAGATATAACCCGACAATCCCGAGTGCCTCGACGAACGAACAAGGGGAGAATGCCTTCAAAGTTCGAATATAAAGGCTGACTTAATGTTTGCTTGCCGTAGTTGCCGTGAAACGGGATTCCGATATCGGAATGCAAACTTAGGCGTTTGATCCGACCGACGAAACTTGAACGGGGTAGGGCGGGGGGGGGGGGGGTAATACTGTACCCCCTCAGCGGACAAGTCACGTGTGATCCGCGAACAAGTGCGCTCGCTCTCGCGCGACCACGGATTTCGACGATGCGTCGGGGCGGGAGTGTATTGTTTTGTAAACATCGTGGATCAATGACGTGTCATCGACACTTATCGGCGGGGGATGGTGGCGGGGGTGAAGGGGGGCGCGAGGGAGAGCATTTAGCGATAAAATTACGCGCGTGAGTCATCGCGCGAGTGTGGATCATCGCAGCCCGCTACTATTTCAGGCAGTCACGAATAAATTCGACCGTGTACCCCGGTCGGGCGAGGATTGGGGAGGGGTACATCCTCCTTTCGCGAGCGTGATCGCGCCGTTTCGCGTCTACGCGATTATCGTCGCCGCCGGCCGCGTCACGCCGGTCACGTGTGTGTGTGTGTGTATGTGTGTGTGTGTGTGTGCCGCCTCTCCTCTTGCCATCCGATCATTCATAAAATCGTCACGTAATTTCCCTCGTCGCCGGTTACTTTCGTTCGTCCGGTCCAGTGCCGGCTGCGCGAAGACGCGTCCGATACCTCCGAGACCGAGAGCCACCGATGTCACCCGGCGGGGTATCGGAAGAATCACAGACTCTTACCACAATTTATCACATTAGAAGATAATTTGAGTTTCACTTTCTTGACCGCTTCAGCCGTAATTTTTGCGTATACGTGGAAAGTGAGTGCATAGCATGACGCTTTCTCTCGCGACTTTCAGATAAATTTGCATTCGCTCTCTAAATTCGTGGGGGAACGATCGACGCGTCATCGATATCCGTCCCTACGTTCTTCACGCTTACGTGACGCGATAGAACGAAACGATCGACGTTCATGACGCGGACGCACGACCGGAAATTAGCTTGGGGCTAGCCGCGACACTCGCCGCCGTCCCTGTACCCCGGCGCGAATACCCCTGACCTTACACAGCCCCTCTCCCTCTCTACACCGTGTGGGAATTGCGCACGAGGCGCGGGAATGTCGAAACGTGTCATATTTTGAAATTGTCCGTGAATCATATTACGGGCTCCCCGTGAACGGAACTATTGTGCGTCGTGTGTCGTCGTTGTCACGTCAGATCGTGCGGGTGGGTATGTACGTGTGTGACGACGCGTAGGCGTAATTGTGGCGTAGGTGCGCCATGCCTCTCTTGCTATTTTGGCCAGGGCCACCTGCGCGAATTACCGGAGATGTCTTTTCTTTTTTAACTGGAGGGATGTAGCGTTTCCCCTGAGAGGAGAACGTGAAAGTGGCGCGCGCCGGTTTACCGTGATCCGGATATTCGCGTCCGCGTTAAACGTTTTGTCCTCAGTTTCGGTTCTCCAATACGAAAATCACGTTCGATCCAATTGCAAAATATTACACTAGTTGTACATTATATTGCTGTTACGCAATGATAATTACGAGGTCTTGTGCTTTGGATTTAAATAAAAGAGATAATGGTGGCAAATACATCGAAATATACTTGTATATAGCCTCGTATTTTCTAAAGTGTAACACGGATTACGCTTCCTCTATAATTCTATTTTATTCTAAGATAACTGGCCGTCGCTACAATAATCTCTTTTTCGTGTTACAGGATCAGCTCTCGAGAGCGACCGACTGATAACTTACGAAGATCTCTCTCCGTCCAAGGACCCGGCGCAACACTGCGAAACGACACTGCGCGGGGTCACCAAAAGCACAAGTGATATTTCTAATAGTTAACGCGTTAGAGATTAGAGGAGCCGAAACCGTCTCGCGAAACCCGCCGTCAGCGTGCTCTTTGTACGTACAAATGTCGGACACTCGATTCGTAATATCCAGTGCTAATTGTAAGTCCGAGTGTGTGTTCAACGCATCTCAACTGTTGTAATCCCACGATCGCGTGGAACCGGGAACACGATACGGAACGCTGCGCCGGCGGGAGGGATTAACGGCTGCGTCGAGTGACACACACACCCACACACCGGGTGTGTACGTGTGCGTGCGTGCGTGTGCGTGCGTGCGTGTCTGTGTGTGGCGCGCAACATGAGAGTGGCCAGGCAGCATCCACTGCATCTGCAAGTACCGACCCGCAGCAACAATGGCAAGTACCCGGTCGGTCCTAACAGTAGTCAGGACGTCATCCATCAGCAGCCGTCGCCGCAGCAACAGCAGCAGCCGGCCGGCGACGAGAGCAGCGCGGTGGTGCCGCCGAGCTGCGTCTTCTCGAGCTGCGAGTCGATGCCCACCGACCTTCACGGGGGACCGACCATACTGGGGGATCGATTCCTGCTTCTTGGTCCGGCCGAGGGTAGCGCTCTTTATCGGTGCCTCGACGTGCACAACGGTCAGCAACTTGTCGCCAAGGTCAGTATCGAGATCCTTGCGAGTCGGTTTGTCATTTTTGCCGACTCAGCTCGAAGATGGATAGCTTGAAGATCGCGACACTCGCTCTATCTTTCTATAAATCTTAACGACGAGTACAAACCATTGACTAAAAGTTCGCAATATCAGCAGCTTACAATTAGCGTGAATTGGTGAAGAGTATAAAATAAGGAGGGACAACTATTTGAGCCAGTTTAAGAAAAAATCGAATAAAAGCCAACCTCCCTGTCTTGAAAATTTTTCATTTCATTTTTTTCTTTAACTGACTCAAACAGCCTCTCTTTACCCTATTTATTCCCTAACGTTTAAATATTATACGATAACTTCTTCCATTAGCAATACTTATTAGCAATATTAGCAATGGTATACTATTGAACCAGCAGTATAACTTTAAGATTTATTTTTTACGTTATATTGGAGATTGCTTGCCTCAGATATTTTGTTAACGCGTCGAAGGAATTAAAAAGGTATTATTTAGATGAAAAAAATTGATATTCCGCGCGGCATTCTTATAATGGCAGAAATGGCTAACGCGATAAATAACGAGGTTTCGCAATACTCCGATGGCAATATCGCGAATTAGCTTTTTGCCGTATAATGCGGCACTGGCGCGGCATATAAAGGCGACGGCGCGCCATCGCACGTGGATGCATCCGCGGCGCACTGCAGCTGCCGAGTTTCCATCCAACTGCCGTGGCGTTATATAATAGGGCACACGGACGTAACGGTCCGCTAATGTTCGGATCGATCGAAGCTTCCACCGTGAAGCTCGTTGCGAGATCGACGACGACGCAACCGACGCCGGGGCCCTCCCCGCTCGTCTGGGAAACGCTTACAACTTCCTCGAGGAAGACTCAATTAATCCTTATCTAGACGACCTCTTTCCCTAATTGATGGGAGAGGGAAAAAAAACGATTTCCGTCGAGATACCCGTTCGATAAGATACTCGCTCGTTCGCGACGCGAAACCGGCTTGTGAGTCAAGGGCGATGTCAAGGGATATAAAGAAAACCCATCGGTTGCTCCGACAATCAAATTGGATTCTCCGCGCTATGACTTCCGGAAGTTTCGCGAAATCGTGGCTTCGTATCTGGATTTCAATGTTTTGCGTCGATAACAGGGAGGAGGCGGACGGACCTCGTTAGATAGATAGGCCAACGCGCAAAGTAGGTATGCAAACGTAACACGCGCGCGTGTAAACCGTTTCCTGTTCTTCGGGGGGGGGGGTGGAGGGGGCGCGTTTATGTTTATTCGTGTCGACTTGCGCCGTATCGCGGAATTTCGCGATCGGAAGGATTTCAACGTTCCTCCAGCGTTTCTCCTTTTCCTTCTCGCGCTCTCCTTTTTTTGTTCCTCTCCTTCGGCAAGTCGCTCGAAGGGATCTGTCACGTAACACGCGCACACGCGGACCGGCACGTGGACCCGCTCCTCCCCGTCGCGTTTTCCATTAACATTTTACAATCGCCGTGCGTTATACAATGAGCCGCTTACATCATCGGCGTTGCGAACAAACACAAGGCTGTGTCACCCCGCGCCCGCCTCTCTCGCCTCGCACATCCGTCGCGTATCGCCACACGCTGTCCGTTATTCATAATCGCTTCTAAAGCCGCGGCCGTTTAATTTAATTGACGATTACACACGAGAGCGTTGCCGCGCTTTCGCAAGCGTGGCCGCGTTTTGCGATTGTGATTTCAGAAGAAAAAAAAATAGGGGTCACAATTATTTCGGAGAATGGGGGCGGGGGTCGCGAGCACTAGACCCCCAAAGTCACGAGCTCTTCGATATAGTTGGAGATAAGAACGTCCATAAATAGAACGCATCCATCGTCATTTTTATTTGCGTCGAAAAAGTTTCTCTGTGAAGCAAATAAGAGGGAAGAGATAATTTTTATTTGATATATTAATTGAATTAAATAAAATTAAAGGCAAATAAGGGCCAACGCCGATGATAAAGCGAGAAATATAATATACAATAACCTTAATTAAATACAATAATTAGATACAATTACGTACGTTTCGGTTTTAACGTTTAGATTTGTTAGTGTATATACAAAAATATACGTTATAAATTATTTATATCGTACTTGATAAGTTGCTGGAAATTATAAAATAAGATAAGATAACACTTTGTTGAGTTCACCCGAAAAGAGCTGATTTGTCCTGTACGTCTATTCTCTCGATTTTCCTCCAAAAAACCGCGAACAAGTTTTTCGGCGCATTTTCTGAGTTGGGAGCATTACAAAAGCGGCGTTCGATGGCCGATCGGGGCGATTTCGTAAAGAATGCACGGTGCTCTTATTAAACTAATGAGACTCGAATGTCGAAACGGTGTCAGGTTTCGACACGAGTCAGAGAGATGAACAGCTGGACGAGCAGGGTTTCAAAGGTGATCGACGATTTCGTCCGATTTCGTCCGTTGTATGTAGTTTTCATAACGCAGAAAGTTTTTGCTCTGACACAGGTCGATAAAAAGCATTATTTATAATTACAAATAATTTTATTTACATTTTCCCTTTACACTTTCTATCTGTTTTCTATTTGCCATTATATTACGTTATATCGAGGATTAATTATAATCAGTGTTATGCCAGACTCATATAGCCACCGCATCGAATTGCCTTGATATCGATATCTGGTATATGAACCCGGCCGTTAATTAAAATAATTAGGAGAATTGGGGCGGATGTGTAATTTTTAACCTCGAAATTGTTTAATTTTCAACCTCGAAATTGATCGACGTCGTATGACTAGGTAAAGAACCACGTATCTTAAATAATCGTCACTTAAGTATGCGAAGTGAGCATCGTCCTCTCAAGGATATCCGCTTGGAATAATTGAAGCTCGTTGAGTGATAAAATTCATTTCCACCCGAATCGAAATCGAATACAGTACAGCCGGTATCGAGTTTCCATCAAGAACGCTTGTTAAAAGGCAGAAGCATCCGTCGTTTTGCGCTCCAGAAAAATATTGAATACCCATTCCAAAAATAGAGGCTTATCAGGAATATTAAACGCAGGATAAATACTGAAGATCGTATCAATTAGATGATTGTGATAATTAATTCCATTTAGGAGAATGAAACGTTTTATCTATAGGAATCTATACGAATATCTTTGGAGTTCATTTCCGGCGTATTTTTCAACCGGCGTTTTTTAACGACGACACTTGAATCGCCTCTGTTGCTGACTCCGTTTGCATTTCCGGATTGCAGGCGCTGACCGTGGGCGACAAAGGTTGCGAGGCGTTGCTGCAAGCCCACCTTCGTCTGGAGGGCACCGGCGCGGCGAGCGGCGTGGCTGGCGTGGTGGAGGCACCTGGAGGCCGGCGCTATCTCCTCTTGGAGGGCCATCACGGTGACCTGCACGCCTACGTAAGGGCACGCAGGAGACTACGCGAGCCCGAGGCGAGGCGGCTCTTCCGGCAAGCGGCCAGGGCCGTGGCGACGTGTCACGAGTACGGGGTCGTGCTGAGAGACCTCAAGCTCCGGAAGTTTGTTTTCGCCGACGAGGCGAGGTGAGAATACCCTCCAGTTTAGTATTTGGATTCTTCAAAGTGACTTCGACCAAACTCCAAATTTACTTAACCAACTAGTAAAGCAATACCTACCTATAGAATTATTAAATTTTGTTTAACACATGAAAAGGAAATTTAGATCATGGATAAAAAATTACTAAAACTCTTATTGGAGATAATTACACTATTTTGAATTAATCAGCGTTTGAGTTTCGTCCAAGTCGCTTTCGAAATCGAGTCTTCGATTTATCAATCTAAACCTTTGTAGAGACGATGATTTACGTCTCTGTTATAGACTAGATCTAAATTCAACTATTTTGCTTTATTTAAAAAAAAGAAAACGTTATGAAAGATATGAGCTTTCTTTCAGTTCTTATCAGTTTATATTGTATTTCCGGTCACTTATATTTTTGCAATACTATACGGTATATAGATAGATAATCGGCGTAAATTGTCGCCGATGATAGTCGAGGAAAGAATCAATCAAAGTCGGAGCATCTTTCCCGCGATGATTAATTGAAAGCTGATAAGCGACACACATCCGGATCGAAGCGAAGGGTATCGATAGCGCAGGGTTCGCGTTCGCTTTTCCGAGTGAAGGGGAAATCGATTGCCGTGAGTGTGTTTTTTCTCGTGCGAGTGACCTCTCCGTTCTCGGTGCTGGAAAGAAATACGAGCGAATATGGAAATGAAATGAATATGAACCAATTCGTCGCGGATCGCGTGGCGTCGTGCACTCGCTCGAAGAAGGGAGAGAGCGCGTTTCTCTAAAGTATACGTAGGTGTATCGTATATACTTTCAAGACGCGGTTTTTACATTGCATCTTGCTACATCCGTCATCCCCTGAAAACTCGGTTAAAATAAACTCATTCAAGAACACACGTGATTCTGTATCGAATAGGGAAAGTATAATATTGGTTGATTGATATTAATCACTCATTAGAGCGATATCAATCACTCAAGTTAAATATACTACAACTCAAATCTCATTATGCAAACACCATGTCTAATTTATAATCGTAGAAGCCAATATTTTCTCAGGAACTGAACAGAAGCGAGAGACGAAGCGAATCCCGTTTGCGAACTAGTGGCGAAATAGTGCAAAACCAAATTAAAATTCGCGTAAAGTAAAGCTTGACTAAAACAGGTGCGTTAAAACAGTTGCAAATCTTTACGAGTTACGAACAACGTGACCGTTCTCGTTATATATCCCTGTGGGATTTCATTAGATCGCGTCGAGTGATTTAGGGTGTGTTTGCGAAGCTCGTTCGCGCGGCGTTATCTGTTCGCGATACGACATACGACGCACCCACGTGTCGCCGCGGAAGGCAGGCGCGGACAGGCGAGCGTACGGGCATACGGGCAACACAGCACAGCCGATCGGAGTCAGGCCGTGCCGAGCCGGGCGTGTGTGTCGTGCACGGTGTATACGCCGGCGATCGGGAGATCGACTCGTATATGTCGGTCCGTTGTTGGCCAATCCGCATTCCTACCGCGCGGCGAGCTCTGCTGCTCCCGCGCGCGGCGCGTACGTAAGAATAAGGAGAGTCCGGGGAATGTTGCAAGCCAGAAAAGCATATTGGTTCATCGGCTGCTGCTGCGGCGGGGTTTTGAAACGTCGGTATAATTAGGAAACGCGTGGCTCGGCTCGGTTCGGTTCGGTTCCACCGCGACGCGACGCGACGCGAGGCGGCCGACATCCGAGACGGCCGCGTGGCATCTTCTCCTCCCTTTCTCCGAGAGGGAGGAGTTTCGCACCTTCCTCGAATAATCGGGCGCAATCCCCTTGGGATTGCGATAACGTGCGGGATTCGGGGTCTAACGAACAGTTTGGTAATGATAATTATGAAATAAGAGGATCCGAGAGAACTTGAATCGTTGAACTCTAGTTTGATAACCAACGTGGTAAATTGATCCGCCAATCTTCCCTCAAATCCTGCGACTTTGAGAGAAAATTACTCGCAATAATTGATTTCGAACGCGTCCTTCTCCCTTTCTGAAAGCTCGCTGAGATCTCCGTCTCGCTCGCGGATCTCCCGCGTGGGTTTCTCTTTACCTCATCGGTCGACAATGGGCGGATTAAGGCGATCAAATCAGTCTTTTCCCGGATGCGCCGTCGCGTATGGAGAGTTCGACCTATTGTAATTGCTAAATGCGTCACGCGCGTGTCTCGGCAAAAACGTGCGCCGTCGTTATTATCGTCATCGTTGGTCGTCGTCGTCGTCGTCGTCGACGACGTTTGGCTCGCGGTGAAAAGCATCTCAACGCGATCTCGTGGCCGGATTTCTCTCCGCCACGCATCACATTTCGCAACGGCACCGAGCTGGTCCAGTTCGGCGCCGAATTCAATCGGCGGGATCGTCATTCGCAGGGTTAACGATCCCCGCGGAGTAAAATCGTCGCGTCTCGTTTGATTCTTGCGCTCTCGAGACACACACTCTCTCTCTCTCTCTCTCTCTATTCTTGAAACTGTAAATCCGGGACGTTGACCCGAGACCTGTATTCGGGAATTTCGCACGCGCATGTCCGTGTAATCTACTCAAGTATTCGCACGAAACGTTAAATGCCCACTTTGCAGCTACGAACTATACTTTAAATCCTAAATAACTCGATATTGATAACGTAAATGTAGGAGATGGCTGCTTCAGAATAAATAACCACTCAAAAAGCAATTTCTCTACGTCTGGGATGGGATCATTTGGGATCATTTGCATTTACGTAGCCGTTTATTAGATCCGGATTTTTCTTGTACGACACGAAGATTAATTTAATCGTGGGACGAAAATAATCTCGAGGCAATCCACCTCGCCGTTGGAAACATCAATTTGCCGCGTCTGCGAGCGTAGTCAACTGATTAATGACGTTGATTATTAATTCGCGTGATATCAGAATTCTCTTCTTCCAAGAATTGAGCTTTGTAATTGTAATATCAACAAAGAAACGAAAGTTCCTCGCGTTTAGATAATTTCATCCGGGGAGATTCTTCCGGGGCTTTGAAAGCACCAACGTTTTGGTCTTTTGACATCTGTAAAATTTCACGAGCCGTCCAAGAAATCACATAGCGTCTAGTATCCGCCGCGCCGAGGGGTTCTTGAACCCGGAGCGATATCGTGCAGCGCGACCGGCGAACGGGTGAAAGTTTGCGAAGAAAGCTGTGCGATGCCCCTCTCTGTCTCTTTCTTTCTCGCTATCTATCTCACTCCGCGGCGGCCGTGTTTAGTTCATCACGGATGGCCTAGCGTGCCATCGCGTTCGTTCGATTCATTTGCTCGCGAGAGAGAGAGAGAAGAGGCCATTGACACTCGTTCGGATTGTCAAGATCGTGTAACGACTCTCTCGCGTGACGCGTGCGTTCACCGAAGGCGCGCTTCCGTCTCTCGTGGCTCTTCCGAAATCCGCGCTGACGACGCGTCTCGATGCGCTGACGGCTGAATGATTCCTTTGACACGCCTGAGAATATAATGGATTGTATTGTTTAACTTAGCGAGAAACCTCATTATTTTAATCAGTAGACGTTTCTCTCGTTAGAAATTTCTTCATTTATGTGTTTATGATGAGAAATTTCTAATTACGAGATAACACTATTGTATTAATGATAAATTAATACGAAATTAGTATGCATACCTTTTACGAAGACAAAATCAATTTCTCAAGAAGTGCAATTTTGATTTAGCGTATATATGGGATTTGTCTCTCTCGATTACTCGCTCTTTCAACTACATTACTTTACTGAGCGCAACGTGAATTTTTGTAATAAATGGGACAGCCAGTAATTCTTAAGTACATTCGTCAGGGCTAAAATATCTCTGCCGTAAGTGACTCGAAGGAACGATAAGTACAGGAATGTGTACTTCTGTAGGAGGCGTATATACGATCTGGAATACGCGGCGCTTTCCCGAGCGCGCTGCCCCCTTCTCGGCCGAAGGCATCGTGGGCGAGAATACGAGTGCTCGTGTCGAAGGAGAGCTCAGAAGTTACCCAAGAGCCAAGAATATTACGTACACGCGCGACTTCCGCGTTGCAGGTTGATCAACGCAGCGGCCAGCGCAGCGGGCCCTCTCTTTCTCTCACTCTCCATCTCTCACCCTTTCTTCTTCTCTCGTCGCGCCTTATTCCGCGCTGAGCCGACGACTGCAGAGAACGATGGCTCAATCGCGGTGTCCTCTTGCTAAATTGAAATACCTTGCCTTCGGGCGCGCACTTAAAGTACACGCGCGCGCGAGGCGAAGCCGGGGATCTCTTTCTCTCTCTCTCTCTCCCCGACCGCGCGCATTAAAAGATTGCACGATCCTCTCGGCTTCTAGACCGCGCGGGGAGCGAGTAGATCGTAACCGGTCGATAATAAATGCAGGACTTGGCGTAACGCGTGCCCGAGACACGCAGAGAGCGAATTTCACACGACGCGTCGAAAGGAAAAAAAGACCGTAAATCTTTTGCAACGTTTAATGCCCTATCTCGTGGCTCCTTTGAGAGAAAGACACGGATCTAAGATCTTTAATCTTCTCGACATCTAGGTTCGTCCTGGTGTACGCCCACATGGCTATTGAATGGATTCTTTTCACATCTTAAAAGCGAAATAAATTAAAATTAAACGGATAGAGAGGGAGAGAGAGAGGGGCGGGTACGGGTAAAACGGATAGGGATACACGACTCGATTATCTTCGAGACAATGGCAAATCGCGTGTAATCATCACGTTATCGCAATCTCGAATTTTTTTCTCCAATCGGACATTTCTTCTTTTCAGAACGCGGCTTCGCCTGGAGAGCCTCGAAGATGCGGTGATCGTGGAGAACGACGACGACAAGCTGACCGACCGGCGCGGCTGCCCGGCGTATGTCGCGCCGGAAGTGCTGCGCTCCGGACGCGCCTATTCCGGCAAGGCGGCGGACATCTGGTCGCTGGGCGTGTTGCTGTACACGATGCTGGTGGGCCGTTATCCGTTCAACGACGCCGAGCACGCGTCCCTCTTCGCCAAGATCTCGCGCGGCCTGTTCGCCGTGCCGGAGGGCCTGAGCCCGCGCGCCAAGTGCCTGATCCGCTCGCTGCTGCGAAAGGAGCCGTCCGAGCGGCCGTACGCCGAGGACGTGCCGCTGCACCCGTGGCTGTCGAAGCCGCTGCGGTTATACACG
The DNA here is from genome assembly GCF_030848795.1 of Temnothorax nylanderi. Lineage (NCBI taxonomy): Eukaryota > Metazoa > Arthropoda > Insecta > Hymenoptera > Formicidae > Temnothorax > Temnothorax nylanderi. The sequence goes on along the minus strand of NW_027249068.1, from coordinate 1,637,393 downwards.
CCTACGTCCGGCAGTAGGTCCTCGTGCCAGGACCAAGTCGTACCAGAGCTATCTATTAATCCTCAACAAGACTGACTCTCTCTCTTTCGGGGGAAGGATCATTATTCCGCGCGTGACGGCATCACTCTCTCTCATCATCCTAGTGCTTCTCTCGCGCCGACAGCCGGATCGAGTCCTCCGGCCGAGAGGGGGGAGTTGGCACAATCAAAAGAAGAAGGGGGGGCAAAACGATTTTCTCTTAACACATTGGCTGTGCCCGTAGAGAGTAGCGGATAAACTCGGCGAAAAGCGAAACTGTCGTCTTATGTATCAGAAAGTTTGAAAAGGACACGAATGCGCGAAAGGTCGAATGGAACTGTTATCAAAAGAGCAATATTCAGCAAAAAATTCTACTTTCAAAAAGATTTGCAAATTGAGAAATATATATCCTGGCAGTCAATGTGTTAATGGCAGCTGAATTTACACACATCGCTCACGTAAGCTCGAGTCGCGCAGTTTCTAGCTTGGATCGAAAAATCGAATCGATCCTTGCCTCGTGGAGACGCGCGGCTAACTACGGCTAAGGATGCTAAGTGGGTCCTTCTCTTTTCGCCGGCGAGGGACGGCCTAGAATAAGCTTCGAAGATAGAGCGTACTAACGTGAGACGAGAGTAATCGTTCTCGATGGAACTTTTACGTAGGGGAGAGTAACCAAAGTCTCTATCCTGAATACAATGCCCTGGATTATTTTCCTCGCTGTTTAACGCCGTAACCTGCGAGTTGAACGGTCAAAGTTGAAACCTTGAATAAGATGATATTACGTCTCATTATATAAAGATAAGCTCTTTCTAGTCTAGAGGCAACTCGCAGGGTCGAAGCACCGAAGCAGCGAAAGTAATTGAGGGGATCCTCTGTAAAATAGCGTGTCTCGATTTTGGTCATTCTCCGCTGGCAATTTCGGAGGCAACGTGACGCAAGTGATTAGTCTCTAAAAAAAAAGTCTCTATCGGCTATATAGAATCCTAGATTCGAGAAACATTGCCATTATCGGTCCAAGAAACATTTCGCCTTGTTGCGTAATACAGATATATTCGCGCGCGAGCGCGAATCCCTTGTGATAGAATCTGACAGATTCTGAGCGACGTATGTGATACGAAATATACACAGGTTGTTTCATAAGCGTTATGCGGTTACTTGCGGTCATCTGTCTCTGAAGTCCATGTACATTAATTATTGTAAACGATCGAATTCGATGTTGGTATTATGCGTTAGGCACACCCGAGTACATCCTCGACTTTCTCGATATTTCGCGTTGCGTATCTACACACGGGATAATTTTTCACGCTGTACCGGCGAATCCGCTGTATACACGAGTAAACAGTTATGTAAATGCGAGCAAGGGACTCTAAATGTAAGTTCGAGTACAACCGGTGAGCTTTGTATAATATAGTATAAAGCGATGAATATATATGAATGGGATCAGAGATTGAGTCGGATTCAAAGTTAAAAACTCACGTAGTCTCAAAAGGGAAAATATGATGATTTAACACGAGAATAAATTGTCTAATGACGACCAAATGTTACTAGAGCAGGTCGAACGAATTTAACAAAGCGAGTTTCTAATCTAAACTCCGACTCATTCTTCCTGCACTCCCGTTTACCTGTCATCATTATATCACGAAGTCAATCAAATATATTAGGCGGACATCGAAGGAAGGAATATTTCTCGTTTCGAAGCGAAAAAAAATTCATTCTCCGACCTAAAAACATTGCCTAGAAAGTTCAAGACTGCTTGGACGTGTGGCCTATACAATTAACTTTATTAGAGAAAAATGCGAATACACGTTGACACGTGAATTTCTAACTTAAGAACAATAAAAGAATACGCTTCTGGATTACTCGCACGACGGGAGTATCCATGAAACTATAAATGTGTTCATCGATGGCAATGTTTTCAGGTAGAGTAACTCTCTAGTGAATCAAAGACAAGATTTACTCTCTTCTGACTCAGACCTCTAAAGTCATCGCTTGCGCGAAATATGTACAGCTCACTAGGTTCCGATTTATAAAAGCGATCGAAGCGAACGATCGACGTTTTTATATCAGTTTGGGGCGCATGAGGCTACGCGTTCCATTTTGAGGATTTTTCTCTTGAGTAAAACTCTCCGATCGACATATAGACCTACGAATGATCCTCGACTACTTTCAGTAGAGATTGTTATTGTCGCAAGTCAATTACGAGAATAAAATTCCAAGGTAGACATTGAGATTTTCATTTACATCAATGCCAAGTAGCATAATATCGTAATGAAGTTTTCTTTTCCTCTTTATGTTAAATGGTGGGTTTGATCGTGTAGATACATCAATGTAGACGTTAAATAAAGAGATACCGATGCCGCAGTCATCGGTAGATGTGCCCAAAATAGCACTCCTGAAATGTTTTCCGGAGTCAACACTAACACTAAGTTTTAAATTAAGCAACCGATTAAAACCGCCATCTCACATAGACGAAATTAATTCCGGCTCTTTCTATGAAACACTTGCGAGGGAATGGGGAGAACAAGTTCCTTAATATCACCAAATAATTGCAGAGTGCGAATCGAAATTCATTAATTTAGATATTCCGGAAGATTTTTATTTAATTTAAATACCCTACAACAAACGTGTTTGCAGAACGCCGTTTGTTTCGCGGAACATCGCTTTCGAGGAACATTGCTCTAGACATGAGAATCATCTTGGATTGTGGATGCGAAGTTCAGTCTCGCGTGAAGCTTGAATCGGATCCGCGTCGGATGACCTCGAGACGTTTCTCGTGGCCCATAGAACTTTTGGTTTCGGAATCAGAATCAGAATCGGGATTGGGAAAGGAAAGGCCAGAGATTACGGGGTTGTCGATCGTGACTGCGACCCCTTACCTCGGCCCTTCACGTTCGACGAAAGTACCATGTGTTCTTGTATTTAAAGATACCTGTCTACCTACATATTTACGCGAACTCTTTTGTAACTTCCGTGAGAGAGAGAGAGAGAGAGAGAGAGACCTCTTTTCCTTTTTATTTTATAATATTCGCGCACCGTAACGGGACACGGTACCCCGGTGCGGCGCTGATTCCTCGTATCGTTCTCAGTCAGGGTACAAAACGCCGCCGCGCATTCATCGACGTTTAATTTGTACATAAGTTCGACGCGATTACATCCTATTGTATTCAATCATTGTCTAGGTGCGATTAAGGGAATTTCGTTTCTGTACATAGGTAAAATAAAGTGGCGTTTATGATGAAGAGCGACGAATATCTTTCTCTATTTTGCGACTTGTTTAGCGGCCGGAGATTGAATCTCTTACGTCCGGTGGGACGTATATACATCTCGAAACGTTTAAAATGATCATATCTCTGGAAAATATTGAGTCATTTGGATCAAACGGCACTCGACATAAACGGGATTGCTAAAACTTTAACTAAAAAAATATTGCGATAAACTATATCAAATTAAACATTATTATTATTGAATTAAATCAAATTGAAAAATTATTGACGTAAGATCCAAAATTTCTCGAATTAACTGAGTCGGATTTTTTTTTTAAATTTAAAGATGATAACAATTGCGAGACACGAGATGTGGCAATTTCAAGTTTTTTTATCACGTTGCGTAAGTTGTGCGAATCATTTACGTAATTTTTCTTCGGTCTGACGTCACAACTCGTAAAAGAAACTACGGACCTTTGACGCAAAGGAAAATCAGGAGCGGCGATTTAACTCCAGACTCGTGAACATAAAAAAAAAACGAGGAAAAAGAAAATGGGACGCTCAAGAGACTATCCCTAATTTTTTTATTTATGAACAAATTATGCAACCATGAAAAACACTGATCGCAGGATATGAATTAATAATTGAATTTTAGTATATATTTTATTACAAAAAAATAAGAGATTTTATAAAAATACGGGTATTTAAATTCCGAGTCACGTGGCGTCGCGTCGGCGTCGTAGAGACGGTTAAAGGGACGGGAGTCGCGCGAGCCGTTGACAGCCGCAAATTTGAAAGCGATTGTTTTCGAAACGCGCTGCGGCGACGGGGACGTCGCTGCGGTGCCGCGGCGGAGTGAAAAATGGCCGCGAACGTGAGAACAGGTGAGTGATAACGTAACGGACCGTCGCGTCGGCGCCGCGAATCGCCGTTTCTCGTGCGCGACTCCGAAGGAGACGGGGGTTTCTCCCGGGGGCCCGGAAAGCGGAGCGCGAGTAACGCGACACCTCCCGCTCGTCCCGCTTCGTCCGCGATAACTGGAGTCCCAGGTCCCAGTGGTCCCAGTACTCCCAGTCAGTCCAGGTCGCTCGCGACTCGCGACGGCGCGTCGAACTCTGACTTCTCGGCCCCCCTCGATCGTCGACGAACGCGAGAGATAAAGCACACGCCGCGAGTGGTTCGCGTCTACGCTTATCGGCGCGATATCCGCGTCGTGTGGGCGTACATCGTGCGTCGCGAATCGCGGTACTGACGACGCGCATTTGTGCACACGCCTGTCCATCCGTCCGTCTGTCACGCAGACACGCACTTTGTAAACTTTGTTTTGGAGAATTTTTCCTCCACTCGCTCTCCTCAGTCCTCGCTCGTGGCTCTCGCGCGCGCGCGCGTGCGGGTGCGCTTGTCGCTTGTGTGTGGGCGGTGTGTGTGTGCGCGCGCGCGCGCGTACGGACGCGTGCGTACCAGCGTGTACGAGGAACCGATCGTGCGTCAGAGCCCAGCGGCCAGCTGCCCAGTTGTCTGATCATTGTCGCCTGTCGTTGCTTTCAGACATGCGGATACCGACGCGCGCGGCGCCTCGTCCCCCGGGCCAGAGCGCGACGCAGAGAGACCCGATCTGGAGCAGCAGGTATAGGATTGTTTTCTGTTCTTTGTGCCTGGTGCACTGTATTACGCTCTCTGTGCTCGAAACGAATGTACAATTGGATATTGAAGAGAAAGAGAGTATATCAGCTGTAGAGAACAAACCTCTCTTATCTCTGAAAATACCTGTGGAAAACTCGAGTTAGAGAATTCTAGCTTTCAAGTTTATCTAATCTCCGCAGCGTCGCAGTAATGTATCCTTGCGTGTTTTCAGTAACGATATATTCGGAGGCGCCCTGACGACGCAACCTGGACAGAAAAAGAAACCGCCTCCTCGACCACCGCCTCCGAAGTTCAACTACAACCACACGCAATATCAAAGGGACCAGAAACCGAGAAAACCGGTAAGGATTGTGATTTGTAAAGTGTGCTAGTAGTTCTTCACACATCTACTACCTATGGATATAGTAATTTAATAGCTATTTTATTTCGCACGCTAGGCAAGGCCAACAGAGTTGTTGACTAATTTCTTTGGACGAAAGAAGCCAGAGAATCCTCCTCCATCGCGTCCCACCGGCCAAATACAAAATCCGATGACGCAGCCCTCGAATTCTGCCGCGACGGTATCTTTGATAGATCTCAGTCCGCCTGGGTCGCCGACATTCACGACTCGCTCCAGTGACGGTGTCAGCGTCGACAGTTTTGGCAGTGACGGAAACTCCAATCCATCTGCATTCACGAGCAGCGGGAACACATCGCAAACGGAAAGTGCCTTCGAGGATGATTTTGATTTTTTCGGCATGTCTGCCAGGAAGATAACGCAAAATGATCCGTGGCAGACTAAGACGACGGTGCAAGATCCGTTCGGGCCTCTGGAGGACACGTCCTCGAACGTGTCTCAGGCCGCTGGCGGGACGTCCCTCTTTCCTTTTAGTTCCAACAATCGCGTAGCGAGCCAAGTGCCTTCCAATCCGATCGCTTCTAAACCTCTCGTCACGTCGATGCCCACGATAATCCGAGCGAGGCCACCTAAACCTCCGGCGCCAAAGATACCGTTTAAGAAACTCGAGCCGATACCTAAGGAAACGTGTACCGACTTCGCAGTCTCGAGCGGCAGCGCGACGAATAAACCGTTGACGTTGCATTTCTCTAACGCATGGCCCAATGACGGTGAAGAGAGCGACAGTCCATCGCCCCCCATGCCGACGATTCCACCGCCGGCCCTACCCGCGAATTATTTGGCAGAATTTAGCAGCAATTTTGAAGTGAGTGTTGTAAACTTAAAGTTATGTGCGGCTTGTATGTAAAAAGAAATAAGGCGCGTTCTCACATTATAACGATGTTGACAATTTACAGGGAGATTTCAATGAACCTCACGGTATTGCGCTGTATGATTTTTCGGCAACACATCCGAACGACTTAGCTTTAAAGGAGGGCGATGTCGTGCAATTGGTGAAAAAGGTCAACGACGACTGGTTGGAGGGAAGAATAGGAAATCGTCGAGGGATGTTTCCGCTTAGCTTTATTGATATTAAAATACCTCTGCCAGGTTTATCAGACAACGTGGTCACGGCGCTTTACGCTTTTCCAGGAGAGAACAGCGATGATTTGTCGTTTGAGGTATCAAAGATTACGGCAAAGCAATTAGACGAAAGATTTATTATATTCCTAACGTTGCTTTAATATTTCAGGAGGGCGCAAAAATTACAGTCATATCAAGGATATCGGAAGATTGGTTGTACGGTGAGTACAACGGTAGGAAGGGACAATTTCCAGTAAACTATGTAAATAGACTTCCGCGTAATATTTAAACGTTTTCTCAATAAATATTTTGTATCCAGTGTATATTAACAATTTACTATTTCGAGAACCTCCGTATTGCAAACATTATTTAGAATTGTTAATTGGATCTTTACAAGTTAATACTAATTGTAAGAATAGTGATAAAAAAAGAAAGTGTAAAAACGGATCTTTTATGATATAATTTTGATGTACAAACTGTTCAAGGAAGAAAATTTTAGAAAATTTTACTGACAGAAAGACTGAATTACACATACGAGTTTCGATCATCGTGTTCCAATAGAGATAATTTTCAAAAATAATCGCGATATTATCTTTAAGAATTAGAAGATAACATTATCTGCGATATATTGGTGATATCTACAATTCATTTAGCTTACTCTTTTTCAAGAGTTTTGCACCCTCTATCGTTTGCAATATTTTGTAAAAGATGCTACTAAAGCGATGTTTCTTACTTTGAGATTTTACACGTGTATCTAACATTTGAGAGTTCAATTTGTACTAAACGTCTTGTATATGCCTTATATTTTTCTGAATGCGTGAAAAAAATTTTTCTATATATCATATTTTATTCATTGTTTCGATTCAGAGTTTCTTTATATATATGCGTTTTCGAAAATGTATTTAAGTTTATTTTAAATATTTCAAAATCTACTTTGAGAATTTTATATGAGGACATACCTTAGCATACATTGAAGTCTGGCATATACGGAAGACAATTATTTAAATATAATTTAAACATATTGTGCTAATATTTAAGATATAACAAACCTGCCAAGGTTTACAAATTGTTAATATCGATTAACGAATGAATAATCCATTTTGGTTTAGATATTTCCTTCCCAAGTGTTATTTGAAGAGAATGCGTTTTTGATAGAGTTCTAAACAATCAAATGAAAAATAATGCAGTCTTCGTTAAGTAATTTCACTGATTTAGATCTATCTTCTTGGAATTTTTTAAGTCGGATCTAGCATAAAAATTAAAGTTATAATTTTGTTGTATATATTGTGTATTTGAGAATCTAATGCTCTTTTTACATATAAAGTTAGAAAATTATTCGATATATCTTCCCTATTTATGCACTATAAATATACATTGATTTTCTTTTAAAAATAAATTATGAAATTAAAGATGATTATCTCAGTGTATAAATAAATATGTTGGATGTCTATATCTCTGTATTATATATATACGTATTTTCTAACTTAGAGTTTATTTCAGTAAAAGTTACCAACATGGTACGGTTGTATGTGTATATTATGTGAATGCATAATTAGGTGAGAGGGGGGGGAAGAGGCAATGACGTAGTTTTTAGATAACTGATCATTTAATGTACCGTTAAGATGAATAATTATTACTGTATATATGTATACTTAATTATTATATTCATATGCGAGTTATGTAATTATGTTTGTTAAAATTCTAATTTAGTATGTTCATTGAAATTCGAATGTTTCGTGATACACACACCAAGTCACTAGCTCAATCTTAGGAAAAAGAAAATCAGTGAATTCTATACATCATTTTAAGTTATTTCGTATTGATTTGAAGAGAACGGTACAAGTTCTAATTGTACACCTTACTCTCGTACAGTCTTACTCGGAATTCTCGTTAGTACAGTATTAATACGATATCCCAGATTGCATCGAAGATCTGCATTGGGACCAGAATGTTAGTTTGTAAGAATAGGAAAGGAGATGGGTGATGAAATTGAAAGTTAGAGTCAAAATGTAATAACAACGTCTTTACACGTAATTAAATTGCTATGTAATTCTTAAGAACCACGCTGTTAATGCAGACGACGCCTAATACGCAATGTGATATTTTGCAATGTTTAATGTGTAAACATTTCATGTGTATACAAAATAAACTTAGAAAAGAATAAATAAACTTTCCCCGAGTAAAACTTCCACTCTCCCCGAGAAATTGCTTCCGGGATCGATCGAAGAGATACGACACGTAATGTACGTTTATAAAACGATCGAAAAAAGAGATAATTATTTATCACTTTGAGCTGAATGTATATGTACCTTTTCCGCCGTGAAAGACGGGTATATTGTGAGCTGTAATTCAACGTTCCTATATTGAAGAGAGTTTCCTTCCTAATGAATCACGCTTTTACAAGTTAGGTAACGTTGCTGTTCCTTTCGTCGGCATTACTTCTCGTCGTATTATTGAATTGTTTGTTTCGCGTGATAGCCCTCGTCAGCAACGCGCTGCAAGATCGTAAATGTCTGTGACAATTATTCCATGTGTTGCACCTCGAAACGTTCCCGCGGCACGGCAGATACGTATCCGTGTAATTTTTCAGCGTTTGCGTTACGACGCTTCTGAACTTCTTTCCTGTAAGATAATACAGAAAAAAATTTATTGCAAAAGTCCAGTGGTATATGTGAAAGCACAAGCCGCGGCACCACTTGAGTAACATCTTCTCTTGCAGCCTGAAAAAATAATAATACCACCATTTGAACAAAATAGTTATTAGCAACATATTTTATTATCATATGTATAAAGTATATAAAGTATAATAATATAATTGTAATTATATAAATAAATGATAAATATTTATTACATAAAAGGTGTCGAAAATGAGAGAAATAATTCGGAACAGTGTAATATGCTATGAAATATTTTCAATGTCAATTTCTAATTTGGAATGGATTGTACCAGTGTATATATCTCTCGTTCTTCCCCGCATTAACAGGATGTTTAATTAAAATCACGTCCCAATACAGTTCCAGCGTTTCGACAATTCCCAGCGGTAGCAGCAAGATTAAATGTACTATTGACACCGCGAGCAACGTCCTGCTCGAGTTGTGCGTTCTGTTGCCTCTGTACCTAAAATTATCTGAGGCGAGGGTCGCCGTTAGGTCTGCCCCGTGCGGTGACGTCGCGCGCGTCAACGATCGCGGCGATGACTTACGAGTTAATTCGTTGTGGATCTTGTAAGACTTTCTTATGCGGACGATCAGCAGCAGGTTGCCGATCGATATGAAGAGCAAGGGCAGCCAGGTGGACAGGGCGATGTAAAGGTACATTGCGCTACCCCATGGCTTTATCTTCTCCTGGCACGGTACAAATTCGAAAACGCTGTCAGTCTCGTACCCTACAATTAGCGTAAATCGTGATTCATTGATGAAAGGAAAACAACCGGACACGTAATCGTACAGTGACGCAATTGGAATCCGAATTAAGCGGGGAAAGCGATATATGGGTCGTGACGCTTTACCGCCGGAGTAGAGCTTCGTTAAGGATATTATGAAGCTTATGCAGACTAGACTGGTGATGGTTGTAATTGCCGAGCGATTCTGGCAGTCGCGAGCCCCGAATGGAAACACCACGGCGATGACGCGCGTCCATGTGAGAGCGACGATCAGCCAGGTTGACGTAAATTGGAAAAATTCCATACTCACGGAATTCGCGCCGCACAAGAACTTGCTGTTCTGCAAGAGAATTATTTCTTTAGCGCGTCGTGCGAAACGTTGATCCTCCCTGATCACCTTATTCCTAACGTTTCAAGACTTATTAGGGGTTTATTTTAAGAAATTTTACATGTTTTCTGCCCAGCGACGTCTCTTGTACCGTGTACATCACAATAGAATTTTTATTATCGCAAGCGTATAACGATAAAATATTGCATAATATGAAATAAGACAATATCCTCGTGAGTGGTGTGTTGAAAAAATAAATGCCATATGAAAGTTTGAATGACAAATAGCTAGATAACAATATAAAAAATACGCTTCTCTTTACACTGTTATATATTTATTTCAAAATTCTAGATTAAATGCCATTCATATTTCACAAGCAAAAATATTGACGACGCATGGTCAGTAACAGCTAGGAGGTCACTGAAAAATCAGATAATCACCGGTCGCCGGTCGCAGATAATCACCGTGGCGGTCAACATGTTAACTGTAACTTCAATTTCGAAGACGCTGATGTACGATGAAATAACAGTTTTTATTTTCTTTTCAAACAATTCTTTTCGGTTGGTCTCACCATGTATTGTATACGATAGACCGGATAGACTTCGAGCTTTACTAAGGTCTTCCTCAGTTGACGCTGAGATTCACTCAGGGCCATCAATTGAGGAGGACCTTGAGCCAATTGAAAGGAATCGTTTAAAGAACAAATTGAAGTTATAGTTATATCTTTATTAACGAGAGCCAACTCTAAATTGATTTTGTTCGTTTATTTTGCCCGAGTGGACGAATTTCTTGCGGGAGGACCAACGGGATAAAATCGATCGCGCACACACAGGATATTTACCATAAAGAGATCGTTAACGGACGTGGAGTGTGATTTTGCGACGCTGACGGCGTAATTGAATATTAACGCTCCATTGTCCGATATGGCGAGCGCGCTTAGATAAAGTGACAAATTGGAGTCACATAGCACAGGTGCGCTCAACGTACTAAAAGATACAGCATTTAGCAATACACCTATACGAAGTGGGTTACAACGTTGTATGAGAAACAGGTCGAGAACGGTTGTACGGTGCGCGTCGCGACATCCCTTACCGAGCGTTATGATAAACGGCGTTACATAGCGGAGCAAGAAACGGACGGATCTAACGAACGGCCGCAACGACAGCCAGTACGAGCGCACTTCGCATGGCCATTTAGCTTCTAAATCGGGCTGACTGGAATTGCGAATGAAATCCAGAACTGTTATTGGCAAGGGACACCTCGAGACGGCTCTGAAATTCAAAGGATGCAGGGGGTCTGCTAATTCAACGTGCGCATAGAAAAGAAAAATCAATGAAATCAAACGTATCACGCGGTAATAATTGTGTAATAAAAAAACACACTTTATTTTATTTCTATTTTTTCGATATTGAAACTCAATTACTTTAAAATATGGAAAATGGAAGATAATAGGATTTATAAATCGTGGAACTTTCTTACCTGAGGGAGGCGTTGTACGTCAAGAAAATCTCGGTAGAATTCACTGACAGGATACTCGCGACGAATATCAACGTCCGAATATTTCTTTTACGTAGTAAAATCATCGTGCACCGAGCACGCGACAACTAAAATTCGTGTAGTCTATACCACAATTGAGAACTTGAATTCGTATCTACTTTAATACTGTGTCCGAAGAAGAATCATCTGTCCTGTAGCACAGATACGACTAACAATGGGCTTCTTTAATTAGAAGCTGCGAAGCATCTGTTGTCGATTATCATAATGTGACGTATTCCAATTTCGAAGTAAGCAGTTGGTTTGGACGTTGCTCCACTGGGAGTACATTAACATCTACATGAATATATATCAAACTCAGTTGTTTATCTGGGTAATAAGAACAGTTTGCGCCCGATTATATTAAAAACTAATAATCCGTATTATTCCTTATGCATTATTCCTTCCTCCACATATTTCTTTGCAGTCGCTGGGGAATACCGGACTAATAGAAACGCATTAAACTTGAAATATATTCGGCTATTATACAATCGTATATTTTATTTTCAAACTGAAAAACAGTTAACACAGTTACACAAATTTACATGGCTAACAAACGATGTGTATAAAAGATAATCGTAGCAGAAAACAATTAGTCGTCATATAGTAAATCGCGCGTTATGTCGACTGTTAATCAAAAGCTTGAAACGATATATGTATATTTACGTATATCTCATTACGTCATATTTCACACTTTCGCACCTCAATGTTATGATGCTCCGAAATGGATAAGCCTGTATCCATTGTGAATTGATGATATGCTATTTCGATTCATCATGTAATCTTGCGCAACGATATCGCGAGCTTGCGGGTTACTTTATTTATGCGCAATAGGAACCACTCTCATTCTATACAAATATATTTCTTAATGTGTATTATTAACATATAATATTTACATTTATATGATTCACACAAATTCACGAGTAAAAGGCACATGTTGAAACCACGATAGCTCGACAATAATTTCACTATTTAGCCGCTTTTGCGCCGAGAATGCGTTGCAACTACAATTCGTCTATTGACTTAAACTTTAAAAAATGTTAGGTAAATAAATGCTTTGGCAAGTTACATCTAATGTAACTAATGTTTAATTTAGTTTAATGCAGCATGATATGCGATGTTATTAATTTACTCGTGTAATTTACTCGTATTGATTAATTTGTCGTCGACATCTTCTCGATATCCTGATATCGTGATACACGCAATTTGCATAAAAAAGATATTCAATCTGAAACGTAAATTCAACACCAAATTTCTAGGTTCCAATTTCCCGATAATCATTACGCTCACATTTCTCTTCTATCAAAAATATATATTCCTTTTCCCTTGATGTTTCGCAATGTAATCATCAATATTATAAATTTCGCTTCGCTGTACATTCTCTTCATCATCTTATTTACAATATTATTACACTCTTACGCCTTAACGTCAACATCTATGTAAATCCACACACAAAATCGTCTTATTAATAGAAAAAATATTTCTATTACTCGGAGTGATATATATTCGATCCCTCAAGTAATAATAAATGAACCAGATCTAAAAAGTAAACTAATTTCGAATAATTGGCTTTCTTGCGGTATACATTTGTTTTTATAATTCAGAGTAAATATACATTTACATGAATATTCACGAGTATATGGTGCATTGAATGATATGAGCAAATCGAAGGATCTTTGTCGAGCGATGCTTTGATATTTTTCTTCGTTCAACATCCAACACGCACAATACTAGCTGAACTTTTCTGCAAAACAACGCGAATTGAAAGATCTCAGACTATAGAAGTGTACTCGCTTAAAGTGCATAATTTCCGAAGCAGAGTTTTGTTATTGAATCAACCATCCAAGGAAAGCATAAAACATCTCAATCGTCTACTCGTATATCTACGTGTACTATGCAAACTATGTAAATTATGTGTGTCGTCATGTATCATAATCTATAGATAGACTATCTACACAGATAATTTGTTTTCTTGCCTTGGAGATAAGCATTTAGTTTTTATAATTATTTTCTTGTTACATTATGTTATTCATGTTATAATTAGTATTATCCTTTGTTCTGATATTTAAAATATTAATTTTTTCAGGATAAAACACCGACGGAAAACAATTCTTTCATTTTCTTTTTACAGAATCTACATAGTTCATGAGCGAAGAAAAGATAAATATAAGTTTTCGTAGACAATATTGGTATGCAATATTAAAGCCATATAGACTTAATTAATTTTTTAGTATACGTGGCCTTTATATATAACTATATATTAAAATATTAATGAATTAACGAACTAAGTATATGTGTAATTGCATTACCTGCGAACTGAGCGTGGTTAACATTACATGCGTTTTTCCGATACGTGATGTATGTAGTTTCAAGAGAGGACAATTAGACCGTATTTAGCATTTGAGAAAACGCGAGGGAAACGGAATAAAATCTGCCTCTATTCGTCGGCATGTTAAGTAAGTCCTTCATTCCTAGAAATATACGAGAATTATTTTTTTTAAAGCATAGTTTAGAACCATATTCTGCGACCCTTACTTTGACCGATTCAACACAGCCTTAATTTTATTATACGCTACCAAGAGGATCGCGATAGCCGGTTTAGAAAGCACGGTTCCATTACACAGAGAGTACATATCTCTGTTTCAATATATATGTATATATATACTTCAATATTTGTTCAATGGATCGATTAAAAGGACATTACATACAGAAATATTGACACTTCTGCCTGCTATACAGTTATTGGAAGAATAATAATCGTATAACAATTCGTTCGTACACACGTGTCCGAAAATATGACAATGTGATTTTTATGATCGCTTATGACGCTCTTATTATTCGACATATTATCAACTATTCAACAGATCATCGAGAGTATAATCGTTCCACTATATATCCCATCGAGTGAAATGAGAATCTATATAAATAGCTCTGTTTGCTTCATTTCTCAAGATATTAGTGATAAAATGGATTATACCTATGGTATTCATGATTGAAATCAGATATGGCAATATAGCATTCGTATTAATCTATGTGACACAGACGCCTCTAATGCAACGCTTGTTACTTTGACTTAATTACTCTATAGAATAAGTACAAATATTAGAGAAAACAGAGTAAATCTGGTATTCTATATAAAAGGCTTTAACGTGTAGAACCGCATAAGATAAAGCACGGGCGTTATGTGTAGCTGCTTGCGATACACATTCAAATTCAAAGCTAGTCTTTTGTTCTCGATCACAGCCACTGAACAGCAACAGAAACACTTGCAGTATTTTCACATGCTTTTGCGTACTTTCCTACAACCATTTTGGTTTTTTTTTGCGGGCGCCTGGCGATGAGTGAATTTGTTCGATTTGGTGTCCATTAGTGCGAAAGCAATGCGGGACTGATAACAGCCGCATTATCACACGTTAGACGAGTTGTTAGTAGAGAAATATCTGTGCGGAACGTTAAACTGTAATGCAAAATAGTGCCTACGCAACAAAATTCCTTTACATGGGAGACGTTCTGATATTTCGATATCCTATCCCAGTTTTATATGAGAAACAGTATATTATTAACAAGAATAGAGTAAACAGTACTATGATAGCAGTGCCACTTAAGTAAATTAAAATGTATTATTATCCACAAAATTAAAATTTATTAATGAACAATTTCACCATTCTTCTTAAGACTAGTTTAAACATTAGCTTAAAGAGAAAACGGATATGTGACAGAAATGTGTTCATGCGCTAAGCTTTAATCATTCTTCTAAGGTCACGCGAACACAAGATTATGCGGTGTATGCGTAAAAAAACTGATAACGCTGACCTTTTCATCAAGAAACAAGAATCAACGAGCTCGTTCAGTCTTCTACAATATTTCCTATGGTCCTTCTGTGCCCGATAATTGCGCTGATGCTATTCTACAGCTGTGTACTGTTTGCCCTATTACAAACCGCGGTGCGTTTCGCAACTAAAATTTTCGTCTCGTCGGTGTATTTAATATTTATCAGCGATTGCTATCTACATCTCTTCTAAAATCTATGTTGATACCTTAATCGCGCGTGACAGCGCGCGCTTCTTCATCTCGGATGATTCATTCGTGGTAAAATATCTTGTCAAATTTGTAGAAGGTAAAGCTGCGCTTTACATATCATACTTTCTAATATCACCGTGGTAAGAAATTAACCTACAGTTAAAATAAGTTTCTATGTATGTACACGTACGTATGTACACAACATGAGTAACGCGCGTGTGTTGCGTTACGCAACGATTAGACAGATTGATTAGCGCGACTCATTTTGACGTCATCATCCGTACTTTAATACGTTCGTTGTACTGAATCAGATTAATTTCTTACCTGAAAGCTTAAATTCTAGTTGACGAGTAAAGTATTACCAAAACGTTACGAGGAACTCGGTAAAAAAAAGATGAGATTATTTTTTGCAACGACTGAACAAACCGATAAATAAAGCTGTCGAGTAGTTTCCAGCGCAAAACATTTAAAAACATATACAAAATGACGCCTATAATTGCATTTAGTCCAAATGGATATAAATATCTTCGATGGAACAATCATCTGATTTTTTATATGTAATAGTTTCTTCCGTTTAAATTAATCTGAAGAACTGGCGCGGCTATTTTTCCTTTCTATAATCAAGACGTGATGTATACTCCGTTACGTTGAATTATTGTACTGTGCATTCCTACCTGTGATATTTACAAAAAAATATGTATTACATAAGTACCAGAAAGTACCTATATCACCGTAGCGGCACTTTTATCTTCTCTGTATTTCTTGCACGTTGCACTGATTATTTGCACAAGATTTATACTAATTGCACAACTCCGCATTGCTTTAGTCGGGCCTATAGATTGGAATCTTTGGAATAAATTCAATCAAGAGAACCTGCAATGCCAAGAAAAGGGAAACAATCAATGTCGCAAAAATTATATATGTGTAGGTTTTTCTAAAATTCTAATAATTTCGTAGTGCCTTACGTATTCCATCATGGAGGAGCTGTCGCATCTCTGCTTCGCCAATCTCCAATGTAAACCAAGTTTATGGTAGAGCCTACTATTCTCCCATTCTAACAATTTGTTTAACGAATGCTGAGTCTAGAAAGATAGATAATGCACGTTAATGCTTTGTACATATATTAAAATCTAATTAAAGCTAGCGAAATGTATAATAAAATGTTTAATTTGCGTTTCGCACAGCATAAAACTTTCCATAAGCTTGGACCTTCTTTCAATTGTATACGCACCCTCTTGCTCAGGCAAATGACAGGCCACAGAGAACATCCTAGGGTACAGCAACAGCATACACAACCGCAGAATAACCACTTAACGTTAACGGGTAAAGTCTTTTTCAATACACTGTTCACTCTCATTACAGTTGCCTTGAATTCTTCTGGAGCCACGCGGGACATGAGGCCGTTGGGAAACTCCGACTCAAAACGGTTACTCAGACCGAATCTGAAAGTAAAATCACACACACATTAGCAACATTTTTTCCACGTGTTTCAACAAACTATGGGACTTGTCATTGAAAATCTTTTCAATAAAGTGGAGTGAAAATATTTGCTCGACCCCAAGGTGAGCGACAATTTCATTATACAAGAATCCACAGATTGAATATGCATTTCCTCGTCGTGGGGGGAAAAAAAGAAAAATCGTCGCCGCGCTGGCGCCGTCGAAACGACGAGAAAAACGCGGCCGAAATGTAAGTCGAGATCCAGGTGGCTTTGTTTGCCTCTCTTCTTTGTGGAAGCGCGAGTTCTCCCCTCCCCCCCCCTCCCGCCTCACCCCGCTCTGCCAGACAACAAAGTGAACAAAGAAAGGGAGCGACGCTTCCTTCCCGAGGGGGAGACTTACACCGTCATGTTGCCAGCCCCGCGGATCACGATCGGGTCCGGCACCATCGCGACGTAGCGCTCCTCCAGGTGCTGCTCGTGCTCCTCCTCCTCCTCGTAGATCGCGTCGAAGTCCGCCATCGCGCTCCCCCACGGACTCGCGCCGCCTCCCGCGGACGTGAGTTGCGCGTGTAAACCGCGTTCGGCCAACAACACAGCCGCGGCGACGTGCGTGCGCGCGCGCTTTTTGTCTGTCCCCCCTGCGAAGTGGTCGGCCAGGTCGTCGTGGACGGCTGGTCGTCGACGACGACGACGACGACGACGACGGCGACGACGGCGACGACGGCGACGATGCCGCGCGGCGCTCTCGCGAGCGCGACCCTCTCGCTTCACATCCCCGTCGCGACGACGTCGGGCGTCCGGCACGTCGTCACGCACGCTCCGTCGCGATTAACGTGGGCGACGATCATCTGAATCATCTCCGTCGGGAGCGAGCTAGGCCAGGCTGCTGGGCGCACTCTCAACTATGACAACGACAGTCACGATATCGTCCACCGGTCCACCGCCAGCATTCGCCTATTGTGTGTGTATGTGTGTGTGTAACGTCACTCGCTACTCGCTCCAGCCCGCAGCCGATCACCGATGCAGCACGAGTCACGACTGAGCACGACGGACGACGCGCACTGACGCGCACTGCGGAAAGTGCGGAGAGTGCGGAGTGCGGACTGCGGACGTGATCCGCTCGCTCGTCGATCTCTCCTCCTCGTCCCTTGCTCCGAATCCGAAATCCGAATGCTCCGATCACCAGGTCTGCCAACAGATGCGAGGGGGTGATGGTGTGAAATTGGTGCGACAAAATGTCGCGCGTGCGTAGCAGCGCAAGTGCTAGCAGACGCTGTTGTCAGATATTTCGCGAGAAAAGGGAGAAAAGGGGTGTAGATCCCCTATCATGATGAAATTTATTGTTTAGTTTTTATGGAGTTAATACATTTTCTTACATGTATTTTACGTAATAATGTATGTAACGTGTTTTATTAATTTATAATATTTAATGTATGTTGCATATTATTAATACAACAAAAGTTGGTTATTTATTGATAATTTATATAAGCCACGAGGCCCACGAGAGGAATATTCTGCGCAACGTCTTAGCACGAGTCTGTTAAAAGCGATCACGTGTTCACTGACGTGTTACGCACACAAGAATCCGTTCGGAGAGATTTAATTCGCAACGTTGGTCAGTACTGCTCCGATTTTGTTTGAACGATATAAATGGAAAACAAAACGAGAACGTTCTTTATTTATGAATTCCCATCCCCATCAGAGAAGGCTACAATATCACCCTTTATAACCCAGGTAGCAAGACTCGTCATTTTGACGTCAATTGACGTCAAAAGTCTGTCATTTTGACGTCTTTTGACGTCATTTGACGTCAAAATGACGAGTGCTTGCTACCTGGGAAGCTACGCTCCGTTCGCTCCGTTCGCTCCGTTCTTCGTGAAACTTCGGAATCGGAACTGTGCCTATGAAGAAACTCCGACACAGTGCAGCATATCACTCGTTAATTTAGATTTGCAATTTTTTACTTTGTCTTTTTAGTAAAAATAAACGATATTTTCTACTTTATATCATATAAATATGACATATTGACGTCAGTTTTACGAAATCCCGACTCCTTATTTTCCAGTTAG
This sequence comes from Temnothorax nylanderi, assembly GCF_030848795.1. NCBI lineage: Eukaryota > Metazoa > Arthropoda > Insecta > Hymenoptera > Formicidae > Temnothorax > Temnothorax nylanderi. Next base: position 1,618,296 of record NW_027249068.1, on the reverse strand, counting down.
CTTTCATCGCTCTTCAACTTTTGACGTTCTTCATCTTTTTCTTTTACACAGTGGCCTCTTTTGAGAACCCGCACTTTCTCCGATGGTACAGCCCATACTTTCTCCTTTCTATCCCTCTGCCTGCCTCTGCCTCCGTTGTTTCTATTTCAATAGACTTTCAAAAATTACCATATCCGATTAATTAAATTTCGTGTCTTCAGTTTCAAACTAATGGCTTTTAGGAGGGTAAAGTTTTATAGTAATGTAAGTAAATCTATCAATTAGATCCGCGAGATAACTGAAGAACACTGACGTGACCGAGCATCGATAACCAAGCCTGATGTAATGCAATAAATTAAAATGCATTGTGCGATGACAAGAGAGAAAAGTTGAAAAATTCGGAATCGTTTCATAATCGCCGACTATAATCGCTATTCTATTTTAAAATAATTATTTGTGCCTTTCTAAACTGAAGTCGTGTACAAAAGACATATTATAAATTAATTTGATTAATATTAAATAACCATTAACTGTTTAATTAACTATTGCTTTGATTTACTATTATATATGCAATAATGGCTAATCTTCGAAGTTAAGCAAATTTTTTTAATAAGTAAAAACATAAATAATTAATTTTAAAACTAAGAAGTTATGATATTATTGAAATTGAGAAGTTATATTCAAATTGACTTCTTTCAGGATCGTACTCTTTTTTCTAACTCTTAAAAAGGTAGATTAGATCACTGTTGTTTTCAAGACTTCACTATCGTAATGGTAACGTCACTGCACAAAAATAAACATGAATTTATTATAATTAATGGCAAAATCGCACTGAACACACTCGGCAAGATAGAATTGGAGTTTCGAAAGGTACTACCACAGAGAGATGTTAGATCAATCAATTTTTAGTACTTTAGCGCATGTACTGATGATTGAAATGTTTCTCGCTGCAATATTCTTTTAAGTAAAGTTACATTGCACGACTTCTTCGAAATGCCGTCGGAAGTTCCGAGTCGGAACTCGGAACAAAGTTCCGCGGAAGTTACTCGAGTAAATTACTTCCCGCTCGTTTATAAATATAATAGAGTCGTTATGCTAATAGGTGTACCAAACTGGAAAGTGATCCGCAAAAAGATTCATTTACATTTTTTTACTCAGTTTTATTTAGGTCAACTTCGAACACCGCGAAGAAAGCGAGAACTGACGTTTAGGCGTTGCGCAATATACGTCGATTGCAGGGGGGGAAAAGAAGGATCAGCACAATTGATCGGTCATGCACGCGAAATTGGACGGCGGCGAAGACGTACGTCCGGTCTGGAGAGCTCGGCTTCGTAGGATAAAGGATCTCGGATGGGCGATAAACGATGAATCATAGCATTACGCATCACGCACACGCGTTACGTCGCGCGGGTTGTCCGCGCGTGCAGCAAAAAAAATACTCCCGAGTCATTACGCGGCTTTGAGCGCGTTTCAATCAGAGTGCAACGGCCGCTCGACTGGAAATCACGGAAATGTCAGCGCAATAGAATGATTGCCAATCAATTCGATGCAACGGTTGAGATTAATAGAAACGCCTTCTATCCGGGCGACGCGCTAACTCGCCGGGCATTTCGCAATCAGGACGATGATTATCGTATATAATGACATATAATTTGTCACTGAATGAGCGCGGCAGAAGAAAGGTTTAACTAAACCTGCATTTTATATAATGGATTTTAATAAATATATTCGATAGGGAAATGTTTCCCCAATTTCTTCGTAGCTCGTGTACAAATTTCACTTAAAACACCTTAAAAAATTTTATTGGAAATACAGTGTTTCAATGGTAATACCCAATTGTGGCTCTATGCTTCTTATATTCTTGATTGTTGATTGATTCATTAATCGTCTCTGAGCCTTATAAATCTTAAAAAAATCTTTCGAAAATATTAAATGCGCTAATATTATATTGTCATTGGAATGGAACTTTGATAACATCTAAAAATATTTAAATAATATTTTATCTATATCCGTAATGCGTCGCTGCTAAGTTTGGCAAAAAGAGACGTAAAAGTATTGCATACTTGCTGGGAATCGGTGAGAATAATCGATTATTTTTTTACGATCGATGATCGCAGAAATGAAACAGCGTTAGGGCTAACGCATATTTTCCACCTCGTGCAAACAGTTTCTCCGGTCTGTGTTATACTTGACTGATCACTAAATCATAAATAGCGGCGAGACGCGAAATTTTTCGTTAGTCCGCTATGGATTCGTGGAGTGCGAAGGCTTTCGTCGTTTTCCTTGTTTTGACATCGCGTAGAAATGTTCAACCGCAGCCTCAAAGCTTCAACAACAAAAGGATCGTTATTGATTTTAATAATGGTATCATTACGATCAATAATCAGCTCTCCGCGTCGAGCAGTGAGTATTATATACAAACACGTCCACGATAATTGAAGAATTTCGTAGTAAAAAACGATATTTTTATTCTTCTATTAGAATCACAGTAAATATAATAATGCAATATAATAAGACAGAATTTCAAGAATTTGTACATTCATTTTAATAAACGAATAATCTATCACGTAATTTTTTATAATGCTATTATTTCTTATGCATTTTTATACTTATGCATCAGCATACATTTTTATTTTCATTTATATCTTCTTTTCGAAAAAGAGTCCACTGTGTCCTCTCTATGAATATCTTTTTATCGTCAAAAAGCCAAGCAAATGGAGAGGATAGCCGGTGGAAGTTACGCGAATGAAGGTCAATTTCCGTTCATGGCCGTGGTGCATCGATTGATCGATGGTAGAAGAGTTGCTCAGTGCGGCGGTACCATCATTTCGGAGAGATGGGTGCTGACCGCGGGTCACTGCATCGCCAAGTTCCCGCAAAGGTTCTTCGTGGTATTCGGAATCGTCGACAAGACCGGGATCGGTTACAACGTGAACCGGGGACCCGGAGTCTCGATGATGACAACGCGAGCTTACGTCCATCCCAGCTATTTCTTCAGCAAGAACGACATCGGATTGTTGCACATGCCGCAAGATATTCCCTTCTCAGGTGAGAAAAATTCGTCGTGACGAAGAACGCGTGGACTTTTGCGCTCCTTGATGAAGAACTCTGGAACACGTAAAAAAAAATCTTAAATTAATAAATGTTAAATTAAATAATCTCAATCTTAAGATATTCACCTAACGTTTGTCGAAGAGCGTAAGATTATTTATTTATCACCGCGTCGCTGAAGATTGCTCAAAGTAGAGCCGAAACGTACGATTTATATAACTTATTGTATTAAATGTTAATTAAATGTTTTATATATACAACGTTAACTCACGCACAAACAACCGTGTTTAATTCTTAAAACCCACTTTTTCCTTGTTACTCTTAAATAACAATCATGAACTTTTAATTTTTTGTCTTTCGACAATATTTTAATTTTAGAAAAAATTCAACCGATATATCTGGCCGGCCCGAAGGAGGGTAGAGTCATGGCCGACACGATGGCTTACGTGGTTGGATGGGGCCGCGATGGTTTCAGTCCCAGAGGCACCAAAAGACTCAAGTACGCCCTAATGCCGTTAATTTCGAAACGCAAGTGTGTCTCATACTGGAGAGTGGACTACAGAAATATATGCACGGAACCGGGACTCGGGAAAAACGCGTGCCAGGTGAAGTTCCGAATTTAATTTTGCGTTAAAAAAAAAAGAAGATTCGGATTTATATTTATTCAAATCTGCGCACGTTAGAGTTCTTCGCAGTTCTTCAGCGCAAACGAATAAGATTTATAATATTCTTAATGCGCAACGTTACTTGTTGTAATTTGGTGTGCTTTAGGGCGACAGTGGGGGTCCTCTTTTTGTAATGAGGGACGATCGACCGCTGCAAATCGGTATCGTTAGCTACGGAGACGCAAACTGTCCAAGCGGTAGACCCGGAGTGTACACCAGAGTGGCGGCGTTTGCAGAATGGATCCAACGTGTCACCGGAATGGAATTCGAATAAATATAATGTTGTGAAGATATCGTGTCTTTCTCTAATTGCGGTACCTCTCGATAATCGCGAGTACACGTGTCATCCTGTCATTTCCCCAAAATTGCAGTTATTCCTTTAATTCCCTCATCTCTGTTACTTTTCTTTATTACTCCTTTCTGTAAATGGCATGTTATTCCCTGAGCGAGAACATAACTTCCCTCCAAATTGCATCACCGCAAAAATGTACGTGTTCTATTAACTCGTAATTAAGACGGAAGATATAATTACAGACAATTTTCTTCCTCATCTTCGATTTTGTTGTCTTCATTTTCGTCGAATTATTATCCGTCGAGCAACCAACTTTCTTTCCGGGCTACGATAAGGTAGATAACACTCGCGATATTATCCATATTATCAACAGTGGCAACAACAGTTGACGCTGTCATTATAATATAATAATGTAGAGCAAATTAAAATTAAAATTCTACAATTATTATTCAAAATTTTGTTAATGCCCTCTTTTACGTAAAGAAGTTACATTAAGAATCATCTTATCGATTATTAATTTTACGTAGTTAATTCGCTTCTTGGATTCTGCGCACGATGGCGACATTGTGTCAATAATTAATTTGCACTTGACGATTACAATACCGTGCAAAAATCAGCACTGCTTTATAATAAATATAATATATTATATTCGTATCGTAATTACTTAAATATATTTAATTACATTAATTACATTTAAGTAATTAATTACAATATTTACGATAAATATATTATATTATTACATTACGACATTACGATAAATATATTTAATTACATTGAATATATTTGTATTGTTGGTTTCTAGTAAGCATCACGTCTATTTATTAATTTTGCATCGTATAATTTTATCGATTCAAAGGAGTATGAATTCTGAGAGTGTTAAAAGATTTGACAAGCAATTTACTTCTTTATATGAACAATTTGGGGGGGGGGGGAGGAGAAAAAAGAAATCATCATTTTCCTCCTTCATTTTTACTCTGTCAATTAGAACAAGCCTACTGATGTTTGTGCACCATTATTTTTATACAAGCTGACAATACGTAAAATGTGAAAATCATACGTCAGTAACGAAGCAACGGTAAATCACTCTTCTGCGCGATGCGCGTTATTCGACAGCGTGTGCGAGCAAAATGCATATCGAACTTCGAGCGTAACTCGTGGCTCCTCGGACGTGTACATAGTAATCACGGACGCTTCTCGGCACAGTTAAAATGTGATTAAAGCGGTCACGGATGAGAGCCGGCGCGATTGCGGGCCCGATAAAAGTCCCGGCGAAACAGAGGCGAGGAAAGGTGATGAGATGCGATTTATAATTGTCCGGCAGAAATGCAGAGCTCCGTTGTTCTGTTTCGACGGCTATTACCGCAAAATCGTAGCGGAGATTCCTTCCTGAGTTTAACCGCCTGCCTCGGCGACGATCCAGCGAGATTGCTGCCTCTCAGCGTGAACTTCGCGACACGCGAAAAGATATTGGAGAAACTACGAAATTCTGAATTATTAATCCGCCGAGAAAAAAAATCGTACAACTGATATGATCGAATAAACAAATAAAATCCGAGAATTTTTTTCTTCCACGCAACCGTTATGAACTTTCGCAGCAATAATTGAGATCTCAAAAGGCAAACAAGAATCGAATAAATGAAGTAAAAATGAAAAAACTCCCTAAAAAGTAACTTCCTAATTTTTTTTATTAAATTAGTGGATTTTTTTAGATATCAAGTAAAAGATTTATCAGAATTGTTAGTTCATGAAACGCCTCAACTTGCTTCTATTCATCACGGTGATTTCAAAACGGCGTTACGTGCTGCATGAGTCGCATATTCTTCGACCGCGGACCATTTTGTATTACCACTCATTAGCAATTTGGGGAAATCGTAATTAGAACTCTATCCCGCGTTCCTCTGTCCCGGATTCCTTTAAATAACTCGGCGTGTATAATTTGCGATAATGCCGGGCGAGCGCAATTCAGAGGGGTGAATCCTCTTTTTCGATACAAAGGGTTTCGTTACTTTGTGCTTGCAAAGAAGAAGTGTTTCAGTCGAACACTAGGTTAAGTCCGATGATAATACGTGCGCTTTTGTGTACCGGCCGGCGTACCATATTTATACATTTTTACACGCCAATTTTACGGTCTGCTGAAGCGGCTGTGTATGATGCAGCCATGGCACTCCGACCATTCTTCAGCTTCTCTTTCACGAATTCGTACGAAATGGAGAGCCGTGAGAATTTGTTAAATTATTTTGCGCTCTATTTCATTAATATGTTATCATTAATGGTAATTGGCAGTTAAATGGAATCTGATGGGATTGATCGATATGCTCTTTCCTCGCTACGTCATTAATAAGACTTACGGATCGCGTTGTTACATCACCTATGAATTATACCTGCTTGAAAATGTAGGCAAATCAATCTATGCATTACGCGTTAAAAGATACGCGACGGTGTCGGTTAATAATATATCTAGGCGTGTGTGTGTGTGTGTGTGTGTGTGTGTTATATATAAACACGTTCCCGCGGCGAAAGTAGCCGGTCACGATTTAACATCGCTCATTAACCCCGCTAATAGCCTGCATCATCAGGAAATCGGTTTCGTCTTAATCTTAACACCGTCTCTTCCGCGATACGCTTTTGTATCCTAGAATCAAATTATGTTTTCTCGGAAATAATTAAATTTGTGTTTGGATAGCATTATCATTATTCGTCTTATATATGTTTATGATATATGCAGTATCTAGAACCGAGCTTTCTTTGTTTCAACAAGTATTATTAATTTCTATGTTTACATTTTTCGCAAATAATTCGGTTTTGATTTCTAAAAATTAAACTTGACGTAAAAGAAGCTATAAAAATGTCCTTAAAATAATATCCATAGTATATTAGAAAAAGAAATGGTAAACTCGCTCAGCAGTAAAGAAACCATTTGTAAAATTAACATTATTTTTTTAATCGAACATATGTCAAATCTCGAAAGTTCAAAAAATGGGATAACGTTTTGAAAGGTCATAATTCTAAAATTAAATGAAAGGATATCGAGATCCTCTGTTCTCAAATAGTAGACAAAGTGTCGAAAAGTTTCCAAAATTTGTTATCAGATAGACGAATTTATGCTTTCGGTAATCTTAAATAGGGCGACATTTTATTTTTGGCATTTAGAGCGGTCTCTTCAAACATCGATGTCGTGCTCGACGGTTGATCCAAACTTGTCGTGGATAAACACGAGAACATTTTATACGACGTCTTCCTTTTCCTCCGCGTCGTAGAGGGGGTTAAAAAGACGGCGATTAGTCAAGCGAAATCGTCCATCGCGTCTGAACATACGAGGAACATATGCGACTTGAGTTACGCGGCACCTCTCGAAATAGAGAGAGAGGAAGAGGGGAAGAGACAGAGAGTGAGAAGGTAGCCGGGCGCACCGAGTGGAAGTCGACGAGACCGAAAGTACCGACTCGACATTTTTTTCGGCTAACCGCCTACTTAATTAAAACAACATTAAAGCCGGCCGGCTTGCGCCGTGAACGACGCTGCCCATGGACCGTGCAACAGACAGACGAAACGAGAAAGAGTTGCCGCGGAACGCGAACGAGCGGGTGGGAGGGAGGCTTTTAAATCTCGAGCTGCGACTGCAGCTGCCGATGCGCCATCGCCGTTACATCGCGGCTCGTAAATCCCGCGCCGCTTATTAAATTAGCTGTGTCCAATCGATTCGCGGATTTTGTGTGGAATCGCAAATCCGGGGATCGCGGGGACGAACGGCAAGATAACTCTCCTCGACGCGTTTCTCCTAATGAGGATGTCACAGGGCGAGAAGCTCGTTTTGGTCGTCGTCGTTACGATATCATCAAATTTATATGCCGCGTGTCGCAAGCTGGGTGGTTCGCTAATTTACGCGCACCTGTCGACGGATTGAGCAACCGTGTCACATTCGTTATTGGAATTTGGCAACGTTTCGCCATGTATCAGGACGCCTCTGCTCGTTTGACGGAGCTTAGTCGCCGGCTATTAACAAGCGCTGCTTGCCTAATATACTTTCGGAGATGTGCGATATGTCGAGGAATGCGCACCGTAAAAATGACGGAAAAGCAAGTTTTAATCATGTGTGAACATATGCGAGTCTCGAGAATCATGCTGCGGCTCTGCGTGCAGTTTATTTATCATCTGGCATACGATCAAAGATTTCCCGCGTTGTGTTAAATCAAATAATTATTAGGCACAGGTAGAGAAAGGTTTTACAAAGCATTGCGGAAGTTTCTGTGACGGGAATTTAAAGTAAAATTGTTCGCGCGATTATAATCTTTGGAGATAACATATTCATATTTAGAAGCAAATACGGCCGTCCGAGATTCATCTCAGGTTTTTCTGTTTCAAAGAGAAACGCACACGTGATGTTAACGAAGCGTCGAGCGGCCACATTTCGAGTTAATAATGGAAAAATGTGTATTAGATGCATACGCACGTTTCGTATAAACACCTATTTGAGAGCAGTGTTCGCGGATTCCTTTGTTCTCTCGCAGCCCGAGCAGCTGAGCGTTCAAATCCGCGTCCAATTTACGCGCTCAGCTCCTCCGGCAGCGCTCGATTTCCCCATTCAGGTGGCACACGTGGATGCGTTTCCGCGAAGTCAAGCCGGCCGCGCCGCGCCGTTCCGTTTACCATACGCACCATACGAGTGGCAACTGGTAATGGACTAACCACTCTCGGCTCGCTAGAAATAGCGCGCGCACACACACGGGCTAGCCAATTAAATGCAATAGCGAGAGGCCCTCTTCACGGCCGTGACACTTAGCGGCCTTAAGTAGCGAGATTTAGAGGTGGCAGGTGCGCTCTCTCTCTCTCTCTGTCCGATTCCGGAGAGAGGGCTACCCTTCGTCCATCTCCTCCACCTTCCTTCTCCTCTCCCACGCCCGCCACACGTCCACCCTCGCTCGCAGTTTCATCCCGTTTCCCTGGCCGGGCGCCCCGAGGAAAAACACGTGAATGCCTTGCCGCCGCTTTGGCAAGCGGCGTATTAATAATGAGCGCTTGACGCCGCGCCAGGCCAAGCGCCCAGCTTTCACGTCTCCGAGAGCCCGGAGAGCTGACGGCCGAGCCGGATGAGGAATCTCGTCGGCGGGGCTTTCGCAGCAATGCGATGCGATGCGATGCGATGGGAAGCACGCGCGCGTACCGGTATCCTTCCCGATTATTTTATTCCGTGAGAATCGCGCTCTCGCGATTGGAGGGACAAGAGCGAGGGACGGTGGCTGCGCGTTCCGTACCGCGTTCTTAAATTCAGCTTGTCTCGGAAAACGAGTTGTATTAACTTTTCCACGCGCGCGACTTACCTGCCTGATGCGCGGCATAGGTATCTCCCAAGGAAATTGACGAAATCCTTTTGTAGATATTCTATTGACGAATGGCGAACGGGATTGAGTCGACCTACTGTGATCGTTAAGTTTTATAGTTGCAGATAACCGCGGGTTGCCCAGCATCTTTGTCCATTTATGGATTGGATCAGGTATAGATGTGCAAACAACTTCTGGTACGGTTGGTATAGAGATGAAAGAAAATACTTTTCTCTTAACCCCTAACAGCAGATAAAAGAGCGCTTAAAAAATTAAGGATAGCGTTCTAAAATTTTAGGAAAACCTAAAAGTATAATTGTTACTGTAAATACTTATTAAAATTGATGTCTTCTGCATTTTTAGCATTTTTTTTACGATCACTCGAGTTAAAAATATTACCGTTACATGGATTGAATATTCGGAATATTTTTGAGATATTCTTTTATATGGCACAGCTGACTGGACGTATAATTTATTGCTTTCGACCGTGAGGTGACACTTGTAAAACAATTTTGTTTCTTAAATATTAAAAATTATAAAAATTTTCTCTATTTTCCATATGTCCTAATTTATTATCATAATACACACGTTGTAAGATAAACTATGAATTTCTAAACAAACGCTTTCACTAATTAATTACTCTAAAAAAAAAAAACAGAAGAACAAACTATCACTCTGCGCCCGAGAAATAATTCCTTCTAAGCTTCTTTTGTTTGGCACCTATATCATTTCCTGCGAATACGGAGAACGTAGCGTGGAACGATGCCCAACTCCGCCTTCGTGTTATTGTACCCTTTCTTTGTTTCTGCATCTTGGTCTCGTCGCGTCGCGGTAATTTAAGCAGATCAATTCCCCGCCGGCGGGGAGGGAAAAAAAAAAGGGTAAAGACGCGATGCGCGAAGGGAGAGCGAGAGAGGTCCTAATTGCGCGCCAGCGACGCGAAGAGTCGCGTATAACGCGAAGAGGAGGAACGCGATATCGTGTGCGTTCGTATATCAAAGATGGCGAAAAAGTACGAGGCGGTCTCTCCTGATATCAGGGGAAAAATAACCGCCTACAAGTACGTACTTAGCGAGTCGTTATGTCGCGCAACGGAGCGTAGCTCCTTCGGGAACCCGCTACGTTCATTCGCCACAGTCGTTGTGCTCCGTGTACATTGCGCCCAATCGTTTCGTCCAACGTGTGCTACGCGCACGTACACACACCGTGCCTCTTTATTGCCGCGCGACAGAGAAAAAAAGAAGGAAGATACAAAAAGAGACGAGATCGTGCCCTCTCGCCGATCGATCCGTCCGGCAGAGTTTAGCGGTGGAACTGTGCCCAGTTATAGGCACGCGATAAGAAACGTTCAAAGAGTATTTTAAATAATTTAAATAGATGAATGAATGAGTGAATAAAAGCCTCGCGAAATAAAAGCAAAGATTGAAATTGATTTATTTGTCGCTTCAGATTAAAATATATATGCTAAAAGATAGATAGAGGGATAAAAAAATCAATGTAATTATCATTACGATCCAATAAAAGAACTTTAAGTTTTCGATTGTGCTTCGAAAGTCTTTTTGTTCATGTAGATAGATGTTGAAATTTTCTTTATCTAATGTCATGCATGTACACACTTTATCAGAATTTTATTTTCAGTTTAATGGTTTAATTATACAAGATACTTAGATAATGTTAAAAAAAAATTATGTCAGCTGTAAAGTTCTAAATGAGTAAAAATCTCTATTTACTTATCATTGAAGATTCTACAAAAAAGAAGATACATTTTAATAGTCTTGTTAGATTGTTAGAGCTCTGTGTATCTGATGAAAAAAAGAACCATAAGTATCGAAAGAATTATTTTTCTGCAGATTTGCCCTCAAGATCGATTTCGGTGAAAATATTATTTTCTCAGCGTGGAAGAAATCATCGCGTTTCACAAATGTTTCTTTTGAGAGATGTTGTACCTAATACAATTCTGTTTCCTACTTTCTATCTGTTTAAATTCCGCGCAATGCCCGATTCATTTTTCGAGCAATCGATCGAACAAGCGGTATTTTTCGTGGCGGGTTTCGCCATGCTATTGGCCGACGAGGGAGCATCCAACGCTCTTGCGGTCGTATTCTCGTTTCCCTTTCAAGGTTTTCATTGGACAATCATCAGCTGCGTCTGTCAGGTGTCTCAATAAAGGCGCGGATATAGATTCTTCCCCCCTTATTTTCGGCGGATGGATCACCAATTGAGTTCCCTTGATCCTTCCTCCCAGCCTTACCTAACGTTCCCAACGTAACGTTAATTCGAAATGAGAGGTAGGAAAAGGAGTAAACAGGTGGCTGGCACAGTCGTAACATATAATAGTAGCATAATTCCCCCCCCCTCGCTCTCTCTTGAAATGATCGCCATCGATGTTTCAGCAATCTACAAAGCATCTACAAAGAAGTTACTTACAAAGAAGGATACGAGAGTGGCTCGTCTCTTCTCTTTCATATTAATTCACTTAACGATGCGTATTGTTCACGAAATTTTGTTGACCCGAAATTTATTTCTTGATAATCCACGTACAATATGTAAAATCATTGGTAAAAAAGGAAATTAGAAAGGAAAGAAATTTGCCAGACGTATATAAAGAACCTCTGAAATCTCCTTATACTGCGAGAAAATTGATTACTTGAAAAACTTCTAAAAATACATATATCAAAATATATTTGCTATATCGTTCAATAATCGCGGCAATTTATTGGCGAATCGTTACTGCCGCGTTTCGTCGTACGTCCGATATTTATGCAAATTCGGCGGAAACTCAGCGCCGTTTCGAACGAGCTCCAGCGAGAACAAACGCACAGTGGGCAATTAAACTCCGTTGCTAACAACTCACAACTCGCAGTCTTGTTACTCAACGAAAGCTCTCGGACGCGATGTCTGGGGTAGATAGGCGAACGTATGCACGCCACAAATTAAATGTTTGGCATAAACCAACGAGGGGTTGAATACTTGCAATTAGTACATACTCGGAGAATTTTCTCTCTTATCCTTTTTCCTTTTCTTCTTAATCTCCGTTCATCGCACGCACGAAAATTCTATTCGCTCCTTTCCCGCCCATTTCTCATACTTGGTACTGTCGTAAATTAGAGTATATCTATAATGTTTTAAAATCGCAGATCTTTTAGGTTGATTGTAATTCTTATACATTAATACATAATTCATATAATTATTTTATAAATGCTAAGTTTCGCGCTAGCATCTTTACTTTACACTGTAGTTAACGTTTGTTATTTATGTGTGTTTTAAAAATATCTAATAAGAATAATTTTCAATGTCAATATAAGATAAAGATTAGACAAAAAATTAAGTTAGATTTAATGATAAATATACATGGAAGATGCGTATATAATTAATACATATATGTATGACTTGATCGATTGAAAACATTGTGGTACCGATAACTAATGACTGTATAATATAGTCGGCTTCTTCTAAATATAGTCAGCAACTACATTAACAAGCCACAGGACGTTTTGACAGAGCGTAGAAACGGCAAAGTCTCGGTTCGTCATCGCGACAGCCAAAGTACCGTCGAATCACAGTGACATCTTGTACGTGTCGCAAAAAAATCGTCGTTTCTTTAAGCCGCAATCTCGCTAGGAGAGCGAAGAAAGTGGGGGAGATTATAAGCGTTAAAATTGCAAAATCGCGCCGGCACATTGTGAGGCGATCGCGCGCGGCCTGAACTGTCCCGAAGGTTTTTGACGTTTACGACGGCGGGTGATTTACGATTTATTTATGCGCCACGGACTCCTCTTTGTAATAATAATACCGGGCGCGGGAGAGAAGGAAGGAGAGGACGCCCCGGCGCGGAGAAGAGGTAGCTGCCCCTCTTACACGAACAAACGACAGCCATTTTAAGAGACACTTAACTCTCTTTAGTGCTCCTGGGAACAACGGCAATCTCCATATAAAATTCGATTCTCGGCGTTGAGTGCCCGTAGACAGATGATGACTCGTCTCGTGCTGAATGCGCGGGCGTGTCTCCCTTCACGGATGCATAAAAGTTACATTAAGTTACGCCGTAACTACGTGTTTAAAGTCGCTTGTTTCTCGGCGGCGGCGAAACTATTATTTGCAAATTTTTTAAATCTCTTTTTATATGTACTCGTTATATTCCCCTCCTTCCCGCCGCTGACTTTCTCCGTTTTAATATTAATATATGCTTGTTTCATGCATTTCAAATGTAAAGAGCGCAAAATAGTGCGGTTAAGGAAAAACTTAGTCTATTTCTTTATTACAATTATTTTTGACTATTTGATCTCTCTGTCTCTCATATTATAATTATAATCACCACTTTTGACGTAATAAATAATTTTAAGTTACTAGATTATTTTTACGTTCTAAATAAAAATGTAACACAGTGACATTACGCATCACGAATTAAAACAAAACACAAAAGTCAGAGATCACAAAAATTTTCGTTTCTCAAAAATACAGTATAACCAGAAGAAGACTTCAAAAAAGTTCCGATTTGATTTCATAAATACATGATATCTTAATGAAATCGTAATTTTCTTGCGCGATTTAAATCCTCATTTATCTGGCAGATCGTACTTGCTGATTTTTTTGCAAGATCCAGATGAGGTTTATAAATCAATATCGCACGGTTGATAAATGGATTCGCCGTTTGCTTAAGGAAGGGAAAGCGGCCGAGTGTCGAGATACGCAAGAAGACTGTTGTCCGTGTCTCGAAATAAGAGCGGAGCGGGGCTCGAGGGCACAATTAATCACGCCGAAAAAGAGCGCGCGGCCTTCCGGGGTTTTATTAACCAATTACTCGGGATGTAGTATATTCGATGCTTCGAATAAATAGCTGGCAAACAGCGTCCGGAATTCATTAGCGGGTCGCTCGGCGGCCACCAAAACGCCAGCCCTTCATTATTCATACTTGATATTTGCGCGTCTATCAATTGGAGTGTCCAATTTGGAACGACGCGGAACAAGCTTATTTCGCCGCCGAGTACGAATTTACGAGCAGCCCAGTATTTCGCAATTTGTCTCGCCATTTACATGTTTTAACGCAAAAAAAGTCGCGTCGAGAGAACGAGACTAACAAAAATGAAAAAAAAAAAAAAATGGTATCTGTGTTTCCTGTGCCGCTATAATCATATTTTCACTGAAGACCGGGAGACTGACCGACCAATTTCGCTCGAAAATACTGATGAACATATCCGCGCAACATATGCGCGCTTCTTGCCGTTCCTTTTTGTTCGAGCCTGCCCGCATCGCGGCTCTTTTGTGAAATCATTGCCATTCTGTGCCAAATCTAAATTTCGCGAAACCGCGACGTCGTCGGTCGGCCTCGGAAGCGGCCGACGTGCTCTTGCGTGTAAAAGCCACCATTATTACAAACTTCTGAATGGTGTCTCGTGATACACAAGGCTTCTCCCGATCGCCGCGCGGCCGGTTTTCGGGCTTCGAGCCGGCCGTAACTTTTCTCCCGTGTCTCTGTTAGCGCGCGGGACGAAGCGCATACGACGTTCGCATTGTTCGCGTTGATTACTGCAGTTGGACGCGATTGGTCGCGCCTAATTTGTATCCGTATCGCTAGGCGATTTATTAATCCTCTTCGCTGATTTTATTCGCGGCGCCCCGCGCCGTTTCCCGGGGGAAAACATTTCTCACCCTTGGCCAACGATTTGCAAAAATGACCGCACGCAATTTGTAACGCAGACTTTATTTACGGGCGCGTGAAGCGACTTAAAAACGGAAGGAAGAACGGGGCCCCGAGGTAGAAAAGGCCGATAATGAAGGATACTTACTGGCGTTACACACAGAGTAGCGCGGCAAATATTATTATGATCATTATGGAGGCAGCACGCAGCATCGAATATGTTATTCGAGAAACCTTCCAGATAAACGAGGCACTTCCTTTCTCACCGTTCTCACTTATCTTCGTTAAGCGTGTCAGCTTGACAGGCTAGTATCGAACGTAGCGAGCCCGTGCCGCGCAGGTACATAAATGAGAGCACATATACGGAAGCACACGCGCGAGTATCGATGCCTGCGTAAATCGTCGTGCGTATACTCGTGCAAATAAAATCCTTAATAAGAAATTTCTCCTTTTTAGATAGAACGGCGATACCCATTGTTACGTTAACCTATATAATTCTAACAGCTGTCAAACCTTACGGGGATCATTAGAGATTTCTCCCGGCGATACATCGCGCGTAACCGTCGCGCGCATGTTAAAAAATCATTTATGTCTTTATGAAAGGATCGGAATGGTCCGAGAGAGGGGGGGGGGATATCTCGAAAGTTCGTATCTTATCTCAAGATCACGGACTTCCACCCTATCTCGTCCTCCTACCCTCCGCTGCGCCTTCCTACGTGCGGAACGATCTTTCGTTCGACACGTAGCAAGACGTCAGGAGGCAGCGGAATGAGAAGCGAGCGAATATTACGTGTGGTAGCCCGGCGTATATCCACGGTCGCGGGCTGTATCGTAAAGCGTTAGCGTGGTTAGCGCGCGGGCCTTGATAACCCGCGCCGCGAGCGGCGAGCTTAGCGTGTGGCGTGCATACCATCGCGCGCGCGTACCTGCGCGATGCGGTGTGTGGTGTAGTGTGGTGCGGCCGCGTCGTGGTGTGTCGTGTGTGTGTGTGTCTCTCTCTCTCTCTCTTTCTCGCTCTCTCTCGCTCTCTTGCTCGCTCGCGCGCTTCCTTCGCGCCTCTCTTACCTGCACTCGTTGGCGCTGGGTGGTGGAGGCACCGGCGGCGGCACCCTTTGATCTCCCTGGCCACGCCCCCTTTTTTCATTTTTTCACTCCTTAAAAGGCAGATGGACAAAGTGTATTGTAAAGTGGGCAGCGCGCACGGGAAGACAGCGCGAGCGAGAAGGTGAGAGAGAGGACACGGGTGGAAGCGAGAGAAGGCGCGAGAAGACGCGGACGGAGTAAGGAATAGAACGGGAGGGAGCGAGACGAGACGAACTCTACGCTGTAGGTGAAGCTGCTGGCTCCGTGTCCAGTTACAATTATTAAGGACTCTCCACGCCGCGCAGGAAGGAAGAAGACGGACGATGGAGAAGGAGGCAAGAATCGGGCGAATGCTTCGCTAATTATCCGATCCCCGCGTCTCGAGGCTAATGGGCCGGGAGGCAGAGAGGGTGAGGGAAAGGGTGTGCGAGGAAGAGAGAGAGAGAAAGAGGGATGGAGGCAGGGAGAGTGAGAGAGGAAGAGGAAGAGAAAGAGAGTAAGAGCGGGAGAGTGAGTGGCCAGCAATATCCAATTGATCATCCGACAAACCTTCCTGATGAACGAGGAACTTCCTATCCCACCATCGTCGCTCGTCTTCAGCATAAACTCGCTACCCCGGGATAGAAGACGCTTCTCCAGACGGGCTGATTCCCGCAATTTCAATTCTGTCTGCGTCTGAAAATTTTTGTCTCCAGACCGCCTATCAATAATTTGTCTTGAAGACGATATCAATAAATTGCGCCGCGTTAGCGATTCGAAACGTATATCGAGATACATCGTGATATCAACTAATTGACCTTAGCTTGTTAATTAATGACTGGGAAACATCTAGGAACGGCAGAAACGTTTAGGGAAGCGATATATGTACATATAGAAAAGGTATATAAGGCGCGGTTTGCTGGTAGAACGAACTAGCGAAGAATCGGCAGTATCGGGAGTAGCGTTCGCTACATCGATTGAGTCGCGTACGAATTATTGATGGCCGAGAACGCGCAGACATGGCAATTTCATCGGGAATACCAACCAATGGCGGGTGGTTTTCGTCTCCGTGCACCATAATTAGTTTTCAACTACGAAGCTAACGACGAGCGCGACGTAACTCGGTGGAAGACGCGCGATTAAAGGTCGACGGAGAAAAGTTCGAAACTACTCGATCGAGGGAGGACGAGGGAGAGCCGGGAGAGCGGGGACAAAGGGAAAGAGGGGGGAGGGGGAGGGGGGAGGGAGAGGAGAGAGAGGACACGTGGAGAGAGGCCGCCTTCTTAATAATATGAAATTTGCTCGGGGATGCTAAAAAAGTTGGCGCAGGAAATAAAGTGGTTTCCCCGCGCACGGGGCCATTTATTCCGCCATGTTATTCAACGTTTTACTACGTAATAAGATAAGAGACATCAACGGCCAACGTGCAATAAACTAAGTATGTGATTCAGATGCTTACGCAGTAGCTAGCTGCTTCCGCAGTCCGCATCTTCTGGATTACGTCTCGATTCGAGCGCGTTCGCGTTTCGGCGTGCGAACACTGCGAACGTTTCATTGGCCAAACTAAAGTCGGTATATGAACGAGGACGAAGCATATTCTCATCATATGTTACACACTAAATGCAAACTCCCACTCTTTTGTAAGTTTTGTTTCTTTTTCAAGATATAAAGATGGTGTTTTTTATTCCGACGCAAAATGATCGAATCAAACAGACACGTTTAGCGAGAATTGTAGCGTAGACTTTATCAAAAGCCACATCGGAGTTTGAAAATACATCTATCGCCTAACGTATTAAGCACTACGCTGATAGGTATCAATTAGATATTGGTGGCTATATAAAAAAGCGAAAGAGAAGAGATATATAAACGCGCAAAGATCAGCGTATAATTTCGCAACTTTTTATCGCAATTCTCACGTTTGCTTTCGTTAGTACTATCGCAGTCGATTAACATCATAGACGTCATAGACAATAGCTAGAGAATCATTACTCTCCTTCGATTGTTATTTCGGAGCACGCTATATCGAGATTTATGTCATAACTCGCGAGTTTCACGAAGTTGAACGATCCGTGCCGTATAATCCATTCTGCTACGTGATTTCGTATGCAATCCTGCACTTGTCTTGTCGATTGCATTAACTACTTGGGTTCCGTGCAACGAACACGGGTTTCATGTAACGGTCCCAGCGTAATCTATTCGCAGAATGGTAAGTCCAGCCGTGTAGAATTCCAACTTTTAATATGTCACATTGACCTGTTTTTACCGCAACAATTTTTGAAATTTTTTATTAAAGAAATTCCTTTTGAGACAATTTTAAACTGAATCGCTAGAGTCTAGACACGATTGATTAGATCTGTTGAAAGGGAATTTATAAATAAATAATAAAAAGTAGCGTAAATGTCCTTTAGATCAATTTCTACTTTAATTCTTCTCGATTGGCGTGTCAGCGCCATATTGATATACCTCAATGTTTGTATCTTTGTTCCCACTTTATTTCTACTTAATAGAATCCTACCGCAACGACACTTCCGCGATGCCGGTCTTTTCAGTACAGAAGTCGCCATCGTATCCGTTAAAGTCGCGGCTCGTAATTACATCGCTGGCTATTACGTAGTAGACAGGAAAATTCAATCACGTTATCGACGTCGACGTGTAACAGCCGCCGGGCAAACCGCCGACTCATTCCGCAATCTCTGTCACGTAAGTGGGATCGGAACAAGGCGGCAATTAGGTATCAAAGAGTCATATTGATTCGGGAAAATCTAGGCCTTCCCTGCATGCGCACCGGCATTAAGTGACACGCCATCATGAGACGCGCGACACAAATCGAGATCCACGTACGTCACGAGTTGAATGAATCGGTCGTTTTGAGAACAATAAGCTCAAGAATCGAAAGCGTGGCTGCCATAAGATTCGGCGACGGAGCAAGAGTTAATTCACGCGCGAAGACGCGCCGGATATTTTGGAGCAGAAGAGAGCAGATGAATCTAAATTTCTCGGAATCTCTCGTGATAATCGTGACTAGCGATTTATCACGTACATTCGCGCGCGCGGTAAATAAAAGACCGTGTATGATCTAACATCTAACGAACTGTTCTTGGTCATTATGCCACTTAGCAGTCGATAATTGTGCTACCTCGTAATCAACGTCTATTATCCGGCAACATAATATTATCGATTACTGTACAGAGTGTATATAGCATCGTCTAGGCGCGCATTACCTCGTATCGATGCATCTCTACAATAAATTCCTCTTTGTTTTGTAACTACTTAATCGCAAGGGAAATACATCGTGGCTTAACACGAACGCGCGAATGAGCGCTCCCTCAACCGCGTAAATGCAGGATTTGCATCAATCATTCCGAAACACACCATCTCGCGATTGAATTTACACGGCACGAAGGTGAACGCGAGATGAACCGCTCGCGTTCGTCTCAAAACGGCGATCGGTGATTGATGGCCGCGCCGCGAAATCCAGATGACGTAACGTGGCGGAAAGAGAAGTATGCATCTCTCAAAGGAGTCATACTCCCTCGATGGAAGAGCCAGAAGAAGCAACGAGGAGGGCCGCGCCTTCGATCTTGACCCGCCATCATATCCAATGGCTGAAGGATGTGGTTATTAAAATTGCAGAGGAGGAACGGACCGACCGGACTTCCTCGAGGTAACGAGTGTGTGCGAGCTCGAGTGGGAGGACTAAGAGAACGAGCATGAATTGGGACTTCTTCGCCGTCGTCGTTGTCGTCATTGTCGTCGTTCGTGAGACGAGCCGAGGAGAGCATCGGATTTATTGACATTGCGTATGAAAAATTTGCATCGCACACATTACCTCGCGTACACGACGACCGTCGGTCGTCGCGTCGCGTCGCGTCGCGTCGCCGGGCGTCATCGTTACACGCATGCAGGCTCCTTCGATTTTGCACCGTGTCATTAGCCCGAACGCAAAATGGAGCGCAAAAGTGTACAAAAGTCGTGAGAGACGCTCCGGCTCCCCTGGGGCGCGCGGTCATTTCCACCTTCTTTTTCTGCAAACCGCCACCGCCCCGTCACGAAACGGCCTCTCCTCTCTCTCCCTCTCTCGTCGGCCGTTTACGTGTTTACACAAACTAAGGGAACGAGCACGAATTGCTCGCAGCGTGAATATATGTATATACCTCTGGCGACACATAAAAATTACTATACGGGCTTTAAGACACGTTAACTGCCACCTTTGAAGCGAGACGTACATAAACAAGCGAGATGACTACAACTGGGGGGAAAGGAACGGGCTTTTTAACCGTGCTGTTTTATTTAACTTAATTATTCATGTCGATGCATGAAAGAATCAAATAAGAATTAGGAAAGAGTGCCGAAAATGTACCGAAATTTGTCGAAAATACAACACGATATTCATTTTCTTTTCTTTTTGATAACCATCGTAATAATAAATCATCAAAGGTATAAATCATCATGATCATCGTAGATTATATAGATCGTTATTAAGTTAAATAAATGTAGTATCTACATAACAGGCATTTATAAATGTGAGAAGTGAGAGAGATTCGTATTTAATTGGGACACAAAAGTAGGAAATAACAGATGATACGGGGAAAAAAGAAACGGATGCGTTTAATCGTAGGAATTGTTATTAGCGTGGCACAAAGTGATGCGCGCATCGTCGCAGAAGTCATGAGAAATCTCATGCACCGTGCACTCGCTCATTTTTCAATGCAAACACACGAATTACGAACAAGAAAATTGCTCGAGCGCAAGTTCTACCCACTGTAATGATTTAAGCGGAACAAGTGTATTTTTCGAGTGACTAGCTCGTTATAAATCTCTTCCTCCATCTATCTATCTCTTTCTCTCTTTAATATTTTAAATATATTCCTAATAGATTCCTAAGTTAAAAACTATAATATCAATTAACACACCCGGTTCCGGATTGGCCGACTCTGAAATCAGCCACGAATATGTTATTACATACATTGGAGGTTCTTCACTGGTATTTATTTATTTTACGAATATTTATACCGTTTAAGTCGCATTTATGCGAAATATCATTCAGTAAGAATAGTCTCGCCGCATAAATGTCACGCACGCAGTAATTTCCAGCACAAAGACCATATGCGTGCACCGTGCACCGTGCACCGTGTCGTCCGTGGATAAGTCCGCTGGCCCATAGATCTATAATAGTAGAAGTGTATCCCCCCTGGCTCTACAGTTACTTATTATACACAGGTTATTAACCTTGCGCCTTTGTGCGTTATAGGTACAACTCGAATTTGCAGAAAGTCAGTAGGCCGTACATTACGTACGTACGAACATTCTATAGCAAGAATTTTACATTGGCAATTTGTTAATACCTTCGCAATTGTAGATACAATTATTAATAAGAGCTATGCATCGGTGCACAGTATCGTGCAGAAAGTTTCTGCTATCAGTCAATTATATGTTAACGTATATGAATACGCGAATATATTTTACTTACAATTAGCTATAGATTACTGTAGGAAATTTATTCCTATAATTGCTGCTTCTCTTGTCAAAGATTTGTAAGATTGAATTTGCGCGTAATTAAATTTGTAATTAAAAGTGTACCCGCTTGAAAATAAAAGTCTTTTTGAGATAGCTTCAGAAATATGATGTTACTTTACATCTCTCATTTCTTCATCCTTCAATTTTAGAATTAAGAGTCTCTCAGAAGGCTATTCGTGTATCGGTTTCCAAGCAACCTTTCAATTTTAGTTGAACCATTTCTGCGGTTCGAAAGCGATAGATTCCCTCGATACGTCCCTCGGCTCCGACAATCGCGGTGCCGCTGGATACGGCTAGAACCGAGGGAATTAAAAATCGACGTTCCTTATTGCACGATGCACTCGGCCTAGTCCTGAGATTGCATCCGCGACCGTGACGGCTGCCAGAACGCAGCTACGTCTGATTGACGGAGCGCGCAAAGATACGTGACTTATACGCTGCCGTTAATGATACCAGAGCGATTACCGACGTACACGCGAAATCCTCGTAAGCTCGTAAACGCCGTACGTGCCTCGTCCCCGCGACAGCGGTGTGATAAGACTCGAATACAATCCGAGTCCGAATACGCTCCTGAAAATTATACTTTAACGAGGGAGTCGTTGCGCGCGATTACGCGAGTGTGTACAAGCATATCGATTTTTGCGCGAATCGAATTAATCGCGAGAGCCTCCTCTCCCTCCATAAGCGTGCCGTTGCCTTTCTGCGAAACCGTTTAGGTAATAAATCGCAAATTGCACCCCATTTGGGCGCAATTTGCGATTTATAAAAGTGTTTCAGAAGAAATTCAACTTCAGGGAATATATATATAGGGGAGTTACCCCCGCCGGAGACAAAAGGATCTGAGGAGGACAAAGTTTGCAAGCGGTTATAATGTCCTCGTCATCCACCCTACATTACAGGCGTACGATCAAAACCGTCTACATCCACCTTCTGGTCTCTCCGAGAGGGACACAAAATGATATTTCTGAAAACAAATTTACAAATAATTCATCTGCGAATATGGATGGATATAAAGGACTTTCACGATCGTGGAAGCCGGTGTCGGTAGACTCGGAGGTGCCGATATAATATACCTCTTTTCTGCAAGAGTTGACTCGGAGTGGTTTTCCCCATGTACCCAACGGTATGTCGATTCCCGAAGGGAGGGTGAAGAAAATGCGCGAGAGCGCGTCTGGCGGCATGGCGCGGCGCCGCGCCGCGCCGCGGTGCAATTTGTTACGAAACCGGAAATTAAGCAGCATCGAGAATAATAACACCGCGTAGCTGTCGGCTGAAAACACAACGGGGTTGGGATACGGCGGCGGGGGTGCGACGTGCGATCCGCCGTGCAGATGCAGACTGCTAATGCAGTCTATCATTTCTCGTAATTCATTTCCGGCTACACGGCGGCGTCTCTCTTCGCTTCGGCATCGCGTCGTGGAGGTACCAACATAGCGTCGGTGTCAACGGTTCCTCCGCTTTTCGCGACGAAAGATCGACTCCTTTTTCCTGGGTGTCGCGTGATGAACAATTTCGCCGAGGGGCATAATTTTATAAACTATAGCACGCGCGGCGTGCCTCGCCACTTTTTTAACGGCTCGGAAGGACATCCGCTCGCTGGAATAGTATAAGCTTCTTCAGGCGTGAAGTTACATAATCGTTCGATTATACTTTGTTGGAAACGGAGTTTTTCATCGAACGCTCAGTTAATTGTAAAACAGCATATGGGGGGATTCTCTCTGCATATGGACTCTCCCTTGGAATTATTCATCGTAAACAAGAACGATGTATACTATATTGGCGATAATATAAATATTAATATATTTTAATAAAATGTATATTATCTGTCTTTGTAACTTTAAAAGTTTCCGAATTCAACCCTTTAAGCCGCGAAAAATAATACATTCTAAAATATATCATCTTTCTTTATGACTTAAAAAGTGTTTTCAAAGAAAACTTTCTTGGTACCTGTTTGTACCATTACCTACGGATAACTCATAACTTACGAAGCAGTAAAACGCATATGAAAGAGGCTAAACATTACAGAGATGTTATGGCGGGCGCACATAGGACGCGGCGAGAAAAGGGGACGCGAGACGACGTTAAAGTGGCAAAGAAGTGACGCGCTGGTCACTTTTTTATTAAAATTGTGGGAAGAGTAGCTGGAAACTGACAGCTTAGCCATATCAACGCTCGTCATGGGATTACATAATGAGCTTCGATTTCTTGAATATTTGATACATTTACGGCGACGGCCATCTTGTCCGCTGCGCCGTGGAGCGTTAAACAACAAGAGTTGTTAGCCTGTTTATTCTATAGCCTCGACCGATACTCCTTTGTCTGAGGGCGTGCGTCTTCCAAGAACGACAATGGTACGTTACTTGAACTTTTCATACGGCACAACGTTGTTGCTAAACGACGGTAACAGAAATGAAACTTTATTCCGTTCTATTTATAGAATAGACATTCCATGACCATTCAAGAAGCCCTTGACGTATTGAAAATCGAATGTTCTTTTAGTTACGTGCTTTTAAAATTTAATAAAATTTATCTATTGGCTATGATTTGAAAAGTGACTTCGTAGAGTGAATTTTTCCCGACAAAGAGATTGATTCCCACATTTTCTCTCTACTTCTCTTTCTCTTTCCCCCCTCCTTTCTCTCTCTTTCTATTTCTCTACCTTTCCAACAAACTGCTAAAATCGATAGTTCCAAAAAAAATTTGCTACCGAGTTGCCACTCATTCCGAGAACATTTTACGATTCAAACTGAAAGAAACAACGTACTGCAACTCTTATGATTATACCCTTTACACCCTACGTTCGGTAGTAGATAATACGAGGGAAGACAAGAAATTACCTCGTTGAAACTAAACTTCGCCATTTGCTTCCAAAGGCTTCCATTGGCGATATATGGCGGCGGTAGAATACACTTTTCGAACAAGATGCACATGTCGTGAGGACAAAATCAATACGCCGTTCATGCTACCGCAGCTTAAACATGTCGCAAGCGGACAAAATAAAACCCTAAATCAATATATACGAGTATAAATCTAATCTAAAGACACAGGAGTATCTCATACATACAATATTGTAACTAACCGCAAATTAGCAACAATACCTTCGATAAAATTGAAGGAAAATTTAATCACGTGTAAGAACTGAGCCGACCGACGTAGTTTTCAATTAAAAATTCGGACACGCCGTAAAAGCGACGTCTGAAATTTAGACGCCGCAGTGCAATTACATTGAAATCAGAACGCATTTCGCGCACGCACCACTAACGTGTCCTTAGCGTTATTCTTACGCCATCGCGACTTTCTCTTTCGATATCTTAATTCCAACGCGTAATTGCGCGTGTCGTTATCGCCGTGCGTTAGAATTCGTATTTATGACCGCTCAAAGCTGCTCCGGCCTCTGGTAAGATTAAGACTGCCGCCTCCGCGAAACGTGACGTTTCGTGCGTAAATCATTGGGAACTCTCTTTTACCGAAACGAGTAACCGCCAGAGCGCGATCTGCCATCGTGGAGATTTATGTTCGCGCCTCATTTTTCTTTTTTTTTACTCAATCAGAAACCTCGTTCCGATAGCGCGATAATTCAACTTTGCGAGTCTGGCGGTCCACTTCGGCACACATCCAGTATGATATATTTCCCAGCTAAGTTTACATTCATTTTTTAATGTTATAAGCAGGCAATTTAATGTTGTTAATTTTTCTTGAGATGTAAATATGTAATCCTAGACTTTTCTATCTTTTCAAAATTGCCATCTGTGTTTCGTAAATTACTCGTGTTGCTCACAATTTGTCCCTTTCTTCACGTCATGTTTTTCCTACGTTTCGGTTACATTGTTTAACATATTTGTAAATGTTACAAACATTGGAAAATTATCTAATAAGAAAATTCCTATGTCGAAAAAGTTATCTGCTCCTCGAAGCTATGCAAATATTAAAGTACCGAGGCCTCTTCAATCTAGACATTCCCGGTATCCCGATGGGTAAGTACTTCGTCGAAGGGTATACGTGATCAAAGGTACTTTATCATAATCATGGGATTCCCACGAAATTGGACAGTTACAGACAGGATTGACCCGCTCTCGTGACAGTATCCAGTAAAATCCGAAGTGCAAATAGAATTGCCGCGTGATCGAAGCCGCTCGCGAGAAAATTGCAACTCTCGAGGCAAATCGAAGGAGTTGGGCCACTGATGATCGCCATTAAGATTCATCTGCATCGTTGGTATTCGTTTCTGACATGAACAAGCGGCATTATATCTGGATATTACTTCCTATCTTCGTTGTTTTACGATTATCCTGGAAGCTATTTGGCGAAATGACATAGAATTATGAAATAAGAATGCGTTATATAAAAGGAAGCTAACCGACGTATATGAAATTCCTGATCCATAATTTGTGCTTTCACTTAAAATTTCTGAAGTATTCCCTATATATCTTAAAATAATATAGTTTTTCATTAAGTGTCTATTATTACATAATACAGTATTCGTATCTCATATTTCTATATTATACAATAACATTATATATATACGTACACGATCGTATCAATTATTTTCCTGATATTGACAATTCTATAATATTCAATTGATATATCATGGAATTTCACCAATAAGAGAAAGAGAGTGCGGAAAAATGACAGAGAAGAGAATAGAGAAAGACCGGTGAAGGGGAAAGGGGTCGAGAAAGGAACAACGTAATCGACGGTGCGACGTGAGTGATACGAGCCCCCTCATTCCCCCCCTCGATTTTTTCGCCGGATTAATTGCTGCCGAGACGCGGCTTTTTCGTCATTAAAATGATATTATACCTGCTCCTGGAAACCCGGTGGACAATTTACATGCGGAGTGCCGGACGGCCGTAATGAAGAGGGAGAGAGGGTAGAGTTGAGGGAACGGGACATTACGGTATTTCGTTGATTGCCTCGAATCGCCCGCGCGTCGTCTCATCCGCGCGGCAATTCCGCGGAGCATTCGACGGCGGCATGGCACGTACTGCAGCCGCGCCGAATCGAGACTGTTTGATCGTTTTAATTACACCCGTGGCCTGGCCTCGTGGCACGAGGAAGCCGCGCGCAAATTAGATATTCCGCGCGATCCTCTCGGACTTTTTCGCGGTTCGGGATGCTGCGCCTCTCTGGCGCCATCAGCCAATCGATTTTTTACCGATTTCCCAAACCGTCCCGACACTCGATCAATCGATCTCTTCAAATGATTCTCAGACTCCTGTACAACGTTCGGGCTACAGGGCTATGTAAAGTAATAATAAAGTAATTAATTCCATATATCTATCATCCATATTAATTATTTGTGCATTTTCGATTGTCCATCATTAAGCCCCGGCGCGAACTCTGGCTAACTATACTCGTGTCGAAGTTATACACGATGAAGACAGCGGTGCTCCCCCATAGGGAATGAACTTCGCGTGGAAGTAAGTAAATATGAGAGTACACTCGGCATTACAATGTTGTAATTAATCGGGAACAGAGTAGAAATAAAAGCGTTGAGAAAACGCAGCTGTTGTGCAGCTGTTTCGCTTCCTCTGCGATTTCGTTACCGGCGCCACGGCGCGGCGGTCGGTAACGAACAGAAATTTACGCCATTGCTGCAAAACTCGATACTCATGGATAAGCGCATTCGGAAAATATCGTCGCAATTTATGAACATCGCATCGAACGTTTTCTTCGCTGGCTAAACTTATTGCATGCGTCTCCGCAGTTCATCCTTTCGAGCGATGCGCGGCCTATATACGCGGTATGTCATTTAGGTACATAAAGAGAGTATGAATATAAACCGATAAGCTAAAAATATTGGAACGAGATATACCATGCTCCATTTAATGCCATATGTCGCATCGTCACTGCGTAAACGATTTTATAATTTATTTAGAAATGTCGATAGAACGTCCGATCAATTGTTCCGTCGTGTCACTGGAATAGGCGCGAGCATAGTGCTGATCGCGCGTATTCCGACACTCGCGATTTATATAAAATTATAAAACAATAATGATTTATTGGCGAAACAAAGTTTCTGATTTGATATAAAACAATACAAAGATATTTGGTAATTTTACATGTACACGTGGAGACCTATCGTAACATCACAATAATATTAATTATCATTTCAATTTTCTCCTCGTTCAATAAGGCTTTATCTTCTGTAAAGTGCCCATTTTTTTTTATTCACACATAAACATAGAAAATGCACACGAGTTAATCATCTCATTCCACTGATTCACCAGCTTAAGATCGTATATATATTTCCTTCCCCGTATAATTCAAAATAGCGACAGGCGACGAACTATTTCCCAGGGCCGCGTCGACGATGGATATCGTGCGAATAATAATTGGAAGATGATACACCGTCGCCTTGAGCGAGCAGGGTAATTGCTTGTGTAATTCTTAATTTCACGTTACGCTGGAATTCCGATTGTGGCGTCCCTCACCTCCGCGCGGTATCTCTCGCATCTCGTGTTAAGCCGTGTGACGACGGCGCATGCACCGCACGCCGCAACACGAGACCGCCATATCGCGTTGCACGATATAGACAAACGCTGACACGCTTCGTTAACGCAACGCGCGCGAGCGCGCTAATTAATTCGTAGATAATTTTTGATTTCACGTCGCGCCGCGGTGAAGCGGGGACCGGTGATTTATGACGACGCGTTCGCCCCGATCGTTAATCGAATTTTCACATGTGCGGCGCCGATATAATTGAGAAAAATCACTGCCCGGCGGAGATCCGCAGCTCGATAACTCGATAACTCGGTTAAATAACATCCCGCGATTAAATAATTGGCAATCAACGTTCCTCCAGGGAAAAGAGAGCCGGAGGGTTGAAAGTAAAATCGCCGCCGGCTTTCGACGTAACACGGGACAATCGCAATTCTCTATTCACGCAATTAATACGTCGGTCGTTCGATAAATAATAATATTTAATAGATAACAATAAGTAGATAATATTATAATTTTTCTTTTAACTCAACGATTTTTCTCGTGAACGAATGAAGCACGATTAAAATTAATCAATGTCAGTGAGATTTATGTTTATATTAATATTTAACTGATTTTTATCATATGCTGATGAAGAATTATTGTCATATGCGTTATTAATGAGGAATGAGTTGAGATGAGAGACGTAAGTTCAAAGCATCGATTAAAAGCTTAAGTGGTTATTATCCAGCGAAACGTAAATGAGTATATATAATCGTACGTCAGTATAAGCGTACATCAGTACGGACAATTACAAAATAGATTGTTGGATATTCTGTGAAAACCGCGCTGCGTGTGGTAACCATTTAGCAATTTGTAACAGCTCCGCCGTTTATTGGAAGCTATTAAAACTTCACTGTAGCACAATATTAATACATTCGCAGCTAATAGTTGCGTACTTTCTAATAGGAGTTATTAGCTCGTTACGCCAACCGCTCGGACTGTTTAACGCGATGTTGGCGGCGATAACACGCCGCGCCATTGACGGAGCGCGTCTCTTTTCACAATTCGCTATCGTCGCCATTTCTCGCGCTCGCGACCTACAGCGCGGTCACGATATTATCTCTCCGATTAATTACCTCTCTCTTTCGCATCGCCTGGGGTATTATTAGCGCAATTATTATTATCATAATTAGCGGTGATCGCGCCGATCGTCGTTTCAACTTGCATGCATAATTTGCAGGGCGGATGGCGACTTTTCGAGGCCTGCTAATAATTCTCCAGGGACCCCAGCGAATATACAACAAAGTGAAGAGAAGTTAAAATAACGTAACGTATCCCCTTTCTCTTCCCTCATTTTCTATTCCGCGTAATACATAATTTAAAAAGATTACACACATGTTTTCTCCCTGTGAATATGATTATTTAGCGGGGGCTTGTTAACGTCGGGGCTCAAAGTTTAAATTCTATTTCGTAAATATCGCGATTGCGTGAACCAAATTGATACAAAATCCGAATATAGTCAGAGGCCGGGCCAAGTTTTTACCAGTTTTCATAGAAATCCACTTCTGACAATTGATAAAATGGCCGATATAGAAAATGTATCACGGGGAATGGAGGGAAAGGGTCCGCTCCCGTAGCGCAGGAGAGGGCAAGACGGCGAAGCTTACGCGGGGGGCGAGGGGGCCTCGCTCGGTGAAGGGAGACGGGTGAAGCAGAGGACGGTAGAGAAGAGAGTGACTCCCACCAGGCGCGGGTAGGCGCAACATCAAAGGGAACCGACTTCTCGTTCGCGAGGTGAAGAACCGGCCATCTCCGGGCCACACACGAATTGCTTTTATACACTTACTTTACGTTCTGTACCACTGAAGTGTAATACCTTTTCGGCGCGCCGCGCCGCGCCGCACCGCGTGGCGGTCTCGAGACACACGCGGGATTACGCAAATTCCGCCTACCGACAACTGAACAGGGTGACATGGCTTATACTTTCGGAATCGCTCGTCCAGGTCCTTCACACCTTTTTATCTTTATTCTCTGTATTTTTGCTTTCGACGTCTTATCTTTTTATAAGTGACGGAATCCTTTGCATAATTTATACCACTTACCGCCATCAACGTTGCGCCGCGAAAAGCCACACCGCTGCATCCCTGGAATAAATATATAGATCGAATTAGAAGGATAAATTTTAGTTTATTCTGAAAATCTTGAGTTTCTAAGATTCAAGTTTCACACCTTTTTTGCAATATTTTTTGTTATGCTTCTCTATCTTTTAAATACTCCTTTGATTTCTATTATAAGAGAGAAAGAAGAGAAAGAGCTAATGAAACAATTTAATTTCGTAAGATGAATATAGTCATCGTGCTAAAATCGCCAAATTTAAAGTAATTGGAAAGTGACTATTTTAAAAATTTATATTACGCCTTCTAAACTTTACATTGAAGAGAATTTTCCAGAAATCTCTCTTCTAAAATCGCAGTTATGTTAATTTATAGCCGTTGATTCTCAGAGCAAACTTTGGTAGATCAATAGCACGTTGATTTACGGCGCAACGTCCGATCGTAAAGTCGGTTACAGCTACGCTTTGAAGATGCTCTTTCTGAGAGCATCGGCACGATTTGATCTACGATATTCACGTTTTCGTAATCCGACTTTACAGTTATTTCAAATTCACCAATTAACAAAAATTGCAATTGTTTAAATGTCATGAGAATAATTGAGTTACTTATCATAAATTGCTTCAAAAGCTAACTTCGTGTAATTACAAAAGCGCTTTATTATTAATTTTGTTCAGCTCCTAATTGTGCGAATTCTAACTCGAGCACCTCTACAAAAAGCGATGCGAAGTGATGCGGCGCGGCGCGGCGCCACGGCTCGCCGCATCGTTCCGGCTTCCATCGTTCGTACGCCGCGAGTATCAAGTCATCAGCGACTATTCAGACACGTCCAACGACGAATCGCGCTCTACGGGCGTGACGAATCCGCGCGGGGGGCACTTCATCCACGGTCGAGTTTCAGGAGGTCACACGACGCGACGCGCCGGGCACGGTCCCAAATGTCATTACGATCAATGGACAGCCGGAGGGTCGCGGGGAGAGAGAGAGAGAGAGAGAGAGGACCCGCGAGGTGTGTCAAATCATACGAAACGGGGCGAGGTAGGCGCGAGCGGGAATGGAAAATTGATGGGGACCGAGAGGCCTCTTGCCTTTCAAAGAGATCCCACTTCTGCGTGCGACGTGGGGCACCAGCCCCGGCGTTTCACGAAAATCCACAGAGTCGCCCGGCACTTCAATGGCCGCGAGGGTAAACCCACGGCTTTCACCCCTCCGTGCCGAGATTGGGGGAAAGATGGTTAGTGAAACTGATTCGAGTTAAATGGAGCCTAAATGGTACTCGAATTGACTGCTAGAACCGCGCCGGGCTTTTGTGCGGAATGACATCGGGCGATGTTTTGTAAACCACCGTGAAGCTCCGATCAGTCGCTGGCTCGACCATTCGGATGCGGTGCTTTCCTTTCAACTTTAGAAAATTGGAAGAGCGCGGAGCAATTTGTTTTAAAGAAAGATCGTCTGATTTAGTGTCCTTTTCGCGCGGAAAAACATTAAATGTCTTAAAAGATTTTTAACGCCAAATTAAGGAATAACTAATTTCTTTCGTTGTCAATTAACTTTCTAAATCGTCAGCATTTATAATATAATACATAGTAACTATATCGCTAAAATATAAAAGTACGTAGATCAAGATTATCAACATTTTCAAACTGCGAAAAACTGATACTTAAAATAATATATAATAATTCATCAATGTTTTATCTGTACTTGTGTTCTCTTTAATATGAAAACAAAGAGTCTACGTATTTTTTAAATGTCATATCGAAGGTGTGACGAGAGAGACCACGTTGCTTGAGTCATCGAAATTTTAGATTTTCCATAACACGTGTCCGGAATTTCCCAGACGTCAATGCTTCTTCTTCTCGCGTCCGTCAGCAGGAGCAAGGTGCAATGCAATTAAATTCAAGTTCGAAGGTCAGGAACCGTTCTGAGCGTGCGTGCGAGACGCTATCGAGGTTAGTGTTTTCGACATGCACGGCAATGACAATAGGCGATTCGAATAGGCTATAATAAACTCTCCTTTCATACGGCCTGGCATTATGCCGGGCAAAAAATAGACTCACGAAGCACTTGGAAGCAGCTCTAAAAGTTTCTTATCGGCCAAAGTGTATGCACGATGGCGGTCGTTTGCTCGATGCCAACCATGACACTATCATCTATATGACTGTAAATAACAAATATGGCCGATGTGTAAAAAAAAAGCATTCTCGTTGCAAGACGATAAACGTTTAACGATGCATAATCACTAGGGGCTATCAACAACATTATTTTATGGCTCGAGGAAAGAACCGAAGACAGAAGCTTTGGTTTTTTTAAAACATTTTCTGATGAATTTTTTTCAACATTGACGTCTCTAAAGATATTGCACAATTCATATGTGTCTCCGAACACGATTGTATTTAAAGTCAATCGTTAAAGAAAATTTGAATAATTTTACGATCTACTGTTCTCAAATTTTAAATAACTTCAGCGACTTGCATAAAAAATAAGGAATACATAAGGAATAAGGATCTGTCGAGGATCATTCGAAGAGGTCTTACATTTGAGAAGTCGTTTATTTTAACTCGCTTGTAATTCGAGAAAAGGTGCTTCGACATATAAAACTGTTATAAAGGAAAATAGATTATTGAGGAATTAATACGCAAGGAGAAATAATGATAGTTCTGAACAGGGTAGTTTTGCTCTCCGGCGATACTGGGGATGCGTGCGTTCCATTCTCGGAAGGATTCCAAGTCGACGATCGGCAATACGGCTTCCCCGACATATTATGAAAAATACGTCGACTCGAGGCACTTCGAACGACGTTCGCGAGAAGTGCGTTTCGATACTAACCGCGGTGAACCGCGCGCTCGACGCACGGCTGCCGTACGACGTCATAAATTCCTTATGTATTTCCTGTCGCGGTTACCGGCGCATTTTCAGCCGAGGCAGTTGCAACCGAGCCAACATGGCGACGCGTATGGTGATCTGCGCTAATCGATCCTGAGACGCATAGGATATGCGAAATTGCCCTTTCAACGGGAGGATGCTCGTAAAGATGGGCGATAAATTTTTTTTCCAGAGACCGGCCCCGCTCTCTCGTGTACGAGAGTCACTCTTGTGTCAGAAAGTTGCGTCAAGAGCGCGACAGCTTCTTCCGCCGCAGCATTTAATTAACTTTACTATCGCGAGATTATATACGATCCGGAGCGAATACTGCGTCGCCTAATGAGACCAAATCGAAGTTATTATCCTTCCTAATAGTTTTCCTGTGGATTCAGGAGATAAAAGAATATTAAAACTCTCTCTTGGAATCGTCTATTAGTTTATCAGCCTGAAAAGTTGCGTATTCTAACACTATTTAGAGAGTCGCATGAATCTCTCTATTCAGGTATTGAATAAATACGAACAAAGAAACCTGTAGAAAATTTCAATTTTTATGAGTTTATGTTCGATCGGAGATTTATGTTTCTACTGCAGTCGAAACGAAAAAGTAAAAATATTCAAAATATATATATATTAAAGATAAAATCTAAACCAGTGAGTCAAAGAAGTTTACCTATTATTACTCTGCGTGCACGTTACAGATACGTTTCTCGGTTCGTGAGAGATAGACTATAATTGAGTTCGAGTACCGTGCCGTGGAGTAACCGATCTCTCAGCGGATCGAGAGACAGTTTGATCGTCGGAGAGGAAACGGATTACCCCCGCACCACTCGCGCCACTCGGCCGTATAGATGTGATAAATAAATTATTGCCTGTGGTTTACCGAGCTTTTTCTCCCGTGATGGCGTCCCACTCTCTCTCTCTCTCTCTTTCTCTGATCTCTCTTTCTCTTTCTCGCCACGAACGGAATAAGATATTCCATCATGGTGAGTTACATAAATCTCCTCATTGAATGGACCTAATTATTGCCGGAGGGTCGCCGAGTCGAGGGGGGCAGATCGCTCGCTCTTCCGGGGACTTATTGTCAGCCTAGTTTAGGGCAGGTCCGCCGCGAAGGGCGTGTATATACCCTTAAGGCCATCACAGATCCCCCTTGCCCCTCTCCCATGTGCCCCCATCTTTCAATCGAGATGCTCGTAACGATGTGCGTTCCTCGGCAAAACGACTGCCCAGGAAGAATCAAGTAGCTCTCTCGCGCACGCCCCTAATCGAGAACATTATCATGCTAATACGTCGCTGCGAGCGTCCTTGCATAACGCATAATGATTCCTCGTAGTTTTTTCGATGCCACTCGAGCGTAGAGCATTATGTTCCAAGATCGAAGCGGCTTCCATTTTAGATATTTCAGTCAAAAATATCACGGTCACATATAGAATTTTTAATATATAACAACTCGATAATAAATAGCATTTTATATATATTTATGTATGAAGGAAAAATTAAAATTTAATGCTATTGTAAAAAAAACATAAAACGCACATGTTTTATTGTTATTAAAATAAACGTAGCAAAATTTGCCATTATCAAGCCTATGTAACAAGTCTAATCGCGATCGCGACAAAATGGCAACGCCGGTATGTAAAATCGCGTAGAAGACGGTGAAACCTCTAGGTGGATCGGAGTATCGCGAATCGATCGGATTCAGAGTTATGCTCGCAAATAAATGCCTCCGGAGGAAGCATCATCGTCGTCGTCGGGGTTGTTGTTCGTGCGCCGCGATGGAGCTGCGAAAGTGATTTGTGAACATCGAGCGCCCACTTCGTCTGCTCGATCGTCGAGCCCACCCATAGATATTGCCCGAAGTAGGCAAGCATGTCTAATGCGTTCATCGAGCACGTCCATAATAGACGGGGGCTCCGAGAAGAAGAGCAGCGTATGCGTTGGGGGATCTCTCGTCGATTTGGGATTTACATGTCACGAGTCCGAGCGATTTGTCGCGCGCAGGTCAACCCGTGTGAGGGTCACAAAAACCAGAGAAAATCGGAACAGAAAAGCTCGTCGAGTCGTCGATAGACTCGTCGGACTCTTGAAACGTGAAAGAGCCCTTGATTGCTGCGTGAATAAACCAGATTGATGGCTGTAGCTATTCACGTTCGTCTGTTAACGCGCGCGCATTCGGATTGAAGCAAATTTCAATGACAAGGTGACAATATTAAGATTTTTCATTTAGATGAGATATAAATGAAATATTTATCTTCAAAAAGTGACATGTAGATTTAAGTTAAATATAGTAGCCTGTTTTTAATCGCGCAGATACGAGCGGAAAATATTTTATCTGAGCGAAGCGCACTCTTAGAGCACGATCATGTATGGTGTTTAATACATTTTTCGGGCATCGAGCTTTACGTCGTATTTCAAGATTAAACTCGTAAACGGGGAAAACTGGTGTTATCGATCCTGTGTGTTACCAGTAGATAGAATTTTGCAGTATCTGTGACGAAGGCGACATTCAATTTGTCACCTCCCTAGCTGTTCTTCCATCAGACGTTCTTAGGCTATATCGAATCACTTCCGGACGATGAAGCACGACCCGTTCCCATCCTCCCTCGCTCTTCCAACGGTAAGAAATCTAGACTAGGGTTCGCCCTCCCAATAAGCAATGTTAGTGTCTATTAATCAACATTAGGGCCGTAATATTAAAGCAAAGGGAGATAAGTAAAAAATAGACATAATATTAGAAACAAACAATGTACGTTAAAATATCACAAATATAAAACTTGCAAATATATGTATATTGTATTAAAAATAATCTAATTTATATCGAGAATATTTCCTCCCTAAAAATTTGCGTAAAAATTGTTACTATCAAGCGGCATAGACGTATAAAATGGTGACGATGATCAATGTTAAAGACAAACTTTTTATTATAATCTCTTCAAGATAAATTACAAAGGCAAAGAAACAAGCTTTTATTTTCTTATATCTATTCGAAATTAGAAATTGTGAAAGGAATAATCGCTGTCTATGTTTGTGATGTTTAAAAATTGGGTTGATCATGGGCATGTCCAGATTTCGTAGAGTCAAAGCATTACCAATTACCATGTTGCGGCGATTCTTTAAGCAACGAAACTTATTTAGCCAGCCTGCAAAGCTGGTCCAGAAAAGAAATAGAGAAAAGAGCCCGGCTACTTGCTCATAATTCACGCGAAGTGTTATTTCGTCGAGTTTGTGGTTCTGAGTAAATCTTTTGTACGAGTGTGCTGATCGGGGAATCTCTCTCACGACGCATTGTTTCCCATTCGACTCACAGTCGTGCCGCAGCCATCTTCGCTCTACGAGGGTCGCGTGCCTAATAAGTGATGCTTTGGAGCACCGTCACCTTCGCGGAGGTTAACAAAGCCGAGTCGTTTGTTCGATTGGTCGCGGCCACTCAGCCGTATTGTTCGGCCGCTCAAAGGCCGCTGGTCATCTGCAGATATTTACCTCGACAGCCAGAAAAGCTACGATCGTTCGCTAGCGCCTTGGACTATCATTTTCTAGCGAATTTGAACAAATGGGGACCTCTATTAACGCTCGACCCTCGGCCACTTAGTTGGGAAATGTGACACAGGGGAAATACGACTCAATATAAGAAGTATGTTAGAATTCGTAAATTTGATACAAAACAGATCGATACAAAACGGTTTTTTCTAAATCTAAAGTAACTCGACAACTTGGACTTGGTTTCTAATGATTCTTCTTAGAGATAAAATACATACGATGCAATTAAACAAAATCAAGAAATTGGATTTACAATTTTTACTGCTATATAAGTTCTTTAACATTCGCT
The DNA here is from genome assembly GCF_030848795.1 of Temnothorax nylanderi. Lineage (NCBI taxonomy): Eukaryota > Metazoa > Arthropoda > Insecta > Hymenoptera > Formicidae > Temnothorax > Temnothorax nylanderi. Next base: position 1,581,552 of record NW_027249068.1, on the reverse strand, counting down.
TCGCTCGCAAAATATTTTAGAAAATAAACAGTAATCGATTAGAAATGTTACAACTCGACTTCTTGAAGACCAAAAAAGGAGCAATGTCTTTCGCCTCTTTAAAGATTAAATACGAAACATATTTCGCGCTAAAATCAGCTATAAACAAAGTCTGCCAGTCACGTTTTTGTCTCGCCCAAGGTTCGCGCGAGGGGACAGAGCGTAGGAGGGGCGACGAAAAGCTCGAGACGCGCGTTTCGCGAGAGCGTGAAAATTTCGGTGCTTTATCGTATCGCCGGCGCGCTCGCTCGCTCGCTCGCTCGAGCAAGCAAGACGACCGACGGAGGCGCGCGGAGGGAGGGAGCAAAAATCCCTCGCGATATAAATCGATTTACGGGGCGAGCGTCAAAGGGCCGCTCGACCAATCGGCTGGTGGACGAGGCGGTGCTCGAGCGGAACGCCGCTGTGCCGAGCGAGCGGAGGCGCCGCGCCGAGAGGGAATGCGTTTTGCCGAGTGCGCGACAGGGAGGGTAGAAGTCCCGGGTACGCGAAGTGGGGGCTCAGCGCGGCACGGCATGGGCGAACGGCGGCCACGGCGGGTCGCGCTGATGGGACCGCGGTGGGGCTGCAGCGAGGGATCTGGCACACACACGCACCCGACGCACGTTGCACCGTACGCGAAGGGTGGGAGGGGGGCGGGGGGGCCGCCCATGAGCCGCGCTGCGCCTCTCTTCCTCGCCTCCGTGACCTGTCCCGAACTCTCGTCAATTACGACTAAATACACGTATCGCGTCTAATATGGAGGACATACCGCGACGGGATGGGCCGACAGCCCGACGGAGACTTGCCGTCTAGCGGTCTACCGCGATCGAACTCGCTATCTACGCGAGCGACTTCGGTTTAACGTACCTCTCTACGTAGGGTAGGGTGCGCTGTACCGACTCTGTCGTTAAGGCGTCGCGCGTCGGCGGTAGACGGAAAAAATACTATACCTGGGCATCGTGTGTGCAAATGTGCACCGTCGATCTTACCCGGTACGAACGTAAATATCTGAACAGGCCGGGGACTTCAGGTAGCACCGAGACGAATTAGTGCTGTGTTTATACAGGACACATCTTTATTTAACGTCGCATTTGATGTTAACGTGCTCGTTTGAAAATTATTTACCTTTGCATCGACCGATTTCGTTCTATGTAGACACATTACGAGAATCGTCCAAATTATACAGAACTGCGAAAAGCTTTTTTTTTAATTTACTCTGCGTAAAGCGATCCAACATTTATTCTGAAATTCTAAAAAAAAACCCCGCAGAAATTAACATAAATTATCTAAACGTTCGTATTTTCTAAGCAAACCGTATTTGGTACTAATGTGATATTGATGCGATGTAATTGCACGAATCAGCTTTTTGATTAAAAGTTAGTGAAAAGTGAGTGACGGACTGTCACGTGAAGCGTGGGAAATATTGAGATTGTCCGCGAAGATAATATTCATAAATGCATCTGATACAAATTTTCATCGATTCATTTGACATTTGCTAAATAGATGCATCGAAATCACGCGATATCTGCGCGAGCGAGTCCGACAGAATTGGTCTGAAAGCGGGTAGATTCGCGTCCCGATTTCAATAACGCATGGCCTTTTGACATTCTGACTAATGTCACGTGTTCACGGGAGAAAGTCATTTTACAAAGGGCTCATAAACTGAGCATGATAGCCAATAATATTGCATGCGATTAAGCTCTGTAAGTTAATACAATATGTCATTATGCAATTCTCGGGTGGTTTAAAGCTACAAACAATTACATGGCGGAAGCGAGAACAACGGCGAAATCGCAATCTCAAAACTGCGAGAAATTTTAGACGCGTATATTATACATTAGAAATGTTACACAAAAATAAAAGATAATTATCACGTTATCATGCATATTAATCTAGTATTAGATAAGATATTAGATAAGATAAAGATAAAACGATGATCGCACGTATATTCGAGAGAAGAGAGGAAGGTGTCCACTATTCTGCATTTCTGCGAATCAATTTTAACAAAAGTATCAAACAATCGTCTCATTACACGCATAAAAGGCAGGCCATTTTTTACCGCTCGAGGCGCATACCTACCAACGGACGCGCCGCGTGAAAAAGAAGGAATTATCAATTAAAGGTCGGTCTTTCTCACTTTGTAAAAAATGTCTTAATGTAATCTGCGTTCGCGTGTGGCCCGGGAACGACGAAACTGGTGGCCGCTGGGAAGCAATCAAGCGGGACGGAGGGAAAGAAACGAGGGCGGAGGAGACCGAAAGGGAGGAGACGGGGACATACAGGCGTAAACTTTTCGGAAAAAAATCCTCATTGATGGATAGTTTATCGCGTCCCGGTCCCGCCAATGATTTCTTCCCTAAATCCTACCTCCCCCGTCCTCCCCCTTCGTCCTCGGTCCACGCACGTATACATACACGCACGCATCGTCTCTCTCCTCTTTTACTGCACGAGGGTGCCCCCTCCAAGCCCGCCTGGACAACAGAGCCTACCTAAATATCGGGGGATCATGCTAAACGGCGGCAGATCAAAGGGACCGACAGAATCCGGTGGCGAGCTATCATAATAATTAGGCTCGCTCGCGCCTCTTTGTATCGGGATAGAAAAGCCGACGTGGAAGGCCGAGAAGAAGAAGCAAAGATGCAGAAGAAGAGGAAGAAAAAGGGCCGCGGACAGACGGACGGACGGACGGACGGTCCGGTTGGTCGAACTGGCCGGGAAGAGCGGTCGGCACTCGGCACCGCTCCTTGCCCGCTAAATTGAACTTAAGGGGACTCTAAAAAGATTTTACTGATTTCGGTGAATGAGAGATCGCGGATCCTCGCAATCGGGAGGTACGCGGCCGCCGCGGCCGCCGGGTTTCGCACCGGCTTGATTGATTCAATAAATGTTTCTCTACGATTCTTTAATTGCCGGAGCGGTATCGCGTGATGTCGTGTATTAGAATTAAATACAGGGTGTCCGTGAAACAAATAGGCACTTTGGGCGAGCGTGTTCGCTGATCCGCTTGGAGTTCATCTTTCGTAGCGAGAGACGGGAGGCCAATTGTTTCGAGAGAGGCCGTGTTATAAGTGATTGACAACCAATATTATTATGCCTATCTCCGAGGAATAAAGTCTCATTTTTCATATATCTCCGAGTGAATTGTGCTTTAAACGACTTACAATTTGAAGCTCAATAATCATGCCTAATGTTAAAAATTAAGCGGTTATAACTGAAAACATCTAATCAAGTATCCGATAGGAAAAAACGGCTCCAAATTGGTGAAAGAATATTCTGTCTTGTGCCATGAATCTATTTTGAATAGCCCATAAAGTGACAGCGGAATTATATGTCTGTTCATATTGATAGAACTCAATTCAACAGAAAATTCATAATTGTTAATAAAATGTGAATAAAGACGAGGTCTAAAATAAAGCTAAAAATATGAGAAAATTATTTAATATATCCTCTCCCGTTTTCCTCTGTGATACATCATATCCTCTCAATCATAGAGAACTGTTCTCCAGTATTAATTTATCAATATCAAAAACACTGTTACGAGAGTCGCATCAATCCTGCGCGACGTGATTGCCTCCGAGTACTGAGACAATTGCTCCTCATACACGTCGCGTTTGCGCGACATGTATTTTTCAGTTATGCTACTTATGCGAAATAACGACTATTAATCCGCGGCAATCTAGATAGGCAGGATGTCGGTGGGATTGGATTACACGTTGCATGCAGTCGCGCACAATTTAGTATCGTCGTGTACTGCTAAGCGCGGTAAATTGGTTGGCGCGATTTATTACAATTATCGGTGTTCACATTACAGACTCGCGAAATCCGCTTCTGTGAAATTTCGAAGGCACGAAAGCGACTCGTCGCTCGGTGAAAGCAAATTGTTTCTCGGCATTATATAAATTCACATTTGCATCACAAATCGGCAGGTAATATCGATTTACGACGTATAGAAATGACAGAGATACATACACACTACATGCGTATACGTGAAGTATGTAACGTAAGATGAATTTTCATGCGAACTCTTGCTACGTTTCTTTTATACTAATATAATGGCAATTAACTTTCATCCGCAATTAATAAGTGAAAGTTCCCTTAATGTTATCCCACTAATAGAGTAGGAAGATCAACTTAACTTTGTATTTCAAATGGTCTCAAATATTAATATAATAACGATTAATTATAGTGTTTCCTACAATTTTAAATAATAATCTATGTATTTTTTCATAAAATTGGAATAATTAAATAATATACTTTACAATGTTTCCTATTTTTATTGTCAGTGGAATCAAAGAGCTTGGTAAATCTGTTCGAGAGACAACACAACACAACGTACACGTATAACGATCCGTCGGATGCGTCCGGCGGAGCGATTCTATCGGCTAAAAACCACGAACATATGGAAAGACAAAAATGACATGCGCCACAGAATTCAGCGGTCTTCGATTCTGTTCTCTTTAAATTGAGTCTGTTCAATGGAAACGTACACGCTTGCTTTTTCTTTATTCTACAATTCGTACAAAAGATCATGGCGACAATAAGCTACAGTCTGGTTTGATTGAAATTTCTGTAATTTGCTCACAAATTTCAATATAAACTAACTCTAACTCTACTAATAAAAGAAATACTCTTATTCGACAATATGTAAATTCATAATTCAAAATATTAATTATTGAAATTAATTGTAATATTGGTAATCTAGATAAAGATGGAACCAAAATTATTATCACAATTTCACATGCAAGATAATTGAAGTTCTAGCATTCTTCTGTCTATGTAGATTTTGTAGGTGTATCTAACGTCTCGCGACATAGTCATTAAAAGAAATAATTAAGATAATTAATTAAAGAAGAATAGCATAGAATTTTTATTTACCTTTCGCGTGTAACAATTTTTAACCTTTGCAATTTAATGACATTTATAACGGAATGGTAATATCGAGCGATGTTAGTTAGATAGTTGTCGACGAGATTGCTGCAATTACATAGCTAAATCGATTCTTAAATCGGACTGTAGATAATGATCTGCATGTAATAGACGCGATATTCTTTTAACGTTGTAATGGGCCAACAATCGTCCGTCACATTATCTACGGCAGCCATCATTCCATATCCTTTGCGTCAAATCGACCTATACTCGATCAGCCTATCTCTGATTCTCTAGAGATATTTGCGTTTGTTGAGTTAACGTTACAATCTATGAGAATCCGTTACAATTCCACGAGAAAGAATTTCTCTTTCGCTTTGTGTGCACGTGTAAAAAAGACGATACTCTGATCTGCCAAATTTGAAAGTGGAATATACTTTTATTTATATAGTCTAATATAATTTATGTTTACAAGCTATATCTTACGCGCAAGGCGATAATTTTGTTACGTTGCAACTGGCAGGTATAATTTACACGTCGACATTGTCGGGTTAACTTTGTTCTGCCTCGCAAATATATTTAAAAGGAAGACCAAAAATATCTTTATCGTTATTTGTATCGTGCAGCGCGTACTTATATTTTATGCTCAAATAACCGCGCGATAACACAGTAAAGTAGAAAGACGTGGATAATAATAGAGGAAGTAACTGACAAACGGCAAATTATAGAGATGTTACGCATAATGTATAATGCATAATACCACAGAAGACGGAGTCCTCGTCGGTTCCTCGTGCGGAATATATCGCGCGCTATCAGGCGTATTTGCGCGCCGCGCCGGCTGTTTCAAAGTCGTCCGTCCCCGCGTGATCGAGAGACGCGGCCGTTAACATCCCGCCCGATAATCCGTTCTCAAGACCCGCTCGCGGCGGAGGCCGAAATCCACGCTCCGGGTGGGACGAAATCACGGTGGGCCCTCGTTAGTCGCCCTTCGCGTCGTGGAGGGTCAGTCCCACGTCATTCTCAAGTGAGAGAACGCGCGTTTCGAAATGGAGAGAGAAAGAGGTAGATAGAGAGGAGCGCGAGATAGGAGCTACTTCGGGGGGTAGGTAGAATAAAGAGAGAGACAGAGAGGGAGAGGGAGGGAGCAGAGGGGGCGAAAGGAAGGAAGGACGGTCGCGCCCGCCGCGACGCTGCGGGATGTTAAGTACGTCTCGTAAAAATTCCATCCCGTAGCGGCGGCGCGGCGGCGTCATTTTGCTGTACCGGCTACGTTGGGTTACCGTAGGCGGGATCCGATCTCGGCCGGCCCACGGATCCGCCAAAGGGGCGCGTTCTCGCGACGGAGGTGGTACCCGGTGCCGTGGCAGCGGCTTCGAAGCGTGCGGCTGGTCCCGAACGGCTCCACCGTTCTTCTACGCGTGCGCCGAGCCGGTCGTGAGGAAAGCGCCTGCCCAACGCCGGCGCCGGGGTATCCCCGTCCACCGTACCATTTCGCGTCACCGGCTTCGACTGGCTTGAGAGGAGGCACCCAGCTGCCTCCTTAGCACCGAAACTCGTTAAACGCCGACGTATTGACGTTTCGCGCGCGTATCTCGCTCGCAGCGGGTGTCTCAGCGACGGACGGCGTCAGGACGCGGTCTCTATCTCTGTGTGCTGGTGTTTCAGTGAGGATAGCGAACGGAGGAGGACTGACATCCGGTCGAGTTTCTGCACAAACAGGTTGCCGGGGACATTCCAGAGCGAAGAGGCGCTCCGCAGCTTGCTCGCCAGTAAACCCCGGTATCATGTTTTAGTGTTGAAACGGACGACGATGGTAGTGCGCTAGAATGAGAAGGAAGGACATGAGTCGACGTTTGACGGAATGACAATTGACGTCTCTTGTCCGCGCGAGCTGACACTTGACGGAAGCTACTAAATTTGAGAAAAATGTTTCGACGAGAAATAGGAGACGGATCCGTAAGCCAATGATGTGACTCATGTGTCGGTTCGAGCGCGATGACGGAGAATACGAGTGCGTTGACAGGTCATCGATAGCGATTAGTGCGACTGGTTTCGTGACTGTGGCTCGAGTCGGCGGGCTCCCTGCGAAGATTGTCGAGGACTCGAACATGTTAGGCCAGTGAATGAGACTTGATAAACCGTGTGGTGTTCCCGTGAACAGTTTTAGGACGTAAATGCGTTATCGGAAGAATGCGCGGTGCTTGAAGGGTTGACTTGCCGTGGCCTCGCGACTGGCTGCCGAAAGCCACCAGGCGAGTGTCTCGAGCTTTCTAATTTAGCTCCTTCCTACATCCGCGCGGCATGTGCACCACGGAGATGACTGAATCGTACACGATGTCGCCGTCGACAACGGTATCTTCCAGCGCCGCGACGCCCGGCTGCGTGAGCGGCTCGTCGGCGCACCGACGGACGTCGTGCAGAGGCTCGCCGGGTCGAGGAGACGTTCAGGACGACGAGGACGAGATCTCCGTGGGCTGTCCCAGCCCGCTGCCGCTGGTAGTCGCGACGCCTAATACGGAGGATGAGTTAGCCTCCTCCAGGGAGGATTACGCCGACCGTCTGAGCCCCAGAAGGACTTATCCACGAGATTCGATGACGGAGGACGAGGACAGGGATTATTCCCGCAACGGGGAATACAGGATGTCCAATGGAAGAACTGGCAGCAGGACTCGCGAGAGCGGCGATTCGGTCACCACGCTCAGGGACGACGAGGAGGACGAGGACGAGGAGGATGAGGTGGACAGCAGGACCGGGAGCAACGGAGCGGCAGCCGCTGGTACCACGGATGACTACTTTAAGCCGCTGAAGCGCCTGAAAATGGTGCAGATGCAGCACTCGGACGAGGAAGATGAGAGGGAACGGGAATCCAATGACCGTGGTGTCAAGTCTTTCAGTATCCTCGATATCCTGTCGCATCGGCCGAAGGCGAAGATCGTCCGTCCCTGGGATACGGCGGACTCCGGCCTCAGCCATCAGCACCGTCATCACCTGCAGCAGCAGCATCATCACCAGCACCATCTGCACCACCACCATCACCACAGTAGTCACCCGAGTCACGCGACCGGGCCCCGGGATCTATCGCTGATGGGTATGTCACTCGCGTCCATGTCCGGTTCCATCAGCGAGCCGCCCCTCAGCAGCTCCTCGTCGTCCGGAAGGAGCTCCGTGTCGGATTCCGGTAGCCCGGACCCGCTCGCCCATCATCACCATCATCACGCCGCGCTTCATCACGCGGGCATTCATCCTGGCTTGCATCATCCGGCGCTCCAGCAGCCGCAGCAGCAGCAGCTCAAGAGGAAAATGCCGCAGCACCACGGCTCCCACGCTGGCCAAAACGGCAAGAGAACCACAGGGCAGGGCAGTCCCTTAGACGCACTCTTCCAAATGACCAGCAAGACCTTTGACGCGGGCGAGCACAGTCAGGGTAAGCACTCGCAGACTTTTACATTCCTCAGACTTCTGCTTGTGACTGGATTTGCAATATGTCCTGAGAATACGTCTCTTATCAATTATAGAGGTGGTTTTGGGGGAAATTGTGTGAAACTGACTATGATTCTTGAGATATGAATACATCTTTGCCTAGAAACGAATTTTGTTTATCTTATATTCTAACGAAATTTCTTTCTAACGTATTTTATATACATATATGATTTGTTTAATTATGAATAAGCAGGTTCATAAAATCAACTGCTATTTAGCTGAATACTTAAATTGGATTTTATCTTGTTTTTTATACTGCACGCTTCTATTATAACGTAGCAATAAATAATTCTTAAAAAAGAAATATTAGAATACTCTAATTCTTATCTTCGTATCTCATTCGTTAGCAAAAATAATTGGTTAATGATTTATTGACAGTAAGAAATGCGAAATTGTTCGAAAATTGATTATCCTATCAGGTGTGATTAGAATAAATGAGAAAAATTAGTTCTTTAATGATGCTTATTTATCACAATCGTTGAACTTCCATTAAGTAATTCCCGCTCAGGAAAATAATGTTTTTAATACGGTACATATACATGTCGGGCATTCTATATATTTATAGTGTTTTTATGCAGTATAAGTGTTTTACTTCGCGTGATACAAGGCATTCGCGATTCAAGCCAAGCGACGGCAACATCATTCAACTAAAAACAGTTTTAAGCGAACGAAGAAAAACAGTTTTGAGCGAATAATCGTCGTTTTTTCGTCTTCGCTTTTAATTGAGACATGTAATTTGAATGTTTATGGCGATTCATAAAACACCAATGTCTAGCCGCAATATAACTAGTTATGTGCAAAAAATGCAAATCGCTCGACGATGAGTTTCGAAATTCGGCCATGCAATTTTAAGATTGCCTAAATATCGTTACGTCGCGTTTACATCCCGAGAAATCGCAGAATCGCTCATAATCGGTGAGTTTAAGTGTCGGCGATGAATACGGGTTTTAATTTTGATTAATGCATCTCGTGAGAGTCAGGAAGCGTTAGCCGCGTTTAATTCATTCCAAAACGGCGCTTTATTTTACTCCTTTACAGCCCTGTAACCTAACGTACGGAACGTTTCGAACTTCATGGTGCGTTAGGTGGCAGGTGCCAAAAATACGAGTCAGCAAACGCTAATCCGAGCTCGCGCGAACATTTAGGATCTGCAACCTTTCCGGACCTCTATGTCGCATCACTTGACCTGTATGACGAGTCACTTACGAGTAATACTCGATGTATAATACGTTTCAATAAACTCGTAATCGATGAATATTAACACAGTTTCAGACGTAAGTAAGCAAAAAAAGGCTGCAAAGAACATATGAATGCACAGTCGAAAGAAAAACACGATGAAGAAAACGTGACTTCTCTGATATTAAATGCAATTTAATATGATTAAACGTAAGTTGTAAATTGTTGTAATTTGTAGTGACATATGGCGATACAAATTACTTCCGATATTACGTCTAACATAGTATCGCATGTATCAATATATCGACTTTGAAATTGTTTTACTCTTTTAATTGTTAGCTTTTAAAGTCCTCGAATATTTTAGTATTTTTAAAACTTACATTCTTTAAATTAGTTATTCAATTAGGCAACTTGTGCTCAGTTATCTAACTATGAGGCTTAATTGGTTATTGTTAATGCATGTTAAATTAACGTGCCGATAACGAACGAATAATACTGTTTTGACACAAAACAGTATTATTTCAACTCCATTGGTTTAGTTGAATTAACAATAAATTGAATAGGAGCAGTGGCAACCTATAAGAATGGTTAGAAATGACACAAATTAAGTATAATTTGACACTACAAATTTAAGTGTATATGTAGGGTATGGTTAACAATGTATCTCTCTTCCGCTGTCTTCTTCGAATTTTCGCATGACGGAAATGTGCCGGGTGATAAGTGTCGGTCGAGATCACGGTTAAAGACCCGAATCGACGTGTTATGACGATCTTTAACTTTCTATTGATTCCTCGCTCGTGGATCACGCATCTGCGATGTCCCGAAGCGACATGTGAGAGATTACCACGGCGAACAGCCGTTTCTTCCGTTCTGCTCGGGAATTGCGGCGCGTGACACACCTTCATAACGTCAATAATAATAATGGCTTGTGCGGAGCGACGACCGGAAATATTTTGTAATTACCCGCGATATTTTTCGCATCACTCTCACTAAACGAGTTGTAACGACGAGTCGACGAGTTGTTTCATTACGTCGTACGTTCGATAATCTGCAAAGCCATTAGAATTATTTGCGGAAAACTCACAAATATGAACATCAATCTCGTATAATTTATAGTATTATTTGTGCACAAGAACGCAAATAACTTGCTGTCGACATTCCAGTTAGAGTTTTATTAATAGTAAAATGACAGACTTTATATTCCATTTGAAATGTTACTTAGTTATTTTACTATTGTGTGTCAGAGAATGTTAATTTTAAATATTGTGTGTGCATTGAAATAGTCTCCACTGGCAAGCGAACATTACATTTGTTGTAGAGTTAAGAGCAGGATTGTTCAACGGAGATTTTCTATATAATTTTTATATCAGAATTAAAAGAACGTCAAAACTCATTCGAGTGTTAAGATCACGGGCAAAAGGAAATTAATGCACGATCCGAGAGGTGACGCGAAATCACTTGGCGTTTAACGCGAGTGCCGCGTATTGCGTTAATCGCTTTCCAGAAGCGTGTTTCCGCGAATGGTACTAATATTAGCGGCGGTCGTTACGGGCTATGCGCTCTAGATGTGCTGTAATTAAATGACGAGATTTTTTTGTACCTTAGCGCGCGCACGGCGTACGGCGACACGTCGCGTTTCAGGTCGCGCGCTTATTTCTCCCGGACGATATTATTATTAGGCATACTCGCGCGACGTCGATGTCGGGAAGTATTAGCTCTCAAAGGAGGGTGCCGCGAAGTTGCCGCGACGATTGATGGCGTACGAGGGACAAGTGCGCGATTACGCGATCATCCTAATGGATATAAGTACATCGGTCAGTCGTGTGCCGAAGACCGTGTGCATTTATCATTACGCGAATATCGATCGACACCCATTCGATCTCGGGATATCGAATATTTTATCATGGAATACCGTCGTATTTGATGTGCGAAGTATTTGCAGCGTTCAATTTGACATCTAGATAACGTTGAGCTGATTTTTCAAAGTGACATTTTTCACTTGCGTAGGATAGAAAAATTACTCGTTCAGATAAATTGCTATTTGTTGTACAAAAACGGAGGAAATATTCATGATACACTGCATTGTATTAACAGATAAACGTACTAATTTATATTGTATTACAATTTATCTATTATTTTTGGCGTCGTTGCTCATCTCAAATGATTTACGTTTACATAATTCAAATTAAAATTAGTCGAGTTCCACATTCCACATTTTACTTCTATCTCTCCGTGCTGCCCTTCCAATTTTCTCATTTTATGCATGGTCACGTAAATGTGACAGACCAACGCAACAGAAAAAGCGATAAACAATGCAGGGACCAGACTAATAAATTTTTACACTTCTAGTTATCGCGCTACCCTTCAAAAATGTGGAAATTTACAAGACTGTCCGTCTCGTTTTCGACCTATTAAAAATACGTTACCCTATTTTCTACAAATACTTTAGCTCACGCTCGTTTCTGTCGGCGCCAAAAAGTTTTTTCTTCAAGGGTTTTTTATCGAACCTATGACGGATCACAATTGATGATCACGAGAATGGTCCTTAGAAGTACCACTTACCATACTTTTGTCGATATGTAAAGGGATGTGTATATATCTCTGTACCTTGCTCTGTTAACACATAAACTTCTAATTTTATGATGATTATTATGGAGTTCGTCTCCGGTTCAGTGATCTTAATCCCGGAGACACTATGGCGAATCCGATTCTTGCGACAAAGTGGTCCTGTGCGTTACAAGAAACGAAGGGTTTTACGAGCCTTTCCGAGGACGAGTCGAAAAAAGTGCCGACATCAGCGATGAGTTACATCTTCACCTTACGACCGGCGTGCAACCAGATTTCTGCTCCGGCTAGATCTTTGTCCAGATTTCTCTTTCCGGCGCGGCGCTCAGGTAATTGGATTAAAGAGAACGTATCGGTAATCGAGAGAGACGAAGATCGATTCGTGTTTGTACACGTGTGCGCGGGATATGCTTCCCCTAATTATCACCAGAAAATCCAACCTCTCCAAGGGTTACGTTTATATTGACTGTCAAAATAAATACGGTTCGCACTTCGGCAAACGTGTCGGAAACGTATCCAAGTCGGAAACCGAATATAAAGGGTAACAAAAGGGATTTCGTGTTACCGTTGTATATATTTATGTCTAACAATAAGAAAAATGTTGAAATTATTTGACAATCACAGACTCATAGAGTGTCTTATTTTTGAAGACGGTTTTTCTTAAGGATAGAAAAACTCCCGATAACTATCTCACACTATGCATATAATTAAATCGCGTGTCAGATACGCTACAAACGAGACAAAGAAATGAATCAATGTTCGTGTTATCACGTTCGCTGGGTTCTTCTCCTTTTTGAAGTGGCGTACCGTGATTTCGAGCACACGAGAGACGAGATCGATGGTGAGTTATCTCTTTAAAACATGACGAAAGGACAATTCGCCATCGCGCGCGAGCGCGAGCGATCTCGTTCGGGATGTCCCCGATAAAAAGCACGTATTATCCCGTAAGACGGGCAGACACGGACCGTCGTGCACACGTACGCGCCCATGACACGTGTTACGTGCCTCAGCGCGCGAACGAGCCGAAGCGGTGTGCGTGGTGCATGCGTGGCACACACACGGGGGCCGGGGCACGTAATTTTAGGCCTACCTATACACGTGTAATTTATTACGTGGCTCGGGCAGAGCATGTGTCTCATTTGCATATAGCGTGATACAGAAAACGCGGCTCGCGACTTCCGACGGTGCGAGCAATATGCGAAAAATTTCAACAAAAGGTAGCCTCCGCTCTTCGCCTTTGTCGTGAACTCTTGAAGGAGCCCCCGTGTGTGTCCTTCCTCCGCTTTTTCTTACTCTTTTTCCCCCCCGCCGTTCCCTTTTTTGCCGCGTCCTTCGAGAGGACGTCTCTTTGAGGAGAGACGCGACCGAGAGTTGCGCAATTTACGAAAGCGTCCCAGTGCCCTATCACGGTGTGTAATCTGTGCCAACAGGCGCAAAGGTATTATCGTCAAGGCCCCATGAGCGCCACGTTTTGAGCGGTCCGCGCGTATTCATGAGAGAAAATTCAAGTTCTTTCTTTTCAAACAGCCTAACGATTTATTTTCTCAAACAGAATCCCTGATGACTGTGGATAGATGCGAGTGGACGTTAGACCCGACAAATTAACGCGGACAAAGAGATTTTTTATTCCTATTGAGATATCGCGGCCGGATTACCGTGCTGTCACTTCTCCTTTTGTGCTTCTCCCGTGCTCTCCAACTACATCACATTTGCGTGACCGTGAGGTAGAAGGAGAAGGCGAGTAGTACAAGAGGGAAAAATGGCAGATAATACGAGAATCATTTACTACCGAGAATTTCAGAGAATTGGAGATGAATCCAAGATACTGTAATATCCAATGTCTGTTTACTGAACTTACGTTAATCTCGCATTGCTCTAACAAGGTGTAGGTATTAATAGACAATCGCGATACATCAGCGGATACGTAATTTGCCTCATTTTCTAAATCACGTTCTAATTATGTTTTTTTTTTCACGGAACGTCTCGCCTCGAAAGCGCTACGAACGTCAATTGACCGTTAGCACGTGAAACAAGAAAACCGTGCAAAATCATCGAGGTTCTTGGAAATTAACTCGCTGATTGCTACATTTCGTTGTGACTGATTGACTGAGTGCCGGTAGCTGGGAAAGTTATGCACAAATAGTAAAAAAGATAATGCACCGTTTACCTCAGAAGCACGTATGCATATACTTCTTTTTTTTTTTACTATGACATATCTAATGATTAAGAAACTTTTCTTATTTTCGTTGAATAGAAATAAGCTTAGTGAAACATGCGTGACCAATTCCACTTTATTTTCTTCAAAAGTAAAATACACGCTCTGTTTTAAGATTATACTATTACATGACACAATTTTAAGGCCTGAATGTACAAATACATATTATTGTTGTTTATATTGTATTTATATACTTTTATTTAACTTTTATCTAACGATTAATTTAAACGAAAAGTTTTTCAGAATAATACATTACTTTCGAGTTTCGCGTAGTACCTAAAAGTAAGATAACTCTTTTCAATCACTCGTTATTTATTCAACTCGTTATTTATAATATTTTTTCTTACTGTGCTGTTCGAGCAATACCTGAGATTCTCCGCTTTCTCTATTTTTAACGCGCGGGAGCATCCCCCCTTGAGCATCCACCAGGAATGCGTTCGGCCGCAGGATCTCATCTCCGTACTCCGATCACGCTCCAACGAGGTCCCAAAGTTTCTCGATATACCCTTTCACCTACGCTGTATTCGCCGCTATCCCGGACTACGCGATAAAATGAGTTGTTCGCATGACGCGTCGAGACCCCGCCAGTCGGCCGGCTGGCCCCCGTGGACCCGCGGCGCGCTGCGGTCTCCCAACTCCGGAATTACGAGTGATATCGAATCGAATCGCTCGTAATATTATTCGATACGTGTTCCATTATCTGACCGAGGCTTCGGGATTCAAATTAGATTACCGGTAGGTTAGGCTCTCGCGCGCGTTCGTGTAACTCTCTCACACGCATGAGAAGGGGAGAAGAAGGGGAAGGTGCTTTACGAGGAAGCCCTACGGAGGGAACGACGAGCCCTAGAGGAGGGGGCCTCACGGCGGGAACGACGAAGACCCCGCAGCCGCGGATACCTCAGGATCCCTACAATACGGTAGCCTCACGTATTCGCAATTTACTTCTGATTATTATGCTCTCTATACTTACGCGGCATTCTTATTTCTCCCTGTCCCCCCCCCCTTTCTCTCCTCGAGTCCGTAACTCGCTTCGACGATGCCCCGAACGGGGAACCGCGGCAAGGCATCGATTTACGAGCTTCGATCGTTACAATCTTGACGCTAAGCCCGCCGATGCGGGGCTTTGCGGCTCGCTTTTTGAGAGATTTTTGGTAGCAGCCTGTGAGTAATTACGACTTTACGCAATTTTTATCATGTGAGTAAAAATAAAGTTGACTTTAGAAGCAGGCAATTATTTACCGGATTTAATTGTCATGATTTTGATGTATTTCTCGGTGAGTTTTTGCGACACATTTTTCAAGCAATTTTCGATAACAGCTTTCGAAGTAGGTAACTATTTTGTATAATAATAGCTAAAGAAGTGTTCTTAAAATATTTCATATCTCTTTTATACTGCTGACGCAAATAACAAAGAATCCTAAATTTCCATTAATAGAAAAAAAAGATTTTTATTTCTCTTTCCGTACGCATATAATGATTTCCTTTTAGATAACTTATATTTCCCCTCTATGTTTTTAAATTTAAATTCGTTCTTTTTATATAGAATAAAAATTGAAATAATATAACAAAACTAAGATTGATTTTTATATAAGAAAAAGTAGGACAGAAGCACGTTGTAGAATTTGTACTTGTTTTCGCACGGTAGTTGCAAGGACGCGCAAGTGATGTGAACAAGGACAATGCTTTTCAGTACGTTTCGCGCATCGAGTCCCGCCAAAGTGGGTTTTTAACTACCTGTCGGAGTTTATTGCACAACTTAGGTAGGTGCTTATTGCGAGCAATATCTATGTACGTCATAAAAGCTACAAAGTCGACCGCGCGCCGACTACTGCACACGTCATAAACAGCTCACCGGTCAGTACCGCTCGTTTCTGCGTTGTTAATCCGTACTGCGAGAGCTGAAAAAAAGAGAGAGAGAAATCTCGAGAAAAGTTGGACCGAAGCGCACGGAGAACGGAGGAGAGATCGAACACCGCTAATTTTTGCCGGGATCTAAGTGGAAGGTATATCTGAGTCTCGCTACCGATTTATTTTTTACTGGATTCTAGTGAATCGCAGATTATTTTTGCATGGAACAAGTTTAACTCGATGCTCTGAAATTTAGAATCTTCCGAAAATTTGGTAGTATATTGAGAAAGAGACGCAACTGTGCGTATAGCGTCCCAGAAAAATCAAATAGGTGTAATTTTAATGAGTTTAAAAGTTCAATATTCTAAGCGTTCCGAAAATAGTTAATTTTTTTTGTTCTTACACATTTTCTCTTATATTTATCTTCTTAAATTAATAGAAAATTTATTATCCCTGGGAAATGAACTTTATGAAATAGAAAAGGATTTTAATTACGCGCGCACGTAGTGACAAAAAAGAATTTTGGGGAAGATCGATGCGTTCGGTAATATTGACTGCTTCCGGCCGGAGAGCTCTCGTTTTTCTTCCGACAAAACACGTAGGTACATTAATCACGTTCGAGTATGGCGACACGAGTCGCAGTGGCACTCGAGTTTCCAGCTCTCGTGAAAACGAGACGACGATGGCCGGAGGGGTGGGTCCACTGGCACTGGCTCGAATTGTTGTGACAGTTTGCCGAACAAACAAAACATCAGCCCTCCGCCCATTGGCTACTTGACTCCGGATGTCGCCAGAACTTTTTTACCGATTGTGAGGCGAGCGCCCCGCTGCGCTAAGTGACCACTCGTTTTCGAAATAAGTGCGTAGCTCTTTCGAGACACTCGACCTCGACGAAAGCGGCCGAGCTGCGTGCCGTTTTCGACTCTGCTTTCTTTACTTCCAGACTGAACGAGAATCAAATTACATCGCGCCCGTTCTCCCCAAGCCGCGATTTGTGCGTTCCAGGATTGCATCCGTCAAAATAATGCAAATTACGTAACAAACAGATTGAAGCAATATCGTATTTTATCGCAGATATCTCAGAAATAAAGCGTAATTTACCCGCGAGTTTGCGTAACCTAACTGTAAAGAAAACAGTTTAAATAAATTGATTCTAAATTACATTTATGAAGATATCATCTGTAAGTTTTATATCTTGATATCCTTCGCACTGAAATTTTCATGATACTAGAAAGCTGATGGCATTTTGATTCGCCCTTCTCGCATATTCACATATATGTAAAATTGCAGATGGAAAGAGGAAATTTAATTATTTCTTCGAGAAAAGAGAATTAAATGGTCATAATTACTTTATACAATAAATTGCTTTCAAATAACAATGTGATACAACTATAATGCCGTTTTATTTACTTGATAT
Source organism: Temnothorax nylanderi (assembly GCF_030848795.1). Taxonomy (NCBI): domain Eukaryota; kingdom Metazoa; phylum Arthropoda; class Insecta; order Hymenoptera; family Formicidae; genus Temnothorax; species Temnothorax nylanderi. The sequence continues at coordinate 1,563,964 of NW_027249068.1, read as the reverse complement.
ATGATCTCTCTCTCTCTCTCTCTCTCTCTCTCTCTCTCTCTCTCTCTCTCTCTCTCTCTCTCTCTCTCTCTCTCTCTCTCTCAACTTTTTCTCATAAAATAAAAGAATACTACGAACGACATCCGCGAAAATTGTTTGTGTGTTGTATCGTATAAAAAAATATTACAGAAACGTTGGCAGAAATGAACTAGAGGGGGAAACGTCGACCGAGTCGAATTTAAGTTACTTTTCTCTCGACATAAATTACCATTTTATTCCAGTCTGAAGCGCAATACTTCGTGAATTCAATCGAAGCGTCGGTTTCAATTGGGATTTCCCCCTCTCGCGTAACTCGCGGGAAAATTAGCCGGGGAGCTGCGAACGTACGGCGGGATCTTGCAGTTACTATCGCGGGGAAATAATTCTCAATTAGCTGCTGGAGATCGCGGCCTGCTAAGTCGTATTTATGTCCGCCGGTGGCGTCGACGCGCTGCCTTCGGATTTATATTGGACCGAGCTCGGAGATTTATGCGACCGATCCGTCTCAGTTTGTCCGTGGATCTCCGCGCCCCCTCCTCGTCCTTGGCCATCATCCTCGGTGAAACCCTCCTCCCCAACTTTCCACCCCTCTGCTACGGATATCGCGTCTTGCGCTTCTGTACTTACGACACGCAAGTTGTACAGAAGTAATTTTTGTAAACTTTATTTGTACGGATCTTCGAACATTTAATATCGTTCTTCCCTTACCATAATTTGACGTGAATCAAATATAATTTTTAGATCAATATAATCTTAAATGCTTTTCATAGCATTCATATTATTTTAAATCGATCTTTGCCGTTATCATTGAAAACATAGTTGATTTATCGCACAACAATGAAAACGTTCTCTCACAATGATGAGACATGAGCGAGATCACTCCCTTGTGGGACGTTCCAAGGATTTCTCAGTACCGGAGGCAAATCATCGCCGACCCTCGAGACCAAATAGAAATAAATTCGGGGCAGATTACACGCTTCGAGTAACGGTGCACGTCAGGGGACGAGGGCAAGCACGTGTGTCTACGCGTAAATCTTCCGGGTCTTTATTGACACATTCGTGTTGTTAATGTTTTCTTTTCGAGATTTCAATCTTGCCTAATACTAATACGTTGCCTAATACGCTACGCGGATGACGATTACGAGTCTTTAATTAAATCCGATGTAGTTAAGCATCTCTAATTCAGTTTCAAACGTGGATTTTTTTGTACTTATTATATTTGTATAACGGACATGACTCTGATGGATTCGGATTTTAATATAAGTAGAAGATATATTAAAACGTTTGATTTTACAATTTAAAGAAGGCTGACTTTTGCGCAACCGATTTTTCGGAACAGTCCTCTCTGTTTTTGCTTTCTGACGACCGGATGCCTCCTGCGCATCGTTATTCATTTAAGAATCGACGAGCGGGTTCGTTGGCGGGCATAATTTCGCTCGCGCCGTCCGGTCGCATTGCCGAAAAGCCGCAGATCGTCGCATAAAACATCGTTTAGCACCCAATCCGCAGCCACAGGAAATTCGCACGCTCGACAGAATTGCATATACATATAGCGCGGTGTGCCCTCTCGAGGTCCTCCTCTCGCGCGGCGCGAGAAGAAAGAACGTCCGTCATTCTCCGTCTCCCTCTTGCCGGGGCACCGATACAATGGCTTTTACGGCTAACCCCGTCGGAGCCAACCGCCGTTGAAATTGATTTTCGCGTGTCACGTATTTTTCGGCAGCCCCGTCTGATTGTGAGAGATGCCCGCGGGAGCGGCATCCTTTTTGCCGGATCTCGCCGACTGGACACACCGACGCGCCGACACAATCAGCGCGACTCCGACACGAAGATACAACGGGTGAGAAAAGGGTTCAGGAGGGAGCGAGAAAATGAAGGAGAGAAGGAGAGGATTGCCGCGCGAAAAAAAACCTGAACGGGGAAGAAAAAAAAGACACTGTTATTATACTTCGTCATTTGATCTCAACCGATTGTGAGCATCGATTTTATTGGCGCGTTCCAGTGTATTTCTGGCCATAATTATCTTCCCAATTATTACGTGGTTATCAAGGTTGCTGTTATTCGCTATCAGATATTGCCTTCGGCGCTGACTATCCACGAACAGTGTATGAACGTTATACGCGAAGTTCAATTTCAAGTAAATCACAACTGGAATAAGTATGATTGTCTGAATAAGTATGCTTACTCAAGTCGTCGACATTGTATAGATTATAGTTGAAGTTGCGGACAACTGACTTGGCAAATATCATTTCTAAGAATAAATAACGGGGCCTAGAATCACGGTAAAAAAAGGTCAGGGATTCACTAGAGATTTCTTGCAAGAAGCAAATTTGTTATATATTATCGGATTATAATTCAGATAAATGTTGTAATACGCATTATAATTAGAATAAATGCAATAATATACGATATTACAGAGTGGAATATTTATGTTTCGTCAAAATAATTCCTTTCTTTTTAAATGTTCCCGAAATGAGATGTTTCAGAATCTAGCGAAATAACTGAGATTTTATAGAAATCTATATGCTATTTATTGTTATGCTTATCCAAATGCTAAAATAAATTTATTCTGCACTGTTTTGCACACATTTACATCTGTGTATACAAAAACTGATCGCGCAAATTGTATATTTAAATAATTGTAAAAATTAATTATATATAAAGTATAAAAATGGCTATTTAAACTTTCCTTATTTTTATAAGAATAACACGTCTAAGAAAAATCGAAATAAAACCTATTAGAAAGTAAATGACAAAATTCAAATTTCTTTGAATATATTTCTGTACTTCTTCTATGTTATATACACCGTCTTTGTCTCTATGAATGAAATAATAATTTTCATGGAATTATCACGTGCAAATGAAGTCATTTCGTCAGTAAAGGCAAAATTCACCTTTAATTCCTAGCAGAGCCAGAACAGGAAGTCGCCAGAGATGATGGTGTGCGATACCAAGCGAGCGGAAAGAAAAATCGGTTGTTCTTTCTCGATTCGAAGTGACCTTTGCGATTCAGCTCAGGCCTTTTGTTTCACTTAGCACTTTCCGTCCGCGCCCAAACTAATTAGCGACGTAATAAAGCCTCGTGCGGAGGTCCGATGCTATCGAGCGTAAAGATGGCTACCTCGAATCGATTTGCATATGAAAACGGACGAAGCGCGATGCGAGATCGATCTTTCTGCGCTTCGCATAAGGTTTTCGAGATAGCGCCGAATTAATTTCAATTCTAAACAACCGCTCTCATCGAAAACGTGTAAGTCAAATTTAAAAAATTTTATTACACGAAACCGATGTATCCCTTCATTCAAATGTAAAGCCCGACTTATATCGTGCTTCCATTCAATTTTGCTTCTCGGACATCCTACTACGACAAAATAGGAAATACCTGTCAGGACGCGAGACGTCATTATTTTATTATGCACCGATGTATCGAGGAAGGAAGAGAAGGAGAGGGAGAGATGAATCGGACAGACTAATTCACCAGCGGCTTCTCGGCCGCAATTTATCTCATAATAGAGACAAAAATTTCTTTTCAAATAGCCCACAAATTTCCCCGAAGCACCGCCATTCATCGCTCGACAGCCGTTTATGAATGCGCGACGATATCCCGCTCCGCATCCCCGCGTGTGTATCCATCGCTGCACACTCGCGTGTATCTTCTCAGTTAATAGGTGGGATCTGGTCGGGGCCGCTCCGACCGAACGGAAGTCTCGAATTCGAAACAATGAGCCTCGCGAGCCGCGCGGTCTGACGCGAGCAGTAAAGTCTTTATGGCTCTATTCCGCGGCTTCGCTTCTCTTTTCATTCGTATTGGTACGTTTCTTTTTTTTCTTTCCTTTTCTCTCCGCGCCTCTCATCCCTTTTCATCGTCGCTCCGCTCTGTCTTCGTTCCTCTTCCTCTCGGCCGCGTCTCATGTCAGTTTCCCTTTCCTCGTATCACGATATACATATTGTTATACACGCGATGTCGCGCAACAGCGTTAATTCCAAGGATCGCGCTAACAATTTGGCGAAGTCTACGTTTGCGCTATCGTTCAATGATAACGGCGACAATAGCACAAACTGCGAATCTTCGGAATACGCGATGACTTTTCGCGTTGGAAGAATCGTCTTAAAACAGTATTGCATTATTAAAGGATTATTATTCAAATCATATATATTTAAAAGCACAAAAAATTGTCTGTTGATATAATTATAAAGTTACATTGCTAAGTAGTTATGAGCGAGAAAGGATCGCAAAATCGGTATTATTAACGAAAACAGGCAATTCGCGCGGATTTTGAAACAATGTTGTTTTGAAAACTTGACGATTTCCCTGTCGCAGTAAGAATAATGAATTTCCTCGGACAGTGCGGTACGCGGTAGCCTTTAAAGACCGGCTATAAACGAAGCATTACAGTACCGGAAAGGACTCTCGACAACGTAGCGCAGCAACGTGCAATCTAGCAATTCGTAATTGATAGACATTAATTACGCTCGCGTCCCCTATGATTCTGAAAAAAAAGAATCACTTAACGTCACTCGGCCTGTGTGTTGACTCGACAGCAGATGTTCGTTTGAAAATCATCTCGTTTGATATTACCCGTAAGCATTTTATAATGGGTAACGTTACGAGTGACCTTAAACCTCGGCAGTCGCGCAACGTGTATGCTGTTAACATTATCAGTATATAATATTCCACGCGCGAGTTACGCGCACCATCACGCAAAAGTGCCTTACGGAGGAGAAGAATTTATGCTGTGATCTCGCGAGCAAATTTACAATTACATATCGACATGCCGAATCTCGTTGACAGCTCGGCAATAATTTTCAGGGTTTAATTTCAGGACAATACATTTACATTTTATATTACCAGAAGTATTGATTTATCCGACGATCATTAATTAATCTTCAATATCTTGCAGCAATAAAACGATACTGCTTATTTAATTATTTTATCTCTATTATGGATGAACCTATGTTAATCATTCAGCGCCGATATTCTTGTCGTCATTTCTCGGAGCAATAAGACGGCGCAAGCCGGCCAATTTTTAACTCGACGCACGAAGTAGAGCGCGTCGCTCGCATAATTAAAATGAGCAGGCGCGGGTTCGATCTTAGGATTGGATCCCGTCGACCTCGTTTATTCATCGTGTCCGCTTGTTCAATTCACTGTAAAAACCCACGGGGAGATCTCGAGATTAACGCACCTGGTCCGTCGCGCTGTGACTTGCGGGCGAATTTCCTGACCTGTCTAATTAAAGAATGTGAAACGTGCGCGGTTCATGTCCGCGAGACATTAATCTAGCGCAAACGTGGCCGTTCTGGTTTGCCGTTTATCGAGCAATCATATTCAATGTGCTAATGACCGTAAGATCGATTCATCCCTATGCTGTCTGCGGCTATTCGTCAGTTGTATTGTATCTGTAAGATTGCGACGCGCAAAAAGCACTATGGCACCGCAGTTTGAGTATTATAACGCGCTAAATAATGAAAACGAGTATAGGAACCTCCAATTATATGTCAAAGTAGAACTATGAGAACAGTGACGAGATGCGGACAATGTCTTACACGTCAGTTTGAACTGCGTTAGAAGCGCAGTGTTATTAACAATTTAAAGCGAAAGAGTTAACCACAATCGTAGTTTGATACATTGACAAGTATATCTAAATGTTTAAGAGAAAAAAAAGGTCACCAAACGTCTTCTAGTGAAATATATAAATGCGAACTTATGTAAGCTTTAATGTTAAATTAAGCTTTTAACGAACATTCTCATGGATTTATTTCAAACTAGGAAATTATTGTTTTAGACAACTTATTTTTTAAACATCTCGGAATTTGTTAATTGTTAGCGCACAGAACTGACTTCGCGTCGGAATGAAGAAGAGTCGTTATTTACTTCATCCCACGATTAAATAAACGTAATATTTTTCTCTAAAATACATAATGCTCAACAAATTATATAAACGAACGCGTCGTGCCACGCACCGGAAAATTCACACTTTGTTCCGGCTGTAATACGACTGTCTTTACAGCTTACGACTATACACGCTTATGTTAACTAGTCCACTTATTACTGTATGTCTAATTTAACAATCGAACGACCTCACATGGAGAGTGGTATGAGTGAAATAAATAAGGCACGGTCCATAAGTTACACGTATCACGCGACTATGTGAGTATTGTGAGTATATCCCCTTAGCATCATGCAATAGAATATCGCATAATTTATTTTGTACGTTTTATGAGCATTAAACTTTTTCTTGAATTTCTAATTTAATAGAATTACAATTTTCCTTAAAAATTTATCTGGTTTAATTTTAATCTTATAAATCTTAACTCTTTTTTAATGCGCTCGGTATTACTGTGCATTTTAAGCAAATATTTTTTTAGTAGACATAAGATATTATATGTATACACTTCGATTATTTATTTTTACGCACGTTATTTTTATTGTACATATAGGGCGTAATGATGTTATGCCGTGCTTTACTGTAAGTTTTTTATCCTGTTTCATTCTTACTTGGGAGACAACGCAACACTAAAATAAATAATGCATAATACGAAAGACGTACGCCTTATGCAATCACAGTTATATACCTTCGCTTACTCTAGCTCTGGTAGCTTCATCATCGCGCGGCTGACGATATAGCCGGCAAAAGAAACGATTTATGATGTTGCAGTTTAGTGTGACGCGTCTTAAGGAGCGACGTCGTACAAAATTCAATTCATAATTTGACATGATTTATGGGTTATATTTATGGTGCCGGAGAAGCGTCAAGTCCTTGCAATTAAAATGGCTTACATTTGAATATCTATTAAGCTAATATTCATGTAATGTGAAATTGTAACTGGAAGTTCGTGTCGCAGCATACATATTTAACGTAATTCCTTTAAAGCCGCTTAAATTTCTCGCAAGGAAATATTAGATTGACAAAAACACTTAATATGCAACTTACATTCCTTTTGTTAAGATAAATTGATAAATTATTCACACCGTGTAATGCTAATGTTAATATAAAATAAAATAATTATATATTTTCTGGCGATACATAGTAACTCGATAGAACATAGACAGACGTTATTTAATAATCTGATAATGCTAAATGAGTAAGAAATGCATAAGCGAGATGTAATACTAGAGACAGAGCTGTGTATAGATGCATATCGGCTTTATAATACGATTCGTATGGATTGTAAATATGAACAGTGGCGAAAATGTCGGTTAACTCGGAGATGGATACTGCTACCAGGGCGAACTAGAGTTCCCCTGTAAAGGTTAACGAGTGTTAGCCACATTATAATAACGAGGTATCGAACGAGCGGCGGGATATCACGTTTCACCCTTAAAGAGCGGATGTTTCAAGATATTACCGAAGAGCACGAAGGGGAAGAGGGGGAGGAGAAGGGGGTTGCTGTGCGCAAGAAAAACATTTTGCCGACATTCGAGTACCCAACCTCCGCAAAGGGCACACGCGATCCTCATTACGCGAATGGCGCGTCACGATCGTTATCAGAGAGAGCCTCTTCCGGAATATTATATTATCATACAGGGGATAATAGCCGTGCTATTATACGTCTCGCTTAATCAAATCGTAGAATGCGAAAGAATCCTGCATGTAGGGACATACGGGACATTTCGTCAATTTTTGCGCGTGTTTTTGTTGTTGTTGTTGTTATAACGCTAGAAGTAACTGTTAATTGATACATCCAATTCTGAACGTATCAACTATCCATTCCGGCAAGAAAATTCATAAAAATTGATAATTCAGTACATAGCAAATATAGACGATCTAATAAATCACATAATGTGCATTGCACAGATTTAGTTTGTGAAAATTTCAAATTTCCTACCCTCTTCTTCCGTCATGTTGACAGAAAGCCCACCATACTCTATACGCTCTCTTTGCTCGTCGATAGACGAAAGGTGTTTAAAGACCCGGTATCGATTTCCCGCCTGGTGACGATGACAATGGCGTTGGTGCGGAAAACAAACGAGCGTCCAGGCGCGCCGGTGCTAACAGCGAAAATGAGCTTTTCCCCAATAGCATCGCCTGCAAACGTCGACGGCGCTCCCCACTATCGGTGTGAGGTATCTTCAGAGTAAAGGATAACGGTGGTTGTACACCACCGTGCGCATTGATAATGGTTTGAGACCATTCAGGACTGTCCTTGTATTCAGGGTTCATTCTCACTCCAAGCGATTGTTGTTTCGAGTTCAAGGCATAACGACATCACGAGATTCGAGATGAAATATTAAATAATTCTAGCAAACTAAAAAAATCATAAACTAATGTTATGAAAGAAATTCTATCTTATTTCAAAATATGATTAAATTTGAACGCATCTTAAACACTGAAATGTCCAAAGTTGAAAATTAAATACTTATCAGATTTGACAGGAACTAAAACTGTTATTTCCTAATGAGTGGACAGAACGAATTAGACATCATTCGCACTATGTGCAAATAAAAATGACGGGTTTCTTCTACAGTACACTATTTAATGACAGTACACTGTTTAACACATTTTATTTTATCTCAATACAAAGTAACGGTTATTTAATTTCAACATTGGCTATTTAACTTCTTGATTATCCCCCTACATATTCAAAAAACGTTTGAATGCTCTGTCTCTGAAGATGTTAAAATCTCTGAACCCATGCAAGCACAGCCCTGATGCTCTTCTTGAGCCGGCAGTGATACCTTGGTGTCGGCGTCGCGATGATAGCACCACCTCCTCCTCGTACTTCTGCCTCGCACCGAAGAGAAGCGAGGGTGGAAGCGGACGACATGGCGCAGACAGGGGTTGAGGGCCGCGTTTAGAGGGGGATATCACTGTCGTTGCCGGGAAATCGGGCGGAAAATGGGAAATCCAGCGGCCTGGTGACAAATGGTTGATCACCGCGGGAGAGAGAGCTGCTCGCTCCGCCCGCCCGGTATTACGAGGGCGACGACAAGGGATGGGGCGAATACACCGCGGTCATTGGGCAGGAACGCGAAGCTATATGGACGCGAAACTTGGGACGGTGATGTACGTGGGTGCAGGGCCGCGATGCGGTCGCGGTATAACGTCGCGCCCTTTTACATGATCTACTATAGCTATAGATTCATTCGCGATCGGGTTCACACGTGCAATCCAAATGAATCAGTTGTTTTAAACACAATACGAGAGTCCAAGAGTTAAAATTGTTAAGGCAATGTTAATTTTTTAAACAGGAAAGAATTTTACGATAAGTAATAATATCTTGTAATAATTGTGTGATTTGTACTAAATTTTGGCCAGTTAAGTCGATATAATTGAAATACATTCGAAGATTATAAGGATTAATTCCAAAAATGTGAACTAAAACTACGTATATAAAAAAGGCTTTCGAAAAAGTCTTTTAATTGCCACGAGGCGTTTTTTTTTTGTTAATTTTATTGCGAATAAATTCTACAAAGACATCTGTTCGTAAATCTTTAAATTTTGTATATACCTAATATTTAATCGCTTCACGACAACTTTTACCGAAAAAAGTACATTTTTGGAAAAATTGAAAAAAGACCGACCCTGGAAGGAGCGATCTTATAGAGCGTTTTTATCGCGCCAATATCAGAAGGTGTATCGACACGGCTGAAAGTTGATTAGCCAAGACTCCAAGACGCCGTGGCTCATAAATCGGTCCATTTATTTTACGCGGCCAAGCGAGCTTCTTTTGTCACCTTCGACGGGAAAGCGTTTTTCCTTACGGTGAGTGGCGATATCGATGTCGGTGCTTCTACGAGCGGAGATAGGCGGAGAAATGGGCACTTGTAAGTTACGACAAAAGCAATGCGGATCAGCCTTCGAGCTATGGTCGCCATACGGTACGAGAGCCTAGGGTGAGGAACCCTATTCTGCCAGGGGACGCGAAAAGTGGGAGAGAGCGATAAAACGGAAAATTGCCGGATTCCCGGGGAATAATTAAACGGCGTACACGCGTCTTTGCGTGTAAACGCGTTGACGCACGGCCGCCCAATTGTGTCTTTTTTTTTCACGCCAAGAATTTTCGTTTATACCGCATTAAAAAGGGAACGAAGAAATAAAAAAAAAAAGCGTAAACCATCTTCCCGTTGTAAAAGTAAAAAAGAATGGTTTACAAAATTAATTGTTACTATTGCGGTATAATACAACATCCGTAGCAAGATTTTAGACCGATGTAAGGAAAACCTATATGCTGGAGATTTGAAAGTATTGATGAAATATTAAAATCTCTCTATTTCGCGAACTCCTATTAAAGAAATTCTAAAATTTCACGGGGTAGACGTTGAAACGTGACATTTTCCCGGGAAACGCGGAAAAGTTTCTCGGTCCAGCAATCTGGTGAAGTGACTAGCAGTACGTACGCGACAAAACGGAAAATTACTGAATTCTCAGAGGATAATTAAATGTCACCCCTCTCGCGGAGCGGGCGCGCTCGCTCCTCGCCCCTGTCCGCGCCCCTCGGACTCTTCCCCAACCTCACATCGTGGATCCCGCGAGCATTACGAATCGGTTTACACCTCTCCTCTGCTAATATCTCGTCCCTCGTCGAAGGACCTCGGCATTTCCCGCCGAGGGTAGGGACGCGGAGGAAAGGAGACAATACGCCCGGATAATCGCGCGAAACGATTCGCTCTTTTCACGGCCGATTAAGCCCGCAATCTGTTGACGGAGCGAGAGAGATGGAGCGAAAGAGAAAGAGCGGAGTTGGTGGATGCTGAAATAACAGGCGGCTTTTGATCTGTCGTGATTTTCGAACCTCGCACACCGCTCGTGTACTTAGCCGTTAATCCGCGAAAATCTCCGCCGCGTTAATGCGACGATTTATGTTGCGTTAATTCTCGAATGTAAACATTCAATAATTTTTCGATTTTTAAATATATGTGACTTTGTAGACTATTATAAGTCTACAGTTTTATTATAAGTCTATAGTTTTCTTTGAATCTCGCATCTGGGTTTTCTGATATCTACGAACTCGTATAAATAGGTATAAAAAACATGTAAGACAATTTTATTAAATTTTACACATAAATAGCATTGCCTAGCAATAGACACATTAAATAACATTGTGCTAGAGCATTGTCATTTTCACTGGTCTTTTTTTCAGAAAGAAGAAATTAGCGAAAGAACGTTTCTTGTCGAGAACTTCACGCTATTTAAGTTAGATATTTATTTGCTTTTGTTCAATGGAGATCCGGCATATCACGGACGTTATGCTTCGAAGATTCGTGATTCGACGTGATTCGACGTGACCGACTGCTTTCTATATAAACGAACGAAGGCGAAGACGATGGCTCGGAAGCGGAAATTCTTCATGGAAAATCTCTGCGGCCATTTTTGTCGTAGCGGCAAACTGGGCAGATAAGCAGAAGCGTCTCCTGTGGCGAACGAGGCTTCTGCTTCGAATCACGGGCAGATACTCGCATGGGCGGCACGTTTGAGGACTTATCTCGAGTTCTGGTCTCGTGTTGCTTCTCTTATAGGTCCGCCGATGCCGTTAGCCCGCTCGCCGCGGGCGACCTCCATTCACGCGTCCAATTTAGACGTCAATGATGCAAATAAAGCACCGCGAGCTGCTCGATCGAACGATCTAGCCGACGAGGTGGTGCGTTGCGCGATCATTAACAATCTATCGATTTTTTTAGCGCTAACGAGATTTGATGGAACGCGCACATTGAAAATAACTGCGGACTTTTAATCGACACGAATATATTTTATACGCGGAATTTTAAAATATTATTTATAGCCTCGAGAAAAGGCGGTGAAAATATGGCAGACTATTTTTTAGGAGCATGAAAGCCACGATTATTATTTCAAAATTCGTTCAGAGAAGTTGTTTTGCATTTCCTTATATCAAAAGTGTTATACCACAAATAAATTATATTTTTGTTTCTCAAATGTTTTAAATCTTCATTTTGAAACAACTGATACTTGTTTCTTATGTTATGAATTGCTAGCGGTCCGCTAATTTATGTGGCCAACTGCATCAATGTAGTCGCTCCGGGATATCTTTACATTTCAGAATTACGTCAAGGAGCACTGCATGGACGTCATATTAATAGTAGACTAACGACGTCATGTGGCACATTAACGATCGCGATCTGTCGGGAAATAGATTACAGATCGAAATCTTCCGCCATGCTGAGAAGCTCGTGTATCGTCGATGCCGGCACTTTGCAATACCAAGTGCTGGACGTGTGCCAGCGTTAAATGTGTCATCTCCTCGTTACTCGACAACGAAGTCGCGAGTACGCTGGCTATTTACTTAATATCGTCGCGCGTGACGCGTCGCGCTTCGTGACAAATCTAATTAGACACGAGAGAGAGAGAGAGGGAGCGATAGAGAGAAACACGCGTTAAATATAATTCTGCGAAAACGTATTAAATGCTAACAATCGTCTGTAAAAAGAGCTTCGCTCGGTAATTTGTAATCTTTTTTACATTGCCCATTGTGGACGTCGCGCGTATAGATAACGGATTAAAAACTGCGATCCAAATGACGCAAATCACGCGTAATGTCAGTAACGGTGATTACCGGGATACTTTCCGGATAATGAGAACTCGCGCGGATCTGCGATTCGCGCCGGAGGGACAAGGAAATCTTTTATCGGCGTGTCGTTAGTGTCGTCGGCATCTCGTGCCGGGTGTTGGCGGTGTTCCAGTGCTAAAGGAGTCATTACCTAATCACCCGTACCGCTTTATGCATACTTACACGTCGGGTTCTGTCATCTGCCTCTTCGTGGCTAACGCGGGAAGAGAAATAGAGAAAGATAAATGCGCCACGCGAAATAGAACGATGTCAGCGTAGAAATAGACCACTAAGGAGAATCTAACTCCTGTCATGTCCCTTGGCCCGTAATGAATTCGCGTCTGAATAGATACTTTATTCGTACTGAAAATATCGTACGCTCTCAAAGAGAATAAGCTCGTGATAGTATCATCGCGCTACTTAATTAAATACATCCTTGCGTCGCGTTTGCTAATAAGATAATTAAATAACCGAAGAGAACGTAGCTACAGCTTCTTCCAGAGCTCCGATAATAGCTCTATCCGCAGCGATGCGCGTTAAATCTGCGTTTCGTACAAAGATTTAAAAAATTGTAATCTCGTTCCTTCACGGCTTAACTCGCTTTATATATAAAAATGCCACGGATTCTACATTTAGCATACACACATTACGCACGTTGGTGCACGGCAGCGTGACCGTCGCTATTAACGCGCGGATTTAAATTAAAACCGTTGAAAACAAATGAAAATTGTCAAGGGTCGCTTACGTCGCGCAGATTGGAGTTTTACGAGCGAAAGAGAGATCGCGCGCAACCTTCGTGTGTCGAGGGAAAAGGGACGTGGCGCCACGCGCATCTACGGCGCGGCAGCCGCGTTTTACGCTTTTCCGCACACGTGTATTTCACACGGCCACGTTTCAACTAACATTCCACGCAAGCCCGGAGGAATGAAGTCGTTCGCGCCCTTCTGGCCATCTCTCGCCGCCGTGACGAGAGATTTGTGGAGCTGACGCGGAAAATATTCCCGTCTTACCGCGACACGCCAGCGATGAAAAATATAGAACGTTATTCTGCAGGACAAGTCTCGCGTCGCGTAAATAACTCTTCCGATTGTAGGCTTTTCTTTCGCAGGATTTACATTCTTTTCGACAGGCACGTAGCTTAACGTCTACAGTTAATATTTGCGAGATATGTTCTGCTGAGAGTGCCGAAGGTTACCATTAAGATTTTGTTTCCCAATTATTTAACATATATCGGAGAAAAAATCATTTTTAAATGTACCGAACTGAAGAAGCGTTCCGTTACGGCTTCCTGTTTGTTTGATGCCAAGTGATTTAAACGTTAAGACATTTTTTTTCCAAAACAAGTGTTTTGTGTCGTCGATGACTTCGGTCGCATCCAAATTGGACACGCGCGTCTGATGCATGACGAGTCGTAATACGATCACTCTCTCGGAAACAGACACCTGCTAATGCCCATTAATAAATTTTCCCCGGTGCATTTTTGAAGGCGTGAATGAAGCCCAATCGGACGGAAGAGCCGCGGGGACGCGAACGTCGTCATTTTGCTGCACTTTCGCTCGGTTGGTCTCGTTTGTTGCAGCCACTCGTAATGAGATTAAGTTTTGCACGCTTTCTGTAATTAGCTCCGAGCAAATCGCGAGGAATTGATTCCTTCGAATCCGCGGAGAGCGGTGCGGAAGCCTCGTTCGAAGATTACCCAAGGTCGGGAGTCCTTAATTGGATTCGACAGGTGCATCCGAATCGTGACTTTTCTGTTAGACGGCACCTTTTATCTATTCGCCTTACCCGTGTGTGTGTGTGTGTGTGTGTGTGTAGAATTACCCCCTTCCTAAATTATACTTAACACAAAATCTAAAATTCCAGTATTTCACAATACTTACTTAACAATTAATATTTTCAGATGTTGAGATTTTTGAAATTGCAAATGTTGACGGACGTGAATCCTCATATCGTAATGAAAACTTCGCAACATATTTTTGTACTTTTTTTTGCAAAGATATATATTGCAAAAATATATAGAGATAACGCGGATAGAGCGAATGTCCAGATTGATGTTTTTCCTCGTTTACGACTTGTCTTTGGTATTTTATGTATTCGCGATAAATAATTTTGATAACGATTTCACAAGTTTTTACAATATTCGTCGATGACGCAATTTTTCATCGATTGTCGAAACGCATGCGTATGTGTGTGTTATTAAATACATTTTTTTATTACTTTTCTATTTTATAAGTTATTAGATTAGATGTTTGTAACAATTTTTCAAGTACAATAGATGCATTTATGATATCTCCAAGTTTTTAAAATAGACTATTTCCCTTCGCCCCACGAGAAATATATTCTAATTGTTTAAAAAACAAAGGATGACAAACACAAACGCGCTTTCCTGTTTGCGATATACCCCGTGTCGCGATTCGACGCGGATGATTTTAACGGGTGCGTCGTATTCGGTCGGTCGAGCGTTTTCGCGGCGGACATCTGCTTCCTCGTCGTCGAACATCCAATTACAGGATCGGGATTTAATCTACTGGAAAGCTTGGGAAGCTAAGGCGAAAGCAAAATCGGTTTAGCCACGGTATGCACAGGTGGTGACGCTTGACACGGCGCGGTATGCGCGTATGCGAGTCTTCGCGCGACGCGTGCGATTGTCCTCCTTATAATCGGCGAAATTGATCGATCGGGGAATTCCACGTATCACAATAGACAGTGATTCAGATGGTATAAAGATGATCCCTTAGGCTTTCCAGCCATCGTCAGCCCTTTAATTGATTGGACTGAATGCTTAAGGCGCAGAATGTATATATATTGTCGTTTAGTAAAATGAAGACACCATCATTCTGTGTCGTGTTAATGAGATTTAAATAGTTTAGAGCGAGAGTAAACAAAATTCATATTTTGTGAATTTTCTCTCAAAAATAAAATCATATTATGTCAACGTAAAACAGCTTTCCTTTTGCAGTTGTCGTTATGGATTGGCGACATCATTTTCTTTCACTTGGCAAAATAAATCTCGTTAATTATCTCGTAAATTATCACGCGATTCGCAATTTACACCCAGGCGAAGTCGTGTCATCTCTATTCGTGTCAGCCTGCAACGATCTCTTTTGAAACCCGCGTAGATCGCGTTACGCTCGCTTGCTCGTCGGGATTAATTTGAGCGCAATAACGAAACAATGCGCCAGTAATAATAATGAGGATGATGCCGACGATGGCTCCAATTTAACGCGTTGGCGCGATTAGATGCGTGTATGCATCTCGCGTGCATCCCGCGAAATCGATCGACCAGATGATTCTTCTAACTGCAGTGCATCGCGATACCACGTTGGCTATTGTGCGGCGAATGCACCGTTAATACGCTCACGCGGGAGAGGCGCGGCAGAGATTCTTATAAAGCAGCTGACTCGCGTTCGCGAACTCTTTCATTGGTGTTTCTCATCCAAGAAAAGCCAAGGAAAACTCAACTTACATAAAATATATGGCTTTGTTCGAGCTTAATTCTCTCTGTCGGTACCGTCGTCTTCCTAATATTAATACGTTATACGTGTAGCTGTGTTACACACCGGATATACACGCTCCGTCGACGTAAATGCAGTATAGGACTTATTGGATGCTGAAACTAAAGCGTCTACCGCATTCCAGAAACGGTACACAAAGCAACTACTCTCTCTTGCGCTATTTGACCGCCGCCATTAACCGCGCTCGTGGAAATCGCAAATTTATCTCGCCCCGTAAGCTTTATCGAGCGCTTAATTTATATTCGCGCAAAGTAATGCGTTAAGAAATGTGGACGCTCCTAACCCGAAACGAATTGCGGAAATAAATTCCCTCGACTTTTGTTTCATTAAAATACTGTTCAAACTCTATAAAAAAAAATCCACTTGTATGTAAATCAGATTATTTGGAAATAAAAAAAAAAGAAGTTTTGTATATAATGATAACAGTAACAAAACTTTTAGGGAAACATCTTGTTTTCGATTGAAAGGACACCAAATTAAAAAACTTTTTTTCTCTATAATAATTATTCGTCGAAACGCGAATATATTCTTTCAACGTATAGGATTTATAAACGGAATCGTTCATCTCTCAAAAATCGGCTACACACTTGCTATACCACATGACAAATTCTCCATGTCCACTACAATCGCCTGTGATTGCGGTATTCAGAAACGTTGTAGCATCACTGTCGACGATTAGGCTCGCTGCAAATTTACACGGCTGTGAGTAGGATTAGACGGCTGCTAATTAGACTGCACTGTTTGTCGCGCATCGTCAAGCGCGCTTCCATGCGCCGACGAAACTAAATAGAGGATCAGTCCAAGTGAGAGAGAAGCAAAACGATTTCAAAGGAAAGAGATGCTCGTCGGGCGACGCGTAATGTCGCGGTTCTTCTACGAAATAAGAAATGTTTCTACAGCTCTATTTTTTTTTTTTTTTTTTTTTTTAAGAAAAAATTCTGTAGTCGCATAGAGCGTTTGTAAAATTATGAGACGGTTAACATTATCCCTGAATGTAAAAAATTTGTTTACATTGATTATATTAAATTAAAAAAAAATTGCCAATATTACACTTCAATTCTTTCAACGATTTTTCTGTCACGTCCTGAAATTCTTTAATTAACGAAGCACACTGCTTAGTAAACATAGCAGCGCTTCAGAACGCGGAACGAATAAAATTCTACACGAACAGATTTCGTCTAAAGATTCTGCTGTGTGCCAATACGCCGATATATGCGCCTCTTTAGAAGTTAAGTGTGAACGCGGGCACACAGTTTTTACTTGGTCTAACCTAATTAATTCGAGGTGGTCCGACCGGGAGGAGAGGTTTCGGCGTCGCACAAAAGAGGCACAGGCGGCCGATTGGCAACAATCGGACAGGAAATTAAGAACGCGATCAAGAAACGCCTCTTCATTGTTTCTTTTTCTTTTCTCCCGATGAAGCGCGACGAACGTCGGATGGAGTCTCACGAGGCTTGTCTAGCCATTAACTTCTTTCCGTGTTACCGCCCTTTTCCCATCATTTTCCTCGCCTTGATGATTTTCAAAGAAGTGAGGAACAAGATCAGATAAAACGGGTAATAAGAAGATGACTGTTTTTATCATGCCGTATGATAGGGCATGATTAGAAAGTTTAAGGATGCGTAAGTAAAAGAGGGTAACGTGTCCCTTTCTTCAACATTTCGCTTATATATCATCAACAATGTCCTCGATACATGATAAAATTGATATTGATGGGAAAACATTATTTACAGAGAATGTCATCGTGTTACTGCCATTAATATCTGCATATTTAACCGTCTTTCTTGAATTAATCTCGAGTCTCCATCATCGGATGACGTTAATGATGAATATCTGATACATGCAATAGCATCCGGGAGCGGCAGTGAAGGGAAATCGATATGTCCCGTAAAGATGTCGCTCATATTACTCGTCTACCGCACACATATAGATAAACGTAGGTACTTAATAAGGTAATACCACCTCATTAAATAATGTCTAAGAAACAAAAAGCCTGCGTCACGCAAGAATAACTAACGGGATGAAGGTTTACAAGATTAATAACTAGGGATTCTCTCCGATACTTTTACTAGATTAATTACGTTGAAATCTTTGTGCTTTTTAGAGCCCCGAAGACCTTCGAATTATCGAGCTCAAATTACAGTGATGCAAAACGTCTTGAAACTGATCAGAGCCAAGAGATTAATAGCTTTAAATGATAGTCCTTGAATTTGCATATACTGCGGAGTGTCAGCGATTCAAAGGGAAGTGTGTGCGACTGTGAAGGCACCTTATATTTCATAATGCGTACGTTCCGCCTACGTCCCATAATACGAGCATAGAAGTTCGAACGCTAATCATGTTGTCGAGCAGGTTTTAAGTTTCTCCTCTCTTCTCGCTTGGCTTATCAACGTTTTTCCCTTTTTCTCATAGTAAAAGATAGTTTCTTTGCCGTGATCATTGAACATAATAAATCTATAAATTCTTCTAACTGAAGAAACAGTAGATAGGAAAAGAATATCGATAATATTGATAAATGTACAATTTCTCTGCCACAAAGGCAAAAATAGAATTAGAGCGGAATATATCAATAGGTTTTGAATAAATAAAACCTGTTATTTTTGTTAATATAGTATTTAAAGTTGAAATATATCGTTAAAGTTTGTACCTGTATTTTGTGTGCATATATTTCCCAAGGAACTTTATGGCATGCAGAGGGACTAATAAAGGCTGTCGGGGTGGTGTCTCCGCGGGGCAGAAGAGAACGTAGGAAAAATGTCATATCTGATATATCACACGTACACGCCTCTCGCTTTCGAATCCGCCGATGAAATGGCTGTCGTCGATATTATTAACGGCACGTAATAGTGAAATCGATAGAGCTCTTTTTCCGTGCTACCCGCCTTAATGCGGTTCCGACTTGTCCCGTACCTGCTTATCGCTGGCACTACTAGGAAGGCCGGTGCTACCGTGCATTATGATCTACGCACACCGATTCCGGCCCGGTCGGTTATTTCACGGTGATCGGATACAGAATTCAGGCCTGCGTTCCGGCGCGACGGCTTCTTGCGGGGCCATTAAAGCGGAGAGCTCGGCGACGACGCGGAGGCCGCAACTGTTCCGCCATTAACGATAATCCTTATTATTTTACAAGTAAATGAGACGCGTTACCGAACAGAATTCTTGCGCCGTTTTGCATCGATTTTGCGGCGGCCGATTGTGCGAATCGCCGTCGTACGTTCGTGGCGATATTTGATAAAGACGAAATTGATGACAATGGCGGGACGCTTCTTGTTTCAGAACTTACGTCACTGTGCTCTTCAACGATTAATGATCTTATAAAAACAAAATAAAACAAAAGCAAAATAAAACGATTGGATTCCGAATGCCGAAGGCGTCGTTATCTGCTATATTCGTTCAGCCATTTCGTGATAATATTATTCGTCGTTAAATAAGGATTTAGTTGACTCCCCGCGGCGGTATCGTTTAAGAGCGCTCCTTTTTATTCCCCTTGGCAATGGCGCAAAATTCAACAACGTTGCAGAACCGTGGCGAATTCCATTCCGTCGGATTTACGGTCAACGACACGTTAACAAGGGCGGTGCGGCGCGAATGAAAGAACAAGAAACTCCCGCTCATTACTCGTAATGCTCGCAAGTCTAATTGGTCGAGTTCGATCGGCACTTTTAATACCTGTTTCTTAACCGCGTGAAAAGTCTTTTGTTGTAATTGGAATCCTCAAGGCGAGAGCTTGACTCTGTCTCACGATTGTACTCGAGAGAACGCTGTTGGACTTGTAATTAATTATCCCTCTAGAAAGTCGCGTAAATGGAAGGACGGAAACTTTCATTTAATTCTAGTTAAGTCGATTAAACATGAAATACTTTTAATTCTCCACGCAACATGCTGCGAGTAAAGATTATGATAATCCTCAATATTAAAAGTCTACTATAATCGCCACGGGGGATAAAGCGACATTAACGACACTCATGTCCACTGGTTTCTTGTAACACGGAATTATCCGCATCCGTATACCGTACATATTCCTCTGACGTTAAATATCGCGTATGGAAATCCAACGCTCGGCGCGGCGCGGCGGTCTCGACCCGCCAAGCGCTCGCACCGCAAAAAGCTTCGTATTTCTTGCAAAAAGTCCATTCACCGTGTGATTATTCAGCATCATCAGTTTCATCGCGTCAGCTAACTCAAGCGCGAGCGCGAGCGCGTTGCAACAATAACTTCGCGCTACGCCATTACCACGTTATAAATGCTAATTGTGCAGCGCTACGCGCGACTCGCCTTTTTCATCGCTCCAAGACGTTTGTCATTCCCATGGCTGAGCGACATTTACGCATGCCGGAAGCGAGAGAGAGAGAGAGAGAAAGAGAGAGTGAGAGGGGGGGCGAGGGGGAGGGAGAAAAAAGAACAGGAGAAATAATACCCGATTGGTTTACGACTAATGTGGCATATTAATGTCTCGTAAAACGAACACTTTGTATTAAGAAGCCAATGTAATCGTGTCGTCGTCGTCATCGACCTTGAACCCTGAACTTATAGGACCCCGCGATTGTCGCGCGATAATCCGACGTCGTTACGGCGGGATTCTTTTTTCAGCTTATCGCAAGATGTTTCGCGCGGTTGTTTATGAGTTTATTAATTTTATGCCGGAGCTAATGACCCACTCCCGATGATTACGATCAACGTTCATCATGTAGATGACGACATCGTGCGGCTCTTTCTACATTTCTGTTTTCGGTCCCCTTACACTCTGATTTACGGTAGAGAGAATCACTGTAGAACTCACATTTTCAAGACTATCGTTAAATTTAAGTTTTAAGTTATGATATTGCCTAAAACATTATCGAGTCTCTTCGCGAGAAGGAAGAAGAATATTTTGCCCGAGAAAAGCATCGGTGACAAACGGCGAAAACGATCAAAAACGTCGCAAAACGATTTCCAATGTTGATTATTTTCTACAATTAATACATCGCAAGAAGTGTTGTGAAATATCTTCGTTCTATACATGGCCATTAACCCTCGAAGGATCGTTCTATCGTTTGTTCAGTCATAGCAGCTGCGCTTGCAACGCGATACCGCTCTTTTCACCATCCGAGATCTTCCGCATTGTTGGTGGTCCAGCGTTACCTGCTGACGTTTCTATCAGGCGAGGTATTGTAGCGAGATATTGTAGCGAGTTAATCGAATTGGCGAAGTATTTTGTCTGCATTCGAATCTCTATGCAAACTACATCTAAATTTTACACCCTGTTAAAATAAATAAAAGTCTTTTTTGTCTAATTTAAATTATTTAAACATTTTATCCTGTCCGCTTTATTTTTTGTATTAAACTCAATTTTGCATAAAAAGGAAGAATCCTGTACTTTAGGAAGCTTTGACAAATGATCTCAGAAAAATGTTCGAAAGAAGAGACTTTAGGTGCCACACAAATTGCCAGGACATCCTGACACATTAACTCTGATGTTATTCGGAAAAAGACATATTGAAGGAGATTATTTTTCAAAAAATTATCGCTACACGCAAGCATGATATTTGACGCTTACGGCCCTAGAGATTCTGTCGCAATATTACACTCAGGGAAAACGAAACTATTTCCGGGTGGACACGTGTGGTCCGCGAGGCGACTATAGATATCCGAAAATGGACATTTCCAACGTTCCCGAAATTCATATTTTACAAATAAACCGAGCGTGGATTTGAAGCATTCGAAGTACATGTCAAAGCGTTTGGCTCCAGTGAGCCTTGTCGCTTAAAGAGTTAACATCAGAATTCGCGAAAAATCTTTGTATCGCAAGGATTTATTCTGACCACTTGTGCTGGGTATATCATTTCGTAACGCGACGTGTCTCATCGCCACATCGACCTTTATAATGCAAATACATGACGTAAACTGTGATATATCCAGCCGGTGATTCGCGATAGTTCATTCGGATCGAAGGCACCTATGATTTTTCACCTGAGTCGTTTATTTCCGTACTGCCTGTAACACGATGGATGTGCGATCGATAACCAGCCTAGCGTCGATCCAGCGGCTATCGCCTCCGAAGCGTGTACACGCGCCTACAATCCTGCTTACGTATGCAAACACACATGATAGTACGATTACGAAAAGTTTCTCGCTGTGTAACTTCCTACCAGCATCGAATAATGATACCAGACCACAAAACGAAAACGTGTTCTTTGTTGTCTAAATTCTCTAAATAAAAATCAGCTATTTTTATTCCTAGAGGATCTGCTTCTACACTTCGAGTTTATTCTAAGAGTTATTGCGGATTTTTCTTTTCACTATTTATTGAATTGATTTTCAACATAGCTGAGATCAAATTTGATGTCTGATGACGTGTAGAGCAGAGAGAATCTTTTTAATAATCGACATCATCAGGATATGATGTTTAGGACGCAAATATGCGATGCAAGTTTATATCTATTTAAGTAAATTTAAATAAATAAAATTTAATTTTAATCTAAATATAAAAGGAAGGATGCAACTTATAAATAGGAGATAGCATAATAGACAAGAATTATAAACAGTCTAAAAATTAATAGTTTTTGAATAAATTAATGGAATAAAATAAAGTGAGTTCGAATCTTCATGTTTGCAGAAGCAAACGTGGTTCACGAATACGATTAGGATTCTTCAATCGATTAAATTTGTTTCAATTCGTATGCCCCCTCTTATCTCAATCGCGCGGTGGAAAATGTAAAAATACCGCTGCCAAATTGATTCGCAAGGGAGAAAGGGGACCACGGTGGAAAAGGGACAAGACGAACGGAGAGGGACAGATGGAGAGAGAAGGAGGCGGAGCAGGAAATAAGTTCGGCCGCCATTTTGGGTGAGATTTGTCTTCATTAGGACTTCCTGCGGCGCCACTAACGTCCCACCTGGCGTTATAAGGTGTTGAACCACTCGAAGCGGTGATATTAGCGGCTGATGAAACGATATTGCTCCTGATGGGTGGTCCCCCACCTCGATGTCGTTGATGAAGACGCGAACAGTTGGCTCTCCTTCGTCTTCCTCGCTCGGACTTACGAACCGAGCTGACTTATTCACCCCTGATGTGGATTTACCAAGGCGACCCTTCGCCACGCGCGTATAAGGTGTACCTAAAGTACGTACGTGGCACATCGCGGGAACGCTTTAGTTTATTCGCGTTCCCCAAGTCGCATTCATTTCACGTACAATACGAGAGTAATAGAATACAGACCCTGATTATGTATCAAGCGACATATGTCTGACGTCGCACGATATCTTTCTGCGGAACAATGTTTCTGCGAGAGTGCTTCTTCTTCTATTTTTTCCCAATTGTCTCAATAGCGACACTTTATTCGATGCGATTATTTTACATGCGATTTTATATATTTATTGTTCGCTCTATTCGCGCTGTGTAACTCCTCTCTTATTCCTCTTAGATATATTAGATACACCCTATATCTTTTAGCGCGTGCCTAACCGCCTGATCAAAACAGCGCTTATCGCTTATTGTGAAAGTACCGGACGTGTCGCTACCTCTACTCGGTTCACCTGAACATAACTTTGCCTGTATTTTACCGCGACATTCTCTAACCGAATTCTGACTCGCCTAAAGGAATGTGCTTGAAACACGCGATTGCCCATAAATTTGGCGCTCCTTCGGAACATTTTTCGTATATATCGATCCATATTCTCACCGTATATTTAATCTTTCCAAAGAAGAAACAATGATAGTTTTTCTTTGAAAGATTAAATACATGAATATGAATTAATTTTCGAAAAACGTTTTCAAGAAGTGCCAAACTTATGGGAGATTAGATAGAAAAAGAGACAAATTAACAATTTTTTAAAATTAAATTTATATTAAATTATGTTTTTAATACGAAAAATTTGAAAAATGTTTGTAAAATCGGCAGTGCTTGTAAGTTTTATTTTGATAGGAAAAGTACAGATAAATATGTACCACTTAAAATACAACAGACGTACACTCGTGTGTAATTACCCCTAACGAGATTTACATTAGATTTAACTTCTTCACTGTGCGTTTGTATCACGCGATCTTTATACAAGATAGAATTCAGGCGGGAAATCGCATTCAGCGTTAAATGCGCGATGAGAATATGGATCATTGTGTTTGTAAAGGTAATGAGGCTAATGGCGGAAGGCCTCGGACGTTAGTCTCGAGAAAGAAAAAAGAAGGAGTAGCGTGACAATCCGGCCGGGCTAAAGAATTTCTCTCGTAATTACGCTAATCA
Organism: Temnothorax nylanderi; assembly: GCF_030848795.1. NCBI lineage: Eukaryota > Metazoa > Arthropoda > Insecta > Hymenoptera > Formicidae > Temnothorax > Temnothorax nylanderi. The sequence goes on along the minus strand of NW_027249068.1, from coordinate 1,539,702 downwards.
GCGGCACGTGAATCGACCGCCTGTTTTTCGACGATTTCAAAGCCGCTAAAAGCGAGTAAAGGACCAGAAGCGCCGGAAATAGACGCGAGGGATGGTAAAAGGGGTTATGCGTGCGAAAGGGACGAGAGGAGAGGGAGAGAGAGAGATGCACAGCGAGAGAGATGAAAATCTGAGAAAGAAGTCTGAGCTAATAGGATCAGAGAGCCGCGGTCAAACGATCCTTGAAGCCGCTGTTATTTAGAGAGATGCGAAAGAGACATCTCAAAGCGACGTTACGTCGTGTGTTACGTCGTTCTCGAAATTCATCGCCCTCGCGAACGCCGCTTCGCGCAAATTGCATTAAACTTTACTGCGCTGGTATTTTCAATTTAAATTAATGCAATCACGTATAAACAACTATAGCTTACATGTAAGGTATCTAAAGGACTATTTCATAGAATCTAAGCAGACAAATAACATAAACCACAATACTATTGTCCTAGATTGGATATAAAATAGGAATTTCGATGTTTACAAACTATATACTCGTATTTGCGAAATTTCTTATCTGAGGTTTATTAAAAATTTAAAAAGTTTTAAAAAGAGCTTCAAATATATTATTATCCGAATTATAATTAATATCTATATTTGAAAAAAATATTATGTGAAAAATCTCTAAACACCGGCGGGCGTATCTGTCACTGCGACTGAAGAAAGATAATCTTTTTGATACTCCAGCAGTAATAAAATTGTTCTCTGTGATGATAAAAGTCGAGAAACATTCTTCGTACTAAAATAAAATCGGGCGCGAGTTCTCGAAATCGCGACGAGCGGAAGAAAAATTTGTCGCCGAACCGAGGAAGCGACTTTTCTTCTAGGTATTTTAAACGGCCCGCGTCCGCACCTCGTGGAAGGACGAGCGTCTCGTCGCGACTGACAAAGGACGTCGTCTCCCGGTCATTAGTTACGGCGTCGTCACTTCTGCAATTAGAAGCCACTAAGCATTTTTTTCGCTCCACGCCCTACGTCCCTCTGCTCTTCGGTACGCGTCTTTATGAGGCTAGCCGTGGCGTGTGAGCCGACACGCCGTATTCCCGAGGGGATCCTTATGTGGCAGTCAAGTTACCGTATTTTACGCTCTACGCTGAAACGAGCCTCTCGCACTTCGTTTCTTCGTTAAACGATGATTCGAACAGCATCCGTTAGACTTCGATAACTCGACCGAAGCGGTTTTGAATTGTTCCGGAAGCGAATAACTCAGATATGGATGCGGTTTCTCTGTACGAGGAAGACAGTGGTGTACTATGTACTCCATTTTAATCTTCTTTAAAGAAAACAGTACATTTCTTTTTTTTTCTATTTTAGTTATATCAAATGATTTATATTCATATAAAATCTGAAGGAAAGAATGTCTAGAGATTTAAGAGAATCTTAAAAATGAGAACGTCTGTTTTTCATGTAATTTTTAAGATTGAATATTTTTTTAAAATTATATAACATAAAAAATAATCAAAGATAATTCGTAAGAATTTATAATCTGATTTAAAAATAATTTCAAAAAACATAGAACTAATCAAATAAAATTAAATAGAAAATAACATCATAATTATAGATTTGCCTTGTAATGTAAATATCCAATAAAAAATTAATTGCAATTTCCGATTTTAATTCAATTTTTATTTTCTAAAATCTTTCTTTTAAAATTCGAAACTGCTGATATATTTTCAATCTAAGTTCGCGAAAATTGAGTTCGGAATTTTGATCGAACGCGTTACGCTCTTACTAATGACGACTCGTCGATCTCACATTAACGATCTGTCGCTTCTCTCGAATAGTACAATAAGAAAACGCAAGATGAACGACGCCGTAAGTTTGTCGCTCGCACTTCGGCGCGAAGGCGCAAGCTCGGAAAGAAGAAGCAGGAAAGCGAGAGTGGCAGGTCGCGCTTACAAACCGGCGAAAAATCAAACGATAAATCTCGAACTCGGGGCTGCGGTTATGCCCTTGGGTCTAAACGACTAAATAAGTGTTCCAATTTCAAAATTACCCGCTAAACGATTTGTGGGCCGGCAGAAAATATATCGTTGACATGTGGGCAAAGCCCCTCGGGTTAAAAGCCGGGGTAGAGAGTAAGCCGAGGCATAGGGAGCGCAAGAGAGGGCGAGAGACGGTGATCCGGGGAGAGACGGCAGGGAGAGAAGAGAGAGACTCCCGGAGATGCTGTGCCGGGAGACAAATGACCGCCGACCGACGGAAGACACTTCCAAATTGCTCCACGGTGTCGCAGTCCCGCCTCTTTTTGCGTGTCTCTTCGTATATTCTTCGAATGCTCACTTGTAGCGGGCGGACGACTTATTAGCGAAATACCGCGGGATGCGGACGTGTGGCACGAGCGACCGTTTGTTTCGCCGCGGTTACTTATATACATTCGCGATCCAATCTCTAAGGAAAACGTGAGACCAGCTTTTATTCTGAATTTAACTCGTCGACACTCATATGCGATCCACAATTTCTATTTTCTTCAACGATTATATACGACGCAATTTGAAATAACAGTTTCGAATAACTCAGAACGATAATTTAGGACACTTTTACTTGGATGTCGAAAAGATTAACATCATTGAACGATGTTGTGGAATGATTAGCCTTCTGTCCGCTGCAAAAACTTATTTGCAATGCATTGAATTTAAGCTATCATCCATGTATTTAGTGATTGCTACACACTTGACTTTTTTTTGGCAATATGCCGGTTGCAGCATCGAGAATCAGACTAAAGCATTGTCTGAATTGAGCAATATTTACTTTAGTACTTGGTATAACAAGTCATTCCGCAACCAATAATACTTTAATAGAGTATTCTAGAAATTAATTGAAGTAAAAAATCCTAATATATCAAGATTTATAATATTTTGCTTCCTCATAGTTTAAATTATAAACGATTAAAGTTGGCCAATAATACTGCGTAAAGTTCGCGCGATCAAGCTGCAAATAATGTTCATAATTCTACACACTTATCAATGTTTGTCATTTACTGACTTTTATATCTCAGAAATATTGATTTTTATTGGTTCTCTTAGTTTGCCTTTCGACTTTTTATATATGCTGGTGTTATACAGCAACCAGTTAGTATTGACGACTTAATGTATAGAAAATGTTAATTGCTGCATGCAAATTCAAGTCGTCAATAAGTTATGGGCTGTGAAAGATTAAACTAAAATTGAATTGCAATAAAATTGCATTATAAGAATAAATAGAATGAATTATTATTAGCACGTTTTTACACTAGATAAATCACTTGAGATATGCTATGTGATTGCAAAATACATCTTTCCTCAATCTTCTTCTATGTGTTATGTTTGCGATACATACTTTTGGAAAAATCTCTGAGCATATTATTTTCTCTTGCGCAAATTTATAATATTTAGTTCTGGAAAGAAAGTAGAGTTTTGGAAGATCACTATATACTTTATTGTTATTTCTTTAATTTACTTTTTTCTTTTTTCCTTATTTTTCTCTATTTATTTAAGCGATTGATTCAAAAGTTTAATAAACTATTTAATAATAATGTATTTGATATATTTTTGTATTAAATGTATTAAATATTTCTTAAATTTCTTAATATATCGTAACCTCATGGTGCTCTCAATTACGTTTCTTAAAAATTATCTGTATATAAAGTGTATCGTAAAGGATTAAATATTAGCATTAACCTGTCCTAGCCAATCCATTTTAAAATAATGGACCTACGAAATATTATATTCATTTGTAATATTTTTGTGCTTTAATTTAATGCATACATAGACCCATTATTCCAAATTAAAATGTAATGTAATTTATTACTTACCGAAACGATGCCCAGCAGCAGAGTTGTGGATTACGTTGAAACTACGTTGACCTGTAAAATACAAATAAATCCAAATTATAGGGATGCGCCAAATAATCAATATTTCAGAAAATAATTGTTACGCGTATAAAATAATGGCAAACTTTGCAAGTGATAAATGAAATAATAAATAAATTATGCTACTACTATCACACGGTTGCTCTGCCGATGTCTAATATTTTTCGGAGTCTCCGCCTTTTCTGTTGTTCCTCGGTTTTCTTTGGCACTTGCTTAACAATCGCGAAAATACAGTCGATTATGATCGTGCACTAATCAAATATGACAATCGCGCGGCACTTTGTACATTTCCCACGTCAATCGACGCGCGCTTTAATAATGCAATGGAAGATTATGGCCCGTATTCTCAGTTCACTTTTATCATAAATGCGCATATAGTTTACGTTACATATACTATAGTATCTCATAAATAAATGCGCGCATTTATCGATAAAAGTGAACTGAGAATACGAGCCTATGTGAACAAGTACAATACGATCGACATTGTCTTGCAAATTATGAATATCAAACTGAATTTACGATAGCGGCACGCGGTCGACATGTATCAGGATAAATTAATGTATCAGGATTAATTAAGATTGTATTTATTTTAATTAAATGTGTCGCAACACCGCTTGATTCCGAAATATCTCGATGAGAATCTCGCGAGATATCCCGTCGCCTCCATCGCTTACAAGTCGTTAATCGTGGAAGTTAATTAATAGTACGGATCTATGATCGCCATCTATTCGTTAGAAATAATCGCGTCTGCCGATTTCTAGTACTTGTCGCGATCGCGTTTCGAAGGATAATGCGACACACAACTGCCCCCACCCGTTCGCGTCTCAACGTGCATACGACAACAAATCGCGTGTATACAATGCGGTGGTGGCGTACACCGCAAGAAACGAAAACAACCAGAGCCGAGCGCTGTGTGTTCACCAGCTAATCCGCTGCCGCAAGAATTATTTAACACTGTAAGATATATCGAATATTCTGCTCTTTATATTTTACTAATGCAATAAATTGATTTCGCCGAATTAACTATTACACATATTGAAGCCAATATTTATTTATTATATTTAAAAGAATAGAATTTATCTTTGTTTTTTTTTCGAAAGAAATCATTACAAATTAATTTATTATCATAACTTTTCATACTTTATAATAATAAATTAATTTATATTTTTCGATTAAAATAAAACTTTATTCATAAAATTTAGAGTTTTTATTCTAATTTTATTCTTGCTAATAAGAGGAAAGTCTTAATAATTATTTTAATATAATAACCAATTATACATAAAAAATATTATAGTTCATTTGCGAATAATTTTAAGACTGGCGATATAAACGCGAGGTATCGAAGGTATTAAAGCGCTTAATGAAATAAAATCCTCCGATAACAGAATTATGTTTCAACTACTCCCGATGGCGGACTACAAAAGGCTGCCGCCGACATGTAGTGTCGCTTGTAAAAACGTGTAGTGTAGGAGTACCGTTAAAAGCACGTCGAGATAGTGTAACTTGATTTCTTTCTCCACTTGCTCCCTCGCGCGCCGATAAAGACGTCAAATATTCCAGGAGACTAGTTATCCACAATAGCAAAAAGCGTGATGGGAACCTGTTACGTCACCAATATATTTACGGGAAAGAATTTGAGTGATGCATCGCCCGGTCGTTAACCTATTTCGATCTTTCTTTACACGGTATCGCCGCGGAGACACGTCGTCGGCATGCCGAAACGAGCGCGCGTCCGCTGTCGCGTAATTTATGCTCGCATTATTAGGTCGCCCAGGATCAGCCCTCTCGTCTGACAGCATCGTTGCAATTCGCAATTGTAATAAATGTATTAAATCCATTAAGCATATACCGCTCGCGAATGCCGAATTTGCGCGTGGGAAAGGGACTGGCATTGGAATCTGTCGTTTGCATTATCGCCTTGAGAATCTTTACGCGAACCGTCGAAAGCCAGGATAATTAATGTCATCATTAACATAATCATTTGAGAACTTGGAATTAATATACCGTGGCATCGTATATTACATTTCCTTTTCATTTTCTTTTTTGCTCTCAAACAGATTGTGACACTATTCAACTTGGAGCGTATTGCTTTCAGATCAAAATCGTTACTGGAAAAATCTTCCAGTAAATTGGAAATTAAAAAATTCTAACATCAAAATATATCTTAGCGCAACAATAATTCTTTAGCCGAAAACGACCGGGAATAAATATCGTACTTATCTTAAATCGTCAACCAACTCGAGCATCTCGGACAAGCAATGAAAAATAGAGGTGCACCGGAAAGTACACCGGAACTCGTTAACAGCGCGACGATTTTCTTTGTTGCATCACAGGCCGTTTGCAGTTTGACCGTAAAATTTAGCTTAACAAGAAACTGTTGTCGAATAATCTACTCGACGAGCCAGTTAAGCTGTTTCAAGATCGTCGCGCCTCTTAACTCCGTCACTATTCTACTCGAGTGAATCTTGCTCGAGCGTAACCAAGATGGCCGTGCAACGGTTTTGTTGGTCTTTCGCGAGACATATCATGTCGCTTTGCATCGTGCTATTTGCTTCTAAGGCTGTTTTTCCCCTGTGTCGTCGTGCCGCGATAAATCAAGTGCCGAGAATTTCTCTAACATATTTTTCACGATATGTAATCATCGTTTATGATAGATTATTGTACTTACTGTTTAAAAAATTTCTAACAAATAACGATTTTCTTCGACGATTTCACTATAGAACATTTAACTGCAAATTGATAATAAAAATGTTACACTAGATGTACATCTTTGTAGTATTCCAACATCATTTTGAGGAATTACTGTCATCTTCATAATTGGGTTTCCTAATTGTACTAGATATAAAAAATGTAGCAAAATTCTATATAGAAATTTTTTGCTGTAGTTTTTGCTCTCACTGTAAGATTACAAATCATAAAGAATGTGACTTACGTCAAAAAAATGCCCCATGCATAATATAGTTTACGGCACTATATGTATAACCCACTTTCTAAAATACTCTTTACCACACATCACTTCAGTGATAAAAGGATCAATCTGTTATTAATTATTGCGATTCATTATGAGAGCGATTTGTTAAATTATGTTCGGAAGAAGATAAAGCACAGATATACGAAAGTATACCGGTCCGCGTAATTAAACCAAATTTTCGGCAGAGTCAGCACATTAATCAAGCGAATTTCGCCGCCATCTGTGACCCTAGTTGATGTCATACACGGATATGGTTTACGCGCGGCAGGTGGTCGCGTCGGCTGCCCTTTATCAGGAATTTATTTCTGTACAATTCTCCAATGCGTGTCTATATATGTATATCGTTTTAAAGAATTTAGTTCTTAATCGCTTATAATTTTAAAAGAATTCCAACTAATCTAAATAAAATTCATGTAACGCACATTTTATAAATATATTTTAGTAAATCATGTTTTACTCTTTTTATAAAATAAATATCCGATTTTTTGAAGAATAAATTTTTACAGCAGGATTCAGAATGTTTATCGACAAAAGGGTGAGAAAATTTTTTTTTCGGAAAAGAAAACAATGACGACAATTTTTAAAACTGTTTGGAAAGTTGAAGAGAAAGAGGGAGGAGAAGACGCGAGTTGCGAAAAGACAGCCGAAGCGGCGAATCGTGAACATCAAACGAATTAAATCTCTGCGGAGAACCGACCGCAGAAACTAATATCTCGACGCTTCTTCCGTCCGTCCATCCGTCCGTTCGTTTACCGTTTCGTCGTCGTGTCTCAACATCTTTGTCGTTCAAAATTCTCGTTCGCTTTGTCTTCGATTTCATTTGTCAATGCATTCTCGGGTCGCTGGTTTTAGGAGACTAAAAATAATTGTTAGACTCTTAAGGAGAATATTCGATGTAAACGAAAAGTATGCAACGAGGTCGAGGAATGTATTTAATTAAATTAATTCCCCTTTCTCTCTCTGTCACGAATAATATAAAATTGCAATTAGTAAAGAGTGATACAAAATTAAAATTAATAGATTGATACAACATCGCAACTTGGACAATTATCATATAAAAAAAATGCATGCCTTTTTATTATACATAATTCTAAAACTTTTGAACTTTTTATAAGTTTTTTTCTATTTTTCTATATGTATGTTGCACTTGAGTTGCAGTACGTGTAATTGAATCAATATGCCATTCGCGAAAGGCTCGCCTTCGTTGCAAAGTATTTAATAATCTCCTCTTTAATTATTTTCCTGAAGTCTATAAATCGGAAATTAATTTTCTCCTGTACGCGCGCGTTAGTTATTAATATTTCTATCTACGTAACATTGATTTCAGTCGTAAATATAGCTAAATTAATACACTGGAAAATAGAATACTTGCTAGACATTTAACATAAATGTTCAATCTACTTATTACTCGCGCACAGAATTTATTGCATTTTTGTTTCTTTAGTATTACGACTACGTGTCTTCGTCAATTTAATCAAACGTTTCCAATACAAACGCAATTAAGAATATGTTTGACAGAAAATAGTAAAAAGCTACAGATAATATATCCATAATTAACGTTCATTCCTCGGCAAGATTCTGAGACGTTTAGACTAACGGTTAACTCTAAACGTAAATGTCAGCTATTAGAGAAACGGGGCGTGAATTGAACGAAACACGTGTTACACTGTATTTTCGAGTTGCGTTCAACGCCAAGCGCGCTTGTACTCTCATGCCCAATTAACGTAATAAAATGATTAGGAATGGTAAGAACATGTACCATTCTTTCAAAATAAGGTGGACTGTCTCCTCGAAAACAAGACATCCGGCCACCTTATACGTGCATGACATCGCTCGTGCGGTGAGAGTTTTTAAAGTGGACTGTACGGTCGGGTTGCGCAGGTGTGACCGATGGCGGCGGCCTTTGATCCTGGAGCGACTCCTCGGCTACTTTGTCCACGACTCATCGCGCCCGCCTCCCCCTTTCTCTCTCCCTCTCCCTCTCCCTCTCTCTCTCATCATTCGATTCGATTATTTCCTAATGACTAACGCCATTGCGAAAACAGCCATCGCGCATATTCCCTGGTAAACATTACGTAAAGTAAAAAAGGCACGGGGTCGCTCTGGTTATTGGACAACGACGTTAATTGACAATATTTTCCTCGTTCCGAGAGTCGGCGCGAGCATAACGAAAATTATAAAACGGGAACCGGTATTACGCGACATCATCCGCTAATAGGATACGACGACGAGCGGTGATTATTTTAGGCTGCTTTACGAGGAAACGATTAGCCAATGGAATCGATACGGCAATTTTCTTGTCAAGCCTTACATACCGAATAGATTTTCCACGAACTATTCAGTTTAAAGAGATCATCTATAGAAATAATTTCTCAACGGATATTTAAATATAACCATACAGCTTCACGTGCTTTAATCTTGACAGGTAACACTAGCTGCAACGTGTATTCGAAAAATTGGGTTGCAGTTTTGCACCTTCATGAAACAACATCCGATAAGATAGAGCACAGAAGATTGCTTTAATTGGCTATTTAAATCGGCAATTAATTTATAATAACAAGCTGATTTTTAAGAAAATTGCCGCGTTTACAACGAGCTCGATAAAATACGGCGGTTTAAAGAACTTTTTAAAGTAGCAATCCAATCTCTCAGAAGGTACCTCGATATAAAAAGCTATAATAAAATACTATTATAATAAAATAAAAATACATTGATAGAGAATATTTAAACCAATACCTTGAGCAAAATAACATTTTGTTATTTTTTATTACTATGTCGAAATTTATTATTTTAACACACAACAGTATTATTTTAACTTCATTGGTTTAGTCAAATTAACATTATTAAATCAACGACATAGTGAGTAGGAACAGTGGCGACCTATAGGAATGGTTAAAAATGAATACTTAAATTGAGTATAATTTGACATTATGAATTTAACAGTGTAATATCGCAAAATGTAAGATAATATCCGCATAGACCTGATCTATTATAGCTACAAATCGCTTTAGGGCTAAAGGCGAACGTCTGGTAGAAACATTTTGAGCTACAGCCTTAGCTAGCAACCGAGAACTATGATAGTTATGGCTCTCGGAATTCCGTGGACTGAGCACCGTAACGAATGCGTAATACTTTTATGGGGAGAACCCTTCCATGTCTCGAAAATACGTTTAATTTGTAGCCCTCAGAGACGATTCCGTGAACTACAATTCCAATGGCGGTCGCCTGAAAAAAACTTCGATTCGTTTTGCATGTCCCGATCGCTGCGGGATTATGAAATTTTGATTATTGCATGTGGGCATGTGTACGTATAAAATAGTACTTCAGAAGTTGATTTTATACAGAAGAACACCGTAGATCTTTTTAAGACATTAAAGTAAACTGAGGTCGAAACGCAAGGAAAATGAGTCATATGCTGTTTAGAGATTTACTTCAACTGCTTAAAACTTTAATGCGTAAAAAAATGCCTAACATTAACTTTGTTACGTATGAAACTGTTCCTAAAACGCCGTTATTTGCTATAACGCAGCTGTGCTTCAATCTCTGTGTTGCTTATTGGCAATCTCGTCAAATTAATTGGTAATTATCTTGTCCCGATTGTGTGTGTATACTGTATAATATATGTATATCTAATATTTATTGATGCCTTTGTAAATTCATGCAGTATAGAGAAACTCAACGTAAACGTTGGATCAATCTGTTGTAATATATATTTTTCTTATCGTGTCTCTCTATCTCTTGCCTTATTCCCACACGCGGGATTAACTGCGCATAACGCACGTTAAGTAAGTGGTGAAATCGATAAAACACGCGGTGCGGCTCTAAACATTCATTTAATTTCCTAATATTCTTTTCTCCTCTCGTGCGACCGTCATATTTTACACCTAACGCGTTTTCACGGAGAATTTTTCCGCCATGTAGCTTCGCGAACGATTACTTAGACAACGTCAGCGATAAAATCTTAATACACCGCTATTCGTATCAGTAGCTAATTATCGCATTGCGTTCCCGAGAGACACGGCTCGTCGGGACCGACGAACGGTCTTGTTATCGGCAGGATTTAATTGCCGCTGAATCGACGATTCATTTGCGCAATACCCGCGCCTTCGCTCATTCATTATCCGCGCGCGCGATAACCGGTGCGGTGCGCGCCGCTACCACGAAGGCAGAATCACTTTCAGATCTTTCCGCGAGAAACCGTATGGATCAGCGATAAAATTATACTTCGTCATAAAACGATCCTTCAATTATTTTTGTCGATCATCATTCGCTTCTTAGAACATTGCTTCTTGTTACATTTTTTGCAGGTTTGAAGTTTGATTGTATGTGCACGTTTGCAAAAAGTGGAATAAATTATCTTGCATGTGTTTAAAGAATAAGATTTTCGTATTAAAGTTATTTAAAAAATTTAAGAGTAACATTTATTTCATGTTTGAACGGCAAAGATATGTTCATTGAAGATATTGAAAATAACTGAAAGTCACAGACTGATTGAAATTGTAAAAAAGAAAACTTTAAATTGGTCCTGTGTATATTTGATGTATTGATTCGCTACGCAATGTGTTGAAATAAGTATATAAACACGGCTAACCGTGTCTAATTTCTCATGTTGCAGAGCAAGCCAATCACTTGAACCTGTTCAACAATCGCCAGCAGCCGAAGAAGAAGCGCAAGAGTCGGACCGCGTTCACGAATCAGCAGATCTTCGAGCTGGAGAAAAGATTCTTGTATCAGAAGTACTTGAGCCCAGCCGACAGGGACGAGATCGCCGCTCAGCTGGGTCTGAGCAATGCCCAAGTGATCACGTGGTTCCAAAACAGGAGGGCGAAGCTCAAGAGGGACATGGAGGAGCTTAAGAAGGACGTACAGACTGTGAATCCACTTTTGGTCGCTCAACATCACAAGACTTTCCTAGAGAACGTGCAAGATCTGGGAATCTTGAAGAAACGACCATTGCCAAACTCCATGGACGAGAAATCGTAGAGGTCGACTCGAAATTTCGCCTTTTCGACTTTCTGTGTGCAATCGAGGCTCGACGGGGGAATCGGACAACGGACAATTACTCGTGTAATATCGTCAAGTATTTTTGACCGAAAGGAAAGCTCGAACCGTGATACATAATTTCATGTTACGGTGTATTATTCGGAGACAAGCACGTACGAAAATTATTTTAAGCGTCAACGAATGCATTTTATGCGATACGGTTTTCTTTTTACGTGCGACCCGGTCGTATTTTAATATTCTTTCTTGAAGAAATTGTGAGGAAAGTCTTAGGATAGAGGATATCTTCTGAACGTTATCTGTCTAATAATCTATTACCATTCAACGTTCGAACTTCTTTTTTTCTCAAGACTGTAAACTGTTTACGTTATTATTGCATCCAATCTCTCGACAAGCGAATATTCTATTCTATCTATACAGTGGTCCAGTTTCTATATACTGAAATATGACTGATAAAGGAGGGAAATATCACTTTACAATTTTCAAAAGAAATTTTCGTTGTGCTTGTTAGAACTGAAAGAAGTGGCGTTCTTATGTCGTACTTTACGGCTTTAAATGGAAAGCGTATCATAGTCCGCTGCAATTTTACGCGCAGAGCGCGGTGTATTATAATGTATTTATTATAAAATGGAGACAGTGAGAGGAATGGGCCGTGAGGAGGGTCCCGGTTAAAACGGTCGATAATAAATTATTAAATGAATATTATTCCGTAAATTATAAATAACCACGCGTTGTGGCGCCATTGTGTACATATATTGTATATAGGTATACATCGTTCCCTTGATAATGTTACGTATAGGCATGATAGAGACCGTTATACATGATTAGAGTTAAAAGAAATCATAAGAGCATAGATGGGACACTGCAATATACCTGATTATGAGTTTAATTAGTGAATTTTAGGAGCGAGTAAAATGTATATCTGCATACGGCGATTCGTAAAGTGATAGTGAGGTGCGTGAGACTAAAAACTAGGAGCGCGTGTGTAAACCGACTTAGTACAGTGTATAGCGAAGCTAAATAAATGGAAACATTATTGAAACTGTTTCTACATCTACTTTTTCAACTTCTTCAACCATAATCTTTCCTTTCAATTTTCCTACAATACTCTATAAACATGACACAGGCAAAACTTTGCGAAATGCAATTATTGTCTTCATATTTTTTTTTTTAAGTAAAAAGTTCATATTCATATTATTAAAATGTGATCTTTTTCCATCGAAGAAGATATAAGATAACAAAAAATCGCATAAAGATCGTGTCATTCTTTCTCGAATTGCTTTAACGAGGATAGATTTATATTTTATTGCGGTTTGGCGTAATACTATGCGTAAAAAAGGCTCGACGTGCGTCGGCGTGCAAGGAGCCACAGAGATGCAGTACACAAAGATGAAAAGGAATTATTCTCCAAAAATAGCGTGTACCGCGTTGCGGACCTTCCGAGAATCTTTTTGAAGCCATTCGCGAGGTTTACCCAGAGACGTAATTTATTAAGATGAAGTCATTTCGCGGGCCTTTTCCTCGTTGTATCCGTCGGTACGGAGTCTGGCACTCGTCATAACCGAACGCTTTTGCTACCGATAGATTAGAACTCGAGTCTGCGAACCGGGAAATACTGAAGATATGTTGCAATATATGACTACACCCAGAACGGTATACGTTTCTATCTTCTCATATAAAATAAATTCGAGATTATAAACATACAATGTTTAAAAAAACGCGTTTGCCTGTAGGAATTTAGGTAAAATGTCCACCTTTCTTTATATAATAATTTGATAAATAGTCATTGCTATACATCATCAATTTAAGAAGCCAACAAAAAACTTGTTAAAATAAAATCTATTTTAGATTGCCCAGAAAAAAACAAAGTTATTTAATCATTCCTCAAGTTTAGTTCTTCTAAATTTTTCTAATTATGAAGAAGAGGCATTTTGGAAGACAGGAAAAATTTTACAACACAAAAATGAAGCACTAGCGTCAAAGAAAACACTCCAATGTTCTAGAAACGTTAATATTACAAGCTACACATACTTGCAAAAGCCGCCGGGCCCTTATTAGAAATGTTGAGAGAGCACTCAAGTATACACCCGAGAGGAGGCATATAATCAGCATATACTTAACGCGCGTAACACACGTATTTACATCCGTTATAAACATTCTAGATTCGACTCGATTAATCTATTGCGATGGCAGTAGCACGCGTTTTATATCAGAGATAATGACGACAAGTTAATGATAGACTCATTAACGAGGCCTCATATCAAACGATTCCGTTTAGCATCAGATATTCAAGTAACAGGAAGCAGGTTGGTAATGTCGAGCTATCTGTTCGTATATCATGCATTGCGAGGCTCATCGCTGATATGCGATTAGCTGCGCTCTATTTACGGCACTTATATACTTTATATGAAAAATATTTCCAAGCTTCTCCGCGTTTTCATATATAAATTCTTATCTGCGAAAATTCTCAAATATCCGACACTTTAAGAAATCGACTGTTTATTGCGCTCGTTATGGTCGGCCTGATCGATACATGCGATCATTGGAAAGCGAAGGCTTCGATAATTCCAAGGTTCACAGATATAAAAAACTGGAATGTTTAAAGAACAAAAATATTAAAAGTTACCGCTCCGAAGGATGTTTAAGCGCGTAAAACGCATGTGGAAATATTTTCATTTTATAGCGTGCGTTTCAAGACACACAGGTCGAAACAAAGTAACGCGACTTTCGTACGAACTTGAACGAATGCGAGGACGTTCGTAGCCATTGCTAATATCGACGGGCCCTTATATGAAGCAGTAAGCAAGGTAGCCCATACCGCCCTGTAATTCAGACGCCGCAACATCCAAATAAAGAATTCATAATGGCGATGATGACCACCGCCAATTTTCTCGATATATCGGATACACCAATAATTCAGGCGATCTCCGATCGGAATATGAGCGTGCGATATCATTCATTGTCTCTCTCTCTCTCTCTCCTCGCCCCGCGTGCCCTTCGGTGCGCATTAAACGGGCATCTGTGAAATCGCGCAAGTAACGCGCGACATTAACGAATATATCGTTTAATCGCAACAATTTAGCCGAACTCCATACACTTATATCCTTATATGTCAGCTTTAATGCAAGTTTTATTATCGCGATCGCGATACGGATATATACGTGAGTCATATACGGCACTACTACTCCCATCATATTGGCAATTAATTTACGATTCGCTTAATGTCGCGAGACCCTCCCCCCACCCGACTCTTAATTATTTTCGATATATTGCTCCGTAATTAAATGGCATTACGAAACGGTGCTCGTTAATGCGGTTCTCGGGGACCGAGTTTATTCAACGTACAGATTGAACTGCGAAATTAATGTTATTACACATCAGATTATCGAAATATTAATTTCGTGGTAATTACCGGCGGCAGGCAAACTGCCCTCGTTTACTCGGCGAGCTCTTGAACGAAGCCTCCAATCGATTCGATTAAAAACTTGTCTCTTCATTTCGTTTAATTGAATTTCGCGAGTTTACTCCCCAGCAATTCTGCGCATAACATTGAGAAAGTAACGACAAGTAACGACAAGTAACAATTATGAAAACATTAATTCGCATTTTAAAATTTTTCAGAAGGACGTATATAGATATTTTAACAACAATGTTTTGTACATCATTATTATTATGTATGTCACAAAAATAAAAAAGACATAAATCAATTCGTGTAAAAATCGTAAAGCCGCATCGCCATTCCGGTCGCCAAGACATCATTCCGGAGCGAAGCGATCCTTCCAGCCATTTAAAGCTAACGACTTGTTCAGGTATCTAAAGTGACAAGAACGACAGCCCATTGATGATAAATGAGATCGTAGGATATTAGAATTTTCTACGGTAACACAGCTGCATTCTAAATATATAAACTTCTCGCGAGTCAAGATTCACTCTAAAATAGCCAGGTCGAACACAGTCTATAACCCGTCTCACGCTACGCTAATTTGTCTCTATGCGAAACGCTACATGCAATCGTCGCACGTGTCGACGAACCGTGCTACCGATCGCCGGGCAAGATCGTGCGCGAGCGCGTGCGGGAACATTATCCGGCGTTGTTTTGCATAAGCCCGCCAGAAGATACCTCGCGGAGCTCATTTTCCCGGCATTGACACGCCCACGTAATTCGGACTCATTTACTCGTTGACTCGCTTAACCCGCCAGCCAGTCATGCGTCAGTCAAGCCGGCGCGCGGAGCGCCGCAGATCCATAATTTCGATTCGAACCGTTTCAGCACGCGAGAAACGAGTCTCCCCGCTCCGCGCGGATGTAATTAGACGTGGATCTAGGCTCCGGCCCATCAGCGGGCCTCGTTAATGCGATATCTCGGCCTCGCTGAGTCTCCCCCTCGCTACGACGAGCCGCCGATCCTAGCACGCCGTTCCTCTCGCCCTCCCACGCTTCTATTTCGCTCGTTGTTCCCCTCTTTTTTTTTCGATTCCTCATAGACTGACTTCTTTCACGTGGCTGATTTCTACCTGCGCGGTCTTTCATCTCGTCTTCGCCAACAAGGTCCATTTACACGGCGGGAGGACTTCTTTCGGGAGGACTAGCTACGCTATACGGGTTCAGCTAACGAGAGCTCGTAGCCCCGACGATGGAAGATTAATATGTGGGAGTGTTTAGGCGAGAGTGGGTGGGGGATCGAGACGATATATTATTCGCACGGTTGGAATCTTGCAAAACGTTGCCTTGCCATGGTTAGATAACGGATGATGAGTGAATATACCGGATTTTTATGATTTATGATTTTAACAGTAATGAGTGTAACGCGCGTGATAATTTATATGCTACAAATATGTATTTTATATGTTTTGACAATAGAGCATCAATGCGGTTCGCACCACACAAAACTCCGGAGAAAAAAACACGAGTGATTTCGCGGCAACCTTTTGGAAACTTTATAATTTACTAGGATATTATAATGTTCGCACGTTTCATAAGAGAAAATATAATTTCTGTTCCTCGACGTTGCTGTAATTTCTCGCCTTATTCGATTCCGTCTAAGTGTGTCACGATTTCCCACAAAAATCGAATCAATCGCGGCGCACCTCGCCGTACTAATTAATAAGTCGCGCGAGAACAGACAGAGTCTGAGAAAACGCTAAGTGATTAGCCCCTTCACACGCGTTATCGGATAAAACCCGGGTCTGGGAAAGCCGCGCCGGTTCGCGAGAGAGCCGCGCGTTCCACAAAGATGGAAGTAATGGAAGCGCATAGGCGTGCGAGCTGTTCGTCGTCGGGATCGTTGGCGCGAATGGGACAGCTGATGGGCCGGTGTCCCCGAGGGCGATCGGCCGAGACCAATCAGCGTTCGTTCGTCCGTCCGCACCCTAATGACACCTGCAGGCTAAAAAGCCATGATATTCAACAGCCGGACGCTAACGAACACTGCCGCGTATACCGGCGCGCGATGGAAACGCAAGGACGGAGATCCGACTGCAATACCTACCGTACGGCGTACATACAAAGTGCAAATTTACTTTAAAGTTTTTTTTATTTCTCATAAATGTGGCTCTCTAGTTTCTTGAAATTTTTGTATGTATTTTCTCAGGTATTGATTATTTTTATACTAATCGTATCGCTTCTGTTTTAAATCTTTCTAATAATCAGCGAAAAAGGAACTTGGAGCGAGAGATAATTGATTTAATATATAATTTGAAAAATTTTAAACGTGACGCAGAAAACTGCCACTGCGGAATATCGTGGCGAACGGCATGGCGCACAGCCTGCTAACAAGAGGCTGGTGCACGAGCGTTCACGGAGCGGTAATCTAATAACAGCCGATTCCCCGCAAAAAGGCCCTCCGTGTGCGTTAATTCCACCTTGTTTCGCGGATCACTCGAGGTGGACGGCGTTGCTCGCGAGGTGCTATGCGTGCGTATAGAATGATCACGAATTACGATGACGTCAGGTTGACGGAACGGAACGGGTACCGGATAGGTTAATGGTAAGGAGGCTCCGGGACCGAGAGGTAGGGTCTGCCAGCGGCTCGGCTCCTGATTACAGACCACCGGATACTCTACACTCTCGCTCTCACTTCGGTTATTGTACCGAGCGGTGCCGAGACACCACTATAGATCACCGGCCGTCCGGCAGTTTGTCCGATCGGCGCGGCACAAGCGCGGCGACGGCGGCGGTGCGGTGGCGGCGGTCGAGAGAGGAGGTGTTGTAACTCGTAAGCGTGGAGGTGGTCCCCGGCATTCCAGTTTCACGAGAAATTTATCGGTGGCGTTCTCCGCGCCCCCCGCTAATGCGATGCCGCGCTCGAGGATGCTCTGTCGCGTTCCTGAAGCTCGGTACATCATCGGATCTCTCGGGATCGGTTTCGATCCGGTGACTCTGGGAGCCACGAGTCTACGACTGCTCTAGGATTCCCAAGATTCTTCGGGGAATGTATCCGCGTGTTTGGATCTATGGATCCTAAAATCTTACGGGAGATTCCTCGAACCGCTTCTTTGAATTTCGCGATTCGCCAAGACAAAACGTCCTCAGGTCCTCGGGTAAATTTATATAGGACAGAATTTTCGAATTTTTGAATTTCATTATTTGCGTGAGGAGATGAATGGTTAAATTATAGCGTCGCTCCCGATTCTTCACTCGGTAACGATGTGTTATTGTTCAAATAATTTTATATGGGCTCCTTCGGGCCATTGTCGATATAGGCTCACGTCAGAATGCGTAATATTTTGAATACGATCGTTATGCAGCCTGCCCTCCAGTTAAGGGAGATTTAGATTTAGGCATAGGCCGGGCCGAGGTAACGTTCGCTAGAAGCGCTGCGCTGGCGTGTGTATGTCGGCTCAGGCAGATTAGAGGTTGCGAGATAATTAAGTAGCGCCTTCGAATAACACTCAGCCATACACAACACGCCGATGTCCGATATTCGTGGCACGAATTTTCCTTCGAGAAATTTTGCTCCTCTTTTGCAA
This sequence comes from Temnothorax nylanderi, assembly GCF_030848795.1. Taxonomy (NCBI): domain Eukaryota; kingdom Metazoa; phylum Arthropoda; class Insecta; order Hymenoptera; family Formicidae; genus Temnothorax; species Temnothorax nylanderi. The sequence goes on along the minus strand of NW_027249068.1, from coordinate 1,520,882 downwards.
ATCTGTTCGATAGTGACATCTTCTTCGAAGAAGAATGGAAAAGATTGAAAGTGAGATTGAAGATCGCGAGACGTAATCATGTTTAATATTTCAACGATCGTTATGTTCCACAATGTGCAGCTCGAGCGTATAAAATTAATCAATTAACGTTTTTCTTAAGAACCGGTATACATTTTTTTGCTCTTAATCCGATGGATAAAATGCAAGATTAAGCTTTTCAGATATGTATATGTCAACCACAGATTTTTTGATAAATATGAAATCGTTTTCTCTACATTTGAAGTTTAATGGATAAGCATAATTTTGTTGTAATTTCTTTAACTTTCCACATTATCTTCCACAATAATAAAAGTTCATATTAATATTTCGAAAATATAACAGAAAATAACCCTTAATTTTAGATTGAGTGATAGAAAATCATTTGCGTTATATATGATACGTTATTCATCTATCTATACATTATCTTTTCTAAAGTTTTTTTCAATTATAATGTCATTTTTTAAATTAAAATTTGTGTTACAGAATCAGTGATTGACAATCTATCAGATATGGGATATCCTACGTAATTTTTTCGAAACTTTTCAAAACAGTTTTTTTTTCTTAAAAATTAAAAGATTTAAATAAATAAATTACTTGACAAATTAGCAATCCTCGGCTTTATTACGCTGCCGATACCCAGAAGATGCATTCGATGCATGCGGCGGTCACGGCAGAGACAAAAGGCATCCATCGCGTCTCGAAGGATTCCACGGATCCCGAGAAAAGGACCACAGCACGGAGCTTCGGATTATTAGTGAGCGGGTAGTCGTAGAAGGTGTGATTCTGACGTGTCGGACGCCTCTTCTCCGCAGGTGAGAGATCACGAGACGAGAGAAGGAAGAGAGAGGGCCGACCCGCGTGGAAGCGAGATGGCAAGGCGGAGCGAGACGACGATACCGGCCGGCGAACGAGCGGGAACGAGACGACACCGGGCCCGTTCGGAGGGGGATGGCAGGGGGTAAAGAACCGTCCCGGGGTGGGAGAAGATCAAACGAGCCGACGAGCCACGGGGTGGTCCCTACCCGCGCTCCTTCGCGTTTCTTCCTTCTCCTCAGCCGCTGCCTACCAAGAGTGCCTCGCTCTTCTTGGCTTCTCTCTTTTTCTCCCTCCTCGGCATCGTCGCTCTCTCGCCCGCCGTCTTTCTCGCGCTTATATTATTCATATTTCCACGCTCATGTTCTTCGACTATGTGGTTCGACGATCTACGTTCTCGCCGATCTTCTCTGCGCCTGTTACCATACAGCCGGGCCCGCAACAGGCCGCGATGCCTCGCGAAATTGTTCGACGGAAAGTTACATCGCCGACCGGCCGACTTGCTGTTTCGGAATGGGCTATGGGGATCTCGCAAATTTTTTGCCGCGCGCTCTCATAATCTTCCAATCGGCAGGTTATACATGGAAATCTTGAACTTTATATAAATCATTGGATGTTCCAATTTATGCTTCGATTTATATTCTTTTATATGCTTTTATTCTTAAGTTTCGAGATAGGAAAGCCTTCTATTTTACTATCATTCGGAATGTATAAAAATTGCGGGAATTTCAATGACACGTAAATATTTATTTTCGGACTCCGACAGTCTAGGTGCTCCGTGAAGAATTGCTTGTATCATAGCTCAATCAGTAAAAAGACGACACCGCGTCCGACTTGAAAATTCAGAAGCTCGATTGAATACGCACGTGTGCGGTGTGCCGAATCCTCGGCGCGGCCCAAACTCGGCACGAAACGATGCGCGTTCGATCGTCGCGCGATCGTCGCATTAATAAATTCGCAGCAAATCACTCGGCGAAGCGCGGAGCGGCGGGCGCGGGCAGGGAGGGCGACGATTTTAGTTGCAAATCGCAAAGCGCCGCGAGACCCGACAAAGGCCCCATCAAAAGGACCGCTTTCCTCCCCCTCCGTGTACCTCGTTCCACATCCTTTTTCCACCTCCTTCCCGCCTCCACGCTTCTCTTTCTCTCCGTGCGCCCACTCTCTTCGTTTCCTTCTTCGCTTCGTGTTCCTCTCCTTCACGTTCGTCGCTCGGTCTTCCTCTCGTCCCGCTTTGCCATCGGGTTCTGGTACTCTCTCTTTCTCTCTTTCTCTCTCTCTCTCTCCTCTCTTTCTTTCTCTCTCCCTGAGTATCTCTCATTTCTCCACACCCTCGCCATTATCATACAAACATTAATGACGAGCCGGAAAAGTACTGCGGTCAGAAGACCGCAATATTATCCTCGCTAATCGTACGCCGGCTCTGCTTCTTTGGTTCTGCGCGATAAAAGATAGAAGAGATGTTCATTGTGCGTGTACGCCGAGACAGGTTGTCTAGGCGCGCTAAATAGAGGAAGAAGCAGTAAGGAAGACGTTTTACTTACATTGTGCAAACCCGTAAAACTTTTTTGAAAGAGGCATTGTATTAATTGTCAAAGTACTTGATAAAGCGAAATGCAGAGAAGACAGCAAGAAAACATATCCTTATATGTCTCTGGCACAATATATGTGTTTACAATAGATAAATACAAAAAAATCTCGGTAAAAGAGGCAATATAAAAATATAAAAAGGTAAGTATCGGTTTTATATCATATAAATAAATCGACTCATATTATTATCGCAAAAGAAATACGAAGACGACTTCAAAAGTATCATGGATAATATCCCTGTATTCATTGCATCGCTTGGCAAAATGACAAAGGGATGTTAACGTCTTGTAATAGCGGTTAACGCGTCGAACGTGTCTCATGCAAATGAGAACGTCAATTAAACGTGTCGGCTGCCGTCTTAATACGTCACCGCATCCCTCATATTAAGATGACTTCTCCATTTGGAAGCATATTTTGCGGAGAGATGTTCCCATCAGCGTCAAAAGGCGTTGTGTCTGGCGCGAATATTGACCACTTCACGGAACGTTTCCAGACAATGCCATCCGCCATCTGGACCGCCATCACGAACAATCGCGCGTCAAACCGGTGGACGGTGGTGGCGAAAGTACGATTCCGAAACTGCCACTGTAGCACGTATGGCGTTGCATTTAGTTAATAAGATCAACAAGAGTGCCCTGCTTATGTCCGCGAGAATTAACATAATCTAACACAGCAGAATACTCATACAAGTCACTTTAACACCAGAATTTTCGATAATATATTCGATTTTAAAATGCATTATCTCGAGAAAGCTTTCAGTTACGATAAATATAGAAACAAACGTATCTCTCGCGGTACAATTTCACCCCCATTTTGCAGTAGCGGTTTGACTCTATTGCAATTCGACTTGAGGTAACGCAAACTCCTTTTTTTTCAATCGGTCATCGTCAGCCGGTTGAAAGCGCTCGCGCTCGCGCACGGTGCGCGTAGGTGGTGTCGGACAAGTGCAAAACGAAGAACTGAATTCGGCTCATCCGATGCGTAAATACGCTCGCGCGAGTCGAAGCGGTGGGTGGGACGGGCGGGTTTCCTGCGCCGCTCTTCACGGCCGATCAGAAGATGCTGGCTCGATCGAGGGCCCCATTGTCTCATGGCCCGATAGATATATGAGCTGTAATCCCCTCGCCTCCCCCCATTCAGTGCCCCGATCCCTCACCCTCTCGCGCGCTCTGTCTCACCTATCCCGGATCGTCCCGGGTCAGATCCACTCCATCGCGCTCGTGGGTCCCATAGTCCCAAGGAAGGACCACCCACCCAACCTATACTTAGCGAGGTGTCGGCAAATTGAGCTATAGATGCCGAGGGTAATGCAACGAGGAGGAAGCGGGGGAAACTGCAGGGGTGGCATCGTCAATACGATTCAGGCTATTAAAGACCTTGAGGGCGAGAACGCCCGTGCTTGCTTGGCCACCACTAATTTCTTACGCCATCTGGTCCATTCTTCTACCGCAAATCTCGCGCTCTCTTTCTCTTTTCCTCTCTCTGTCTTTTGCCCCTTTCCGTTGGTTCTACCTACGGGAATGGGAAAAGGGAGGATTCGAGGCGTACTTGCTGTCGTCGTCGGATGGGAAACGGACGCACTGTTTGGGTGGTCTCGTGCCGTGTAAGATAAGAAGTATAATCACGCTGTTACGATTACCAACACCTTTCTGTCAATAAACAAACTTTTATGGGAGTTATTGCAAATATGAAACCAGAATATCATAACGACGGAAGTTATTTCGACGGATACACACACGCGGCAAGAGTAACTAATTCACAACGCAGTAAAATACAGCGGCAGGTAAATCTCTGCTTGGAAAGTTCAATGGAACGACTAACCAACTTTCTGTTCTACAAACGTTAACTATAATTTTACATATCTTTATGATATCGTAAAAAATATATCCTTTTTTAAAACCGCGGTAGATACACGGCTGTATACTATGTGCGTCTATCCGGACACGCCAGTGGAATCGCCGGGGTTTTCCATGTAGATGCACTTCTCGTTAAGCATGCGACGTGCACGCTACTCGGGTGCAAAGCAGGTTACCACAGCGCGGAGGGTCAAATAGCCGCGAACTTCGTCACGAGAGAAGATCGTTCGTGACAGCTCGGCTTGGGTATTTGAAACGACGATGAAACCCGGGCTTTGCCACTCTCGTTGGTCTGCGCGTTGGCCGAGGTTGCGTTTTAGCACGCGAGCTTTTGCAACTTTACGACCGACACTATGCACACCCTACCTCCTTCTCGCAACTCTCCCTCCTTTCCTCCTCCCCCCCTGCGCCCTCACCCCACACACAACAGCCTCTCTCTCATTCCCGCGTGGATACGAAAACATGTGGGTGTTTGTAGGCATCGGGCCTGCTATGGTGCGCCGTACCAAGCACCGTGTCGTAGATAGGCACGTGCATGGTTGGAGCAACAATAAACGCAAAGTGCCGTGATTCATTCTCGAAATTGATTTTTGATCCTTTGGTTAGTAAAGCACGTCCGGAAGCGCAGGATTGTGATCTTCAATTTTTGACATTGATTTCAAGAAATTGAACACGCAATCGCCGCCAATTCTTCTACTCGTCATTGTTCATTGTTTGAAAATGATGTAAAACACGTTCAACTAGTAAAAATGTCTATGGGAAAATTATGCTCTTTACTATATCTGAATATTTCAATCTCAAATTTTTATAAACCTGACATTACAGTCTATTCTTGGATTATGAGAGAGAAATATATTATTTCTTTATATATTGTTGTTGCACAAGAATTTGCAGTAAGGCATTCCAATTTAGAAGATGGAATAAATCCAAAGATGGAGTAAATCAAGTAAATTATTATGCATTACACCGGTATGAGTACACGATTCCTGAACGACGAATATTTTATCGGCGCGTATGATCGATTCGTACAACATAAAAAGTTGGACAAGATAATTAGTCGTTTAGTCACGGGTAACGATTCGTATCAAAACGCGCATGATGCCGGCCTTCGATCCTTTCGATGCCTTCGCATTACCATCGTATTAATAGGCATTTACGTGTCTAATAAGCGTTAACAAGTTACTCAGATCATGGACGATAAGTTCGATTCATTACGCAAGTAATAATGTTCCTTGCTATTACAATTTTCATACTTAACGCGATACTTAACTAAAAATTATCATATGAGTTAACAACTAGACACAATTAAAATTTGATGTAAAAACAAAATTATTTACGCAAGATTTAAATAAGTGAGAGAGAGAGAAAGAGAGATTTATATAAAATAATTTATAAACAATCATCTATTTTTTACATTAAATCTTGAGTCTCGGCAAATTACGTCAAACTCACTGCTAGACTAACGAATCGATGTCGCTTACCGCGAGTTCCATCCGCTTCCGTGCACAGCCGTCAGTGTCGGTCTGATCGTTAATTAATTTAAGCGCTTAATCCCCTGCCCCCAATCCCCGCACCTTTTCCACGGCGTATTCCGCGCGCCTATGATCATAATTCTCGATTTTAATCGATCTTCGAGCGCGCAAGAGCGCAATAATATTTTCGGTGCCGCGCCACGCCACGCCGCGCCACGCCGCGCCGCGCGGTGCGTGCGGCCCTGTGTGACTCGTGTAATTGGCTCCCAACTGGACTTCAAAGGGCGCCGCTCTCCTTCATCCGCGCCGCCACGGGCGCGAGAGAGCCGGCGGCTCGCTCGCCGGCCGACGGCTGGGAGCAAGAGGGAACTATATGAAAATTATACGCGCCATGCGCGTCGCTCAGGCGCGAGCGAGAGGGTCGTCGAGGGTGAGTAAAACCGAGCAACGCGAGGGAAGAGGACGAGGCGAGTCTTGCATGAGTTTGTAAGGGAGAAGGAAAGGGATAACAGGGGGAATTGGAGAACGAGAGAGAGAGAGAAAGGAAGACTGAGTGATAGAAGGTGTGGCAAGGGAAGGGAAGGGAAGTGTGCGACAAGGACGACCGGTGGTCATTGCGCTGAGGAGTGCGAGCAGGACGGGGTTAAAACGTGTCACGGGGGTGTGACGAGGACGAAGCGAGCGAGGGAACGAACAAGACGGACAAAATCGCTCACTGGTGTTTCGACATGGGCCAGATAATGTTCGATACGGGGAGACCCTTGTCTCGTTTGGTTAATCGCTCGATATATGTATGTACGTGCGTTTTTTCGCCGCTTCGACACCCGTCGCCGCGGGACGTCTCTGGGGTGACGTTTATGCCGCGGAGGAGTAACGGTGTTTCGCGAATTGTAGAAGGTCGCGATACTATCGAAACGTCGAAATTATTACTTTCTTTGCCGACGTGGTGGATTCGCGAAAATAATTGGAATTCCACAAATAGCCGGCGTGTTAGGGTAGCGATTCTTTCGAGCCGATGTCTTAAGTTCGGAATGCCTAGAATATTTATAGTAGCCCGACCGGGAACCGGGTGATTCATTGTTAAACGAAAAATATGTAAAGTCAAGAATTATCTTTGATTATTGGAGATATTCTAGATATACGATAAAATTAATGATACGCATAAAATATTTGAGACAATCAGAATGCATTTAAAAGATATAGAGTATTCAGACGTGTTTTAGACCCTTTCAAACTTCAAATTTTGTGAGACGCTATTTATAATCTCTTATTGCAATGCATTCTGATCGGATCATCGCATCTCGGTTTCAATCTCGCGCACTTCCGTCTTCGCTGGCGCAAAAATCGGCGTGGCGACTCTCACGGCCGGCGTCTTCGGTAGTCGGTAACGAGGGGGCCTTTTAGATTCTACGGCGAATCGGGGCCCGATCCAAGGAGAGTCTAACACCCGAGGACACGGGTCGTTTAGGCGGCTTCTTTCTTCGATCATTAGTCCGGCCCGCGGTCGACCGAGGGTCGTAAGTCCGCGAGGGGCCTCCTCTTCTTCCACATTAACTCCGCTCGCCCCCGCGCGCGGTTCCGTCGTCGTCCGTTTTTTGTCTCCATCCTCTTTTCGCGTCTATCTTATACCCCGGTCCCTCGTTCCCTCGCTTCTCTTGACGGCTTCACGGTACTCGATATGTATTTTGACAGGAGTGCGTCTGGCGGTTCGGCCTTTCTGAGGAAAAGAGGATCGATAAGGGGGCTGCGGCTTGTTGTGGTTGCATTGTCGCCATCAATAATCGTAAATTGTTGGATGCGTGAGTGTCGGCTATAGAGTCTCGGGAACTTTCCATGAAAATTTCTCGCAATCCTAAAATATCTGACAGTATGACATTTATGCAACACTGTAACATGCAGACGTAATGTACTCTGATATGAATATCGTATGTAGCACTTCCAGATGAAAATCGAATGGTCGTATCTTGGCACAAATGAGTGGCTGGCTCTCTTAAAACTTTGGACTCGTCTATGTTCTGTTATTTCGACTATGCGATAATTATTCCGTGCTGAATTTCAAAAGAGCCATTATTTTCCTTCGACACGTAAACTGGAATTGTTCACAGTTGGCGACCGTCACCGTTCTGTTCCACAGAAACGATCGAGAGTACCGGACGCATGTGCTCCGTAAGTACGTTTCCATGAAGCGCTGCATTTAGGCATCGCGAACGTACCGTATAGGTACGCGTATAGAAACAGTAATCCATTAGCGAGCATATTTAATAGCAATTTTTTTCAAACATGAGTACCCTGTTGTATTTTTTGTTCGTTTGTGTGTCGCGAGGGCATTTGATCTTCCGCTGGCTGTGTTCTAACGTTTATAAAGACACAAATATATACTTCGTACAACAATTGCACGACATGAATTAAGCGAAAGTGCTAAAGTGTTCATTAGTCTTTTTTTCCGTTTCTTATCGATCGATACTCGGCGTCGTTTCTCTATCATCTATTTCTAACAAACTCGCGCCTCCTCTCCTCTCTTACGCGTCACCGCGCTTTCTCTCCTCCCTTTCTCCGTGCCTTCGTCTCTTTCTCTCTTTGAGAGATGTATAAGGCAGCGGCAATACACACAGAAAATCTCAATCATCTCCGGCCGGTTTCTTTTGTACTTGGCGCTCTAAAGGCGGTCGCTGATTGGTCGAGGGGCGTTCAAAGAGCGCCGCCATGACTCGCAAAGCCGGCTTTTGTTTGTGAAACAATGGTGCTCGGTGCTCGCCTCACTTAGCGTGCCAGCCAAATGACAACCTCTTCCGATACTTAATCTATTAGGGAAATTAGCGGGTCACGCGAATGCCCGGTCCCGAAGGCGCGAGAAGATCGAGCGATCCTGGAGATCGGTACCTCCCTTCCTCCCTCCCTCCTCCCGCGTCCCGACCAGCTTAGATCCTACGTGGATATACGGAGACCCTAATTAAACAATTAGTCGAGGAGTCTTTCTAGCAATTTTCTCACTACCCGCCTCGATGACAGGATCGATCGTTTCGCAGCGCTGAACTTGGAAAATCCCCCCGCTTATCCGCGTCAACGATCTTTCTCATTACTCATTATCCGATCGCATCTTCCTGACTCCCCCCCCCCCCCTCCATCCTGAAGAGATATCTTTCTTCGATCTCTTGGATTCGCTACATTTTTATTCTTTTAAGATTAACGTTGAGGTTCTACAATATAATTAGTCGTATGTCGGAGTCGGATGTCGGAACGCAACCGATGGTCTAATCTAATAAGAAAATTTATGTTTCAAAAACGAATTTTCCTCACTAAACCATCGGCTACGTTCCAACATTCGACTCCGACATATGACTTATTGTAGAACCGACCTGAAACGCAATTTTCTAAATTACGCGATGCAGATTTGTAAGTAAAAAACAAAATTAAATTGTTAACGAGATCTAAAATTTCAGTGTATTTCTTCTATTGCAACTTTCGAATCTATATTTGCTCGGATACTAGTAATCAAGAAAGAATATAGAAGAATGCGTGATTAATCGCAATCGAATGATCAATCACAATTGACTCTATAAATAAATATGAACGTAAGAATCTCAATACTTTCGCTTACATGATTTAGCATGTTATTCAAACATGAAACAAAACTGCTACCTATTGAATAATAAATAGTTATTATGATGTATTACAATTTCGATGTATTATCAGCCGATAAATTCAAGTTTTATTTGACATGTGAATCTTGAATTACTAATTCGTTACATTTGTTGTGTTATTTTCTACAGGCAAGGCATTCGTCCCTGGAAAAGTCTTCAAAGCGGTTATTCACGTTTTTGAAAAAGAAAAAAACGTAAAATTGCAGACATGGAAAATGCAGTAGTTATCGTTAAGGAAAGATGAGCCTATCCGCCGGTGCATTTATACATCAGCTCGAACGATTAATAATCATTTAATTAATCGGTCGTCTCCATTAGTTCATCAAAGAGTTTTTCTCTCTGCGACATAAATATCTAACTACGTAATAACTAAGTCAGATATCCGACTAATAACTCGTGGCGATGCAGTGCGTGAATGCGGTGCGTGGACGAGAGGGAGAAAATAATCTTCGATAATATAAGGTTGTGTTTACTTCACATAGTTTCTAGACGGCAAAGCTGCTTCGAGTGTTAAATAAAATAATAGAAACGATAGTTTCCCTTCCATATATGTGATGTCTACTTCATTAATCGATCCTATAATGATCAGAAGGTCTTACTCGAAAAAAAAAACGATAATAATGAAACAATCTTAACTTTAAACACAAAGTTTCGATCGTCATTTTAATATAATTATTACTATTGTAATTGCACATTTATTATTATTAATACTACATCTACATAATATAATTAATAATAAAAGTCTACGTCAATACGAGATAAAATTTGAAATACCGATAGCACATGCCCTAAATGCAGAAAAATAGAGAATCAAGGAGTAAAGCTAAAACTATGTTTATTGTAGTTATTTACATTGTTGTTACCCGCAAAGAATCTCGATGTTAGTTTCCCACATAGCATCGGTTTAGAGTGGTTTTCTCTCTTGATATTTCTATCTTCTTGCCGTTTGGGGAACGTGTCGGTAACGGACAAGGTAACAGAACTTTAAGAGTTAATTAAATCAAAGACTGCCGACACAGGCTCGTAATAAAAGTAAGAACACGTTCCGAGGTATGCATTATAGGAGGATGCAGCAATAAAATAAAAAGCTTTCAGGAAGGAGGAGATAACCGTCCAGAGTGACCTGAAGGATTTGTGCGGCTGCTTTTGGACCTACAATAAAATTCGGGCTTCCTATGATTGAACACGTTCGCATGCTGAAAACACACGGATGCCATGTGCAACTTGGACGTTATAGCTCGATTTTAAGCGATATATTGCACGCGAATGATATTCGGGCGACTAAAACTCAATTTCCTTAATTTTCTAAACTGCGGCATTTAGACGATACCTTTGATACCAACGCAATAAATATTTTTAAAAAATGTAACATCGTTATTTTTTTTTAAGACTTTATCAACTAATTACATTTCAAGCAACTCGTTTTTGACATCCCCTATTTGGAAATATTCTGCAAAATCTCAAGATCGACATTTCTGAAGACTCGTTTAAATCCCTTACTGTGTGTGTTCTCAAAATGAATCAACTTACAACTTAATTACGCTATTCAATAGATCGAAACAGACCGCTAGAAGAGACGAAAGGGAATCCTTTCTTTCAGGCGACATAATAGAATTTGTCGGTTGATGAAGAACTCCGTTGAGAGAAGCGGAAGATGAGGTAGGATCCAAACGCGGTGCGATCGGCAGGGCAAACAATCGACGTGATCGAATTTTTTCGAAAATCGGTTGACAGTGCGGTCGTGCAACGGATTCAGCCGCGTCATCGGCGGTTCCTTTGGGCGGCTATCCTTTTTTTTTTTGCCCCGAACCCTCCCGCTCCGCGGCGTCGATTTTTAAAGGGACTCCAAAGATCGCTAATTGATTAATCATGACCCCCGGGAGTTACCAGGATCCCGCCACGCTCCGCGTCCGCCATACTCTTTATTTCTTCCTCGTCCTCTTCCTTTCGCGGATCGCTCACTCCAACCGACCAATCTCCTCTTTTTCCTGTCCGTAGTCCTTGAAGTGAGGTGAAAGGATTATATCCGCGAAAAAGATACGACATTGACGATGACGAGATTTCAACGAATCTCCCCTTGTTAACTCCTTGCGCGTATGCAATCTTACTCCGAAAAGTCTTAAAAAATAAATGCGCTTTAATTCTAAAATTGGTTTCGCGTGTTATATGTTTTATAGATTAAATACGTCTCTAAACAGATTAGATATTTCATCTAATTTAATGGCACTTAAAAATCTAATATTAAATGGTTATTCTATCGAAGATTCGTAAATTTGATGCATCTTAGAATAAATACAATTCAGCATTTCACACGATGATCTACCTCGAAGGTGCAAGACAATTAGAATAATGTGAAATGTATTGTGTTATTACGCGAAATGTCATTCTATCCGAGGCTTTTAATTCTAGAGCACGATGGTTTTTGGAAAAAAGGTCCTCCGTGGTGGCCTAATTACGACTCGGAGAGATAATTATTTGATTATTCACACTCGCTTGGTCGAAAATAATAAAAAGACCTGGTACCTAGGGAAAAAACGAGGATTTATGGGCTATTACGATTCGTTCTACTGGTATAGAGCTGAATGTGCTGGAAGCTCGGCAGAAGAAAACCCACGACCATCGTTAGCCATCTATGGTGGGATATCCCAAACCACGCTGGTATACTTTCGATACTAATCTCTCTTCACATCGGCTGGTAGAGTAGAAAACGCATGCGTGAAGTGGCGTGAACATCAGACAAATATCAATAGATGAGAATTCTCCTTTAATATCTCTTGACGATAAAATAATCATGTCAAATATCTCGATTATCAAAGGATACATCTTTACAAGTTTCACACAAGATATGTACACCCTTATGTGTTTTTTAGTATCCTTTGATGATAAAATATATATCTTCATACAATTATTATATTGATTGATTTTCTTATGTTGATAATCTCTACATTGATATTAATAAAGTAGCTCTAATACTTAAAGTTAGAAACTATAAATTAATCAATAACTAATAAATCATTTCGTACAATTTGAAAGTTGTGTATCTGGCACAGATAATTAATATTATATCTCTAAGAAAAGAAAGACACGTTATCCATTAATGTTCGTAAAAGTAATAAAACGTAATTATTAGTCACAAAGATTTGGGATGAGATCGCAATATTTGGAGGGCATGTTCAGGAAGTTAAAATAAAGATAAAGAACTCCCAACTCGATTCTTAATCATTAATGAGATGATTTGCTCTTGTTATAAATGGTTACGTCATAGATATTATTATTTTCTTTCAGTTTTCTCAAAATGCAATTGTATTTGCAGTAAAGAATTGACTTAATTATCGTTTACTGAAATATAAGATTATCTATATAACAATGTCGGATAAAGTAAGCTGATACAACTACATACTCGTACATAAACATACGTGAGTGTCAATTTGTGTATGATAATCTCGACATCGCAATGTATCGCGATGAAACAACCCTTCTGCGAACGATATCTAAGAATGGTTATTTCTGCGGCGAAGAAAATCGCTCTTAGCTTTGATGAGGTGGCTCGACTTCTCTTCGAATTCCCCGTCGACAGGAAACCTCGTTCCTGCCTTCGGCGAAGACGAGCAGGAAATTTCGATCGCGCCGTTTGACGACGCGAAAGTAACCCGCGTGCGAGACACGCGGGGGGAGGAGAGCTCTACTCGCGCGCGAGCATTGGCGCGCGATATGGGCGGCCGCGTAAGAATATAAAAGCAAGAAGACCGGATGACTGCTAACTGTTTGTTAGTCTTGGGTTTTAAAGTCCGCGCGTCTGTCAGTCCAGAGACGTAATATTAGTGCTTAGTGTGTGCTGCCGCCGCCACTCCCGCTCATTCACGTTTCCTCTCTCTCCTTTCTTCCTCCTTTCTCTCTTCTCTGCCTCTGCATCGCGCGTCCCGCACGATTAGCTCCTTCTCGTCGATTTTTCTTGGCTTCTCAAACTTTGCATGTCATTATTTTCGTCATACGAATGAAATTTATACATATATATGTATATTATATATGCATAATATAAATGTACATATAAACATTTATATTTATTACCTATGATTCTAGTACTGTGCAACAATTATAAATTTTAAATAAAAAGATTTTTAATTATAAAATTGAAGATTTATCTATTTATTTTATATATTTTCTAATGTTTTTATGATGTTATACAATAATTGTAAATTGTAAATGTTTCTTAATTTTACATTTTCTAAAATGTTATAAATTATAACAATTAAATACATTGGATGAGAATTACATTGTTTTATTACGAAAAAAGTAACATGCAATTTGAAAGAATTATTACATATTCTCCTCAACTGTAAAAAAGTTTAGGTGACAAGAAATTGTTTCAGTCAGTATCATTTAGCATGAAAACGTTTAAATTAAATAGGCAGACTTCGGAGCCTGATAAGTTCAGGTTACATAATAAGCGTTAATAAGCGCTACTTATCGATTTACTTTAGCACCTTTCCTGTAAAAAGATGTCCCAATAACTCGTCTAGGTGGACCGCTATAAATAGTTAAAATTACTTGGAGGACCGAACGGAACGAGGGTGTTTTAGCGACCATTCTGGAAAAATAAACGTTCGCGACCGCGTAGGGAACAGATGACTCTGCCACGCGGATGCCAACTCCTCGTTGGAGTGACAGCCGCCGTGGCCGACGATTGTTTTTCAGTTTACGTTAACGTTTCGTTTTCGTTCCGATACGGTCGTTGAACGAGCCCCGCTGTTGGTTCGCAGTCTTTATTGACTGCCGGTTAAATCGGGCTCGGAAGGAGCCCTCGTACGGAACTATTTGATTTTATGGGACATCTCCAGTCGCTCTCTTCACGCGACAGGCGACGACGAGCTTGTTAAAAGGGTAACCGCGAAGCTCCGTTTGAGACGAACGTCGAGGCCGGTGACTTTTTGCGCAACCGGCCCGACTTGTCGCATGCATGACGACTGCCAGAGTTGACAGACGGATGCTGGCGAGATGTTCGCTGACACAGACTTCATTTCGTAAACGATCGACACTTCATCCCGTAATTGGTCGACCTATCTCACGACGTGTCTCTCATTGCAATAAAAATTCCACCCGCTCTATATAGATGCTCGTCATCGCGCGATCTCGATATTTCGAACGATTGCTCATGGCGGAAAAAGAAATATCCGAGTGGCAGAAATCGAACGGAGGAGGAGAAGACGAGAGGCAACAAAGTACAGCAAGGTTGAGTAAAGGATGACGGCGAAGGGCGGACGCCGGTCTTGTTCGGGGGTAACTGAAATAAGGTATAATTTTCCGCGCCAATTAAGGTCTTTAAGAATTGCGACCAATTGAGCGGGAGGGTCAGAGCCTTAGCTTTAGGGGAGAGATGTACCACCATCCCCCTATAATTTATTATTGATTAGATCGGATCGAGAAAAAGAGGTCTCGGTATGTAGACTTAAGATTGGCCTGAGATCGTCTATATATAACGAAGTGTAACAAGCAAATGGCGGATGGCGTTTTTCCAATTTCCGGTCCGGATACTTAAAGCATAATGGTACTTGATACACGATTTGTTCTTTATTTAAAAAAAGTTTGTTGATTGTAGGTAATTATCAAAATTCGCGGAAATTCGTATGTCATTCACAATTTAATTGTCTATTGTTTAGACAATAGATTTTTCTTATTTCATACCATAAGTAAACAGGAAAATAATGCCAAATAATTTTATATAAAAATAGATGTAAAGGATAACACATAATATATACCTCAGGTAATTAAAAATATATATCATAAGGTAACAGTTACTTTTTTAAATATTTGTCTAATCGTTTGGAAAAAGTAGAGAAAAGATATTCTTACAATCGTTTTGATCATCACATTACAGCGTTAAAGCATGTCTAGAGTTCTTTACAATTCTTTCTTCTGTTAGTTGATAACTTAATAAAAAAGTCATTCGATGAGAAAAAAAACCATATCATCTTTTTGACAAAGAATTTTCCAATTTGTGCAATTGAAATAAACGTTTATCAGTATAACTAACTTTTTGTAAACACATGTTATAATTTGTTATAACATGTTTTTACAAAAATAATTAAGATTCTAATTATGCAACTTGTGACAATAGAATTTGCAATTGATGTACACGCGTCTTTCCGACAAGAGTGCGAATGATGCACCACGCCACACCACGCAACCATGAGGTAGGGGGAGAGACGGTGGAGAGAGCGAAAGTATTTTCTCATCGATATCTCGAGCGCGCGAGGTCATCATCGGATCAACTCAGGCGTAGTTCACGTTCCTGTGGTTCACACTTAATTAAACCGCCATAGGAACTCGGGTGCCAGCACGTGGCAGACAATGCTGCGAGTCTTTAGCGGCGATTGTTATGTAAAGCACACCCTATATATGCACCGCGCAGTTTCTCTCGTAACGTATCGAGACGAGAAGTACGTAGGCACCTACCTACCATTCCGCTCGTGAACCTACGTACAAAGAGAACGGGGTAACTTTTTGAAATTATCAACTGCGATTTCTAACTTGGATCATTTTTCGTCGAATAGAGACATGACTATGTGAAACGTAATTTCTATCGTACTTTGTTACTGAAATGTTACATTTTCTCGTGGCATTTTACTAATTTGTAAAAGAATGTTAAGCTCACTCGCTTGTAATTTGCGTCAGATTTTAGGATAGAATTTTATTTATAATTTTATAAATCATATATTTTGATGTATGTATGTGTACTTTATATCTTATATATATTTTTCTGATTCTTCAAACATTTTATATAAAGTTGCAAATTTTTTTTCTGATTTCTGTGATATAAATCACATAGATCGTCTAAAGTGGATTTTAGCTTCAGGTGTTACCTTTGATAAATAATTATTTTTTATAAAAATAATTATATCATAAACATAATAATTAAACAAGAACGGTTGATGTAAAAAGTGAAAAAAACGAATGTTTATGGAAAATATAAATATCAAAATATAAATGTCAAACTATTGATTGAGAAACTATAAAATGATTATCATACTCTATAAACGGGATATCAGATTCAATAGATTGATTTGATTGAATCTGTTAACTACTTTCCTAATGTGCTAACGCACGCTTTGATCAAATGCTAGTCTAAGTAATCACGAAGCATACATCAATAATGAAACTGTCGTCATGTATGACGACTGTGAGTGATTGCTTCGTCGCAAGAAGTTAAGCAGCCTTTTATCATCTTCGCTGACACGGATGACAAAACGAGAAAATCTCTAAAGTGCCCGTACGTTTCCGGCGGGGTCGATCGCGATGATCTAAAAATCCCCCGCGATCCCACTCCGCGGCAGAATCTTTCCCGACTTGTGTCTCCGTCTGGATTGGCCACCGTGGAAAAGCGACGTCGCGGGAAAAGCCGTGGATTGGCCGTAGGGCGAGGCTTGCGTCGTGACGGAAGCGTCGCGTCCGATCGCACGTAGAATACCCAAAGCTCCACCTACCTCAGAACGCGCGGTATTCGCGCGTGCAAGCTCGCTTAGGAGAGCCGGGAACGAGAGAGTGGGCGACGAAGACAGTCATTGAGCTCGTTAAGGAGAGAAGAAAAAGATCATTTCTATGACATGCAGTAAAACAGTGATCGATAGCTGGTGAGAGGCGTCGTCGGAATCTGATAAGCGTTGAGCTTTATTTCTCGATGAACGGAGACAAAAGCGCCTGGAGTGAGATCATCTACGTGGAAGTAGAGGTCTTCGTGAAACAGAAAGAGAAGCGGGAGGAGAGAAGGGCGAGAAGAGGGCAAAGCGTCTTTTAGGTGGGGGTTGGTCGAGTAAAAGAGGGAGGCTCTTCTCGAGGGAGGAAGGGAGAGCTGCGGGCTGAGTGTGGTAATTCGAAAAATAAGTCTCCGCGGGCGACAAGCACACTTGACCGAAGCACACTCGAATCAGAAGGGTCGAGCACTCGGGAATAACAATTAATAACGCCAGTCGGCCTACCAGCGATCCTCTGGCTGCTCGACGGCCTCCAGGGATTATGTGAACGCGGAAGACGCCTAACATTCGTCGGCCGATCCTCCGTTCCAACGTGTCGACGACGGACAAGCGAGAATGGCAGCATGCGTGACTGAGAAAATTTGACGTTCGATTTTTTTCGACAAGTTTATAAGGGTGAAAAAAGTCAAAGTTTTTTGTGAAGAAAAGACAAAGTAGTGAAATTGCACGGTGAGAATCTATAACATGTGACGCGACGAGCTTTCTCGTGTGTGGACAATCAATGGTGATTGTAACTATGAGGAAGAAGATCGAAGAAGAAGAAGAGAAGATCTGAAAGGAAGACATCAAGTGCATAGAAAGAACTGTTTCGAAGCAGCTGTCATTGTTGCGAGGAAGAGAACAGTAGCAAAGCACGGAGTGATGGAGGACGACAAACGCAGCGAAGCCTCGCCGAAACCCTCTCAACCGACCCCGTTCAGTATCGCTGACATCCTGAGCCGGAGAAACTCTTGCGCGGATTCGAAGAGATGCGACGTGGAAAAAATCCAGGCCGCCGTTTCCACGTCGATGAGAAGACACAATCGCGAGTACGAGCGCGTGGAGAACGAGCAGCTTGACGGAAGCTACGATCATGATCAGGTGATTCATTATCCGAGACTGCCCACCCCGGAGTTGAGCATGGCGCACGAGTTGGATATCTTGAGGAGAAACCTGGCGCAAGCAAACTTATCAAATTTCGGAGGCATCCCGCACTTGACCCAGGGAACATTCAAGAATCACTTCGAGACTCTGGGAAACCTGACGGCATATCAGCCTGTTAAGGAGCCGATGGAGACTTCTCATAGACAGCAAGACGAAGCCTTAGATATGAGTAAAAATAAATATCTAGGTACGTGATGCTATTCGCATGACTATATAAATTATCATGCATAATTCTGCAACAAAAAGCGCGTCGCGAATTCCTTTTCATTCTGGAGTAAAATGTCAAAATAATATTATGTATTTCAATTCTCCAGCATTAATTCTGCAATACTGAATTAAGTAAAATAATTTAATCTAACGGCAGTTGATAGATAATTTCACATGCATGCAATCACAGAATCGAATTTTCTTCCAAAAACTGAGATTGTTGTTAGCAGACTATATTAAGTATCATATCGTTCTACTGTTAATCGCGTCAAGTCTCAAGGAAAACAAAATCAATTTTTTCGGAAAAGTAGTTAAACCGATACATAATATATCACGAGCGAAAACAATATCTTAAAAGTCCTGGAAGATGGTGACCTGCCAGAGGATCTTGTATCGGGCACGAGGATGCGGGCTTAAGAGGTCATTTGAGCAGATACGCGCGTAACAGGCGAGCTCTTTTCAAGGGTTTTTAAAGTTAACCCGAGCGCAGATAACATAATTGAATGTAATTTTAGTAGCATAAGTGGCACTCGACTCGGCAGACGTCACGAGTACCGACTACTTCTTGCACTTGTTCGATCTCTGGCCACACTCTGTTCCTCTGTGTGTCTCAAGCACGCAAGGATTCGCGGATTACCTCCGTTTAGACTAAACCGTTTTAGATCAAGGTTACGATCGCTAACTATTTCCGAGTAAACGTTCGTGATTGATTTATTCGTGACAGATGTAGCGCTATGTGTTCCATATAGGATAGCCATAATTCTTAGTTAATCGTTTGCATCCGCTAGCACTAATATATACGCGCTGCGCTACGTATTGCACGCAAATATAATGCACCATTATATTGCGCCATAAAATAGTAATATTTTATATTTAATCAATTAAATTACTTTGTACCATATGCACGTTATGTACTACACGCAAGATAAAGATAGTTTAGCTTTGCATCCCCCTCTGTCCATTTTTTCGTAATATTCGCCCTCGTTATTGATACGAAAGTATAGAATTACGTGGTTGAATAGTGTTATCTTAGTATGAAGGTAAACAGATACTCTCCCTCGGACTGACTGCTTTGTGAAATCAATCATGATTAACAGCATTCATGATAGAATGCGTGTACGCAGAATTTTTATTTTGTATTCCTTTATAATTGTTAAAAGATAAAAACAGTTTTCAGCATTTAGGATTTAAAATTCTAATCGTTATTCACCATAACCAACAATTAATGTCTTCACCCTGGATTTAGCAAATTATTATATGTATTAAAATGTGATAAAATTGAAAATATTTTATAACTTTGCTCCTACAATTGCACACATTGCAAAGAAGAAAACGATACGAAATGATTTAGAAAAGCCTTCGATAAGTCTCGATTTACAGTAGTTTCAGAATGCGTTAATAGAAGGATAATTTATAGGAAATACTGTAGGGAAAACGTATCTGGTTTTTAAGAAACCTCTCTTTTCTTTGTATCTTTAATTTATTCAAGAATACAAATACGCAAAATATCTCTGCGAGTCTAAAAGATATTTTTAATAGCTAGCGCGTTCGCCCTCTTTCTTTCGCTGAACTCTGACCGCTATCAGGTCTTCGAGAGCCGATCTCTCCCCTTGCCAAACATTACGTGGTTCAATCATATGACAACATGCCTACGCGCGATCAGCTGTACAAAACAATAGGTATCGAGTTTATGAAAAGCATTAAGATATATAAACATGACTGGGGTATAACAAAGAAAAGCTTTTCTACAATATGTCATGTAAAATTTTATTTAGTTATCAAGATAAGTCGTGTAAAGATAGCACTAAATATAGAATAATTAACATTACGAAAGAGAAAGAGAAAGAGAGCGCCTACTCTTAAGCGAAGAATCGTCACCTGAAACCGTACGATAGTATATTGTTTGCAATGGCTCGAGGGTGAAGAGGTAGACACGAGCTGGCACCGATTCAAGGTGCACTCAGAAAATTACGAGTCCACTTTCGAGGGGAAATCTCTCCAGTCATTTTATATGATAATGGATAGTCGAAAGAATATTGTCGTTGTCGCGACAAATTGTTCTTAACCACTTATTACGGTAATAACTGAGAAAATCCTTCCCGATTTTCGCGTCCTTTTCCATCGCGACGGAGGAGTCGAAAAGTGTTTTTAGTGGTTTCGAAGGATCATCGATGTAATCGGAGTAAATCGACGCCACTTGCTCGCCTGGAACTGAACTCTCGATATAGACTCGATATAAACATCCATAGGATGTTTGACGAGCACCGAAGGATGGACGCATTAGCCGGACGAGATGGCATCTAGTCGACGTCGAAAGTGATCAAATATAGATCTCTCTAAATGCTCCGCGTCTCCTGCTGACCACCGACGATAAACATTGACGTAGGATGAGCGTTTCGAGCGCGAAATAATTATGATACTGTTGGAGAACTTCGCGAATTATTCGCGAATACTCTCAGATTTTAGAAAAATTTATCAAAATTTTTTTCTGTATTAAATTAAAATGTATAGAAGCATTTATCTCTTCTTCGAACACGATATTTTATTGATAAAATTATTACGATAAATTATTACGACTCTAGGAGAGTCATCATTTCTACACTAAAAATAACATTTTTTTACATATCGAAATATTAACTGTTTATTGACTAGATGAGGTCCATGAACTTGATGAATTACTTTATCATATTTTTGAGAAATCGTTTAAAATCGAATTAATCGAATCGTCTTCGCGAAGAAAAATGCTCGAAACAAAAATTTTAGCTTTACATCGAGATACATTTTCGAAAAGATAAAGTTTATTCGAGATTTATTATTTTCAGTTTCAAATGCGTGAAAATTTCCTCATGTTAATACGAATAAAAAGAATCTGCAAGTATACTTTAAAATATACTTAAAAATTAAAGCGGACTATTATTATATTCATCGTCAGTGATATAATTAATTTTTATTATCTTGTTTTAAAAAGTTGTACGTTATTTTTTGTTCATAATAAGGGGTATGCATCGCAAAGTAGCGGATCAAGCGCGTTGCCAAGTAGAAGAAGCTAGTCTGATCTGCAATACGATTGTACTTTAGTGCCACCGGTTAAACTTAGAGGAGAATTACCGCGGAACAGAAGCGTAAACATGTCGGAGTAGCGAGTACATGTGTTAATGTTTGTACGAGACATCAAAAGCAACGAGGTTCTCTCTCGCTCTTTCTCTCTCCGATCGTTCACCGTCTCTATGGCTGCTCACTGATGGTTACTCCGACTTTCGGGCTAAACGATTGCTTTACAGTATAGTTGCAGATTCTCGCGCAAATCCAAATATTTATCCGCAAACGAATTTGAACGGCAAGCTTGCATTATTTGAAAAATGAGACTTCACCGTTCGATATGCAAAAGCTTAAAACCTCTGTTCTTCTAATAAATTATTTACAATACTAACAATTTACATACGTTAGAATGTGTTAAGTTCTGATAAATGTAATATAAATGATAAAATTGAAATTATATTAAAGTTATGATAAAAACTTTATTTTTAAGCCTCTATTAATTTAAAGTTTACCCACACAGCAAACAATAGATCGCAATTTTATTTATGAAATGAAGTTCATTCGCCTATCTTACAGATGAGGCGGAGGACGATGCGTACGAATCGCAAAATTCAGGCCAAAGTTTGCAGAACAGAAAAAAGCGCAGCAGGGCAGCATTCTCGCACGCACAAGTCTATGAACTAGAAAGGAGATTCGCCGCTCAAAAATACCTGTCGGGTCCGGAAAGGGCAGATTTAGCGCGTGGCTTAAAATTAACGGAGACACAAGTCAAGATCTGGTTTCAGAATCGACGGTGAAATCTTTGTTTACACATTTCAATATATTCCTTGATTTAATATGAAAGTTTGGAAAAATATCAGTCTGGAAAAGTAAATTTTGTCGACTTTCTTAAAAAAATATTTCTTTCCTTTCCAATTACGATTTCATTGACTGTCGTTAATGACTTCAGGTATAAGACCAAGCGGCGCCAACAGCAGGAATTGGGCGCCCTCGTAAACTCGGGAAGCGCCAGGCGTGTGGCTGTACGCGTCCTGGTACATCCGGATGAGCATCTGAGGGGATTACCTCTTCGTGGTTCCGGACAACTTCCCGGGCAAATGTCGAGCCCGCAGATTCATCCCGCGAACAAAGCGCTCGGCGGTTTCCCGTATTATTGTCTACCGTATCACCCGCTACTCTGCCCTCCCCTACATGCCACCCATGTTCAGGTACAAAGCCCGATCACACGCGATTTCGATCCAAATCAAATTTCGAAGATCAAAGACGAGAAGTGAATGATAGACATCTCTCGAAGTACCAATAATTATTCCATGTCTAAACGAAGATGATGGTACTTCAGAGAATGATGCAAAATATTATCATTTACAGAATGATACTTTTTAGATAGAAATATTGTGAGGAGTGTTGAAAACACTTTTTTAGAAAGTTTATGATTTTGTCTGAGAAATCAATTGAAGGACTTAGGCAATATGCTCAATTATATGAAAATCATATATGTATAAAATTTTTAGAATGTTTTTATTTATTATACGACTTCGATCAAGAAGCATATTTGTATTTTTTAGAATATAGAATAAAAAAAATGTTTGAAATTTGACTATACCTATACTAAATGTTATTAATAACTTATAATACTTTTTAATAGCTTATTTGTAAAATATACTGCAATTTAACACATTATTTCTAAGTCTTTCAATTGCATTTTGATCTTCACACACTTCACATGTGCATAAAAAGTCTCTTCTTCAGAATCACGTTAACACACATAAATAACCGGATTTATCAATCATCTTATAGCTGTCTGAGATCATCGCACGCGTATTTATTATAATTCAATGGCGTTATAAAAACGATCGTGTAAATTAGTCTGTAAATAAATGTATAAAACATGAAATATTAAGTCATCTGTATATTTTCTTCTGTTATCTGAGGTATCAAACTTCAACCTTGAAAAGAAATAGAAAAATAAAATTTTTAAATCAAATTAGCCTAATAGTTTTATTAGCTTCTTATTAATCTTTTGACGTTTTTAAACTTCAAAGTTTCATATCTCGAAATGAAGAAAAATAAAGATGATGTGCACAACTATCATATTATAATATAAAACACCAAATCATCATGCTTTTTATCTTGATCGAGAGGATATTGTCTGACGTAGAAATTACGGAGCACGATTCTTAAAATGGAAATGGGAAACGTGTTCCTCAAATTACTAACGGAATATGTGCAATTAGTAGCGGAACGTGTGTAATGTAAAATGAATTAAATATATAATGCTAATTAAATTTGTTTAACATGCGCTACGCATGTATCATGTTCAAGTTCAATTTATTGTTTAAGTACAGATGCGTAAATGTCTTTAAATATATGTATATCGACCAGGATTTATCGTGAAAGTTTTCTTTTTGAAATTCCCTTCCTCCCCCAGAGTCCTTTCTCTCCATCTCGAAAAAAATACAAAGTTGCAGGTAGAAAATGGAGTTTTCTTAACGATATTGCAACTGATTTTCTCATAAGAGTTTTAATGGCTGTGTCTGGGTGGGCCCAGCAGACATCAGATATGTTTATTCAGGAGACGGAGACGAGCAGGCTTAACCGACGGACGAGAAAAAATCTAGATCTGACACTCATCTGTTGTAAATAAAAGTGTTACATTGCCCTCACCGAAACGCTTTTTACATCCCGCCGTGTACATTCTTACGAGACGGTTTCCGAGTGTCAAGGAATTAGTAGTTTTTAATTTATTTGTTTAGATTTCTTAAGTTCTAATTGCATGCATACACACAACATTAATAATCACAGTGATTTATAGAATATTTAACAAGTTATAATTAACTATATTATTTACCACTATAGCTATATTATTTACCAGCATCAATTATGCCGGATATGTAAAAAAAAACAAGATATCTCTACGATAGATACATACGATAGATATCTGTAAAGATATCTAATTGAATACTTTATAAAAAATAAGATAAATAAAGTAACAAATAATTAAAAAAATAATAATTTTGTACACGGATAGTTAAATAAATAAAAGAAATTTTAATTTTGGCAAGCAACAGGAAAGCTCTCAGATCGTCTATCATCCATTTGGTTCGTAATTCGTATTTTTGGCATTTCTGAGTATCAACAAACTATGGTCGGCATATTTTTCATGACGCAAGCCGCAAATTATTACGATGAGTTTTGCGTGGCACTAACAGCAACTGTACATCGACACAAGGCCTCGTTTAGCGCAAGAGCATTATGGCTTTACAATGTTTAGAACTGTTCTAAACGAAGCATAATGGACTGCAGAAGCGACTATGAAGTCTATACAGCCCCACTAATTTTCCGTCGCGTACGTTTAAACTATCAGCACAGATTACGGGTAGAAGTCGTCGCGTTAATTGTTGCAATCAACATATTGTTCCAATCTTTTGATACAAATAAATAGAAACTCTTTCAATAATACTACAAATCTCCGCTTAGCTTGTGAGACAAATTGTAAATAGATAAATAAAAAGTTATAAAAATAAAATAACTCAAGTACAAAACGCGTCCAATTAAATAGGTCTATTAATAAAACGGATACAATATAAAAAATTTTACTCTCGAATTTATTCTCTATTTTTCATTTTTGAAAAACTAAGATCATATTGTTAGGAAAATAATGTTATTATTGATTGGCAATGTTTAATTATTGGAGGTGAGTATTTAACTATAATGAAATCTATATTAAAACCTGAAATATATTAGTTCAGAATACAACAAACCATTTTCAATCCTTAATTCAGGAATTTGCTATTGAAGGTAACAAGCTCACAATTTGAAGCAGAAGTACATTCGTTCGAGTGCACCACTGATGGACTTGTCCCGTAAAACGAGAAAGGAACGATTTAACGCTCAATCAACCGACGAAAGCTAATTTTCATTAGCTGTTAATAGCGCAAGACCACCCTCTCCCTTGATCACCCTCTATGGCTCTACACCTTAACCCCTCGCTACACCGTTCTCCAAACGCTCGTCTTTCGTTTGTTACGAGAAAGCCTCGCGCGTTAAATGAATGGTATGGAATAGAAACTTGCGAAGTTAACGCAAAATCTATTTTGTTAAATAATAAAATATCTACTCTGTTATATATAACGCAGTTATATATAATATATATAATACATTTGAAAGTAATTTTCTGTTTGCCATCATAAAAAAGTGCTATAATAAAATATTTTAATTTTTAAACATTTTTAAGTTTAAATTAATTTAATTTTTTTGTGCATTAAAGATACTTACGTACAAATTCTTCTGTCTCTCATAATAAAAAAATATTTATTTATTACAGTTTTCTATATTTTGTAATTATTAATACTATAATTTTTGGATATTATAATGTTGAATTGTTGGATTGGCTATTGGATATATCATGTTTTTATAATTATATCATCGATTTCTCTTTTAAAGTAAATTTCCTAACACTTGGTCTTTGTTAAGAGTTTGCAAGGATTTAAATTATTTTTAAATTTCTTTAGTTCAAGAACTCGTTTCAATATTCAAAAGATAAAATTTCAAAAAAAAGCTAGAGATATTTTTTAAATATTTCTAACTAAATATTCTCTACATTTCAATGAATTTGTAGATAAGTATACCGAGATTCAGATTTACTGCAAAAAGATTATCAACGCGAGATCAATTTGAATCTCATTTAAAAAAATCATACTCAAAGAGGACAATTCAGCCGTTCGAGGCTACATACCGGCCATTATCAATTTTGCACGAACCATTTGCGTGCACGGAAAAAAATTCTGACTTTTTCAAGCGCCTGCGGTATCTCTTACAATGGATGTAAATCGAATAACCAAATTTAAAAGTATAATCCAGGCCTTTTTCAACATAAAACATGACTTGTAATATTTTACGGATCTCGTTAGATATATTTTTGAAAGAATTTCTTTGAGTCGTGGCAGCTGCATGCAACACCGCAGATGACAGATTATTAAAAGACAGATTATTAAAAGATACATTTTAACTTGCAATCGTTAAAACAAAAAAGCTGTAGAGATATAACAGGCTCTCTTAACTTTCGTAAGTAAAACAAGTGTACGATGTAAATCTGATTTCGCCACCCCCTCGAAATAAACGCAATTGCCGGTTCCAAGTTTGAGATTTCAGTCGTTACTTTCGTCTCTGTCGTCACTTTTTCCTACCTCTCTTATATACCATTCTTCCGACTTCTGACACGCGTTTCAATTGGGATGGTTGCCAAGGAAACCTAGGAGCCGGAGTGTCACATGGACTATTGAAGACGTTAAAGGGGACACCACCTCTCCATTTCGCAGAAAACATTCGAAACGCGTTAGAGACGAATATGATTTACGAATCTAACGTGAATTTTTAAATATTAAGTATCGCATATCACTTTATATTTCTAGATAAATTATATTTTCTTTTATATGTATAAGATCAAGTGTTTTAACTGATCGGAAAAATAAAGCAACTTAATAATTTTCTGTTAATAAGAAAAACTAAAACGCTTATTATAAAATTATTTAAAAATTTGGAGTGTTATTCTCACAAAAAAGATTAAAAATCTAAAATTTCAGATTAATAATAATTTTCGAATTTAACTAACGTTTCTTAAAACATGAAAACATCCTTTAGAAAAATAATAACGGAAAATAATGAATGTCTTCTTATTAAATCGGAAGTAGGATAAAATTATATTTTATTAACTTTTTTTAGTTCAGCATGCGTTCTTATATTTAGTCTCATATGTGCGAAAATATTTCTTTTTCTCGATCATCGATGCCTGCTCTACTTTGTGCAGGATTTGCGGAGATGGGAGAAAATCAGCCCGAGTACATCGCGCGGATCATCAAGCGAGTAACGACGCTTGAAGTCTACCAAGAAGAACTTATCGAGCGAACTACGGAGGGAACCGTTTCCTCCGCTTTTCCGGCATTTCAAAGAAGCAATTTAGTGATTTTTCGTGGCAAAGCGCCGTTGAGGAAAATTGGCGTACGAGCGGCCAATCAGCGGTGTTTCATGCAGCCGCCACGACTCAAAGAAATTCTTTCAAATATTTCATAGGTTTCTCGTACTTACGAACTACGAGGACAGCTTACTGCCACTACCTTCACCAGCGACTTTCTTTGTATTCTGAAAATAAAAAGAAACATTATTTATGTTAATTCAATCTCGATATCACAAGTTATATATTAAGTGTAATGTCACGTGTAATTTAATTGCATAGATATAAAAGACACAGAGCAGTTAATACATTTTATAAAGAAAATATAAACTATAAAAATGTAAAATAATGAATAAAATTTAAAACAATGATAAACAATCATTGAGAACAACCCTCGCCAATATTTCATTGATTTAAACGTATAACATGTAATGTTCCTTGAAAAGAAATAAGACTTATATATTAAAAAGAAATATATATACCTAGTACCTAGTATATGTTTAATGTTATTAAATATGTATATAGAGATAAATATTTTATAACATTTGTATATATAGAGATATATATTTTAACATTTTGGAAATATCTTCTGTAACAAAATATAGAGTGCAGGACATGTCAATAGTAAAAAGTGTCGACTGAGAATGACTGTTTCATAGGTTGGTAAATCAGATATTTAGGCTTGTGAGTTTCTGAGGGAGGCGATTTCACATCCCCTGATCTCTCCAGCGTTCTAGTGCAAGCGACAAACGGTTATAGTTTCACGCACGGTAAAGCAGAATTCTCTACGACAATAAACGCATATTTCTTTTTTAAATAAATTGCTCACAATTATAACTTTAGATAAATTTCGTAAAAAGACGTCATTCAATTCAATAATTTCGCTATACGTTTATAAATAATTATTAAAGTAAAGGCTGATTGTGAATGTAGAAGTAAGCATTTTCAAAGAAATAATTTTATATTTCTAGTAACTTTAACAATAATTTTTTAATAGTTGTATAGTTAGAAAATACCTAAAAATTGCAAAAAAAAAGCAATATTTCAGATTACTAGATAAATATGTCATTCTTTTTAACTTTTAATCTGTTTCAATTAATAAATCAGCAATATTCAGAATAAAGTAAACACAATTTGATTTTTAATACAAAATTAGATATTTATGTTAATGTTTCGTATCTTATGGTCAACTTTATTAATTATATTAATACAAAATGCAACAAGTAGGTTTTCCTGTTTCGCAACCCTTTTCTAATTTTTTAATGTCGAGATGATTAATGTGATCTGTATGTAAAAAAAAAACCCCCCATTTATAACTAAAGTACAAATCTGATTTGTAGACATTGGCTCTTTTATGCATATGCTCATCTATTTGCACAGCGTCGCGTGCTTTCTCTCTTGGGACTTCGCGCAAACGTTCGTCGCGGTCCCCCTTTGGCTTACAAGCAAATAGGATCAAATTTCTATGTTGAACGTTTCGTGATTGATTATCTGAATACATGATATCGTAATGGAACCGTGCTGATCACAGGACATAGATATACGGTGCATGTGGAGTGATGCATTGATGCATCGACGTTATAAGTTTGAGAAATGCGAGAAACACATTTGATGCTCAAAAGGATTAGTTTATTTAACCTCCAAAAATTAACAACAATCTAATTCTGAATACATGGCACGAGAATTAAATGATTCAATAAGAAAATTAACCAACTTCTACTTTCGTGTTTTCCGATGAAAGTTTCATCGAAATCTTTATCTCTTTTATGGTACATAAATTTTTTATCTTTTTCGTGTAGACAACATACATCGATGAGACGATCGTACGGATTAATTTAGCTCCCCAAATTGGAACCCCTATCGCAAGTGCGGCTATATAATAGGTGGATGTCTGGAACGGGATTGTGGTGCAGGTTGCATTTCGTTTAGGTAGATACAATGCGGCCACGTGAGTCTTATAAAATTAACAGTGACATTCTTATCGGCTCGTTCCCATGGCTCTTTATGGCACCAGTAGCACCATGAACGCGATTACACTGATGTAAATCGTCTATGTGGGCAGCACTTGACTGCCAGATGACCCGTCGTGTTCGCGCGATAACCCAAAAGGCGCCCATGGCTTCGCTCAAGCTGTCAGAACTTACCTATTTATAAATGCCATTTCGCCATATTTCCGTATCGAACCGCGAACTCACAAGAGGCATCTGGATCAAATTTAATTCGGCGGAAATCGACATCGATCGTAAATATACGAGGTATTCAAGTAAATGCATTAGTAGCAAATACGTCACGTAAATAACATGCGTTTGATTTCTTATAATAACAATTATAATAATAACAATTTTATTAAGTAATGATAATATAACAGTAGAGAATAAAAGAAAACAGTAGAAAATAATGTAATTGCAAACAAAGCCGAGGTAGCAGTTGATGATTCGATGCCGAAATTTAATAAACGTTGAATTCTTTAAAATCATTATTTCCTCATGGTATACTTATGTCAATCGATAAACTTGATTGCGAAATATATTTTGCTTAATATAAAGATTACATTTTTTAAAACAAGATAACAGTTTAATCTGTTACTAAATATATGATTTTAAACCTTGTGTTATCTTCTTACTTATAAATAATTATAAAAAAGAAATTAATTATTCTAAAATTAGCCCCATGTCAAATGTAAAACTTTATTTAAGAGTCAAGATAAAATAATTCTCTATAAGTGTAGTACAGGAAAAATACAATACTTTCACATATTTGTGTTACATGTTTAATAGAAAACTGAACATTTCTCGTAACTTGACAATATACACAATTCTGTTCCTATTCAGCAAAATACCATCTGAACGAAATTTATTGCACAACTAGCGTCTGCACTTGAAAGTCAGAGGAAAAAACTTTCCGAGGCACATAACATACGCGGAAAAGTGCTCGATGTTTCCGCAAAGGCCACTTGAAGCAATTTCCGCCCCCTTGCACGCCGCGTTATTATTTCAAAAAGGGAAATCCTTAGCTAACTAAAAAACAGCTGCCAATATCGTAAGCTTATTCTTTAGTGTATTTCTAACTTAGCGTTACTCGTTTATGTATATGTATAATAATTAAAGAATACATCTTTGATTAATTTCTTTGGTGTATTATTTCTTTTTTCAACGTTAGTTATCCTTTGCTAAGAATCAGCAATTTAATTTAACGTCGAATTATTAACCTAATGTTTTCTAACTTCTTAGATAAATGATATAAAAAATTGATGAATATCTCACCCATTTATGTTACGTGCGTAAAAAATATCGTATACATAATATAAAAAGATAAAAATATAATCCATCTCGGGAAATCCATTCTCGGGAGTTTAATTATTTTGTTATCAATCATCATCGTATCGATTCTAAATTAATCAATAATCGACATTGATAATTAGATTGATAATAAAATTTAAATATTTATTGATAAATGTAAAATTCTTTCTAGGAGCACCTAATTAATTGGCTATTTGAAAGAATTCAAGTGATGACTTAATTAGTTGCTAAATCTAAATTGTTTTTATCAACAGAATCACTGTAGATCCGAAGACATAAACTGTAATGCGATTTTAATTATTTAAAATTTTCACATCAGATAATTCTCTTTCGAGTGCACCTACCACAATCGCTGCAGATTTTGATCCATAGGTACCTGCTCCATATAATTCACATACTGCATTTGGTAATTG
Organism: Temnothorax nylanderi; assembly: GCF_030848795.1. Taxonomy (NCBI): domain Eukaryota; kingdom Metazoa; phylum Arthropoda; class Insecta; order Hymenoptera; family Formicidae; genus Temnothorax; species Temnothorax nylanderi. The sequence goes on along the minus strand of NW_027249068.1, from coordinate 1,489,894 downwards.
GTGGGAGCAATGTAATTTGAAAACCCATACTCGCCATTAGAGACATTAGAGACATCCATAGACATCCGCCTATCAGTCATAAGCTGTTTGTTGTCGGGCTGAACAGTTTTCGGGTCTGGATATGACACGGTTTCGTTGACGTTCGCGCATGTCTTAAATTCCGTCTTGATTAATCGATTGCAATCGTGCACATTCGGCGGAGCTTCCGTCACGAAATTGTTCCTGTATTCTGGAACGTGCTGCCTGTCCGGCATGTCGTTAAGGCTTGATCTTCCGGGCATCTCTGAATTTATTTCCGATTTGTATTCCGGGCTAATATTGGAGTCAATCCTCACTTCGTTTGAGTTGGACCTAAAGTCCGGACTGAGACGAATATCGTTTGTCCTAAAGTCCGTTTGTATCGGAGCGCTTAGATCCGATCGGATATTCGGCCAGTAAGATGCGTTGTAGGACTCTTGTACATTGGGTTTGCCATCCTTGATGAGGATCGGCACGGCGATCTTTTTCAACGGTTGATTCTTCATGTTCTGTGCCTGCAGTTTCTCGGCGTCCTCGATCCGGGCGCGCTTGTTCTTATATCGCCGATTCTGGAACCAAATCTTTACTTGAGTGCTGGTTAACTTCAGGGTCTGGGCTAACATTTCTCTCTCAGGTGCGCTCAGATATCTCTGCTGCTTGAATCGCTGCTCCAGTTCATAAACTTGTGTCTGCGAAGTGGATTATGGGGTTATTTATAATTTAGCGTTTTGCGCTAATTTATTTTTAATATTTTATTTTAAGCGTAATGTCTATGATTTTTTACAAAAAATAATTTTAAATTGAAATTAAGCCTGTAAATAAAATCATTTTTATAAAATCATTTTACTAAATTCCTATCCAAATAAAATCGAACAATTTTAAGTTATCTATTAAACGTAAAAAAATCAAACCTACTTGCGAGAACAACACTCGTGGCTTCCGCTTCGTTCTTTTACCAGATTGGCTTTTGCGCAGTTCTGTTTTGCTGGACGTAACAATATTGCCTAAAAATAATTTACATAGATATTATTTTATCAGAGAATTTATTACTAAATTTTTATCAATAAAGCTAAATAAAGGAACTATAAAACATTTGAGAAGTAATTCTAGCAAAGCATATTTCAGGAGCAATTCTTAAATTGATAATATAATTTCTAAAACTTAAAAATTAATTTTATTTTTTTCATAATTCATCCTTTAACACAATATTTGTTTCTTATAAATTAGCACTATGTAATGATAGAAAAAATAGAAAAAATGCAAGTATTTACTGCAACAATTTGTAAAGAAACCATGATATGGAAAATCTTATCTGTAAATCATTTTTCATTACTTTCGTGTAATAAAGATCACCATAAAGCACAAGAATGAGAGACAAATCTTAATATATATAGTTTCATGTTATATAATTATTATTGAATAATTACAAATCATGAAAAAATGACACATTTTTAAATCAAACTTATATATATAAAGTAAAGGGATACTTACCATCTTCAGTAATAGAAGTCTCTTGATACGGCGGTACCACCTGACTCAATTGGTGAACATGGTTGAGATCCGAGTAATGTTGATAGCTAGGCATCGGTTGATCCTTAAATTTGTCCATTTCCCAATTATTTTCTGGGACAACGTTGTATGAATAATACTCTTGATGCACATGTTGTTGAGCTTGATTTTGATGATGCGCGTAACAATCCATGACGCCGAGCTGCTGATCTTCACTGAGAATATCACGAACGCTGAACGGAGTCGACACCGAAGAGGACAACATTCTAAAGCATTTTTCGATTTTTAATCGAGTCACTCGTGGTGTCGAATGTCACTTTGTCAGAAAAAATTCTCGACGCATTGTATTTCTTCTTAAACAAATCTCGTCTTTTTAAGTCAGCAACTGAAGTTTCACTTTGCAGAGCTTGGAAACTCGCTACACCATCGCGATTCAATTGTTTAATCGTATTCTGATTATTTCTTTAAATTTTAATTTAATAAATGTTCAAATTAGTCTCTCTCTCTCTCTCTTCGTGGAAATCTTGATAGCTTCGTTAACTGTCAAACTTGATTGCAAATTCATATATTTATCAAGAGTCAAATTCACGCACAGAAATCTTGATAGTGCGCTCACGTTGTAAACTGTCAATTTAATTACGAAGCCGCGAAGAGACTTCCAAATTTGTACGTGGAAGTCTTAAAAATTCGTTCGTGATCTTATCAACCGTCAAAATTTGATATCAGCACACGACAAGACAAACACGTCACTGCGTCCAACGGTACATACAGTATCTGTAAAATTAGCGAGAGCAGCGAATAGTCGTTTATCGATGCACTATCCCTGTTTCGGGGGATGGTCACGGTTGAGTGGTCGGGTCGGAGGGCAGACGTATAATGTGACTTGGTCTTGCAAGGGAGTCAAGTGTTGGTCCCGTCGCACAGGAACGTCATGGCTATAATACACTGATGTGAGTGTGAGGATGCGTTGGTGTACGACTGAAGATTTTCACTACCACAGTTAAGTACAATTTTAACGGTAACTCTATGTATTGAAATTTTTACGGAATAATTCATTGGAAAATATATCATTATTTTAAATTACGTAAATGTTGTAATAATATTTCTGGATTAACATTAGAAGATATTAATTCTTCAAGTGACTTTTAAATATACATATGTACATTAGAATAAATCTTATAAGACGAATAATAAGAATTATTATAAATGTTTTAGATACCACAGACTTTTAATTCAACAGTGATTTAGGATTATTACTAAAATTTTAAATAAATAAATTTTTGAACAGCTTTTTATAATTTTTCACAATTGTGTGATACGGAATATAAATACAGATTTAAATTTTATATAAATTTATATTTTTTTTAAATCACGAAACATTTTAAATCAAAATTGATTATTATTCAAGCAGTTGAATCAACTTTAATTGGCTGATTAAAAAACGTTGAGCCTTCAATTCTTCTTGACAGAAATCGTATAAAAATCACAATCGAAATGAGGGCAACGACTGCAACGTATAATAATTATTGACCTCGGAAGTGTCTGAATAATTGAGAAGACAGCAAAATATCTTTTTGCGTCGCGACAGCCATAGTCGTTGGTAACGCAAGGCGGAGGAGAGTACGAAAGACCCGCCTATACGAGGCGAATCCGACCAATCGAAACATGCTGCGAGTCGTGTTTCTAAAAGCAACGATTAAACGATCATTTGCGCAATACGTTCCCTCTCATTCTCCCTCGATTAATCATCATCGTTTTTCCTGGAAGCAGCGCGCAGTGTAATTAATTGGTATTTTTTCTCGACCATCGTGCATGCCCTCGGATAGCCATAAAGCTCATTGCAAATTAATAATTATAACAAAGATCAAAATAGAATTCAATAGAATAAATGTAATATGTGTCATATTTCATTGCACAAACGGAAAAGTCAAATAAATTTTATAAAATAAATAACTCATAAAAACAATGTCTCTTTCTTTAATTTGTCTAAATTTGCTGCTTTTGGTAAAATTTAAAAAAATATAGATTTGCGATATAGCCGCGGATCTCAATTAATATAGCATTTACTCTATATAGCGTTTCTTCTAATTGAACTAAATTGAGCTAAAAGAAGACTTTATAATTAATGATCAAATAAGAAATATTTATTGAATAATATCCCAAATAACAGTAAATAACTAAAAATAAGGTAAATGTTTTAAAAAAGTATAGAGAAATTTATTCTCTGTGAATGCTCTCCGTCGGCAATTGTCAACACTAAGCAACGGAAGACTCAAATTAATGTGATTTCTGTTTGAAACAGAAAACGTGAAACGACCCACCGTCTAGACATCCAGATACATGCAATTGTCTGACCCACTCACTCGGGAAAACGACAAAAGTCACGATGCGCTCGAGCGCGGAAATGCATAGTCTGACCTCTTCAATAGAGAGCATCCTCATCTGCAGTCTTACAGTCTGCAAGCTCGAATATGCAGACAACGTTAAACAGTGCGTTTTTCAGATTTTCGCTGTTTTTGTGTCTTAAAGAGTTTTCTTTTACAGGTGACAATATTAATAGAGGTATATTTGTTATTCGTTCAATATAACGCTTGTATCTTTAGCATTTAGAAGTTGAATGCACAGGTTAACATTTAATTCACGGATCTTTCTTAAATACGCACATAAAACATATTAACAATTTACAATAATATAAATTTCAAAATCAAAGAAATTAATCTCATTAATCAATATTATTCAAATATCTGATAAAGCGATATCCTAATTATGTTGTTGTTTAGGTATATTAAAAACCTACGAAGAAGGAAAACTTTATACGATAATTATATTGTTGACACCAACTGAGGCACTTTCTTTTGCGTAAATGGGCCGAAAACCATATTAGCTTTTCTCAGGTTCCACCTGTAAGATTATCTTCCGACCCATTACAGTAACGTTCATCTGGCATTGTCTTAGTAATGTGTAGCAGTCATCGATAGTGGTAAGAAAAAGAGCAGATTCCGAAAATGCTTACGATAATTATATTGTTGACACCGACTGAGGCACTTTCCTTTGCGTAATGGGCCGGAACCCACATTAGCTTTTCTCAGGTTCCACCTGTAAGATTTTCTTCCGGTCTATTACAGTAACGTTCATCTGGCATTGTCTAGTAATGTGTAGCAGTCATCGATAGTGGTAAGAAAAAGAGCAGATTCCGAAAATGCAGACGGCTCACCATGGGCGGCATGAGACCCCCCACGTGCTTGGCCAATACACGCCACCGTGCGAGATTTTTCTATAAACTATACACGGATAGGGCATCCGAGGCCGCATGCGGCTATTTAGATGCGAGACGACAGCACAAAGGGCCCATTTATGCGGCAACACGGACGGGTCCGTCTTGCAACTGGACACCGCATTATATGCCGAGATCTCTTTTCACGACCTCAGTTTAGCGTGCGAGAAATCAAAGTGCAACGATTCTGCTTATTTTGGATACCTGATTATTCGGTTGTCAATTCCAATGTATCATAGAATAACGTAAATTTAAATAATGCAAATATCTCGTAGCATTCTCTTGATCAAGCTAACGCAATTAAGACCCAGAATTCCGTGGTAATTAAATTTTACCTTACAGTGATAGTCAATATATTTTCAAAATGTTATATGTATAAATAATCGTATTTGATACACCGAGTTTTTACAACGCCAAAGTTATGATTTTGCATTACGAAAGATATATTCCCGAGGACACTCGTTGTTCGTTTTACCAAGGAACAACGTTATCGTTATCTGTAGCCGAACGAAAAACAAGCGAAAGTTAGTTAATAGATTCGTGAGGACGCTCACACGGCGCGGCGCCTCCGCAGGACTTTCCAGACGCCGGCGCTTCTTTCCCACAGTTAAGAAGGCGCCTGCCTTGCTATCTTTTGGCGCCTACCACGCATGAAGCTCAACGTATGTCCACGCACGCGCCGCGCTCTTGTGCGTGTATATATAATTACACGCGTGACTAACAGGGCGCATTAATAAGATCGCGTCAGTTAACAAGAAAACTTTATGGGAATAACCGTTTTATGATATTCTTTATATTGACGTTCTTCGCGTGACACTTGATTATTCTTTTCATTTTTGACTTACGTCACATAATTTTCACTATGGTGGCTATTTTAAAGAATCGCTATGTGACATACTTCAAAAATATCGATACAAGTACAATCCGTTTAGATAAAAATATTAAAAATTAGCGATGCAAAATAAAATAAAAAATAATGTAGTAAAATTCTAAAATTGTGATGTCTTTTTTAAAATATAGAATATAATCACTTAAACATTCAGTTTAATTTTTTATATTCTGTACCATTTAACGAAACATATAAAAACGAAATAGCTAAACAAATTTAATATAACAATATTTTATTTTTAAAATGATTTCTAACGATACAGATTTGATCAATCTTTCGATTTTAGAAACAATTGCATTTAAAATACGGGGATCAAGTATATAAATATATAGAAATATATACATATATGTATATATAAATTATGACAGCAAGATATGTATGTGTATGTCTAAATGCGCTGCATCAAGTTCGAGTTTCGAGGGGGCGATTTTTCGAATTCCAGCCACGGGTGCGTCAAGGGTTCCGGGCGCCTCTAGAAGCGCGTCTGGATTATGTTAGTTTCGACTCGTCGAAGTCGCGCAGTCGAAAAGGGCCGAGGAGGATTTCTCCTCCTCCTGTTACCCGGGGAAAAATGCATTGTTTTGTTTGTGCTTTAACTCCGTTACCCGAGAGAGTCCCGATACTGACAGCAAAATCACCCTGTCGAAATTATGACACGCTCCTCCTCTGTTCCGTGTCAGATGTCACGCTAACGGGACAATTAGCTTTCAATTCTCGGTAATCAAAGTGTCATTCTTCAAAATCATGTTCCTGATGGGAAACCCGGAGCTTAATTCGAAAACAAGGATTGTGGGATAACTCTTCGACATTTAAAACTGATCCGAAGGCATATTCTTCAGATTGTATAAACCGTTGACACATAATGTGTCACACTATTTTTTAACTATTATTTTCATACAAATTTATTGCAATAATTTTTAATTATTTTAAAAAATTACAAAAAAAATCAATATTCTGAGATTATTTGTTTGTTTATTATTACACTTGCTTATTGTTTAATCATTTGTCCGTAAAATTGTAATTAGGATATGTTAATCCTTTTATCGAATTTTAAAGTGCTCTGTGATTAAGGGAGAACATCGTGGGAAAACGATGGCTCTCTTGTAAAGGATAACCAGTCCTTTTCTTATCTCCAAGATTATTATGTCAACAAACTTAATTTTTGCTTATAATGTTTTTCTTTTTATACGAATTTACAAGTTTTTTTTTAGACCAATAAATGTTTAGCTTCTTATTATTATTGTGAATTTGAATTTATCTAAAACGGTTTAAAAATTTTTATTATTTTATAATAAGTTTAATAATGCATAAATAAATAAACCAGGATATAAGATTTATCGCAGCATAGCAATACACACAATTCTTTTTAATAAATTACACATCAAAATTAAGAGAGCATTTTGAAATCGGAAATCTTTAAAAGAATAGTGATTTCAACTTTATTAACAATATTAACATATGTATTTTTTATATAAAAATTCTCTAACAAGAATAATCTCTACTAACTTATCAATTCACAAAAAATAAATAATCTTTATAACATATTTCCTTCCTGTTTCTAAGTTAAATTATATTACATATGTATATATGTACATGATACATTTTAACATACCCTTTTTTATATACTTTTTTAGTAGATAAACAAATATAACATATAGAATGACATGAAAATTAGCGATGTAATAAGAAGAGTACCTATTCGAGCCATCGGTAAAGTATCGATAGTAAAAGTGTTGGTAACTTGTTATTGATTCTAGGTAGATCTCTTTTGAAAACTGATAACTTCATTGTTATTAAAATATTGCAAATGCGAATTTAAATGTAAAATGTTGAAGTCAGTATCAATAAATAATTAAAATTAAGAGAGAAAGTATTAAACTCCTTTTGTATACACACAAATATCAATGTAGATCCAAAAATATAGGTTTAAAAATTATTAAAATTTCTTCATGAGACATTTCTTTATTAAGTTATAAACATAATATTTTTGTAATTTTATACCAAGATATAGTAAATTTTCTGCAGTTGATATACCTTCTGTACTTTCCATGTTACCAACGTTAGATATGTTCAACAGATCGGTAATATATATAAATTAAATTAAAAATGTTTTTTTCCTTTATACATTCTTTGGCATACATATAATTTATGAATATATTCTAAAAATATTTTACAAGCACCTGTGTAAATTTTGCGTTTCTAAAGGAGAAGATAAGTCGTTTACTGAAAGAACAGTACTCATCTCCGTAGGCAGATGGCATATATTACCATCTTTTATCGCGTAAGACATTCTGTAATTCAATATTACAAACTATTTTGCAAATATCTATACAGTTTTCATAAATCTATAACATATAGTTACACGTTTTAGGCTGTTTTAAAAATAATTAATTTTTTCTATTCAATGATTAAGTAAATAGCTGTGCTTTTCCAATTTCAAGATTATTCATATATATATTCTCTAGTACTATTAATATTAATAATTTTCGCTTAATGAGTACTTATCATTGTGTACTCTAAAATTAAAAGCGATATGCGTATACCACCGTAAAATCAAGAACCTGTACTCGATTTAGAACTACCTAAAATTACACTCAATTGCTCTGGGAAAAGATAAAAGTCATACGATTAAATCCAATCTAACGTCAAGCGAAGAACAAACCAAATTACACGCCGTAAACTTTAATTAAGATTTGCCGAGCTCCCTCCACGTGCGTAATGGCGAGCTCTCGGCGCCGCAAATTTCTCAGCCGCGGCTTTAATTATTCTTTAGGGCCACATTCATCTGCTAACGTGCAGAGCGCGAGGGAAGGAAGCAGTATGAGAAAGAGCGAGAATTTTAATCTGATATCCACCTTTCCTCTTCCTGTCGCGCCGTTCGATCGTTTTTTCTTTTTTTTTTACCGACGATCTTTCTCGTGCCTATTTTTCATGATTTATGATCCTCGGAAATACGGTTCCGACTTCTTCTTGCTACATCAGGGCCGAATAGACGAAACGAGCGCCGTACTAATTTTGTAATATTAGGCGGTCGCCGTTGAAAATTCATTAACGTCCGATAGCGCGGCCAATTGAGATATCGACTTTTCTGATGGAGACTGCTTTCTGTCAGCCGGAGCATAGGTCGGTCGTTTCTCTTTTCGATAATGTCCGCTTATTGAATTTCTCGAAATCCGAGTTCCTTATTTATGGGACGTACCCTTCCGACGGGATCCGATTTTGTACCCATATCGCGCGTTCGTTGTTTTAGATTAGCTACGAGCGGGAACATATTTCTCCTCGGTCTGGCATTTCGCTGATCAATAATGCAGTCAGTTTCCATCAGATTTGTATTAAAGATCAAGGAAGAGAATTACGAGACCGATTAGTTACTGTGCTTTAAGATAACTTTATCTACGCTTTTATATTTATGACACTACAAATAAATCAAATAAAATGGAATTTTCTATTAACGAATTTTTTATTGCGTATATAGACTAGTATTTTTAAAATTTATAAATACTAATAGCTATTTCGCAACATTTCCAAAAAGCCAGTTACTAATTTTTATCAATATTTATTTCGCATTTCTTGATGTAGTTCCGCTATTTGTCTTTGCAGAAATTGCATTACTGTCTTGACGAAATACTTCAATTAGCCAAAAATTACGTCTTAATTATTAATATAAGGCAATATTGATATATCCGTCGCGATATGGCTTTCATAACATTGATTAAGAGACAGAGTTCGATGAAATCTTGAAGGGAACGCTGCCTCTACGAAAAGACAGATCATCGAACATATCTTGTAGCCAAATTCCTGACGAGAAAGACGAGCGCCCCTCTCGGCATCGTCATTATCTCGATATCTCAGCTGGTAGCATCCGTAAGTTTTTTTTTACTTTGGACAGCGTGTGCTGAGGTGCACTAGGGGGTATTGCCCAGGGTGGTCCAATTTGTCTGTCGGTTCGATATTGTTACGAGCTCATCTTTAATAATATAGCCTCGAGCGCTATCGTCGTTTAAGCTTTCGGAACGAGCGGCTGTTTTGATCGGTCACTTCACGTGTGCTCGATGAACGTTTTCCAAACTATGTATAGCTTTATGTGTAAAAACATGACGTAAAGAAGCTAACATTGTATATTATTTTATATATATAAAATAATGTAAAAAGTATATAAAAGAATTCGTATACTTTGATTATTGATATATATTTGAATTTATCTGGAGCAGCTACATTATAAATTTCAATGTTTATAATAAGTTTAATGATAAATAAAAAGCCAAATATCAAATTAATTGTAATGTTGCAATAATTATTCGAAGACAGAATGTGTGTAATTAAGATTCATCGAGGCGTAAGATTTGACTTGCTCTTTCGTCAGACATACCAATTTGTTGTTTTCAGAGGAAGATATGACCTGCGATGCAGTTCGAAAGGCTTGGGACGAGATTACGTAAATACGGATATCGGTTGAGAAAAACGAAAGAGAGGAAAGAGTGAGGGGAGGCTGCGTTTATGTCTCGGCTGTAAACGCGATAGTGGCTTATCTAAATAGTTTAGACGTAAATTACACAAGCGGGAATAACGTTTATGTTTTATCACTAGCCAGACCCGAGACCGTATCTGTTGGTCGGCTCTGTTAACTGCGAGTCTCATTTTTTCCTTCTTCATCCCTGATCTTCTCCTCCCGTCTCTCTTCACCCGTTCCATTCTGCTTGTCGCTGCATTTTCTACTCTTCCTTTTTTTCACCAGCTCGAACGTTACAAATTGCTTATCGTCTCTAAGCTGGCAGCTTGCTGGACCGCCTTATCATCTCGTCGGAGTTCTCATACAAGCATAGTTTTCGAATCGTTAATTTCATTCGTTAATGAAAGACTCTTTTCTTCAGAGTTTCATTGGAAAACTTTGTTCTACGTATCTCAATACTTACATTAACTATATATATAACTACACATATTCTCTATTTTTGTAAAGCCCGAATAATATGATAGATATTTAAGTAATCATATCTTGGAGTTATTTAAAAATAGAAGAGACAATGAAGGACATAAATAGATATCTCTGATTAATGATATTCACATATCAAAAGATTTTTCTGTTTTAACATGGTTTAATCGTAAATTAATCATTTAAATGTTACTATATTGTATATATTTAGGTACTGTATTGAATATAAAATGTTTGTGTATAACTTTTTCATTTTTTATCTGAAAACTTTTCTCTCTCTCTAGAAATCTCTCTTTAGAAATTATTTCTCACTTCAATTAGGTGCATTATGTGAATTAAAATGTCGCCATCATCATGATAAGTATCGTATAAAAAAAGGAGCGATCTACGGATAAAAGACGCGAAGAAAGCTCAAAAGAAAAGAGCGAGATGGACAGCAAAACTATACGGTTTACTAATGGCTTTTAGACTGAATCTTACTTCTGGGGTCCAGACTGCGAGTAGTGGGACGTGAAAACATCTCCATTCCGTGGGTCACAGGGCTGCGGTAGAATTCATAAGAGAATAATGTTCGCTGCTCGAAAATTAATTTAATTTGTACGGAAGAGAGGACGGAGAGGGGGAGGAGAGCCGAGGGAATGCCGACGAAACGGCGGAGAGAGACGGGGACGAAGATGGAGAAGGACAAAGGGAACGTAGGATGGTCTGGCACAAGACCGCAGGTTAGAATACTCTTTAGCGGTTGGGAGGGGGAGGATGGTACCCCGCTGGGTAAAATATAGCGGGCCAGTTCCTTCGAAAGGCGCTGGTCTGTCTCCACCGTGGACTCCTTAGCGGGGCACTGAAACTTTACCTCCCATAATTGATACGAATGTCTTTTCGGCCCGTGCTCGAACATCGCACGGCTATTTAGTCGCCGAGAGGAGTCTTTGGGCCCCAAGACCCCGCTGACCGATCTGCTACGTCAATTATCAACGCATATCTTCGGCACGGTGCCGCAAAACAGTGTGACGCGCGACGCGGTATCGATAACTCGGATCGATTCTAAGCTCCGTTTGTTGCCTATTAGAAATCTTTTATTTTTGTATTATTATTATTAGAAAATTTAGACTTTACTTAGAAAAGCTATGTCAAACTCATTTCTATTCCACATGTAAAACACTCTTATCACCACGAATAGCCTTTCAACTTGTCGCTTGATCGAGTAGAGATAGAACAACACGTCCAGGGTGTGTACCATAACCGAGGCTCTTCTCTTACTCCCTCTCCGAGACTCATTAAGCATGGTAATGCTCGTTCACCTTGCAGACGCTGTTCGGTAGGTACCTACTAATTACCCGAGACTACCACTGCTGTTAATCGGAAGCCACGGGATCGGCGATTTCGATCCCGCCGCTGTGCGCGATCGCCTAATTAATTCTTCTTCGAATGTGTGCGCAAATCCAGTAAGACTGCGAGTTATCTATATATTCGCGTGAAAGATCAGAGCAAAGCAAACCGAGATATATTCGTGAGAAAGTTTAAAGTGCTCGAACGATTCGAATAGTGATATAAATCAATAAAAATAAAAATTCCATATGCATTACTTTCCGCATGTAAATAAAATTCAAGATTTTTATCCTGCTTTTTATTAGTATATCTTAATAAAAACTTCCAATCTTGTGCCTTATGTTTCAATAATTTAATCAGTTAACCCAATAATATCTTCGTCTGTCGTGCGATTTTATATATCAACTTATTGTTAAGTAAAATATAACAGCTGTTAAATAACTGAAATTTACATTTTGATTTTATCAAACATTCTAATTGTAATATATTTACGATTAATTATATCACTATCAAATGATTCGACGTAGCGCCGACTCGCCACATTTCGTTTCTCAGAAACGGCGAAGAACAACAGGCGCATCGATATAGGGCGAAGGGAGACACGTTAAATTTAAGATCGGCGGAGGGGTGGTAAAGACAGCGCATATAACAACCACCGAAGACGGAGGATCGGAGAGATTACGATCTAAGTATCCCCAGAAACAAATGCCGAATGCAACTCGCCCATTGCCGGGGTCTTTGTCGGCTCTTCGAGCGGTGCCCTGTTACCGGTACCAACACCTGCACGATCGTATGCGTCGCCTGTCATAGAGACCGCAGTTATTGATTGCTCACCGCGAGAAAGCGACGCAAAATCACGGCCTACTCCTCCACAACTTGGACTCTTTCACTCAACGATCTCGTCCTCTCTTTCTTCATTTCTATATTTCATTCCGCAAGCCTTTCTTCTTGTTATTAGAAAGTTGCCTTTCAATATTATTGCAAAAAGAGCCCTTCATTTTTTATTCTATATATTTTATTATAAATTTTTTAGTATTCCCTTCTCTAGGTTTCTTATAGCTGATAAGATTCAATAAATACAAAATTCAGTTAATGTATTTTAATATCTAAATATGTAAATTTTGGTAATTATTCGAAAACATGCAACGTTAAAGAGATTATTAAATGAATATTTTAGAAGAATATGTAATTCCTTTTCGTATTTATTTAACATCTTAATTGCCTAGTTAATTCTCTTATTTTTAAGAGCATCATATAAAAAAAAAGATTTAAAAATGTATTCTCAGCAGTACTTATTTATTTCATAGATTAGCGCGTATGTTATTACTTCAAACTCTTTATTTCTCTACAAATTTGCGTGCCATTTATTTTCGACGCTTTCAATTTGAGTGCGAGCAGGTGTCATATTGATCTGAGTTTTGCCGGGATCACATTCGCTCTTGGAGTTTACTATTCTAGCCAAAGAAAATTGGAGCTAAACGTCACAGTGGTGCGAACATAAGCGCCTTTATGACACTCAAGTGACTCTCCTTTGAGCGCTTTGAGTAGCTTTTTTACGGTCGATTAAGAGGTTACCGATGAATACAAGACGCAGGTGAGTCCCTTCGACGAGACTCACCGCCACGATGACATAACTTCGCTCTGCTTGTCCGAGATCGCTTTGTGTCTTGTCAAGATGGCCGAAACAGCGCACTAAAGCCTGAGGATCCTGAGAAATTCTAGATCGGGACGGGACGTCGACGAGGGCTTAATAAAATCATATACAGAACATTTCTCCACGTGGGAGTCGGTTGAGAAATTTTCCAGATGACCGCTCGCGACGCGACGGATCAGTTCGCTCCTACGCGGAATCATCGAACAGGTAAGAGGTGAAGAAGGGAGGAACCTAGCTTATACAATAGATCAGCCACCCTTTGGAAGAAAAATCGCTTTTTAACTCGGATCTGACCTACCTTCCACTCCCGACGAGCCAACGACGTTTATTTCGAACCGGAGTAATTTGTGTTTTCTATCTCGCACTGGGGGGTGTGGCGGAAAAATTAAACTTTCCTCAGAGATTTCAGCGGATTAGTAACCGACGCGGAGTCGTTTGTCATCGTTAAAATAATTTCCTTTGCTATCTATGCCGGTGGGAGAAATACAGGTATCATTCGTGAGAGGATCGTGAGCCTATAACAGCAACGCGACGTTCTATGATGGTTTATAGCATCTTCGAGATATATATCTCTGTGAGAGTTTACTCCTTTAGGAAGAATTCATGCTGGAATCTCTGAGAAGCATCAAATTTAATGTGCGTATGGTTCTCGAAGCAGTGACCGTTACGGTCGAAAGTTTTATGGATCGCTTCATATATTTAACGTTATTATTATAGGTGGATCGAATCGTAACAATTATAACAGTCACGATTGTAAAACTAACTTTTCCGTTTAAGGCGATATCTAATATGATCTTCAATTCTGTACGTACAATTTTATATTTTCAGTATACTCGATCTTTAATATATCAATATGTTTCCAAATATATCGAAGCAGAATTTCGTTATGGATCGTTAAAATTTTAGATGAGCGCCTGAAGCACTCTCTCCTGTCACAATGTCACACAAAGAATAATTAGCCTCTAGATTAATACCAATTAGTATGGTTATTCAATGTCATCGCGTCCACCTGCCGAGTCCGTTACGATAACGCACGCGTTATATCGACAATACGAGCGAAACGGGCAAATCTCTCTGTATATTATCTCTCCCATTCTTTTTCAAGAGTTCTCCCTCGTCTCAATCTCTGTCGATGGCTAGATAATCGATCTCCATTGTCATTTGTTTGTCTAACTTAGCGGATTAGAGCCAGTCATCTGCGTCAAAGGCGGCCGCCCGACCGATCTGGCTGAGATATCGAAGATGAGAGCGCGATTTGTTCGTGCACGGGCCACCCTCGAGCCGATCATCCGCGACGGTATGGACTTACGTAGGAGTAATTAATCCCTTGGAGCCAACAGATTAGACGAGTTCACGATGCCAGCTTATAGTCGCTGATGATAAAAGGCCTTTTCAACACTCCCAGTACGCCCGTACCGACGAGGAATGAAGTTTATGCCTATTATTGTGACGATAGTCACGCGATCGGTTCAATTAGCAATTAAATGAGACAGAAGGAACAGAGATAAAAATCTTCCGCATGAAGAGATACGAGTTCGAGATCAATATTTCAAATTAGATTGAGAGAAAGTCTGTTTTAATAAGGTCAGTTATAATCACGAGCGAGATTACAGACATTATATATGCAAAATACTGGCTTTGAATTTCTATAGATAACTAAAAATATACGTGCGTCTCCGATTCGTAAATACGAGCGAGAAAACTCGGAAATCATACAACAAATTCAGAATACGACAGCCGACGTGGGGCGTGGCCTGTTTCTAATCATAGAATCCCGCGAACGTGCGTTAATCTGCAGTACTAAATCGTCTTTATGTGCGCCCTCAAGGTGCAGTCAACAGCGATGACAACATCACGACGTCTCCGGTTTCTTGCAATTTCGTCGACGAGCAACTTACGATCGAGAATTCGTCATCCTCATTCAAATACCGTTAGCTTTTATTTGGTTTTAGATTTTTCATTTAAAATATTAATATTTTTCGTTATCTATAAATGTATAAATCGTAATTTCTCCTAATCGAGAAGAGAGACGGATCGATACATACATATAGATTGGTTCAAATTAACAAAATTTTTTGAAAAATTCGTAACCGAATTAATTCCTTCTAAATAAAAAAATCATATGAGTTATATCATCATTTATGCTTCCTAGGTCAAAAAGTATAAATCTTACAGAAGATGTAAAAGAATACTTTTATTTTTTAAACGTGATGGAAACTAAAAACACTTATCTGTCAAGTCTATACGTTTCTACTTCTTCGTTACGATAGAACGAGCCACAGCACTCTCGTCACTGATTGTACTTTTTCTTCGAATTCAAATGCGACGTAGTCGGGATCGAGCCAAGTCGCGTATCGGAAAGAGGAAAGAGAAGGCAGAAGGTTCGTGAGTGTACGTAGAGCTGATCGTAAATACGATTCTCTGAGAGCATCATGGCCGTTACAACCGACCACGATGTCTCAATCCCAGTTCTCCTTCTCGGAACATCCGCGAAGGCTACATGAAGATTTTTATCGTGACAAAAGATTAAATGACGTTTCTATCATTTTCCATATTTGCAAAGCGCCAATAGACATTAAGCAATTATAAAGCCTATCTTTCTGAATCTATCTAAAATCAGTCTATTTTTATAATTTTGCTACCGATAAATTTAAAGAGATATAATGAATGGATATAGAGTTCTGATTCTCTCCAAAGAATTCTAGAATTTCTGATATATATATTTTAAGCAAAATTTTGACGACTAAATAAAAATAGAGGTAAATGCTGCTATTAGCTTATTGTTATGGAAGAGGCCTTTTTCTACGGCGGCTCGGTGCGTTTTCGGCATTTATCGACTACCTCCGATATATCCTCCTTGCACAGAGAATCAATCTCCCGATTTCTTCTCTAGAATAAACTAAGCCAGTGTTAGTCGTCGTGCCGACCATACCTTTTCTTCGAATTCAAATGCGTTCCGGGCGTGCAGGGGCGAGCCCTGGCTCTCTCTCTCTCTCTCTCTCTCTCTATCTCTCTTCTCGCGCGGGATCGGGCAGAGGAATCGACGAAGAGAGTTATCACGGTGTGGAAACGAGAGGCACAGAGAGGAGAAAGGAAAATACGCTCGCAGGCGCACGGTTACATGGCGTTACTCGTAAATACGATGCTCCGAAAGCATCACGGCGCGGTACAAAGAGGCCACGACGTCTCAATCCTGAGTTCTCCTCGAGAGGCCTCCTTGGAGGGTCCACGAGGAACACGCTGCCCTCTCTCCTCGTCACCTCCTTCCCGCCGCTCTTCTTCCTCTCGTCGCGTCCCCCTTGGCCTGCGCTCTGCTTCGCCCGATCGCGCAGCCCTCTTCGCAAAAGCGTGCAGAACGCTTCGCGAAAGGGGTACCACACACCGGGCCTCACAGATCACCCTGCTATCTAAGTCGCCAGATCTCCAGGCTTCGGTATACACCGTGCAACGTAGCCACCACTGTTCGCTCGCTGAGAGACTCCCTTCCTTCTGTGTCCTTATATTCCGTTGTCTCGGTCTCGTCGAGTCTTCCGTTCGCTTGGCTCCCGTGTTCTCCTCGTTCGTTCTTTCTCGCGTTCATAGTCCTGGGACGTAGATCTTTTTTTGTATCCCTTTCTTTCATCGGCAATGCGCGCTGGCTATTATTTTCTTTCTGTTCTCGCGATTCTTCATCCTATTCGCGTTTCATCGCAACTTTTTCCAAGCGGTAAATTCCTCTTTCTTTTTCTCTCTTCTTCTACTTTTTCTATACTCATCATTTATTTCTTGATGATTATCGTACATATATGAAGTCAAGCGTTAAACTGTACATAATAAATGGTAGAGAAAAAGATAGAGGAACAGAAATTTTAGTCAATGATTATTTTATTGATACCATTCAATAAAAGACAAAAAATTTTACCGTGTATCTGTATTATTTCATATTATTTTTGAAATCTTAAAAGAGTCACTGGATTCATCGGTCGATAGATCAATGGAGCGTTAGATGTCTTTGTTTCTCGGCAACGACCAAAGAATTCAAGGTCGCTACTATACTAAATCCGCGAACAGGCTATGGTAATGCAGAATGTCATTTGTTAATTTAAATATCACGATAATTCACTCTACCTCTCAGATTCATAGTCCTCTCTCCCTTCCTATCTCCCTTGTCTTTCTGTATCGCGAGACCTGCACTCATTCCCGTCCACTCTCCTCTTCTTATCCTTCGCATGTTCTCTTCTTCTTCCTCCTTCCTTCTCCTTCTTCCTCGAATCCTCGGCGACGCTCGTCCTCGCTTTCGTTTCCTCCATACCATTCGCGATGTTGCTCGCTCCTTCCTGTTTTGTTTTCAACGACCCTCGAGGATGCCCCGAACGGCTTTAAAATTTCAAATTAGCTTCAATCGGATTGGTTCGAGCGTGCCAGACGTATCGCTCGCGAATCCGACGATGCAATTGGGCTCCTGTTAAAGTCCATGTAGCTTCACGAACGGAAGAACTCGAAAGAGAGACAGAGAAAAGGCCATTGGCGTAGCCAAAGTTGATTCGCGTCCGTTCCATTGGCTCTTCGCGGGATGCAACAATAATTTGACGTGTTTCATCGGTGCCGAGCGTAATTACGTGAAGGTTAAGTATCATCTCGTGAGAACGATCTAAAAGTAGCATGCGCGACGAATGGAACAAGACGGAATAAGATGGGCGCTTAGAGCGCTCTCGCTGTTAAACCTGCGACCGCTGGCATAATGATCGGGCCTGTCTCTTCTTCCCCTTTCTTTGGCACGGGGTACGCGTCCGCTTAAAAAGTCTTAAACGCGAAAGCAAATACAATTAGAGGTAAGGCCCGGAAGGGCTTCTTTCCTCACCCTCCACCCTCCCCGCCCCCTCTTCTTCCCACTGTAAACTGGGCGCAGCATCTTAGGCTCCTTTTCGCCGCTCGGAGGCGCCGCGGAAGGAAGAGACAAAAGGAGGGAAAAGCGAAGAAGACTCAATCCTGCGTGGCGAGCTGCGGCGCGGTATATAGCCGAGGAGGAAGAGACGGTAATAGCCAATCACGCGGCAGACGCAAAAACCACACGAGAAGCGTCGTAAAGTCCGCCGATAGCCTCTCTCGCTCTCTTGGTCGCTCTCGCGTGCCCACGCACGCATCTCTCACCCTCCACGCTCACCATCCACGCGAAACGAGGCCCGGGACGAGCCGGCCAGAGAGAAGAGAGCCTCGGGAGTGACCGCGGGATAGGGTGGAGACCCTCTTCTCGTCGCCCACCAATGGGGGAGATATTAATTAGAATAATTGCTGCTAACAGGCTCGTTAGCGTTGAACTGAGATAGCAAACGAGCGCGTCTCGAACGCGAAAATAAAATGAAGGGAGCCTCGTCCCCGGGCAAAACCCGAGCTGCCATGCAAGGAGAATTGAAGAGAGAGAAAGAGAGACAACGGGGAAGAGGCAGGGGGCGAGCTAGAGAACGTACGCATCTCGGGGACTTCCTTTCGCTACAAAAGTGCCTTGATCAGACGTGAACGTAATCATTTGCATATTTCTCCGCTCTCAAACATCAGTTTCTTCTTATAACGAGAAGAGTCTTCTCGCTAAATCTACAGTATCCGAATATTCATCAATATCAAAGAAGTAATAGGTGTATCAGGATTTGAATGCTCGATAAAGCAAATTATGCATCGGTAAAATAATCAAAATATAGAAAAAAAGTTGTTTGAAGATGTTCTTATGTACTAGATATTGTCTTACATAATTGTGAATTACATATGTTATCCAGTATGAAGTCTTCTCACATTTTAATACAAAAGTTTTACGATATATAGCTTGATATATTCGCTACTGCCTATTTTGATAACGGAATTGAGAGTTCTGTCAGCATATCCCGCGGAAGAGAAGTTGAGTAATCGCGTACCATTCTAAGTGATCTCCTTCCTCCTTTTTCTCTGTGACGACAAGGATACAGTAACGATCTTCGAACGTTATACCTACGGTCAATTATCTTGATTCTTTGGAGATACAGAAAGAAGGGCGGTGGACGAAGTCGTGGACCATAAAGGGTATGGTGGGGGATAAGACGAGCGAGCGCGATCGGTGAAAAGAGAGCGACGAAGAACGCGCGGAAGTCAATGGTTGGCCGGCCAGCAATTCCGTCTTTATTCCGCGGAGCGACGCGCCGGAGCCCTCCTAATCAATTCCAATTAGAGAGCGGAATATTTGCGAGGTAGGCGCACAGGCCATGGAGGGACTATTAGCAGTCTCTCTTACTACCGAGAGAAGTCCGCTGACTCGTCGGCCGTAAATCAAGCACCGGCCCATACAGAGGTGAGTCCGTCGTGTAGCCACGAGGAGCCTGTAGAACGATGTGTGTGCCCCGGTGCGTTCACGCGGCCCTCGTACGTATACGGACGCGAGGGGCACAGCCGTGTGTATGCACGTATACCGGAGTAAGCGGGGAACGAACGACGAACGAGGAGGCGGCAGGGCCCCACGGTGGCCGGAGAGGATTGCCGGCTAACGAAGCGAACATAACTCGGCCAATACAACTCAATACGCGATCCTCGGTGACAGTTGGTAAAACAGAGTATTTCTAATTGGCTGGACGGGCCGCATGCTGATTAGGCTTTTCTTTACTCTCCTTGCAGGATTGCTCGGGAACCGTGCTACCTACGACGAAGAAATACGTTGATTGGACGCGTGGGTTCCGCCGTCGTTACACGCACTAACCATCCGGTTGAGCTCGTTGGATTACCCCGATGATAGATCGCCGTTAATATCGTAATCATGCGAAAGGATAATGACAATTCAAGCACTACGTGGCAGGTGCGTCTTAATTTGCTAAATTAAACGTATCAAAAATTTAAGCTTTGATTAATTTACGTCTGATAGACGCATGTATATTTCAATCTTTTAAATATGAATTTATAAAAGCAGATAAGGCAAACGCGCATGGAGAAAATCATTAAAGAAATTATTGATTTTTAATATTTTCTATACCGATATTCTCGATATTTTATCCTACATTTTATAACACGTAACACGGCCGATTCTATCTTGTTGAGTGTCGCTATTAACGAAAAAAAAAACGGTTAAAATAAAAAACAATTAATCAAGTTTTAGTAACGAGATTATCGTCGTTGCATCAGCACGATACTCTCCATACGCCTGTTTGTTTAAAAACGCTTGTTTTATAAAACGTGTACGGCGTACAAAATATCCGCATAGCGTCGGCGAGTTTACGTCGCGGTCTGTACAATGGTAGTTATTCAAATCCCGGCCTCACCGTCCCATTTTATTCGGCAAGCCCTTGCATTGCCATGTGAGAGGTCGCAAAGGTAGATCGTGAATCGAGATTTCGAGGGAATTCAACGTCGGATCCGACCACGTGGCGGAGCGTAGCCTAGAGTCCGCGCCGAATTTAAAATTCTAATCTTATGATTTGTGGCGGTCTCTCGATACTTCTGATGGCGACTACGCTCAGGATGACTCTATTAGCTGGACTTTACACGAAGCCGCCTCCGGAGGCATTTGCGCGCTCGCAGCCACCCTTTTGTTTTTCTTGTTAATGATACAGGAGATACACTTGAGGACTAAAGTCTGTTTTGGTCACGTCGTTGTATACAGATTTCAACGAGAATGCAACACGCACATATTATGGTATCAGACAATAGAATTTTGCATAAAGTATAGATAATTTATCATATTGTATAATAAAAAATCAAGAAATAATATGAACTACGCGATTCTGTTAATTATAAGAAAATCTGACATTTTCTACTTATTATCGATTAAAATATTGATCAAAATGAAATAGTACATGCGTTACTCTCTCATATATTACATATGTTTTTATCCTTTATTTCCAAATAAAATAGTAAAAAAGCCAAAGCACATTTTGGGGTATTTTAATGAACACAAGAGACACGCGATGCAACTTCTCGACAGCGAACACCAGATGAAAATTGTCGGCTTTGCGCGACTTAATCGGCCCATTAGCTTGACGATTAGTAAATCTAACGTGGTTAATTAAGATCTTATGTCGATCGATTTACGATCGTCGGATGTGCAATAATTAAAAAGCCATAAAAGCTCTAGATTTCCGTGGCGCCGTACGTCTGCGGTAAAACGTTCATTAAAACAGCAAAATTATAGGTGCGAGGAATAAATTGGCCAATGCGCGATCGTGCCTGTCCGCTCAGTGCATTAAAAACTCAACTATCATATCATATACATCTACCCGACATGCGTATTAAGATATCTTAGAGCGAGCAATTAGACGTTTAAGATAATGCGGCGCAAGCAGAGCAATTATTAGAGATCTATGAAGTAATATAAATTTAAAATGCGGTTTGCTTTTCTTTCCCAAGAATTGAACAATACAATACGTATTTGATGCAACATCCACGCGTAGATTTAAATACGTACAGATTAAATATATTAAAATTTGATCCCGATGAACAAGATGCAACGTAAAACACGTTGCATTAAATAACTTCGATAAAATGGCATCTTATTTTCAGAATTTTGATATCATTAGAATTCTTACTTTTTCTCAAAGAGTTTGATTGCTCTTGATACAGTTAAAAAAGAAGTTTGACGATTAAATGCAAAAAAATAGTGGTCCAAAGATTAGGTACCAATTTCACGTTTTCGTTCGAATTTAAGTTGATAATACTTTTCGACGGAACTTTCGAGCTACATCCATATTAAGAAGAGAAGCGTGTTTTTTGACTACAGCAAGATGCCTAAAACATGCAGATCCGATGCCGAATATGCTAAAGGCATGCTTGCATCATTATTTCATAACGTATTAATTCGGATTCCCCCTATTTGGAATATGTTGTTATCTTAAACCTTTCAATCCTGGAGTAAAGTAAGATTTCGAGTCGGCAGAGTTTGACGATCGAATCGTCGGTTAGAGCGAAACGGAAAGTAATGAGAGGACCACTTAGCACAACGCAATACGGTTACACATCACGCTTGTTAAGGTAACGCGAGATTAAGGGAGAAGAAATTGAAGAGACGTTCTGGCCAATTTAAATATATATTGTTGGCCCCGGTTTAATTAAGCCTACTTAATTTTCTCGAAGGGTCCACGCCAATGCTCCTCGTAATTAGTACGGGCGCGCATGCCGGCTCCACGGTCTCGTCTCGGTTCGCCCTTTTGTTTTCTCTCTTATTCCTCCGCATTAGCCTCACCTGTATCTTCGACCCCCCCCCCCCCAATATCACCCTCCTCTCACCACGACGGACTCGCCAGCCCCTCCGCCCGACGAGAAGAGAGCATCAACGAGTCACTCTTACTTTGCACTTTTGGGACAGGCTTTGTGCGTTGTGCGAGCCTTCTTACGTTATTAACTCTTTACCGTGCAATTCTTTTTTTGCGGATAAATTATTATATTTGCCGAAAGAGCGAAAGAGAGAGAAAGAGCGAGAGGGAGGGAGAGTATATATCGCGTAAAAAATATTTTAATATGTTTCACAGAATATTGATATAATGAAGAAAGTGGCGTCGCGCCAATCTCGTTCGCGGCATGACGCTGTGTATTGCCCGTGATAATTAACGACACGTTAAGTAGTTATCGAGGGTTCGTACACGTGACACTTCGATTGACTTCATCCGACAAGCGGAAACAAAAAATCAATGTAAGAAGAAATACGTGAAACATACTTTTCATCTCTTCTCTCTCTTTTTCTCCTTATAAAAACATTAAGTAATAGCACTTATCGCGCTCTTGAGTTTCTCTCTAGAAGTATTTTCTCGTTGCATTTGACGAATAAAAAACAGGGAAGAACGCTGCTGAGAAGAACGCAGAACAATATGTGAACAATAATAATGCGGAAAGATAAAGCAATGTTTTTAATGATAATAGATTGTGTTGATAACGCATCGTATTAATATAGTATTAATATTTTACTCATTTATCATTCCAAAATAAAAATTTGATATTAAATAAATAAATAAATTTTTCATCGACAAAGAGCATACAAGACAAAGATAGATGCGTAACATTGTAAAGTCTATTAAAATTATTGCATTCACTGTGTTTGATTCATTATTCCATTTTGTCGATAACAAGATTTATCAACCTGAAATTTATTTGGGAACTGACTACCTGATACAGAATGTATATTACGTTGATCATTAAAAACGGATATCTAGTTAAATTTAATACTCTTGTACAATATATATATGCTTGCGTAACTGAAACCAATCAGTAGCATTTAGGGAACTGTAATTGGGATATTCTCGTAGCGGCTAATGAGAGCATTTGTAAAATCGGGACGTTTTTACTGCATATAATTATTAATAAAGAATAAAAATCGAATTTAATCACGCGTCTCAAAGTCCAGCTAGTCCATGGACTTGTATATAGAACACACAAAATATTTTTCTCAACGTATATCTTTAAATTAGTTTATAGCAGAAATGTTGCAAATTTATCGGTATTAAAAAAAACTTGCGCATAATATAACAATTTTTACAAAAGACAAACAATTTTGGTATTTAAAAAAATCTAAATTATTCAAGACAATGTACAACGTTATACAAGTCGAGACCTTTATTCATAATTTTTTCTTTCATGATTACTCGAATGACAGTGTGCACGTGGCACGTGATACCCATCACTCGACTCGCAGCTCGCGTCAAAAATACCGCAGGCAGTATACGTATAACAATAGTAGTCAATTGGAGGCCCGTAGAGAGCGATTGTCCCCTAACACACCCTCGATGTGATGCTGCGACGTACGCTATTTTTCTATGGCTCGCCGTTATTCTTCTGGCATATGCTTGCACGTTCCCCTCGTGCAGGGGATCACCAGTTACATTCCCACCCGAGGATTTAAAGTGGTCTCGGAAGATAATCTGGCTAGTTAAACCTCTGGTAAACATGATCAAAACATCAGATCGTGCGAGCCGACGTTTGCTGCTTTTCCATAAAAATAAGCTCTTTGCTTCTCGTGTGTTTGCCTTTCGCACAGTAAAAATAATTAATGACTGCAAGGAAATCGGTGCAGCAAAAAATCATACGTAAATTCGCGAAAGAAAGATTGATCATTATTTCGTGGGAAATTACAGAGACTACATAAAACGAAATATAACGGGCCTGACAAATACGAATTAAACCTATATCTGTTTATCAACTTTGTTGGTTTAAAATAATGCTATCAAGTAGCTAAATTGTAATAATTTTACAGAATATCCTACATAATCTGTCTAATAATAATATTTCATCAAGACAATATTTAAATATATATTTTTCAAGTGTTGTTTTATCAATTAATACGTAAAAATTATGTTCCAAGAAAATTCAAATTTGTAAGAAAGATTATAGAAAGTTTATAAGAAAGAAGCATCAAGCTTTTGTGAAAAATCAAACTTTTTTTACGCATACACAAAATAACAAGATCAATTTTTTAGCAACTTGAATGACTTGATAATAGCAATATTATCGAATCCTAAATGTATAAGACGTTATAGATACTCGTTGAATTTACAGGCCATTGGATTCACATAAATTCTCAGCACGTACACATTCGCCTTAACGCGGATATTAACTGTTCTTAAGGTAAATTTCACATCAAAATTAAGCACGCCTCATTATCACGTAATATATTCCCGCATTCTCGGCTCCATTCCTCCTAGTGTCCACGGATATTAATAATCGAACCGTCCGACACGAGCCGTCGTGTAGATGTAACCGACAACACACATATTATGCCATTATCCCTCGCATGCACAGTAACGCACATTAACGGGTGGCAATAAATTCATGATCTGCACCCACCATATGTAAATCGGGTAATGTCATTATGGCCAGATTACACGCGGTGATCTCTATCATACTATGTGCATTTCCCATCGTAGCGGCTCTTTGGTAGGGTGCTTTTTTTCGCGGGGGCGAGTGGCTTATTAAAAAGCAGGGTGTCGCCCTTCGGGTATCCATGGGGTTCGAAAGACCGACGCTTTATTAGTTTATTTATCGTGTGTTGCGCTGCTGCATTCGGTCGACTAAAGATTACGCGGATTTTGATTGGCTCCGGGACTAAAGCCCACGTAAATCCTACGCGTGCCTCATAAAGATTAATATATTGCGAGCGGCGAGCGATTGGCTTCCACGATGACGAAGACGTATGATTAGAGAATTGCTAGCTTCTCAATTTGTTAAGAAGGATTTATGGTTAAAAGAACGTATTTCGAAAAACAATAATTTATTATAAATAAGGCTATAGTTCAAAAGTCAAGTAATATTTCATAAGAGAAAATCGGAAAGTTTCGTATTAAGAAAAATATGTCAAATATGTTTATTTTTTCATATAAGTAATAAATATGATATAAAATAAATATTATAATTACTGGGGAAATAAAGACATCTCTTGGGTTTAATAAATATTGTATTATCTTATCTTGTTTTTTCACTTACAAGATTTAAAATTAATTTTTTTGTATTAAAATTCTTCAAGCTCAAGAAAGTAAAGGGAGGTAAGGCCGAGATCAGGCCCTTATACAGGGAGGCCTAACAAGGTCCAATACTTTTCCCATCTTGCAACCAGTGGCAATATATTAAAGTCTAAAGCACGGGGGGCCTCCGCATTGTTGCCGCCTGTCTCCCCATGTACCTGGCAAACTTTTGTCTCGATCTTCGATATGTACGGAAGACCTCGCGGCATATCGACTCTCTATTCTTCGATCGATGTTAAAGATCGCGAGCATGCACGTTACTTCTTTTTCAAGATAAAACAAAATAGAGCGATACAAGAAATGACAAAAAATTGATTTATCTGTATTTTCTCGTTCGAAGATCTACGAACAAGAGAGATGTTTTCTTAGCGCGATTAAAATAATAAAGATAATTCTGAATTCTGAAAGTAATATATAGATTAATTTATATCAAATATCCTAAAGTCATCAAATATTTTTTTAACTAGAGATTTATCAGCCAATTTAAAATCAACCGCAATTCATATAAATATTTTCAATATTTTACGATATGTGAAAAACGAAGGTAAAAATATAATATTTTATTTTACGTAAGAGCAGTGGCGATGTGTCGCGATTAAAACGCGGTATGATCGCGTCGATTACTTGAACGGTCGCTTAATGAAGCGATGGCCGCAATCAGCCAAGACTCTCGGCATCGAAAATCAAACGCGTGTATTTTAAACATCGTACCAGGTAGATCTCGTATCTTGCTCCGATGCAAATTCGATGAATTCTACAGAATGCGTTGCACACTAAAGATCGCAAATTCAGTGCGGGGCCAATGAAACAGTCGGAGTGGTTAATTGCGCAAAAAGTCCAAAAAATAGAGAGCCAATGATACCTGAACGGAGGAAGGATGGAACAAGGAGATGAGGAAAGAACAAGGCTGAAATAGAAGGAAAAGATCTTAGGGTAGCGATGGAGACGAAACGTTCAAAACTATTGGAAATTTATAATTTTATCTTTTGTAATTGCAAATTTGTTAGATTTTTATCTATGTTACATTTAGCGTAAAATTCAGTTATCTATATCTCAACATATAATTATATTTACAAGCCTTATATTAAAATAACGAATCTCAGAATTTAGATAGAAATGTGAATAAGAATCGATTAAAAATAAAGTCAGTTTTTAATTTGTTCACAATCTTTTAACACATTCTCCGAAATTAGAATTTCTTTTCAATGTTTGATAAATAAAACAATTGAACAACAAGAAACATTTAGATAAATTAGATAAAGCTGTGACAAGTATCAGAATATCCATCACCAATTGGATAATTATGAAATTCAAGGTTTTATGTCATGATTGAAACGCGCTTCAAAAAGTCACGTCTTCAACGAGTCGAATGAAGTCAGCAAGAAGAAGCGTCGTGAGACCAACGTTAACCAGCGCGTTACTCATCCCAATACCGACGCGCTGCGCCCATAAAATTTGTTTGCATTCTCTCGAAAAAAGAAGCTACCGTGCGGAGAGCGTCGAAGATAGTCAC
The DNA here is from genome assembly GCF_030848795.1 of Temnothorax nylanderi. Lineage (NCBI taxonomy): Eukaryota > Metazoa > Arthropoda > Insecta > Hymenoptera > Formicidae > Temnothorax > Temnothorax nylanderi. Next base: position 1,462,344 of record NW_027249068.1, on the reverse strand, counting down.
GTCGCGTCGACGAGAGAGGAAGAGGAAGATGCAAGAGAGAGGAGGGGCCAGCAAGGGGAGACAAACGGCGAAAAACAAAGATGGGACCGAAAATGCGCATCGGGCTGCGGCGGGGGAAGAGCAAAGGTATAGGGTAAACGCAAAAAAAAACCAGAGGAGAAGAAGAAGAAGGGAGGAGATGGAGAACGGTTTCACGAAGAGTCGGGTTGGCTAACGGATGATTTAATTAAGAGAGGCACAAATTACAGGCCCGCTGGATGCTAATGCCCATTCACGCTCGGCTCGGTAGAAGCTCCTTAATTAGACGCTCTTGATTCATTGAGAAATTAAGCCCTGACGGATGATGGCGCGGCTACCAGACGTCCCCGCGTGGTTTTTTTCAGCTTCCAGCGCGCGAGTGTAATCGCTCTGCGGACCCTGTTTCTTAATGTTGCTCGCCTAGTTGACCTTTCTGCGTACGCATGTCAAAAAAATTATATGACAACCCTCTATCCTAATTACTTTGCTGCTAAATCGTATCATTTTTCACAGGAAGCTGCAGAAAGCGTTAGTACAAAGAATAAAAACACGCTCACAAATCTTAAGCGAAAAATAGAGAAAGAGAATGCTCTTCGTCTCTTTTATTTTTCTAAGCGAGATGAGAAAATATGAATCGAAGAAAATAAATCTTGGCGCACGTTAACAAATGGCGACAGTTCTTGCGCAATTCCGCAAACAGATCCCACGGATTTTGTGGCAGATGACTTGTTTACAAGATTAATCTCACGCGACTCGAGATATTCGATATCGCGTGTTGTTTTCGGATCGATCATGATGAAATTGGAGAAGCGACAGATTTACTTTCATCTGTGATATTCAATGAAGATTGTCCTTCGTATTTTCTGTGCAAATATGTCATTCCTAATATTGTAAAATTATGTAGAGAGAAAAGCATCTTGAATTTTTGTATGCCCCTTTGCATTAACAATTTCAAAAAAGAAGGATTACTCATACACTTAAAAAATTTACAGAAAAATCGAAATTACATATTTGGGATATATAGAAACACAAAGTATCTGGTCAAAATTGATAAAATCCATATTTGCCATTAAAGACATTTAACGCTGATTATATTTGTCTTTCCTTCCTTTTTATACGACTCGGACATTTCTGGAAGAGAGAGTATAATGAATTAAAGTCCGCATGTGTTAATTAAATATCACAGGAGTAATATGCTCTTTTTACGCGCGCTCTCCTTAAACCTTATCCGCATATATCAAACATATGAGATCGTGTTATGAACTTTATTGCGCGTTTCCTAAAAGCGTGCATCCATTAAAACCAGTATATTTTATCGTCGGTCAGAATCAGTCCCGCGCATGTAGCGTATCGTCACTCCGCGCGTTAATGCAGCTCGCGTATTAATTACAATTAAAGCTTAAAGATTTATGCTGGTCGCGCTCTCGCGCGGTATCGCCAACTTCATTTCAGGGGAAATATAAATGCACGAACGCGTTCCATTTATGTTACCGTGCTTCTGCGCTAACGAAAGAGAGCACTTAATAAAACGAAGATATTATGCAGCGCGATTACCGGACGGTTAAAACAGTCGCTACCGCACAATCGTAATGTAAAATACTTACAGTAAAATACTTTCGAAATTTTAGCAAACCAGCAGTCAAGTATATTTTATTTATTATCTCGATCGCAAGAAAAAATAAAACAGGAGAGAGTTAAACAGCTGTTTTTACTTCATCTTTTTTTACAAGCCTTTATAACTACTCGACGGTATTGACAAATATTTTCACACCACGCTGCATTTATTTATTCGTAAAACAAAACCTAACCAGTCTGGAGATAAAAGTATCAACAAATAACTTGCGATAAAGAATTTCAAAGACGATTGAATTTATGTGTTTCGATAGAAGGCATATGATTGAAAAGTAACACGATCTACAGAATTAATTTCAGATCCGGATTTATTAATGACAAAAAATGTAATACTCAAAATATCGAGTATTAAATCGACAAATGGATTTTAAAGAACCTAGTCATCATAGTCATCAGTCAGTATAATCATTTTTCGCTGCGACGGATACTCCGGAGGGAGAAAGTCGTGACGAGCTGAGCGTAGCGATCCGGTGGCGAGTGCGTTAATTAGTGGGATGCTCACGCGAGCGGGCAATTAAAACAACATCTTCATTATTAGGTGTATATACCGAACTCGATGGTCCGGCTCTTACAACGAGGGACGACTGAGGCAAGAGAGCCGGTAGTCCATAAACGGAATAACTCGGTAAGCCGTGCTACCGCCTCGTTACCGTCGCGTTATCGCGATCACTGACCAGACCGGGATTACTTAACGCCATTTTCATCCTGCCAGAAGAACAAATATGTTTTCATAATTGGACGAACGTCGACCGAACTGGCGGTGCCGCGCTAAAGAGGATATGGCTCTGTCGTCTTGGAGAAAAAAAACACACGCCACGATGCTAATTGTTTTGTTAGTACCAGCCGCGGGATTCTCACACCTGATTTATTTATCGAAGTGTGGGGGATAATTAAAAAGATACATACGGATAAAGAACAGATGCAACGAATATTTACTATATAAAGCGGTTAGCGCATTACGTCTCGACAATGTACAAGACTTTTGAGACACGTTAGTGTAATAAGAAATAATAATTTATTTTCGGATTTAAGTTTTGCGACATATCTTTTTCCCATTCTCTTCCTTCTCCAATCGTAATATCTCCAAACTCAATTTTCTTATGGCGTAATTTTCTTTCTTGACAAAAATATCAAGGATGAACGACAAAGATTCCCATTCGCATCTACTTAATATTTTTCGGAGGAAGATTCTACGGAGCTTTATGCCGTATATCTCCATAACGATCGTATCATCAAATAAAATCTCAGAATAATAATGGAAATTGCGAGATAGCCGACCAGCCAGACAGCCAGTCTCGAAAGAAATGTAGAAAGGAATGGATACGCCAAATGCGCGAAAAAGGGGCGTAGAAGTTAACGACGTTAGCGGCAGCGTTGCGACGCGTATATTTTATTATTTAATTTCAGCCGGCAAGGCGTTATGAGACATGAAAAAAGTCTTGGGCGATATTGTAGGTGGATTTCCAAGCGAGAACACGCCCCTGGTGCCCCGCGTCCTACCACCGGGCCCTGCTGGCGCACCACCGCCTCCACCTCGCCTCGCGCCTTCGCGCTGGCGGGCGACCGCCGCGCGCGGTGACATTATTATTCGTTATGAACGGGTTTACGAGGCCGCAAATCATAGCCATGTTCATATTTCGAACGGCCGCTCTCCTCGTTATTCAGTTTAATGGCGGTGGTATTTGAATTCCCGATCCCGCCCGCTGCCCCCTTTGCCGCAGCCAACGCTGCCGCTCCTCAGTCCCCTCGGCATCTTTTGCCACCCGTCGCAGCCGCACATCACGTAGCGACATTACAATGTTAACTTGATGATATTTTGAATATTCTTAACCTCATACTCGAGTCGTTTCGCCGCGCGTTCAACATGAAAAATATATAATTACTAGCAAGTGTCTCACTTTCACGCCTCGAAAAATAACAGTACAATTATAAAACGCATTTCTGAGCCTAATTTGTTTTATAATTAACATTAGAAAAAATCGCGATTTATATAATTTGAATGACAAAAGTTGAATACAAAAATACCTAATGCTGTCCTGCTTTTTAAATAAAAACAGCTATATAAATTAAATTCATATACCATATATCATAAATTAATAAAGCTAATTCATGTCGCATCAGTTTTCTGAATTTCTAGGGATCAAATTACACGTGATCTTCAGAAAAGAGCCGCGCGGCTCCTTTGGAAAAACAAGCACGCGCAAAGGTGCCGACGATGGTCGCTAAGTAGTTTTCCTTTTCGCTAGGACCTTCTCGAGATGTTTAGGCAATGTCGTCGGGAATTTCTACACCTGGTGTCAAGAAAGGATTGGAGCAACACGATGTTTCCTGTCGTCGCTCAGGGGTTCGCATTTATCTAACAATAAAACAACAACCCAGACTTAACCGCCGTCATGACTTAAACCGCACGGGGCGACGTGAAGCCATGGATCTGTGGTCTCAATTGTAGGTATATACGAAACCAGAATATAGGTTCTGTGGCTTGAATTGTATTAATACAACTTACTGCATTGTCAATTAAGTAGAGATAAATTTAACTTAATAGATAAATGCGTCTATACAATGTTTCGTTCGTTTTATATAAATGTTGCTTGTTTAAGTAATTTTCCCCTGGAAATATTCGACAAGATAGCGATCGCGTTTCACAATGTCGTAGACTTCTCTTTCGCGCGTGTTTGCACGATCATTAAGGAACCCCAAAGACTCAACGTCAACAACCGACGGGCAATGTTCCGCAGTAAATTCGGAACGTGCGCGTGTCGCCGTGCGAAAATTAAAGATCATAAATCATGCATGAGTTTCGCATCGGCGGCCCATGAATATTAATGAAAATCATTGCGTCGTTTACAGGCCTATTAATCCGAGGGTTAAAATATTCCGTCTTCAGTGGTGTTTTATCGGTCGCTGCTCCACGCGGGAGCTCCACTCTCGGGCGGCACAACGATGAGACGGTCGAGGGGAAGGGGGGAAGGGGAAGGGGGGGGAGACGTTATTAGTCCTATCGATCATCCGACGCGAGGACCAACACCCTTTTTGGACCCTTTACGTGCCGCGCGTAGCTTAGCCGATCACGTTTAACACTGCGCGTGTTTTCTTGCTTGCGATCGCTTTCGTGATTCATTGCCAATCATTCATTGATTACAGGGTCGACGTTCGTAATATGCCCGATATAATACTAATTGATAGGATTGATAGGATACACATGCTGATCCCATTATTTTTTTTATGAATGCATACTAGCAAATTAACACGCCGCAACTTGTAAAGAAATTAAATGGCTGCTACGATTTCTATTAAGCCTGTATAACTACAATAAATTTCAATATGTATGTACAAAGAGTTTAAAGAGAGTAATTATTTAATAATTTTTATTCAAGACAATAAAATAAGGTATAAGATTCTTTTCATAAAACATCGGTAAATTGAATCAGGTGTGAATTCATGAATGGACGCTCATCTATCTTTTGACATCGGGTCGAAGATAGACTGCGTTTAATTTGTTCATCGCCGCGACAATATATGCACTATGCAGACCCGCGACGTGGGCGATCGTGAGAGATTCACGGCCGTCGATCACCGAGAATCGCCAATATTTTGGCAACAAACCGGAGGGAGGCTAAGACCACCCGCGAGGAAGTCCCTCGATTTCGAGATCGATCGATCTTCCTCGCTCGAAATATACGCGGAGCGTCTGACAGAGTGGACGGCCGTAAACCGAGCGGCGTGATACTTTAATGGACTCCGGGAAAATCTATCGGGAGCGATACCGGACGAATCTCGATGCGCTTACACCGCGTTTTAGCGTAATTCGCCGATTCCTGTGCAAACGCGTATTCCGATATTCCGATCGGCCGACGCGGCTCGGGCTCGACGCGAACGGAGGCCGGACTACGGTCATCCCGCGGGATACGCGCCGAGGTTCGGGACTTATCCCCGGGACAACGTGGATTTCCTTGCGACCGAGCGCTTTATCCCCCGACGTGAGTGTCGCGGGGGAGGGAAGTGAAGCCGGGCGCCATGTAAATCCGCGAATACGTACGCGGACGGGCGCACTTGCGTTAAACAATGGCTTTTGTTTCGCTAGAAATGCTGCGAGCCACCGAGAAAAAGGCTTGCAGCCACCGATACATCGGGAACCTTAGATTTTCCGCGCAATACGGTAAGCTTGGGGTGTACCTTTTTATTCGCGAGTCGGTATATTCTTTAGAATCGTCGCCGATAAGATTAGCTTTTGAAGATCGGCGTTACATTCGTGTGCAAAGACAATATTAAATGTAAAATAATGTAAAATAACAATATTCATGTGTGAAGATAATATTCAATGTAAAATAATGTAAAATGACAATATTCGGATGTAAAGACAATATTAAATGTAAAATAACAATATATTATGTCACATTATTCTGTATTGAGGTGTATCTTCACCAAGATACACGCTGGTTTTTACCTCACAATATTAGTTTAATAGCAAGTCAGCTATTAATCAGATCAATTAGAAAATTATGGAGTAAGACTCACCACTGTGTTGTGATGCGAATGAAGCGGCTATCTAGTAAAACACAGGAATCTGAAAAAAAAAATATAGACATATTTGAAGATATATTATTACTGTATTGATGTGTATATCACCAGGATATACGCTGGTTTTTACCTCGCAATATTAGTTTAACGATAATAGCAAGACAGCTATTAATTAGATCAATTAAAAAATTATGGAGTAAGACTCACCACCGTGTTGTGAAGTAAATGAAGCGGCCATCCAAATACAACCAGACCATCCAAATAGAACACAATCTGAAAAATATATATAGACATATTTCAAGATATATTATTACTATAACATACAGAATCTCTTAAATTTAATATTTTTGAATAAGTTTATTTTTACTTTTACACTAACATTTAATCATTATATTTTTAAATGTTTTCATATAGCCAAAAAGAGGGAAAATAAAAAGACGCATAATATATTCCTCAAATTTAATATATTAAATAATCTATTAAATAATTAAAATTCTAAATAAAAATGCAAATAGATGTTGCATTATGCAATAAAATTGCAAATAGATTTTGCAGATAATGCAAAATAGATACTTTCATATATTATCAAATGATTTATTTAATTAATTCGTAGTGAAGTAATTAATGTGGCGAAACAACTGTTCGATTGCGTATACGATGATAACATTCTCATACACAAAATGATAATCGATCAATAGAATAAATAAATGAATTTACTCACCAGAATCGATCGTCCCTGCCGTTTTACTTTTTCGTCTCGCTCCGATTTTACAGTACGAATACACGCCACTTGACCCGCTCGCTCACACGAACACGAACGCGGTGCCTAATTTCGGACATTAATCGACCCGGCGATTACCTCACAATTATCCGGCACTCCCGATTCGCGCGAATAAGAACATGGAGAACGCTCGATTGCATATTCGGCTCGATTACATATTCAGGACACTCCCGACATTACGCACTTTCAACGCAGCGAGACTCGGAAAAATGCCGCGATCCTGATAAACACGGCACGCGTATTCGTGGATCACTAACCGAATACCGTAAGCGAGCGACAATCACACGGCAATAGTTAACACATTGCTGAGATCGTCCGACGATCACAATGATGCCCGACAACGAGTCGACAATTACGACGCCATTATTTCGATAGACGCCGACTCGACGGAACGACGGCGGCGGCGGCGATGGGCGAACGCTGGTTGCACCAGGTTGCACATAATCACATATATACAGGAACGATGATTATACACTCTCCGTTGGCGATTGTTGGCTCCATATCGTTGGCTTCGACGCTTCCGACGCTCGTTCGCACGCGAGATTCACCGTTGACGAGTAAATGACACGAAAAAGATACGCGGCGCGATCTCGATTATTCCACACCGAACGACCGTTACGCGACGCGAGCTAGCTGAAGGTGGCTACGTGAAATTCGGCGCGTCGTATATAGCCAACGCCAACGGTCGCGCGACGTTCACGCTATAGCTTTCCTCCGCGAATCTAATTACGTGCATACACATACTTTGCGCCGCGAGAGATCTTACGATTAATGACGCGTACTACTATAGAAGCACTTGCGATCGGACGATCTTATTAGTCTTATTACGTTCGACGATGAGCTGTACCATTATTTTGCTAAACAACTCGACGAGACGCCGCAAAAACACTCGCGTGTACCGAAAGATAAAAATATTTCAATTACATATCGCCTGTTTAGACGCTTCCGACGCTCGTTCGCACACAAGATTCACCGTTGACGAATAAAAGACACGAAAGACACGCGGCGCGATCTCGATTATTCCACACCGAACGACCGTCACGCGACGCGAGGTAGCTGAAGGTGGCCGTGAAATTCGGCGCGTCGTATAGCCAACGCCAACGGTCGCGCGACGTTCATGCTATAGCTTTCCTCCGCGAATCTAATTATGTACACATACGATTAATGACGCGTATTATTAGAAGCGACGATCTTATTACGTTCGACGATGAGCTGTATACCATTAGGATACTATACTTCGGTAAACAACAACTCGACGAGACGTCGCAAAAACACTCGTATGGTACCGAAAGATAAAAATATGTCAATTACACATCGCCTGCTTCGATGCTTTCGACGCTCGTTCACGCACGATTCGTTATTGGTGAATAAAAGATGCAAAAGATACGCCAATCGCCATCTCGACTTCTCTACCAACGTTACGCGACGCGACATGAGGGATGAAGGCGCTCGCAAAATTAGGTGTGTTCTACAATCAGTCGTACGTGCGTCGATCGGAGACGGATGTCGGAACACAGCCAATCGTCCAATGAGGAAAATTCGTTTTCGAAAAAGAAATTTTCTCATTGGACGATCGATTGCGTTCCACGCCGGGCGTCGCGTCGCGCGCGTTTTAGATATGCGTGATATTCAGTAGCACGATACAGTTTCGGCACACCCGACACTCGTGTACGCGAGATTCACATTCGACGAGTAAAGAAAAACAAGCGAAAAGCGCAGAGTAATCTCGAACTCGCCTCCGTGGTCCGTACGGCACAGCGCGACGCAAGCTGGGGTCGAGGCTTCCCGGCAACTCGATTGGTGGGGATGAAGTGGAAGTAAAGTAACTAGGTACATTGAACGCGCTGAACGCGCCCGTCCCTAGTCACTTTACCCCCACTCCATCCCCCCTACTCAAGTTGCCGCGAAGCCACGACTCCATTTTGCGTCGCGCTCTCATGCGCTGTGCGGGCTGTGCCGGTCGGAGTCGAGTTCGATTCGAGATTACTCCGCGCTTTTCGCTTGTTTTTCTTTACTTGTCGAATGTGAATCTCGCGTACGAGTGTCGGGTGTGCCGAAACTATATCGTGCGATCGTCGAAGCGCAGGCAAGTGGGTCTAAACGTGTATTCGTATTAATTTCGTTTTCGATACGTGCAACTAGTGTCCGTGTCCGGCCGGTATTTGTCGAAACGACGCGACGCCATTATTATCGTCTTATCGTCGAGCGCATTTCGCGCGTTTCGCGTACCAGCGAATGTCGGGAGTGCCGAAAAAGTAACGTGCGAAGTATATTTTCTATATAATCCTACCGCGCTTCCGATGCAGTCAGTGCCTGCCGCGCGTCTTTGCCGTTCGCCCAAATAACGCCGTCGTTTTATTGTCGAGTAATGAACGAATCTCGCGTGCGAATGAGTGTGTTTTTCCGATTGATTCGCGTCCGTGCTCCGATCAACGCCAAATAGCGAAGGACGGTACACCGGTCGGTAAGTAAATTCATTTATTATTCTTGCATCCCTTATTTATTTCGATTATATTACATTTTAATTGCGAGAGATTTGAAGAGTCCTTTTGTATTATTTGCTCTTTTATCGATTTATTTCTGTTTACTAAAAGCGAGAAGTAACGATAAGCGAAAATAATTTTTAAAAAATTCCTTTTAATATTGAGATTGAATTCGTACCTTAATACATTTGATTTTTATAAATATTTTAATTTTTTGCAGATGTAGACGTCAGGTTTCTTCGTCCCGTCATCGTTCGGTGAGTCTTATATTATTGCTTTCTCTCACATCCATATGTATCAAATCTTACCATGTCCAATGCGTATTCTTTTCACCAATTTCGCAAAAAGAAAATCTATCGGTCAAATTGAAAGAACACAGTTTTGTTTCAATTATATATATCGGGAATATTCTTACAAACGAAGCGTTTATATAAGTCTTTCACGAGCCAAATTGATTCCACTTTTTACAAATTTCTTAATTTTAATACCGGAGCATTATTAGTTCATAACTTTATCATTTTCTTTACTTCTTATTTAATGGAGTTGATCAGTTTGGCTTCCGAGAGACTGACGTACATTTGTCGGAGAGTATAAACGTAAATATGAATAAGAAATAAAGAACGACGCGACGTCCCGGAGACGTTCTCCCTCGATAGCAGTGCCTCTGCTTTCGTCAGGATTCGACGAATGCGCAAATACATTTCGAAGCAGTTCCCGCGGGAATATCTCGCGTCGTCTCCGTGTCGATTTCGGGAGCGCCGTGAAAAGGCGGAGAGGGTGCGATCGAGTGTGCGCGAGCGCTTAGGAAGGAAGAAAAATCGTTTTATAAATTTCATTCGCTTCCCTTTGCATTTCTCTTCTGTCCTACGGCTCTCACCGTCTCCGCTCGTGCCCCCAAAATAACCCCTCCTTTCGACGAGCGCGAGTATTCGCGCCAATCCAGCCTATTCGCTCGATCCGGTGCCGTTTCGCTTTTCGTTATCGCGCGTCCAATTTCAGCGGAAGATATCCGGTCGGCGATAAGGGCACGGAATTTAAATAAAACGAATCAATATTCAAATCCGCCACTCTCGCTAGCTGATTCCCCAAGCGTCCCCTTTTCCGCCTTTTTTTCTCGCCTTTTGTCCCTTCCTTCTTTATTTATTTTTATTCATCTCTATTTCCCGTCGCACCTCCAACTTCATCTTCTCGGTCTCTTTCTCGTTTGCTCCGATCCTTCATTCATTGGTACAATATCGAAGCGTCTCATTTATTCGCGTCTCTTTACCGAATCGGGCGATCTCCTTTTCCAGACCTTTTCAACCTCTGTACTCATTGGGTTTCAACAGCCCGAATGATTGGTTTTATACTTGGCGAACTGCCTTCGTTTTACTCACCAAAATGAAGAAAAAATACAAGATAAAAAATCTTTTCGAGGATAACGAAAAAAATTAAATGTTTAGTGTTGAAATCATCATTGATGCGTATATTATATTGATTAAGTAGATTTCTTCTATGTAAACTTGATTTTTATTTAATATGCTATAAGTATTATAAACTTACAAGCTATAAGTGTAATATAACAGTTTATGACTATAACAGTAATTAAAAGTTCTAATTTTTTTGTCTCTCTTTAAATTGAGAAAAATACGACTATTTTAAAATTAAGGCGTTATTTATTGTTCAATATTTAGTTTGATGTTTCGTTACCGAAATATTTAATTTTACAATTTACAAATTTTTGGAGTTAAATTTAATATAAATCAAGACTAATGTGAGAATATCTTAAATCTTGTTTTGCATTTGGAATTAATATGAAGAGATTGAATGAAAGAATTTACACAAAGCCGACGAAGTCAAAGTTGTTGCCAAGAGAGTCCTTAATAAGAATTACGTGGTCAATAAATTTAACGGCGGGTATATTTAAATCATAAGCATCAACCGCGCTCTATATCACCATTCTCATCCGTAAAGTAAATGCTTAAAGTTTAACAATGGTTTCTTCAATCTTTATAAAGCATGGAAAGAAATTGCTCTCGAAAATACTTGAGCAAGGGACAGAATTCGACGAAGATATTAATTCTCACTAGGATTTTGGATGAGGCATGCGCCTTAAGAATGTACCGTTTATTTAACCTCTTGCATCCCTCTACTTAATATTAAATTCTTGCGATATTTGAACATATATATTCGCGGTTATACAGAGTGCTTCTAATCATGTTTCAGGAAGTTATTATTAGATTTTAAATTGTTTCAAGGATGTTAGTCAATTCTATATTCCATAACTTTATCTAAATCGTAAATTATCATTAAATTCTGATTCTTTCGCTATATACTGAAGTTTTCGATAAAATATAATCAATTTAATTAAAGTAGTTTATTCGTGCACTTTTCAATAAAGTACAGCTTGTGCAGTTAACACATACATAACTTCTAACATGGATACTCCATGTATATGTACTATCAAGCGCGAAGGAATTAAATTAGAGTACGATTTAATTTTTAATATCTGTATTGTTTAGCGCGATATATATTTCAATTCCATCCTATACATTAGCAAAAAAAAAAAACGCCTGAACGACCTGAGCTAAATCCGAGCTTTTATAAGACGCATAATTTCTCAGACTCTTCTCCGGCAATTAAGAGTTTTCATGATGGTTTTCATAAAGCCGTATTAAATCCCGCGGAGGCATCTAGTGCGTTACGCCGGTGGCCAGAATGGTCGGCGGGGGATGAAGACACCCCATCCTGTGGGAGAAAATATTATTTCTTATTCCAGTGAATCGTGGAACTTCTACGGGGCGGCATTAGACGAGCGAAATAATTCTAAAGAAATTTCATAACTGTCGCGGCGACGGACCGCGTCGCTATAAAAGATTCTGCAGGTAATAACCAAAGCAAGAAAGGCGGCTCTCCCCGTGTGTCCTTGAGATGAAAGAAAACTCGAAAAAGACGGGGGATGTAGTTGTGATTTGTGGTGAAACAGATTATGCATTTTATTCGAACTTTTATATCTCTCACTTTTTATTTTTTCCTTCACGTCCTTCTATTTGCGAGTAAAATTGATTTGTGAGCAATCACAATTGTGAGTTCCGATTGTACTCTTTATGTTGGTAAAAAATCTAATAATCGCGACTCTAATAAATTATATAATTATAATTATAATACAAGGAGTTAAATAAATTTCTCATTGATAATAAATAAATGTAAGTTACCTATATAATACAAATTTAGATACATAAATACAGATAGCGGTTAAGAGTCACGTAAAAGATAAAATAAATAAAATCGGTGTCCTCGGAAAAGCCGAGAGAGGTGGTATATACGGATAGCAGACGAGCGATGCCAAATTTGGCCTACCGACGCCAAATGTCGGGGCGTAGTTTGATGCGCGAGGGGGATGGAAGAGAAATTCTTTTCGAAATTTCCTCTTCGACCGCGTAAGCACCTCTGTCGCGCGATCTGTCAAGCCCGGCTTTCCGTCCGCTCTCTCCCTCCGAACTTTCTGTCATCCTCCCTCACTCTTTCTATCTCTCTCTCTCCCCGCCCTCCTCTGCCCTCCGCCCTCTTTTTCTACGCTGCTCTCCGCTCTCGGGGGCGTTTTATTCGCATTCAAATGGCAGCACTTTAATTTGCATGCTAAGAGTGCTCGCCGTCCTCCCGGTCGCCACCCCCTGCCACTCTCCCGGCCGGATTTCCATTTAAACTCACAAAATGGCGCTGACTCCGCGGGGCTACAAAATTTTTTATTGAAAGATTCGATGCGGATAACGCGAATGCTCGGGATAAAAAAAAGTGAGCGAGGGAAACGAAGAGGGCAGACGAGAAAGAGAGAGAGAGAGGACACGGGAGGATGAGTGGCTGCCGAAGGGGTGCCGAAGAAGAGTAGGGAGAAGTAAATTCACATTCTACGGAGCGTTATTTTTCGAGATAAAATGTCCTTTATCTGCAGTTCTATGTCTCTGCGTCACCTGCTGCCTCCTGGGATAACCACCTTTATTTCGCCCTCGAATTACTTTCCTCCAAGCAAGATACGTTTCGAATGCCGGCATTGCGTCGCGAATCGCCAACTAATTCGCTCGTTTTATCCTTATACTATATAGAGTTTTACAATAGAACTTTGCAAAAGCTTTTGCTATTTCAGTTTAACATGATCTTTATGAGTAAAAAGTAAACGTCTTTTTTTATTAGTTAAAAATCTATTAACCAATAAAATTAGAAAAAATAATATTTTTAATATGTTATTATATTATCAATAGAAAATTAAATTCTCCAAAGAATTTGTCAGAAATTTTGTTATTAATAGAAAGAAAATTGAGGGAGGGCAGCTACAAATCGCAAGTACAAAAGAAGAACGATGGCGACATTAAGATAATCGAATCTGTGTCTTGGAATCAAACGAAATGTTTTCCGAATATCATTTGGCAGCTGTTATAAGCAATCTTTCTTTTTTATCACATTTTTTTCCTCATTTTATTGTCGATGTCGAGTCCAAATTTTTATCGCCTCGCAATGCTTTCATTTTCGTCTCTTTATTTTTTTCTATATATATCTATCGCGACCACTGTCGTTTTTTTCTTTAAGTAATGCTAAAATTTTAGGATTACTGAATATTCATTAAAATCATTAATAATCAACGTAACATAAGCTAGATGCAATTTAGACAAAGCGTTTCTATCGCGACGTACTGCGGCGGAAATCCCGAAAACGGAGCTGCGCTTTCGGTGTCGGGAAGGAAGGTCGTTTATTGGTCCAACTGGGCAAACACAATCCCATCGATAACCCTCGAACTGTTCCGATCCACGACCCCTCCGAAACAATAAGCCATTGACTCAACGTTATCCGCTTACAAGTCAAACGCGCCTAGCGTTTCCGCCTGGATCTTTTCGAAAATTCGAAATCGCGTTGACTTCAAAGCGTACGGCCAGGTTCCGCTGTTTACGGAGCTATTAGGGTGTTTAGGCATTAGGGAGCGGAGTGGATCATCCCTCGTTGCTTCGCTTCGGCCGCTACGTTTACACTTTCTAACATCCATTGATTCTCAAAGTTGTATCAGCCATTTGGCACTTCTGCCTCACTATCCGCGACATGTGTAATTACATCAAACTTTCTTATCTTATTATTGCAATTTTATGCAATTATACTATTATGTAAGCATCGTGTAACATGCAATATGCCTAACTTGTGACATTTAATTTCATACGTATTTGAAAAACCGAACCGAACAGAGAGACAGATAGAATTTTTGTACGTATTGTATATTATATATTAAAAAATATTCTGTTTTTTTATTTTACTATTTTATAAATATTTCTACAATTAATTCAAAAAATGTCTAAATATATTTGAATGTAATTATACATAAATACACGCAATTAAATTTATGCATTTTTTACCATAATGATACTTTTCTGATTAAATTTTTTCGTTCATCTGGAGTTCTTTTTAAGAACATATAAATAAATTATGTCTCCTTTCTCTCTCTTCTTCTTCTGTACCATCTTCAAGCGGCGATAAACACTCGATTAATGTTCCGGTCGAACGAGCTCCTCGCATTTCTCTCAACCCCCCGTCGATACCCTCAATTATGCACTCAGTGCGCTCTGTTCGATTGCTCTGCTACGTGCGGCCTCAATTAATAGAATCGCTCCTTCGATAGCCTCACATGCGCACCCGCGCGTTTACGAGCCACTTTTCTCGCCATCGCACCACCGTCCTGCCCCCTCGCAGTCCCTCACATCCTCGCCGACTTCGCCGGCCGCCAGCAGCGAAATAAATGCAAGTGCCGATACAGCGGTGATCGTGTGCTGGGTTTTCGATTCGAGGGTGAACGAGTTCAATCCCGAGCGATCGCGCCCGTTATCGTAGTATCCGTGAGAACCACGATAGTTGCCGCGGAGAGGGATGTATCGGTAGGTAGACGCGGTGCGCGAGGGGCAAGGGGCGAGGGCTCGGTCGGGAGGTTGGTCTCACCCCAAGCGATGGATCGCCAAAAGAAGATGTATGAAATTCCGGCGCCTCCTAGTCGGTTTTCTCCGCCGTTGGAGTAGAATATATTGGATTCTGGTAGTCAATAGAGACTGTTAGGGGTGGCAACACGCAGCCGGAGGCCGGCGGCGTTTTATCACGGGCCTTGATATACTGGGCGGCCGCTGTTAGAGGGGTTAATCTCTCACGCTCGGTTAGCTCCTATTTCTAACCTCGCCCTTTCTCTGCTTTTCGATCCCTCGCCAACCCCTGCGTGCCTCTCCGGACGTTCGCGTTCTTTCGTTGCTCTTTCTCTCTCTCTCACTCGCATCCTTCCTCGGCCATTGGTTAACACGGTGACGTTTTCCGATACTTGGATGGGGAATGTTTGGCGGTAGAGGCCAATTTGGAACAGTCAAAATGGGAAGGAAGCGGCGCGAGGCAAAGTGGCTATGTCAAATATTAGAAAATAATGTATATTACATTTTAATGATAAAAAACGTAATATCTACGTAAATATAGACAGTTGAAAGAAATAATTTTTGATCTTCGGGAAACTATCTTTCGTGTTAATTCTTTGTAATATTTCTTGCGATAATCTTGTGTAAATCTGGGATGGATAGCAGATTAATGGACGCATCGTCGACTTTCTTTAGTAATTAAAAATCACAATAGTGGGATAATCGAGTAGAACGCTAAATTCGTAATTTCCGAAATTGAGAGGAGTGCAATGAGATCGGCGATGCGGAATATTAATTGAATATTTATCATAGCTTAGAGCTTGTGATTTAGTAAAGGAAAAAGGAAAAGAGGAATGCAATTTATTCAAACTGCGGCGTGCAAATAAAAGATTCAATTAGTAGATTTTTATTGTTTCTATAAAGACTGGGATTTGTATATGTAAATTTTTGCTTAATTTGCCAAAACTTTAAAAATAATGTCACATTATATGAAAGAGACAATTATTCGATGCGTTAACAAACGACTAAACAGATAGAATTCTCTTTTTATTTACACAAGTGGATTCACGATATCGTTGACGCCGGTCCCTCTTGAGCGGACCTTCCCTCGGCCCACCTTTCAAGAATCCGACAAATGTTTCGTTCGTTCTCACAAGCGATCGATGAATCGCGCTCGCTGTTCCTCCGCAGCGAGGCGCGACGGAAACGGTATCGCCTTTAGCGGTCGTCGTTAATTCTCACCTTCCGTCGGCCGGAGTCAGCAACGGCCACCAAAGGCGGCGCGGCGCGGCGTCGAGCTTTTCAAAAGACGAAACTCGAGAACCGACGTAATTGCCGCCGCGACCACGTTACGTCCTCACGAGATTCATCGCGGAGGTGTTAAATGTGCGGGTGCTATTAGTGAGGTAGCAAAAACGCGATACCCAAACCACAAGCAATATATGCGTCCCACGCGTCATTATTGAACATTGCTACATAATTGAAATTGCCACTGGTATATTCCGTAAACTAAATCAACGTAGACTAATGCAAAAATTGCATTGTCCGAAAGAATTAAGTATTGTTAGAATAACATTTTCGATCCGTAGAAGGAGGTTGAAGCAACAGTAACAGGAGAATACGGTACGTTTGCGGCATACCCTAATGCATGTAAATTGACGGCGTGTTAGCGGTCAATCGAGCGAATTAATCGCGTTGGTATTATTCTCGTAATCGCACAAGTCCTATGAATTACGGATGAATTACGTTCGTGAAACGGTACGAGGTGTTAAATGCGCGATTCGAAGATACAAACAGCGGGAAAAGAGGTTGGTGAACACGACGTAGAGGAAAAGGCGGAATAAAGAGAGAGGCAGGGAGAGGGAGAGGGAGAGAGAGAGAGAGAGAGAGAAAGAGTAAGAGAGCTCGTTAGAATTTTTCCACGGATGCTAACCACCCTGGCGAGTGGAGAGCAATGGACAATGCTGTCCTCTGTGCTCCTTGGAGGCGCAGCGCTAACGAGACGACCGAACACTGGCTGGTGCCCGTCAATTGTTTCAGCAAACAACGAAACAATGGACAGTGGCCAAGCGATACTAATGGCTGGTTTATACGCTCCTTAACTCGACGTCTCCCACCGGCCTTACGGCCCAACGGGACGATGCGCCACTTTGAAACTGCGTTTTATCTGCTTCGACTCTTTTCGTCTCTGAAGATTTTTATTCTAGTTATATTTAATTGTAGTCTTTCTCTCTCTCTCTCTCTCTCTCATTTATATATATTTTTTTACACTATATAATTAAATATAATTATGTAAAAATCACTATCGTATATGTATATTAATAAGTTACGAAGCTTACAATAATTTTTCAAATATTTTGGTGCTATTGCCCACAACGTGTGAAATAACAGCTATACAGGAGTATATATAAAATCGCGTCTGTGATTATCCACGGCTATAATGAACACATAACTTCTCGTATACGTAATTCATCGCATCATTATGTACACAGAATCCTCGCACCAAAGAAGTCGGGCCGCCTAGTCGTATCGTTCGTCGAGATCTCGACGGTCGTTTACGGGGGGGATGGAAGCGCTCGTTCCCCGGCCGAAATCAGCGTCTCACCTACGCCGGGCGATTCTCGATACCCCAAATTGTTAATAACACTTCACCCTCGTCGCGCGAGATATCGCGCCTGGGTCTCGCATTACCATGTGAATATAGTCGTATAGCTCGAGGGGTAAGCGAGCCCGTTTACGAGGGTACGGCCCCCTGGATATATTATTCTATGGGCGCTAATGTAATATGACGAAGGTCGGGTAGGGTCTCCCGCGCCTCTCCGCTTATCGCGCGCGCAGATAAGAGAGCCCCGCTAGTTATCCAGTTAGCTCGTTATTGTCCAATGATTTTAGATCGCCCACCGATACATCGTTTTAACGCCGTCAAGCACGTGCCCCGAACTGTACCCCCGCGCCCGCGGTATCCCCCGCACCGATGAAGGCTGCGACGGGATACGATGACAAATGACGCGAGGGACGATCGATCTCTTCCAGCCTAACAGATTCGATTCCACGGCGGGAAATGTCATTGATCCAGAAGAAGTCGATATGAGATTTTGCTTGCGGGAAATAAAATCTTTCGCGCCCTTGACGGAATTGTCGTATCAGTTTCTTTAGCATCTATACATGTAATTTTACATAATACAAAATTTATGAAAAACGTGCCCTCTTCTTTAGTCATAGGCTTTTTATTGTTAAAGATATTTTCGTGAAATCTAAAATATTTTTATCTTAACTTTTAACATTAAGCACTAATAACTAAGCAACAAATTAAATTCCTATTGAAGTACGTGATAAAACTTCGTGATTTTTATTTAATTTTAAAAAATCTAATTTTGTCAACATTTTTATTAATTTATTATACATTAAGTTTTTTATCAATAATTTTAAATCACTATGTGATTAGAGTTTTTATAACTGCAAGTAGAAAGATCTGTGTGAAATTTTCTCATAAATTTGAATGTTTTCCGAGCAATCGTGTAACATTTCCGTCCAGTTCATCGCGTTTTAACCATCATTGACTCCGTTTTATGTGTGCTCTCGTGCGCGGTACCTAACATATGAGAAGCAGTGAAATATTTATGCGTTGCATTGTCTCCTGCCGATAAGCGCGCTGTAAGAAAACGACCATGACAAAGACGACTTCATTCGTGCTATATATTGAGTTATGAATACGCTGAGCGTAGCATGCGCACTGTTACTAACTCCACAGTCAGTTCGAATTAACATTTAATACTGAATTTGAAACAAATACTTGTGTCTCAAAATTCATTATTATTTTTAATATGAACTATTTAAATATCGTTCTCGAAGGACTGCTTTGCCAGTACACCATATAAGAAAATTTCAATTTACAAATAAAACATTCTTGCTAATTGTAAGACGCTAGTCGAATCGTAACATATGAAAATATTCCAGGAATTGTGAATCTTATCTTTACTGCACCATTATAGCACTAATGATCTGCTTCCGAGGCTTACTTTATTCCACGTTATCTGCTTGAATTATAGCTTCCACGCGATTTATCTGATTATAATAGGGAAATTACCTGTCTTCGGGACGCAAAGTTGGATAAAAAGTGTTTCGTAAAAATTAAAAGATGCTTGGAAATTATAAGAAACTTGTCCATGATCTGTCTGTAATATCTAAGAGATATAGTAGATAGAAGTAGACCAGAATACAGCATACGTAAATAGAAAGACATCTCGAAAGATAAAACACTATTTATCTTTCTTGATTTCGCATTGAGGGGATTTTTAATTTCTTCGATTTAACTCAATTTTGTCTAATATAGTTTAAACAAAACCACAAATGAGTTGTGGCTATTGTTTTCTCCAGAGTGGTTATACCTAAAAATAAGTTATATAGTTTCGAATGAGAAATACTCTTGTTTCTTCCGGGTAAACCGACGAGCCAAGAGTCTACTTCGCCGCGGGATTTAGGTACAGTCGAAATTTAAGCGCACGCCCGACGGGATTAACCACCATTTTGCGCTTGCAGCGTCGAGCCGCGTGGGGTGCGAAATGGGGGTGGAAAAGCAGGGAACGAAAAACAAGATGGCGGTAGGAACGAAGGGTGGTCTTGGCACTCGCGGCAATTAAATGCTATAATGGCGTTAATTATTGTAGAACGACGGCGCGCGGGGATAGTTTTGTCCGTGTTTGCCCTACGATAGCCATGCTGGATTCATCCCTCCGCTGCCCTCGGTTTCCCTCTTTACAACTTTACGCACATCGTGACTGCGGGAACAAAAGGCAGTTAAACGGGAGGAACGACGCTCGAAGTTTGGATAAAGTTTTCCTAAGGACACGCTGCGATTGTAACGCGTAATTTATTTTGTGATTTCTTTATTTATGTTGTACTCGTGTATATCAATATAAGTACATTTTCCCTCAGAAAGGAGAGATATTTTCTGTTTGGCTGAGAAAATTTTATACATTGGTATTAATTACACTTTCTTCTATAGTCATACATTTTCTAACGTTTAAAATTGCTTTCAATTTTAATATTCAAACTTTAAATATTTTTGACTGTTATTTAATATTAATTTTAAGCGAATTTTTGCCTCAACAAACATTAAGCAAAATACTTTGCTTAATGTGAAGCTACTTTAATAATGAGATTAATCTCAGTGTCACTGTAGTTGAATTCTTATTCATTGTTGAATGCAATGAATCGTAAAACAAAATCAAGCGATTTGAAAATGATAGAGTTATAAATATAAAAACTGCGAAGTATCGCGTTGCGCGAAATTACATATAACCGTTACGTGTAGTCATTAGATAGGGCTGTGTCGGGGGAGGGTTGGCGGACAGAACTTTTGCTGGGTTGGTCCGGCAATTTTGGTCTGAGTTTAATTACAGCAGCCCCGGGGGACAATCAGATATAAGCATCCTGCACGAGCGACCGCCTTCAACCACCTCCGGTAAGGGCTGGCAAAGCGTACGGGGTAAATGGCTCGGCGGTGGCCGGGCCGACGTTATCGGCGAAAAACGAGGAAACGAGTAAACCTACCGAGGCCAGCGGCCTGGGTAATTACAAATTTTTCTTTAAAAAACTTTCAATTTCATCGTCCTCTTGTTCAACGGCGCGTGCGCCCCACGGAATTACAAATCAGGCCATCTCTCCGTCGTTTTCTTTTTTTCTGTAAATTAGCAGCGTTAGGCAATTGTTCTTTTTTATCGCATATGTGTCTTACTTTTTAGAAATACTGTAGGTATATAAGAAATCTTCTTATATTCTATTGTAAAACAATTTTCTGTGATTATTAGCATATAATGTTCGAAATTTAATGAAAACTCGTCTATCAAAAAAAAAATTTAATATTAATTATAACTCTTTTGCTAAAATATTTTAATTTTAATTATTAAGAGAGAAAGTAACTCGTGGGATGTGGTTGAAAAAAAAAACGCGATAATTCAATTTATATAAAATATATAGAATCATGTAAGTTAAATAAAAGAATATGGAATTCAACGTTTTAACATAATACGAAACAATTTTTACTAACAATATAATATATAGGACATCCAAATACGGAACTATAATATTCTAGAAGTAGATCTCTTTTTCCCTCGAGATTAACTTGGAGATGTCGTAGAGATATAAAGTCATTTCAGTCGACTGCTCTACTATAGCAGACTTTTTCCCGCGCATCTCTTTCTTCCTCTCTAACAATATCAGTGAAAAGTACAGTGTTAATATCTTCATAGTATACGATCATTCTATTTTTCGTGTACGAGAAATCACCGTCAAGTGTAGGATGTTCCTCGAAAGAAGCTCCAACCTTACAATGCTGGATAAAGTCGCGATCTTTTCAAGCGAAGACGTTTTATTACTGTCGACCATTCAATCTCGATGAAGTGACTCCCCGTTTTCTGCCTTTTTGAAAATCACAAAGTGGCTCTGTAGCAGTGCGGAGCATGTAGGTGAAATGCAGTGGCGCAGAAACACGTGAAAGACCCGTATTCTCGCAGTACATTTCTTGTGCTAAATGTGGCTTTTATATCATATTTGTTGATTATTAATATTCAGAGTTATAGGGAAATATATCTGACGTTAAATGTACATCCCGGCAAATAGGAATGTGCATATAAACCGCTAATATCTATATATTTTGCTAAAATAAAAATGAAAACGCTGCGTCGATATAATTTTCAATGTAATCCGATAACGTCACGCTAACGAGCGAACATGATTATCTAAACGAGAGGGGCGAAGGAGGTCTTTTAATGTACGAAATATTCGATACGGTAATGATGGGGAGCATTTTGCAGAAACGATAAGAGAGCTTTGCGGGAAACAATAATAATAGAAAGTTTACGGCACGGTCGTGTTTTCGTATTATGTTACGGCCACCTACGGTCAGCTACACGGGCTACCACTTTGCGTTCACTTAAGTGGCGACGAACGACAATTCAGCAAATGTCTCTACCGTCAAATAAATTACGCGAAATTACGGTGTGACATTATGTCACATAAATGGCACGATAGAGAGACTCGCGAATGTCGTGCGGTGGACGCAATAGCTTCCCGGAGTGCCTCGTTTTCGGGTTAATGACGAGCGGGATAATCGAAGCGCGTAAAAGTTCACGATAATAGTGGTTTGCCCTGAGATTATATTTCGGGGATGCTTGAGTAGTTATTTGGTAGAAGGTACGCATTTGCGATTCAATAAATATATTTTCACTGTTTGTAATAATTTTTATATCCCCTAACAAATGTTCATTATCGCTCAATTTTTTCATAAACATATGTTTAAATGTTATCTTTTGATATAAAATGTAATAAACTTATTAATAAATATTCTAAAAGAACAAAAGATAAATGGCATTACAAGTAGTGTAATAACACAATAAGTAAACATATAACTACTATAAATTTAATTTTTGTTATTTTATTAAAAAATAGCTGTAATTTTGTATACTATTTACGAACAATTTTTTCGCTGTGTTAATTGAGGAACAAGTAAAATATAAATATTCTTTGGTAAATTAGTCGACACAAACGCCCACCTTCTCTCGACGAGATATATTTGTCTCTTATCCATCCAATTAGTAAGTCAAAGATACCGCGATGACCAACGCATTTGTAACCGGTTTAGGATTAACTAACACCGACCGGGCCCCGCTGCCGCCGCGTTTCACCAGCTCAGCTTCGATACCTCTTTCTATTTCTTTCTCCCACTGTCATGAAGATATTAATTAACGTTAAGATCGATTCGATAGCATGTTGGAGTTAACGTTAATTCAACCCCGGCGATTAAACTGTCGGCAGCTGATAAATGAGTCCACCATTATCCGCAACGTTTAATGTTGACGTCGAGTGAATTTAGCATTATGATTTCGCTTCTTGCTCTCGCTGCGATTTTTTGGCACGCGCGTACGTGTCCCACATAATGTCACTAGTGATTCATTGCGTTTGCAATATATTCCATCAGGCTTAATTGCGCGGACGTTAACCCTACGTCGTGTTACACGATGCATATATGCCCCTCGCTGTCTAACACGAGCCGTGTAAAAGAGGAGGTTGTATTTTATTCGCGCGGCGTCGAAGATCTCGAAGATATCTCGTTAACCTGAAATTAAGGTAATTAAAATAAATCGTATTTTTTTCCCAACGGTGTCGATACTAATGGCGAAAGTTTCCGAACAGAGACCGGTTATTTGCATTATCCCGTAATTAAATTTAACGATTATCGAAACGAGATGCTGTTGGATGTGCTCGTTTCCTTAGAATAACTTTCTCTAAGAAAATGTATCTGGATATACTTTCTTAGAATATATTTGTCTTTTAATATTATCTATTTGTCTAAATTTATTAATTGCAGTCTTACATTTATATGCGTATGTAACTATAATATTACATTTATAAAATTGCAAGAAAATATTAAATAAATTTCAAGCCAATTTTAAATATTTTGGTGAAAAATATGTAATATGTATTGAAATGTGTGTAGGATTAAGAGATTTTTAGAACTGATAATTTTGAAGAATTTCCAATAAATAATTAGAAGTTATAGATAGAATTTTCATAAGTATTTCGACAATAAAACATTAATCCATTTATTTCTACGGACGAAATATTTTAAAGTAGAATATTATCGTACTCTTATGATGAAGAAGAAAACAAATAATGTTGATTCTTCATGAGCAAGCGTGATTATTTGCATTGCGTAACTCTTAATACATATATGCATCCTCATTGTATTCAATCAATAAGGTCGGCATTACAATAGTTCAAGTTCACAGTACTTAATTCATTAGAAGGCTGAGTTTGACGCAAACGCGATTTACAAACAATTATAAATTAATAAAGCGGATGTTCTTATTAATTATCGGCTAGTCTCAAGCGTAGTTTCTAAGTTTTTAAAAAGAAAAAAATATAGGTTTATCTAGATTTAGTTATTTTTAATAATTAATGCGAGCAAAATAGCCGTAATTAAATTGTCAAGTATCGCAGAAATTATAGTACTGTGTAAAGCCAGGTAGTCATACTTTATATAAACGAACGAACAAAATAGTGTAAATGAAATGTTGCAATCCGATAACCATGAACCGGCCGCATTGATAACACAGTTGGAAAACAAGATTTTTTATGCGTTAATCTTGAATGAGATGTAATTATAATTAACAAGATTAACTAGTGCTATCATAAACAAATTTACGTTTTATATTAATGTCTGTGTGATCAATCTCATGCATAATTCTCTCAACAAGAAAATATTATCTTGTTGACAAATTATCGATCCTTTAGCTTTCTTATTTAATTTACATTTTGATTCGTGATTTTCGTATTTATTCTGCTACATGATTTATTCCGCATCTAAGAAGCTAATTACGCAATTTGACATTTTCACATTATGATCGCATCTGCATAATTAACACTTGTGGTTTTTGTGACGCGAAATTATCGCGTCTTCATAATAACAGCTGGCAACATTATTATTACGCAATATGTTTGCACAAAACGTTTTATTTCGCTCGAGAAAAGATTTCTACTTCGATAAATGATATTAATAAAGACGTAATTACACGTACATCTGTATATATGCTGTTCTATTATATTTTTTTTCAACTTTGCGCTAAGAAAATTGCAATTTGAATCGCTAGAGAGAAATTATACATGCATAATAAATCTAAAGTCTATAAGAAAGTTAGATATTATATAGGGAAAGAATGCTGTTTATATTTCCTTTTTGGAGTTTATTATTAATAATAGCAAGAGATCTGATTCATTTATCGATTTTTTGAAAGAATGCGATATATTTTACTTATCTATTTCTGCATTTCGAAACCGTTAGACGTTATGAAGTGACAATGACATCAGTCTAACAGTTGCAGGCCCCTTTTGTTTAGCGGCACGAAATAATCTGTACCGTCGCGTGTTTTCTGCCACGCGGGTTTATCGCGATCGTTAATACACCCTCCGTGGAAGGCATTTATCGGCAGATAATTAATTTCGTTGCGTAACGTCGAGTTAATCGCTCATTAAAACTCACCCCGCCCCCGTCGCGTCGCGTCGCCTTCTCCGAAAAGCGGGACACGAGCATTAATTCGACAACAGATAATTTTGATCGCGCCGTAATGTCGATAATTGGATTGAAAAACACGAGCCGGGTTGCGGCGATAGGCGCGATCGGGCCTCGGCGAGTATCGGCTCTCTACGAAAAGGTACGCTAATTAAATCATTACAGTTAACGATCGACAGCGATGACGACGACGATTCACCTTGTGTTACGTAGGCGGACTCAGCATTTAAATGAGTCGGCTCGATAAAAACGGCGTCACATGGCGTGAATATTGATGGATTGCGGTCGCATATTTCTGGTAACCATCGTTTGTTATTTAATAACGAAAGCGGAATGAGTTAGCAGAATGCCTTTTTTTATGCAAAGCAAAACCGTCACGTTCCCTTCCGACCATAGATTTTTTTCACGTAGCGATTGATTATGCAATCATTTTCTTCTTGATAATTCTTGGTAAACTTCATCAAGAGACTGATTAACAATAAACGTTTAATATTGAAAACAGAAGGGGTTCTATTATTAGAGCTATGTACAAAAAGGACTGAAACACATGACAGATGATGACTTTTTGATCAAAACTGAGCTAAATAATTAATCTATAAAATTTGAAAAAAAATCTGATGATTGAGTCAAGAGTATAACAATAACGGACAGTTGAAGTGAAATAAATATACATGTAGGTTGAAAATATTGAAGTAAATTTAGGGTCTTGATTTTTTTTGTCCTTGGATCCCTGGGTCGTAGGTCCCCATATCGGACTGATATGTATATCAGCATGCTCATGCATAATACGTGTGATGTATTGCTATAGGTCAAATCGTGTTTGAAGCGTTATTATTAAAGACGATATTTTAAATGTAATTAATTATTGTTATTTACGTCAATATACATTGAGATATTTCATTGATTTTATTTACATTGACTCTCTCAATCAAGTAATTTACACATAATATTGCAACAGCTACTCAACTGTGCCAATGCAATTATCGATAATGAGAAATAATTTATGTCATATCAGTATTTTCTATAGAATTAGAGATTTTTATCGATTAACAAAACACATTATTAAACTACACTGTTATAGTTTTGAGGTTTTCAAATAAGTGCAGAAAATGTTGATGTATGTTTTGCTTTAACTGCTATGCTTATTGCATGATACATATAATACATTGCCAAAAAAATCTTTTTAACTATGCTACGATTATTAATTATCAATTTTATTCTATTATTTTGAATAAATAATAATAACTATTATTAATTTGAAAAAATCTAATTAATACCATTAATAAGATGTCAATTATAAGATTGTTATAGACACATTTGTTCAGTATATTAAATATGAACAAAGGCTTATAAAAATTGTGTAATGGGAATTAATGGTAACTCATGAAATCCAAATTGTATTCAGAATGTTTAAAATGTGAATTGATTTCCATTTTAAAGTCAATCGTGGAAAGATCTTGACCCAATACTCGATTGAACTTAGTCGGGCATTATCGAGATCGTAAATAGTGGAAATAAAATGCGCATAAAAAAATATAAAACCGTTGCTATTTGCAAAGTATCTATCATTGATTTTGTAAGAAACGCAATTACATTCTGACGTAATTATATATCAGTTTGACCAGTCATCAGTAATAACATTAGTTCTTTATAAATAGAATTGAACTGCATTTCTCATGGAAATATTGTACTTTTATTAGATGCATCAAATTATTGCACTTTCTAATGCTTTGATTGAAACTTAAGGCTTAATATATCATTGAGATATCATATTATGTAAAACATTAAACAAGAATGCAACAATTAATATCTCTTTATAACTATTACAGATGAAGAATAACTTGAAACTTATCAGTACGTAGATATGTATATATTTGATAACAATTTAAAGATCATAATTTTAATTAAAAAATTGATCGTTAGTAGAATAATTGTATTAGAATACTTATACGATACACTATAAAAAGTATAATTTATGAACAATATATGTTAATTTTTATTATATTTCATGCGTGTGGAAAAGTCTGATAAGAATTTAGAAATACACAGACCTTTATTTTATTTTATTTTATTTTATTTTAAATGTTTAACTGTCTAACATATTAATTAATATATTAATAATGGAAATATTTTTAAAACATGCTAAATATAAATAGTATTATATAAAAATAAAATATAAGACGTAGGAATGTGATGTGTTTTTCTCCGACGCAAGAGACAGTAGTGAAGTATGTGAACGATCTGTCTTCGTAATAAAATCTAACAAGCAATACGGTAGCTCGCGTGATACGATCTGACGTTATCTTATTTACTGAAACAGTGGTCGAAGCAGGCGGTAATGACTGGCGACTAATTGCGCGATTAAAATTCAGGCACGTACCGTCCAGTTCTTCGGAGACTATCCCAACGCGAAATTTTTTGTGACTTACACAGATTAAGTTTAATTAAAAAGACAGTTGAAAGTGTATCATATTTCTACGAAGAAACGTCTAACAAGCAATTTCCTCAGCAGTTTATACGATTAGTTCGAGAAAGATTTTATATCATATCGTAAAATTCATTAATTTTAATTTAGTCATAAAAATTACGTGGTGAATACCATCTAATCTTGTGCTATAAATGGTAGATGATATTCCTATGAGGATGTTTAACTTTGATTGCATCATGAGAACGATAAGATAAAATTGATTATAAATTTACAAGTTTGTATATGTGTGTCTGTACATAGCTATAACTCTCGGAAGATAAAACGGAGCTGTTGACAATCGCAGTACAGCTTCAATTTTATAAATAACGTGCCAATTATCGTAAATAAGATTTGTGCAATTATAATGACGTAAGATATTTAATACTTCAGCTATTTCTGCTAGCTGATATTTTTTATAATGAGTTGTTACCATCAGACGCAACACAATATATTAGTTTATTTCATTTTAGTGTTATCTTCATTGTATTTTCCGTAGCTCTCTCATATTTTTCTCACGACGTAATAGTTACGGCACTGTGACTGTACTAGTTCCACAAATTTACTTCCTAGAATTTCTGTTTGGCCTTATAGATGTCTAGCTTCCTAGATCCTTTTATCTATACGAATGCTCAAAGTGCCGAGAGCCCGCGGAACAAAGCTGCAATTAACTAATGCAAAAATGATATATCGCTGGCGGCCGCTCGCGAATGAACGGGGGCTAGCAGGGGCGGACGGGCCACCAGACGAAAAAATTCGAAATATTTATGCTCGGTATTATTAGCGCACGTCGGCGATATCTCGGTGGGCATCGCTAATTAGCCCGCGCGAACGGCGCGGGTCTTTCGGCAAACAGTGCTGGCTACTGTCTTCGAAGGTTCTTCCCCGGGCGCAATCAAGATGGTGGCGCCAACCACCCGACGAAGCCGATTCCGAAACTAATTGCCACGGCTAATTTATCCCAACGACATATACGCACAGAGACGCCATTCTCGGATACCGCGTAATCGCGCTCGCGTAATCGCCGCCGTAGGAGATCCGCGTGGACGACCTCCTCACGTAGATGCTCAAACTTAGACGAGGACACACTTTGAATCGATCTCGGTATCGCAGTATTATTGTCTGCGACTGAACGAGGTAGATAATTTCCGTCACACAATTATATGCCCGATGTTTCATTATCGATATTTTCCTGTTCGTGACATTTTGATGAAAATTCGATAAAAATGAAAGATCTTACTACGAGGTTACTTATAAAATTGTTCAAAATCGGAAATTAAAATTGTTGAAGTTAGCAATCTGTGAAATATATTTTAAAACTAAAACGAAGAGTGTGGAAAAATAATATGAGCTCATTTAATTGTTTTATTTGTAATAAATATTATTTTTATCAAAATTAATTTAAAATAAATTTTTAAAGAGCAACATAGATAACATAATTAATATATCAATAATTATCTATTTAGTGATAATCTAATTTTAAAATTGTTCAGATCTCTCATTAAACAAATGTTATTGAAACATTCTATTTTTTTGTGCGGATTGTAGTACTGAAATCTAATTCAATTCTCATAAGTAAAAAGCACATTATAGGGTACGTATACCATATTAATTCTAATTTTAATTTTTAAATTGATGTTTTTGATTATTTTATTAAGGCGAAAGAAAGGATCTTAGGCAATGAGGGGAATAAATTGCGCTGTTTACGATAATACAATTTATTAAATAAATTCTCCTGATCGTCGTTACGTTTGCTTTACATTTATACAAAATTGGAAAAAGAATTTTCTTCACATTACTGAGATTCATTCGTTTTATTATTTGCATTCAGCGATGCAAATGCAACCCCATTTCTCGAATAGTCACTAGGTATTTATGTACAAAGTAGTTAACGCGTGGTGCATGAGCAATATTTACAATTCTATTTACAACACTCTCCAACCTTTTCAAGACAGGCAACATTGGCACAGACGAATTTTTTTACAGATTTGTGAGTCTCTTCACTTCTTTAAACTAATACTGTAAAGCCAATGGCGATCTCTCTCTCTCTCTCTCTCTCTCTCTCTCTCTCTCTCTCTCTTGAATTCGATTTTATTCGATTCTCGGATTCTCTTTTCGAGATCATTTTAAGATCATTTATCCACATATTGCAATTGCATTGTAATTTTTAAGTCTGCCCTATTCGCGCAGCCAAAAAAAAAATTATTCCTCGGGATACGAGATTCGATAACAGATCCTTTCAGTGATTTCTAATCGGTATCGAACGTTACTGCTCTCATTCCCTCGCGGGATGCTGAGCGATTGCGTGATGAGATGTCAGCCCGGGATGTGACAGCATTCCTACGGAATAAAGTCCCACGGGAGTTAAGATTCCCGGGTGTGAGCCGTAGAGCGCCGTATGATGCTGTCTTACAGCTGACATTCTCAACTTCTCGATTTCTGCTTCTTGCAAACGCTTCGCCTTGGCACGTCGGTTCTGAAACCAGATCTTCACCTGCAACAATAAATCAATTCGACTTTACAACGGCGTATTTTAATGTGAGTTCCGACACGATGATTAATATGGGATATAACGATCGATGTAGCTTCCAAATTCATACGTGTTTGCAAACGAGTAACGTTATATCAACATAGAAAGAATACACAGTGAAATAATTAAATGCACAAACTAACTTTACACAAATTTTTAACAAAAATACAGAAAATAATTTATTTTCAAATCTGGAATAAATGCAGGCCAAAAAGTTTATTAAAAGATACGAATAATAAAGTCTGCGATGCTATCCATTAATATTGACTAGATATATCAACACAAAATTTGCCGGTTTGACGTTAATTTGGAGTACAGTAGTAATAAATTGCACCAGTTTTACGGCATCGTATAATTTTGTTCGACCGTTGGAATTCGCAGCTCGAACACTTGGCACATCGCGTGTAAAATCTTTAAAATAAATTGGAAGGTAGAGCACATTAAATTCCATTTAAATGTCACTTTCGGGATATAATTTTGGCAAACGGCGTCTTTATGACATCGCGATAAAGTCGAAGAGAGGAACTGATAAATAATCCGCGATATCGTGGCGACGCATCTGCGGCTATAAACAAACCGTTATCCCTCCCTATAGTTTTATCGACGTCTATCTTAATCGAATAATCGACGTTGTTGTCGGATCGTTTCGAAGCGGCAGCCTGCGCGGAAATGAGCTCATACGATTCGCGCTTTACCGTGTTCGTACGCGCGAAGGCACGCGAAATGCGTTTCGGAAATCACTGCCAGAGAATCGGGATCTCAGCCGGAGATAATTGGTCGGTCATCGCGTGCTATTGCGGAACGCGTTACAGGCAATTTGTAGTCTATTAATAAAATTACCGTCCTCTTTACTTTGTATCGCTGGTACGGGTAGCGCGCATTTACGCGCGCTAATTACCGCGCATCTGGCAGCGCCGTACAGTTACTATGACTAAGCTGTGACAGACATGCACAAACTGTTTTGACTCGTGAATGGCACCCGGCTGGCTCCGAGGAAATAAAAGCGGCGAAAGATATGCGAGAAGCGTATACCAATGCCAGTTTGAGAGTCTAGTCGCATGAAGTCAGTTGCCACGCCACATCTCGAAAAAACCACGATCCTCACGGCGGATCGGATATTAATGTGCTAATTTGATTGCATAACGAGTGAAGAATTTAAGATATTCGATAAAATTACCAATTCTGGTTCTCCGTCAAGCTATCTCTATAAACTCTTGTAATAATTATAATAAGCTTATAATAATTTACAATAAACTACCAATAAATTTAAGACGGTTGTAGAATAAACGCCGGTAGGAGTTGAACAAGTTTATAGTTTATTCGCTAATTAGTGCGAATAAGCTAAATCATGCTGGTATCTTAAGAGAAATTTATTTTTAATCTTAAAAGAGAATTAGCCATGTCTTACTACCGAATATTTATGACTATATTTATAGACTTTAAAATTATGCCGTGTGACGCAGCGTAACTGTTAAGGGGATTTTGATATCAAATTTAGCATTCCGTCAACTTGTACACGAAGCAATAAATAGTAGATTTTTACCTGTGTCTCCGTGAGGTGCAATGACGACGAGAACTCTGCCCTCTCGGCGACGCTCAAGTACTGCCTCTCTCTGAACTTCTTCTCGAGGGCTAGCAACTGCTGGGTCGTGAAGGGCGTTCTGGGCTTTCGGTTTGGCTTGTGCTTCCTCAGGTTGCACTTAAGCTTGGCTGGCTCGCCGTTCTCTGAAATAAAAAAGGAACACGCTTTCAGTCCAAGTGCATGTTGCGCACGAGAACAGCGACGAGCATTATGCTCGTACGAACAAACTGACGGATAGATATCTCGCGAAGGTGTTCCGCGGGATAGGTAGGCCAACGGAGGAAAGGGCCCGAGACCGCAATGTCCCGTTTTTGTCGGCCTCGAACCGACGGAATAGCCCG
The DNA here is from genome assembly GCF_030848795.1 of Temnothorax nylanderi. Classification (NCBI taxonomy): domain Eukaryota; kingdom Metazoa; phylum Arthropoda; class Insecta; order Hymenoptera; family Formicidae; genus Temnothorax; species Temnothorax nylanderi. The sequence goes on along the minus strand of NW_027249068.1, from coordinate 1,430,017 downwards.
GCAAGGGCAAACGCGTCTTTTTAGGGTGCAATTCATAATTTTTCCGTCGGAACGGCGCCGCAAACTGGCCTCATTACTTTTTTGCCGCCCGACCGCAAAATTCCGGCCGCGAATTGTTTCTACACGGCCGGGCCGCGGCTACCGCTCGCATAAGAGTGTCGATCGTAACGCCTGCTCGCGCGAAGAAAGACGTCGTTGGTAAGCTTGGTATTCTTCGCTCGCTGCTTAGAAAAAGACACGACCGCAGTATCGGTTAATTGCGCCTATACGGCTCGATGGTTAATATTGCATTATTTTGCTAACCATGGTAGTAAGAATGTTCAATAGGAGTAGATATACTAATTTCTTTAGATAAATCCGGATTTTATTAGTATCATTTTGTTGGATTAATATCAAACGAGAAGAAATCTCGTAAAATTCTTACATTTGATTACACACTGAGAAAAAAATGTTGTTAATTTGACTAAACTCGTTTAGTTGTAGTGATTTGTTTAATGTAAATATATTAATATATTTAAATCAAATATACGTGAGTAATATCAAGAAATATTTTATTTTATTTTATATAATATTTTTTGAATTAACAAATGTTAGCTTGACAGCCCGTGACCGCTGCATTTAGTTGAATCAAATAATATTTCTTTGAATCAACGATTTTTTTTCTCAGTGCATTACAAGAATTTAGATGATGCAGATAAAAAATTATCTTCAATTCTTATGAATAACTAACTAAGAAATTAATATGAAAAATTCAAGGAAAATTTTGCGCTCTTTAAATAATTTATAATACTTTTTAATTGTTTCCAAATAAAATCCAAAACAGTTATTTCTTCATTTTCATCCACAATACATAGTTGGAGAGAAAATAATTATGTATAATATAGATATATTTTAAATATCTAAAAGCTCTCAATGTACAGAGAATATCGTCTATCCCTCCACGCCACGTTCAGATAATCGAGGACGCGTCAAGCTACTAACGGAGCAGAAAGGAATACAGGGAGTCCGGTATCGGAATATATCGGTTATATTCCTCGAGATTTGTCTCGAGACAATTGACAGATTTGTAGAGCGGAGGTGAACAGCTTCTGTACCGAAGCAGCGAGCCGAGATCACGACGAGACAAAAGGCACATCGTCGTCGTCTTGGCAGTTGCCGTTTCTGAATTTCAAATTCGTCGTCGGAACCGCCCTTCGCTCGCCTCCTCTCGCCTTGTTCTCCTCCTTCCACCCTGTCGCTGTTCCAAGATTCTCTACGCATCAGCCCGGACTTATAGCACGCTAGTATGCGCCATGCTCGATCCTACTTCGGAATTGTCCTTTGTATACGTTCCTCACCGCACGCTAAGGGTTCCAATTAGTCTCGGCATCCGGTGATCTCTCCGCGTCGCGGGGCCACCAAAAACGCGGGGGCCAATTTCAATCCGATGTTACCGATCGAGAATGTGCATTCGAAATAATTAGCTGATTCCGCCGAGATAAGCGTGTTCCACGAATGCAACGATCATCGGACGCAGTGCAAACTGGAAAGGAAGGATCGTGAACGGTTGGGTGTCTTTTATTGCATTGCATAACGATCGAAAGGATTAACGTTCTCGATATAATCGTGCTCGATTTCCTCACTGCGTCTGTGTATTTGTAGCAATTTCCATCTGGATATTTACGAACAAAGTGAATAATGACGTAAAAACCATTATTTTGGAATTACATTATTTCTGATAAGAAATCATATCTTTATTTTAAAAAATTATGATCATTTCTAATTCATATAGCTATGTAAAATAAAAATAATAGGAAAAATTTACAATTGATTTTAAGAAATATAAAAAAATGTCTTAATAAATTCGTATATGTTTAAAATATATGGATTTTATGAATTTTTTGTATCAATTTTAGCAAAAGTATCATATGTTCTTTTTTCAATATAATATTCAAATTATATCAGAAAGCATTTTTAGGAGAATTGTGTATTGTTTATAATTGTCTGTACAACTTAAAGATAAAACTGTCTAAATTTGGCGACACTTGTACCACCAGTAAATTTTTTTACGGTACAGAATCACTTATTTAAGATAATCATGATAAAAGAACGATGGCGTAAAACTTTGAAGGGGTGCGCCGATCTGTGAAAATACCCTCTACGAGAGTTCATATTTCAGAATTATGGCATTTTGCCCGTATCATATATTTCACACGGGATCTTATTTGAGAATTATTTGTGTTTACAAGTAGCTATTTTTATTCTCAGGATAAATTTTCATGTATTCTTACCTATATTCCTTTAATATACGTAAATATTAATTCAACTAGTTATTAGCAGCAGATATATATATCTTCAATTATATATTTAAATTTTTTAATCAAAAAGATAAAGTAAATATAAACTTTTGAAATTCTTTAATACTTTAAATATACATTACCTATATATTTGTTATAAAAATTAATCTAAAAATTTATTAAAAAATTGATAAAGTATTTACGCAGATATTATATTACAAATAAATTGTACGTAAAAGAAAGTTTTGCATTAAAAAGAAACGTCTAAAAAGATATTCATACAGTAAATAGTTAACGTATACAGACAAACAAGCCAATTAAATTTAGAAATGATTAAATGTTTGAAGAGTATCGAGGCAGATTTTATTGCGTAACAATATTAGATAAATATTTTATCTACGAATCACAAGAGAGTTCTTTCATAACAATCGTTTATCAAGCGAGAATACGTTGAGAATTGTTTGGCCCGATCGAGCGACGGTAGGCTATCGTTCCAGCAGTGGCCGAAACGGCCGTTAGAGAATCAATTTTTGTTCGCCGATTGCTCGATTTGTCTCGGAACGCCTTTCGATAATCACCCATTGTTTCGTTAAAAAATCCACGAGCTAGTTAAGTTCAGTCCTGCGTTTCTAGTCCTTTGTTTCCTTGACGAGACAAAATGATGACTCAAATTGCCTCTTCAACAATCGTCTTTTGTAATCCGTAAATCGTTTAACTAATTAGCGCTAGAGGTGATATCATTTATTTACAGTCGTGTCAAGTAGTTAAAGACATTATATGTCGGTTGGTGCTAATTATTTATGTTAGAATTAGAGAATTACGATTCAGAAACTTGTAGAAAATTATTAAATTGTTATAAGCTGTTGTAAAACCGTAAACAGAAAGTACATTTGCGTGATTATTACCACGAGATAGCCTTCTGCGAGGCTTATGTTCAGAATATCATCACGTTCAATATTACGTATCGATAAGGAGTAAAGTTGTCTGGATTCTATATAGCAGCGAGAAATTGCCATCCGTAAACCACGTCTGTAACCGCGTAATCGCTTTAGCCGCAATGAACCATGAAAAGAATCTGCCGAGAAACACAAAGGCGATTGGCACTCCGCCAAAGCTTAAAGACAATCGCAAACACAGTTGTCGTCACACGGCCAAATAGCTCGGCTCTTTTAAGATTAACGTTAGAACGATCAAATGATTAATGACTATTTAATGAAACGATTAATGGCTACTTAGGAGAACTATTATTCGGAACATAAAAGAAAATGAGATTTCTTTGTCAAATATCATGTTTTTCTCTGTAGTATCATCAATATAGAGATTAGAATGTTTAGATATAAATGAGGACATCAAATTAGTCGAATTAATCATTCTAAGCGTTAATATTTCAAACGAAAGCAATATTTCAAAAATACATATAGATTGCTAAAATATCAAAGTTGACATTTACCGTTTAGAGGAGCATGATGAGAGAAATGAGAAGGGAAGAATGTAGCCGTGGCCGCGGCCGCCGCAGCGGCTGCAGCTGCATTCTGATGTCCGCCGCCCCAAACTGCAGAGTGAAAACCAGGCGGGATCTCCGGGATACCGCCGATGGTGGCAAAACCGCCGAGATAGGCCGGTGTCGGCCTGATAGGGGTTGGGCTGGACGGATGCTGAAGATCCTCCACGTCAACCAGTCTGCTCTCGTCGTCCTCTTCGATATCGTCCGTTTCTGAACACCTCGAGCGGGCTTCGCCGTGGGAGCTGCTTCTCGGTGATTGCGAACCGGCATCCTGGTGATTGCCGACGATCTTCGGAGACGAGGAACAACCTACTATGGGTTCCGGTGTAGTACTGACGTCCGTGGATGGATGCATGCGATAGTCGATGCTACCAGAGGTCGATCGTCTGCCGGGTGACTCGACATTGCAGGCATAGTCGATCGCTTCGTGATACCTCGGTGGTGTTCTGGATTCCGAAGTATTGTGAGGAGAGGTGCAATGAATCAATCTGGTTTCTTGATTGAGATTGGGCGACGATGACAAAATATATCTCGACGTTTTGAAATCGCACGGATGCTTCAACATACGAGGTTCCTGTCGAATCGGGTACGAGACGATCGGTGACGATCTGGGTGATGTTAGGATCGCGTTCTGCCTCGTCGAGGAATCCGACGTTTTTCTGGTGTCCGCTAGCAGAGCCGCGACGGAGAAACTCAATCGATGAGCCGGTTTGGGACTTGCCTGCAATGCCTGAGCCTCATCTGGCGAGTCCGGACTGGTCGATGCAGGCGTCACCGGCGAGGTCATCCTTATTACTGTCATTCTTAGACGTCAATCGATCACGTTCGTATCGATTAGCACTGGTGAGATCCGCAATAACGGTGCCTCGATATCTGTAGTCTGAGAACTATCCGCTCATTCCGCGACGGACCAGCTCGACGTAGTTCACTACTTCACGAATGACCCTTCACTGACTCGCACATAGTTTCTTACGAATTCGAAATCCGGAGTTTGCTCGAAGAGTTCGCCGACGGTCAACTTCAAATTAGGACGCGCGCGAGGCACATCGATCACACCAGGGACTCGACGTTTGACAACTCTCGTGGATCAATGATCGTTGACCAGCAGCTCTGGATAGCCTCTAGCCAAGCCGAGCTCTCCGTGTGGACTGAGTTTGACCGCTTAGCCAGCACCGCCCTGATTTTTCGTTTTGCCTTCGGCTAAGCGTTCGTGGTGGGGTCGAACACTCGTCGACGGAAGAGCGGTCTCTTCGTGGAAGTGGGGAATCCGGGCGATAGAGCGAGAAGGAGAGGATCAGAATGGGGCGAGGCTGGGAACTACTAACGGGGGCATTCCTCGCGACGCTCCGCCCCGTGGCTGGAACCCAGGAGCAGGAGGAATTATCTATACAGCGATTTTTGTACCGAGGGATAAGTTTCTCTCGTGCAAATGCGACGACGTGCCGTCACGGAGCGAGAGCGGCGCGGTAAGGGGACGGCGACGAGGGAAAGATTTAATCGCCACTCGCTTTACTACGTCGGAGACGGTAATGAGCGCAATTGAGCAATTAGGCGGGGTGATTAAGATTGAAAAAAAAATTAAGAGCGCGGATGAGATAGTTTTCAATTGTCGCTGCATTAAATAACACCGATAATGCGAAGAGATTATATTTGGATTAGTCGATACGAAATGTCGTTATGAAGTAAACAACACAACATTTTAATTCTTTTACCGCACTATCTTTTTGATAAATACTTCGATAGCTTAATCATTCTTTTAAGAAAAATTTGGAGAATTTAATTATAGAAGATTATAAGATAATGTTGAAAATACAACATTGTTTTAATTTTTATTGCGAGAAGAGAAGGAAATAACAAGCTTGTTTGTTTTGCGATTAATTTTTAGTCAACAGATTTGATTTGAAGTAAAATTGGATTCATGATTTTAAATTCGGCAAAGAATTTGCTTTTAGAAATTAATACAGTATTGAATCACCATTTCTTATTGAATTAATAAGCGATTTGTCATGTGTCTCATCACTCTATTGTTCTAAATAACTTCGATATGACACAGTTATAACTTTCCAAAATAAGTGCCATAATTATTATATTGAATTAATTATAAATCAAAATATAACAATGCGAAATAAGGCATTAAATCTAAATCATAGTCATAAGGATTAAATCGTGGTCGTAAGAAATATGCGAGACGTGAAAATGTGAGAATTTCGAAATTTCGGCCATGCCTTCTCGGTCCGGTACGGAGATATACAGTTTGCTCGCGCACATAGGTAGATAGGTAGGCATATCGATTCGCGGTCGAACGTCAACCCCTCTCAGTCTCGAGACTTCCCTCTCGACGTTCAGCCCCTAAATCGAGCCGTCGCGTCGCATCGCTCCGCGTCGCCGCGTGTCGGGAGATTTTTGGGGTTCGTCCGTGGTGCTCGTTTGTTCTGACGGCGCGCTGAGATTCCATCGTCGCCCACCCGTCCGTCATATTTACGGTGGCTCCGTCACGTAACTTCGCGATAAGCAAAAACAAATGAGTCCCGATAGGGGCCGATAAAGCACCAACACCCGCCGAATAAAACCTCGCGGACGTTCTTCCATTTTCGCGGAATTGGCTGGCGCCGTAAATTTCATCGCTCGGAAATCCGCGCGGCGTCTATTTTCGCCGCTTTATCGGAATCGATGTCGAATTTCAAAAACGTATCGCGCACCAAACGCGAACAAGTTTATATCGTTACATTATTCGTGATGATCTCTATTAGGTAAAGAATCGAGACGACAATGCGCGTCTGTTTATTCATAGACTTGATAAAGACTCCGAACAGGCGAAGTTATTAATCGCGAATAAAAACTCTGTGGAAGACATTCAGTATAAAACAGATAAACGATTGTCTCTCGGGGATCAATTAGTATGCAGGATAATGCGTGACATTTAATTACGCCGCTCAACTAGAGCCGAAATATAAATATGCATTGTTCAATTGACCTTTTCACGCAACTGCCTTTCTAAGAAATTGTTATTCGTCCGTCGATATTATCTCAGACTCGCGTCGTACGTTATACGTAACGAAGCAGAGATACATAAGACGATTCGCCGCCGGTTAACTTCTCCCGCAGCTAAATCGGTAGACTTACAACAGCGCGATATTACGCTAGCTGCACGCTCGGCAATCGGGAAGAAATCACGATGGCAATAAAGAGGCTCATAAACTCCCGTAACAAAGCACTTCGCTATCTTTCGTTACTCGAGGCATTAATGTTTACAGGCCATTGACTTTTAAATTCGCTTCCGTGAGCATATCTATCCCGTTTTCCTTCCAAGATAAATTTGCGTGTCCGATTGGCGAGGTCGTAACTTCGTTCTCCTGGGCTGACTTATTCTTGAAAATTAATCGCAATATTCACCGGAGTATTCTCAAGATATTTAAATTTTCGAAAATTTTAATGCTTGCGTGTAGATCTTTGCAGAGAAATTTTGATAAGTTAATCAAGCGAATCGAAATGATATCGGCTTTATCTCTCTTCGATCTTCTTCAAAAGAATTCGTGCAAGAAATACATAGTGTTGAAAAATATGTAATTATCATTCTGATAACATCCCAAATAAACTAGCTACCGTGTTGTTTGCCATTACGACGAAATCTTTCGCAGAAAACGAGTGTTTTCGATTAGGGCACACCGTGACGGTAGGATCGTCGTTATTAAACATCGTCTTCCCAATAATTAAGGAGGACACGAGCGGGATCGGGAGATGCTGTTGGTGCAGGATAGAGAAGGATGAGCTAATTTGGATGGTTACCAAGGCAAACGATACGTTAAATAGATAGGACGGGGTAACCAGTGGGGAACCCAACATAATGAGGACCACCCGCTAACACCGTAAGACCTACTCGGTACACCTACTCGGTGTATCGCAGAATTTCACTTGAACGCGTTCGCCGTTTGTTGCAAACTTCTACGTATGGTATACTAATACAATTGTCGATAATCTTCCCCGTAGCAATTCTCTCATAAAATTTGATTAGTATAGTATTGAACACATATAATGTGTTGATCTAATTCAGTTAATACATTATTTTTAAACTAATGTAGTTTCTTATTAGAAAGAAAGCTTATTATAGAGCAAACAAGATCTATTTAAATATATCGTTAGACTCGTGAAAATGTCAACAAATTAATAGACACAATCAACAAATCGTTACTTCTGTAACTATTAATTTCTTTACTTGCGCACCACGTACCGCGCCTGACTCGTATCGCCGTCTATTAATTTGTTAAGATCTATTAGTTCAGTTTTATTAGAGATAATGTAAATATAGTACACGTATAAATAGCGTATAAACAATTCGGTTTTGTGCACATTAATATTGTTTAAGATTAAGAATAACTTAAAAAATCGAGGTATGAGTCGTGTCTCCCGTAGCATCGAGACACCCTGTACGTGCAAAGTGCCACGAGTTGGCTGTTAATTATTAGCGAGCCGCTATATTGAGCATGAAAACAGTATTTCTTTCGGGCAGAGAAGATTCAAGTCAAATTGGCGTTAAAATTGCAATCACGGTGGTCCGTCTTTCTCGCTTCGCCCCGCTCCATCAGCTCGTTCCTCGCTTCCTCTCGTCCACAGAATTAGATCGTCTATTCTCAGAGAAAACGCGCACGCTCACGGCTCTAATAGCCGTTTAGAGGGTTAATTTCTCTTCAGGGAAAAAAAAAAGAATCTGGTCATGGGAGCGTGCTCTTGCGCTTTTTACAGTTGATGCGCCACTTATATTATGATGATGAATATCGAGCGAGTCAGAAAAAATTTGTGCTCATGAGATATGTGAATTTAAGAAAATTGGAGGAATGCAAATAGTGTTTTATACGTTTGAGAATTTATTAGTGAAATTATTATGATAAAATTGCTTTAGACGAATTTATATATGCCTTAAATGATAATATTTATGTGAGTAACAAAATTTCCTCGTTCAGCTAATTTGTACTCTGATTTTGCAAGGATATCTATCATAAACATTATGTGCAGTTATTGAAACATTATTCAATATCTTGCATGTCGTTTTCGTTTACTATCGTTCTTAAGTAGATTATATCTCAGAATTTTTAGCAGAAAGATTGCATCTCGTAATCTCGCGAGAGTTCGTTGCTCGCGGGCGTGCATTCCGCGCTTGTCGCGTTTCAATTTAAGTACCTCCGACTCGATTGGGCTCTTTGAAGCATTGCGTGTCACAGCGCGTACCATTCCCATTCCGCGAATCCGGCGCACGATCGCATTTGCACGGAAAGCCACGACGGACGGAATGCTGCTCGTTTGTTTCAGATTTCTGCCAGGAAGCACGCCGTCTCACCCTCCTACCTGACTCACCCTTTCCTATTCTCTCTCTCTCTCTCTGTTTCTCTACTTCCCTCCTCTTGATCGCGCAGTCAGACGCCAGCCGCAGGAGGGCAGTGAAACACGCGCCCGTTTGTGTGCACGCAGAAACCGTAAGCGACTTCGTTTCCCGCTTTTTGCGAATGGTCCACGAGCGCTCGCGTAGCCAATAATTGAATATTGAAGCCGGAATAGCGTAGGTGGAGACAGAGAGAGAAAAAAAAAGAGAGAAAAAGTGAGAGAAAAAGGGAGAGAAGGGAGATTGAAAGAGAGATGAGAGAGCGAAAGAACGTAAAAGAGAGAAAGCAACGGAGGGAGGGAGAGAGACGGAAAGAAAGAGCGATGGAGAGAAAGCGGTGGCTGTATAACAGGATGGGCGAGGGTGAGAAGGGGAAGAATCACGGGGTTGGGCACGGTCGATGTTACCGTATGGAGGGTGGCCTGGCGGATAGAAAGGGCGGAAGGGGGAGGGGGAGTGAGCGACACTGCAAAAGGCGAACCCGCGAGAGTCGCGGCGATGGGGGAGAAAATCGATATTTTAATTGGACAAAATAATTGGAACGAGCGAACGAATGGAAGATCGTAATCTCTGGGCTCCCCTTTGTATATTGGCGAACCTGCACGTCCCATCCAATCCTCCCTCCGATCTCCCTTCTCCCTCGCGACCCTCCGGTCCCGTCCTTCCTCTGTCTCTTTCTCTCGCTCTTTCCCTCCGCGATTCATCTCTTGTTCGCCAAACAATTCTCCCTCCTGTTAAACGTACTCCGCTCACTCCCTACCCTCCATACTCTGCTATATCGTGTAGATGTACGTTACGTGGCATTTAATGATTACGAAAAGAGTATACGGGATTTAAGACTCGCGCGTCTGACCGTTAACTAAAATTATTCGTGCAATCATCGGTATGCGAAAATAGAAAAATATTATGAAAGAACGGAAAATATTTTTAATTTAATTGTGTCTTTATATTAAAAATATGGTATATTCGAGTTGTCTAGCATTTAGGAATTTAAGCGGATAAAATTGGGTTCAAGACTTGTGATTAGTCTTAAATATCAATTGGCCTTATCTATCTCTTTCATTACAGTTCAAAATTATTTCTGCAGATCGACGATGACATAAAAATAATTGTTTATTTATACCGGTATGCGGCGGGCAGATTTATACCACGTGCTAACGTGAGTGGCGGTAAACGAAGCGCGTCGAACGGATAGCGCGTAATGTCCGATAATTTTGCGTTGTTTCAGTTAATTAAATTTCATTTTATCCACCCTCTCCTCTAAGCGGTTTACGCGCGGCGGTTCATCCCTCGCCGGTTTGACAGTTGACCAACGGCACGATAGCGAGCACGCCGCCGAGCCGGCCAATTTCATCGCCGCCGGTTCGTAAAATTAGAATATGCCCGAGGAAAACCGCTACTGGCCGCGCTGGAACTTCAAAGACTTTCGCGAAATCCCCGAGTAACTGCCTTAAGACGCTGCGACTTTCAAAGTGAGATCGGTTCGCGGCAGACTACGTTTCTATTTCACGAGTTGCCAGGTATTGATACATTTGAAGATATCAAATTATTATATTCGTTGGCTGAGCCGCATAGCTATCACTGTTATTCTATCTGAATTTAAATTAGCGCCACATTAGGATGATACTTTTTGTCTTATAGAATTTTTACCTACGGCTAGTTTTGTGCGTATTTCAGAAAACATTATGTTAGCTAATTATTATTCACGAAATGGTTAAATCAATTTTGCTTAACAATTTCTTCTCTTTTAGAAAAATTACAGATAGGTAAAAAAATTTTACTTCATCAAATTTTTAATACCAAGTTTCCGATGATTCCCTCATAAATTGGAATTAATGTGCGACGTAACAATTTCTCTGTCGTCGAATCAGATAATTACGTAAAAAGAATGCTAAATAGAATAACGAGCAATAATTTCCAATAATGTTCTTCTTTCATACCTCGCAAAATGGAATAATTTTGTTTTAAGCGATCAGTTTATTTAATTAGGCGTATCAAAAATGAAGGGTGGCGATATATAGCGCGTGGTTCTAAGTCACCCGTTGTCGTGGCCAATTACGTAGGGCCCAAATATTTTCGCTCCGATTTCGTCCGGCGTGAAATGGAGCGTCGCGAAGGGGGTGGAGAGGTGGGAGGACGGGAAGGGTCACGGCCGAGGATAAGGGTCTTTGCGCCTCTGGCGCAGTCGACACCTCCACACGTGCTCGCCATGCGTGGCTAGTTAGAGAGTCACGAGAGGCGCCGTATATCGATGGTTATATACTTGTTAGCCCTTAACCGGTCTCCTCCCCGCCTCTTCCTATCCGTCTTTCGGGTTTTGCGGTGCCTCGATAGTCCATTTGTTTCGTTCGCGGGCTTCCGGTCTTAAAAACGCCGCACCGACGATAACTTCCTCTCCGCTGTTCCCCGAAAGATTCCTTTGTAAAACGGAATTAATAACTTTTTGTCGTAAAATAAGATAATTGCGTAAAAAGAGTGGTCCCGCAAATAGAGAGAAAGAGAGACTAACGCACAATAATTTCCAATAATGCGATGTGCATTAATATTCACTATCCCACTTTTAAAAAATCAATTATTGAACTTACCATTGAAAAATCTTATTGTTTCATTTATTCAAACATTCCGATTGCTATCTACATAATTGTCTAATTTTAATTTACTAAGAGTCTAATTGAAATAATAAGTGTTACATAATTCACCGTTTTATTTACAATTTAAAAAGAGATTGCTGAAAAACTGAGATTCTCTGATGCCGAAGCAGTACTGAGGATACCAGTCGGTAGCGGCACGTGTTCAGTTACATTCGCGGCGCTTCACAAGGCATGCCGAACTCTCTTGCTCGTCAAGGATAAGTATACCCAGCTTTCATGAGTAGCCATTCGCACTTGTCGGTAATAGCCCTTAAGAAGCGCCTCTCGAACGATCGTAACGAGGGATCACAGTCTCATCGGAGTTTTCACACGAGTTGAGAGCTTTGGGAAATCATTAATATCTCTTGTGGAGCGAGTGCGCGCATCTCGCACGCATCCACTTTAATGGGATCGCGCGTTTTCGCCTCACTGTGCCACCACTTAGCGGCCGCTTCCGCCCGACGTAAAAAGGTTTCGTCACTTTTCGGCGCTTTTTAAGCCGGTGTGTCAGGGATTTATCGCGTGTTTAGATTGAGACGTGCGTGTCTCGCTAGATTCAAATGTTAGTTAGCCATAACCGTAGCGGTGAAGTGTCGAGAAAATTATCCTGCTGTGTGGATCGCTTTGATGTTCTAAAAGATTACCGATATCTCTCTACACCGTTTTTTTTTCTTAAGTTTTATTATCAAAGCAATAATTTTGGAACAGGACTGAAACATAAATTAATTCTTGATCTATTAATGTAGGCTTAAATGGATGGAATTTTATTTCGGCCCTTTCTAAACGTCATCATATATTTACATACTATGAATAATATATTTACATACTATCGAAGAAACATAATTTTATGGAATATTATTTTCGAGGAAGACGATTGACAGTAATAAAAAGAAATGCATGTGTCACTTATATGATACAATGAATTAAAAAATTTCACTGGAGAAAGCGCAGAGGCCAAAAGAGACGAAAGAGCTGATGGCAAAAAAGATACGACGAGACAGATGTGATACATATTAATCGTTCGAGCAATTACCCAACGCTAATGATCGAATTAACGAACATATTTGTACAAATGCGTACATAAACAGTACAGTCACAAATAAGTTGTTGTACTTTCCTTTTTTTATTTTTTTTTTTAATTTTATGGTATGCATTTTGTCGGTTATCTTACAAATTGCGGCGAGAAGACACAATTAGCGCGTAAGAAGACATTCACGAAGAAACACGATGAATGTTACGGACCACTTTCCCGATTTCGCGGAGAAATCTCGCCTCCACGTGCATGCGCGTGTGCATGAGAACGTACGTTCTTTCCCAGGACTTCAAAGAGTGTTCCTTGTTCTCCTATCGATATTCTCTGGTACACAGGTCGTAAAACGCATCCCTCGGCTTGCCCCGACTATGTTTAGCCGAGACGTTTTCGAGATGAATGTTCGCTGCGTGTCTTCGTAGTCTCGTTAGCATCCTTTTTTTCGCGTCACCGGCACTCGCGTGCTATTCTTTGTCAAAGTTCCTCTCCGCCGCACTCACGGTGCAATGAACAAAATTCCACTAATTGTAAATAGAATATAATGTAGATATATAAGAGAGAGAGAGATAAAGTCCCTCCGGTGTAATTTTAGCAATATAATTATAAATTCAGTAAAAATAGACACATCTTCATATATGGATAATAAATCTGAAAATAATTGTGGCCAATAATTAAATAAGGGCCAAAGATTCGAAGTTATACAAATTTGCACTAGCTTTAAATTAATTTTTATTAAAGCAAAGAGTGATCTTGCTGAAGTTTGGGAAATTGTCTAATAATTACTTCTCAATATTTTTCATAGCGTCGTCAGTCCCAGATGTCTCAATTAAGCTAAACGTTAATTAAAAGTCGTCACGTCTGCTAATTTTCCCTCGTCGTAGACAGAAACGGGAAGGTGAAGAAAGGGCTAGGCGATGGTAGGACCGGGCAAAACGTGAGTAGTTACGCTGCCGTTTAACGACAGGAAGTGTTGCTGGAAAGGAACATGTGTTTCGGTGTTTCGCGTGCATTCGTAATGATTATACTGGTGTTCGACAAGTCCCTCGTTATTTCCCTCTTAATTATAGACGACCGGCCGAGCTCGAACGTGCCCGCGCGAGATTATTTTCCTTCGTCTCTTTATCCCCGTTTCCTTTTCTCAACTCGACGACTGCATCTTGAAGTGAATCGCCAATCTTTGTTTATGTTTATGGTAATTAAGTCACTTTATGAATCCTGCAAACAAACAAATTTGTTAATAATTATTATAATATAATCTGCATAATATTATTTATCTGCGCTCTTTAGAAGAATATAGGAGACGCTCTTTACAATTGTCAGAATATCGATTCGTTTCACACATAAACGGGTAATATTGGTTATCGCGATTATGCAGTATAGTATCATAAATCAATATGAGTCGTTAAATCTTAAAGTTAAGTTGTAAGAACAAGATCGTTTATGAAAACGAGTGCGAGGGACACGAATTGATTATGTATATAAACTGAAGCGCTCGGGCGGTTGGCCTGTCAGCGCGAATGGTTGCTATCGGTCGTTTATCTTGTCCCGCGACAGTAAGTTTCGATATTTTACAGCGTTATGACTTCGTCAGGTCGCGTTATAGCGAGAATCAGCTCGGCGATATAAACTGCCGCGCGGTTAACCGATACGCGGACCAGGACCGAAGCGACAGCATCGTAATCGCCAATATCTTAATGATCGCGCGATGACAAAAAATTATGCGACCTGAGACAAACGCGCGAGGCGAAGGTGATGCGCGAATAAACGAGCGAGGAGAGCTGCCATGGAAAAGAAAGAGAGGAAACGAGAACGGAGAAAGAGAGAGCGCTGCTCTCGGGCGGAGGCTTCTGGTTTTCTCGCGAGCCGACCGACGCTCATTTCGCAATTTAAATTCTGCCAGACACCCTTAACCATGGACCGGGCACGAAATAAAAAGAATGCGGGGCGCGCGGAGGAACGAACGGAGGGAACGGTGAATGGCGAAAAGAGAGCAATCCGCGAGCGCGGCGGCGCGGCGCAGCCAGCAGCCGCGGCAGCGGCGCTGCGACAGGAGCGTTTGTTTTTTGAAGTCTGTATTGCTTACAAATGTCCCGTTGTAAAAAGCAAGCAGCACGGTCCTAATGAGTCTGGTTGTTAAAAGACCTCTCCCCCTTTTTTTACGCCTTGCACGCTCCTTCCCGCGCTCACTTCTCGTCGTTCCCGCGGTGGATCCATTAAAGCGACGGACATTGTAAACCGCGAACTCTTCCTCGCGCAGTTTACATGCAACTTTTGAGCCGCTTTTACTAATACGCGGAAACTAGTTAGCATTAATTTTACTCGATGGCGTGGATAGCCAATTGAGCGGAAGCACCACACGCAAGCATTAAGTATTCCACGTGATATTCAAGGAATAGCTAACGTGAATTATCGTAAAATAGAGATGTTATTCTGGAAAATTACAGGCAATTTCGTTGATTAGTTGATTAATGAAAATACGAGTTTGCAGAGTCACTCGATGCGGGATTACGAAAACGAACGACTCACGGTGGAATTCTCGTGAAACCAACACGCCGAGACGCGGTGCGCCGGATTTCGGTCGATCTCGGATATCTCGGGCGTCGTAATACTCGATAGCGTCGGCCGGCGCTTGTAAATGGTCCTAGGTCCTCACTTAAACGCCCATTTCCTCGGAAATCCACCCCAAATCTCTTAGACGCAGCAAAGCGTTCCAATTAAGAGGTATGCGTCTCGCGCCTCTGGCATCTCAGCAACGAGAACATATATATTTTTTTCCACCGACCCTTCTCTCTCCACCCTGCACCCTCCCGCGCCACGCTCGCGTCATGCTCACGCGTCAACCGTAGTAGCCCAGGAGAAGTTAACTGATGAGAATCTTTCGGTCTATTAGCGGCGCTGCCACCGACGTGGTGCGCAAACAGATTTGATATCCCGTTGCGCGCACGCTGCATCACTCTCTGCCGTTTCTTGCTTCTTACTTTTGATGCCATCATCTCGGTTAAAGTTGCTAGCAAAATCTCACATTGAACATTTTCTAAAATCTAATTGAAGCCCGGTCCGATTTCTAAAAAAAATTATCGATTCTGTACTTTTTATACAGTATTTTAAAAACCCAATATGTCGCAGAATATATTTATTTGATATATAATTTGATTACGTTGTTATTATCTAGATGTCTAAATTTTTTTTCTTTTCTGTGTATTTTACTTTTCAGTTTAGAAATTTTCGAGATTTTTTGTTTATTTAATAATACAAGACATTTATAACATGAAATTAATAGAATAAGTTCAACATGTTATGTATTTATTGCTCAGCGCTGTGAAAGGGGAAAATTGTTATTTCTATTATTAGTCCTTGACTACTAATTATTCGTTCGTTCCCTTCGACGCGAATCTTTATTTGCGACTAAAATTGCGGAGCGCCGGTCCTATAACAATCCGAAAGAATCGTAAACTAAGGATGTAAACGCACCGCGAAACACTTCCAGGAATCATTGCACGAAACATGTGTTTAAGATTAGAACGTTCTGCGACGTATCCCTCGGCCGAATCCATTTAGCGAAATAAAATTCTACCACAAGTAAAAATTTACTTGTACCAAAGCTATACGATATTCGCAAAATCAAAGTTTACATGATGTGTTTTAGATAAGTGTTAAAGTCAGATAATATCAAACTGTCAAATAACCTATCTAATAATTTTAAAAAATTTATAACTCATCTGTAAACCATACAAGAGAAATTTATAATCTTTTAATATGAAAGAATCCGCAAAGAAACTTAAAGGACTCCGTAATTATTGATGCTTTGGGGCAATCATCATTTCTCTCACGTGGAACCTTTTGGTTGGAAGAAGTCCGAAACGCCCTGGTTATTAATGAAGATAAAGACGACCTCGTCGTAAAGTGCTGACCTCAGAAAAAGCGTTAAAGAGACGGAACAGACAGCGTGCGAGACAGCGCGCGAGGGGGAGGAGGAGGAGGAGGAGGAGAAGGAGGACAAGAAGAAGAGGAGCATACGAGAGAGGACGCACAGCCAGTACTCGCATCTCGCATTCCGTGAGCGCGTGCCGCGGTGTCAGTTTGGAGAGCGAATGATACGTAATTTATAACGGCATGGGACTAAATACTCGGTGTGAAAGGAGGAACGGCCCGCACAGAGGCGGATACGCGCGTAGGAGCGAGCGGGATCGTCGTCAAGGGCCGCGCGCCCGTGGGAGTCCGAGGGGTATGCGGTGCCGGCGGCGACGGTGGTCGCGAACGGAGACGACCGGTGTCTAAATATCGAGCACATGTCGAGAGACCGTCGGCTCCTAAACGCCACCGAAAATAGAAGCCACCGTGGCCCGCCATACGTCATCTCGCTGGATGCCGCCTCGAGCCGCGGGGATCCGCGCGAGCTATCCGGCGAGCTAGGCTATCCGCCGACATCGTGTTTGGCGTTAGGTGGTATTCTTAAGCGTCTACTTCATCTTTCTCATGTCTTCTCGCGCGAACCAATTCGTTCCCGCGTCGCGGACGTGCGCGACCGAGAGAGCGTGAAAAAGAAGCACCGCAGCCTGTCGTCTTAATTGACTAGGTGGGCTTTTGAGCATGTGATGACTCGACCAAGCGTCCAAGCCTCGAATCCTTCGTAGGAACGGTCGCGTGTGGAGGAACACGTGACAATAAATGCGGCGCTTGTGTTTCCTGCTTGGTCTTGATTTTACGTTTTGTTGTAATGTCCCGATTGTCTACAGACAAGAGAAATTTCATCGTTTGATGTTCGAATGCGACGATTTTTAGATAAGATTGCATAGAGCTCGGAATAATAATGTATTAAACTGATAAGTGACATCTTCAATTCCTATTTATAAAACGGCCGCGCTTTGTACTTTAACCGTACAATATAATTGTATTCTTCAGAAGTTTTATTAAGTATAATATTAAATGTTTAAAATTGAAGAATAAAATTTATCGTTGTTTTTTGTAATCGAGAGAAAAACAGAGATTAATTTATTATTATATTTTTCTAAATGTTTTAAATCTCGAGAGGACTTTGAGAAGCGTTTTAATAAATAAATAGATGATGATTTTAATTAGATTTCATCTCTTTCGGTTTTTTCTCTTCAAAATTTACTAGACATGACTACTTTTGTATATCACAAAATATCTGTTAGTTATTTTCTTATTTCTTATTCGTTGTCATGTGTGTGTGCTATCATTTATGGGCAATGTCACATATGCATTTACATCCATCAATTTTTTTTTATTCTCTGTCACTTATCGTTTGCACGAGAGAGGGTGGCAAACGAAGGGGAACGAAAGAGGGAACAAAAATAAGAAACAAACGGAGAAGTTAGGTATGTCTTAATAAACTGGCTGTCTTCTTAATTGACTAAGTGGTTCGTAAGTACGTAATGAGTCGCGCCCCTCGACTCTCAGTGAAATAATACGGTCGAGTTAAATACAACGATTGCTGAGACATCGGAGTCTCGTTCGCCTCTCTTTTTTTGAGTTAGTCCTCATTCAGAACTGAGCGAAGTAAGAAAAGATAGTTTTGCCATAATAAGAATTAAAGATATTTTACATTACATTACTTGAATATAATTCAAAAATAAATTTTAGTTTACGTTCACGGATTTTGCATATAGTATCTTGCAGACGTACGTTTTGTCTTAAAAAATTTAAAAACATTTATTTTAAAATAAATATATAATTAATTTTAAATAATTGTCAAAGAAAATGCTTTAATTTAATAGTAGGAAAATGTGTTTTGAAATAAAATAAAATAAGTTTTGAAATAAAAGTCTTATATAAATATGTTTTTGATCAAAAGAAGGTAAACTTTATTCTTCAAATAAACATTAAACATTCGTAGACTCGTAAAAATAATTAGCCGTTTAATAAAAAATCTACCTAAGTTTACGAAGACGACAAAAAGTCATGTTTGTTACTAGATCGTAAATCACTCGACTTCAGGGCGGTCGTCGTTTCGCTGGAAAATCGTTCGCGCGATTTTTACTACACACAACAGTGGAATCCAAATTGTTCGATTGTCCGTTTCGAGTGGCTGCACCATTGTCGGGCGGTCGCAGCTGTTCCGTGCCTCTTAAATCGCAATTATGCGAATGCCTAGCTGCGAAAAAGGGAGCCACTTTTCTGGCGTTTCGCTCAAAAACTGATCCTTCGAGCGATCTACAATGGACGCGAAACGAATCGTTTGAGTTACTTTTATCCGCCTCTCTCTCTCTCTCTCTCTCTCTCTTTTTCTCTCCTTCTCTGCGTCTCCTCGTGGGTCATCGTCTCGAGATTGCCATATTGTCGAGGGCGTGAGGCCCTTCCGAAGGCGATTTTCCTCCGTGAAGCTATTCAGATGCCGAAGAATGCCCAGTCGAGAAATACACGTCTGGCTTGTGTACCTACGCGTGGGAGATACGTGCACAGATCAGGCTGAAAGTAAAAGGTCGTATGTGCTTTATGGATCATACATACTGATCCAGTAGCACCGAGATTCTGCAAGTGAATTCTTATAGTTACCAGATACGCGCGCGTATTTTCTGCTCTTTCCGATTTGCACTTATCATACGCAAACTACAAGCTGTACCTAACATCCAAACACTCAAAGTATCTTTAAATCAAAGTAACAAAAAGATGTTCATAAAAGAGTTTAATTTAGTTATTATTTTATTATCTATATTATATATTTATATAAAATATTTTGTAATAAACAAATTAAAGCTTTTCTATCGTTTTAACTTCTAGATATTTTTGAATTTTTAGTGTCACAGCAATTTAAGATATTGATACTTTTGCTTAAGTAATTGAAATAATTTAGACTGTAATTCTTTTAAGTGCTACGCAATCCTTATCCGATTTTCAGATCTTGATACCTTAGCTTATTAAAGCGTGCGGTTTCATAAATACGGATGTCCTTGCTCGAGCAAATCGGGAGAATAGATCAACACCCCGTTGCATCGTCGTACTAAAGGACCCATCCATAAAAGATCTGACGCGTCATTGTGCTCTATATACAACCGTGGAGCATTCGAAGTTGTTTAAATCGTTGTAAGGCTCTGGAGGACGCGGCTAAAGTGTCGCTTTCCGCTCTCGAGTGGGTTCGATTGTCGACTTTTTGAAAAGAGTGAAATTGAGTCCGACAACCCCAAACCCACAGTCCGGGCAGGTGTCGAAGCTTCTCTCCGCTTTTCTGAAAAGGTATCATAAAATCATAAAGACCGAAATGTATATCGGACGACGTTAAACGACGATCCCCGCGTCGCGCTCACGAAAAAAAATCGTACATCGCGCGCCATCAAATTAATAAGAACGACTAACTATGACTAACGACGTTCGTAATAAATCTCGCTTCATGTTACACTTTTTACGATCGCAAGATAGATAGATCGCAAAGTTGCCGGAGGCATCGAGATCTCGAAAAGCCCGCCGTCCGTGCTCGGTCGTTCACGAAGCCGCCCGCATTCCCCCGCGCTGGTCGGATCGGATTTCGATCGTGTATAAACTAATTTATCCCCATAAAAGTGGCCTTAATGAGTCAAATTAAGCCGGCATATAATATATATGCCGCTTGCGCGGCCAAGTCGATATTCAGACCGGTGTCGCGCACACTGAGGAGTGATATACAGTTCGGTAATGGTGCTGGAGGATCCGACACCTGGTCCCGTGGCCCCTTTGTCAGTGGGTCTCAAAGACCGAGTCCTGCGCTGCTACGAGAGGGCCCACATAAACTCCCGAGGCATTCAGTTAAATGGTTCTAAAGTGCTTTCAAAATACGACGCTGCGCCGAAAACCTCGGCGGATCAGTGCGAGACACCGAAACTCGGGGGGGACACGATATGGGTGGTTTCGGGAATAAAAATGCAGATTAGGATTAATACGCGCCGCACCGACGATTCTTTGCTTCCGTTGATTTAATGCCGTATATTTAACTTTTATTGCCACCGGTGGCTCATGTCAATATGTATTGCCGACACTAATTTTGTGATTTAAAATGATAAACCCATTCTATATGTACTACTGTATTTTAACTATTCTATTGAATGTAACGGCCGACATGGAATTCAGTTATTAATGTGCAAAATCTAGATTCAAATCCTGATTTAAATGAGACAATTTTTCAAATAATAACAACAATTAATATCTGAAGTCATACTCTTGTATAAAATTAACTGCTTTTCTTATGAGTGATGAATCTGGCGAATATGAAATTGAATTGCCCTTAATGAGAAAATTTTTGTGAAAACTTAGCATTTATTATTATTTTTTTGCTCCTTAATTTTGAATATATCCTAATGTTTTTTAAATGCGTACATATGTTGCAGTCAAAATGAATGAATTCTGATTTACGACGCTTAATTGTAATGGTCAGCTCCATTATTTATTTTTATTTAGTATTATGTCTTTAATCACCGCTTAAAAATACAAGACTTTTATCCGCAAGTAAAGAGACGGATTCTTCGCGAGGAATATTTTCAATCGCGACGGCAACGACGACAATCCGAACGACGCGTGCGTGGGTAGAAATATGTGTATCGCATTCACGGCGGTCCATTGATCTCAGGGACCAAAAACGCGTCAGGTACAGCTGCTTTGAAAAGTGTATGTCGCCGATGATCGATACGCTTGAAGCATTTAATACGTGTGATCTTCGCGGATCACTGATCGATCTCACGTCTATCTTCCATTATCAAAATATACGATGTCAATCGTACTGTATTCTGACAATATAATTCTGACTTCCCGTAGAGTAACTTCCGCGTAGGAATATCGAGAGAAATCACACGGGACATGTTAGTTATCCCGAACGTTTTACTGGTTACATTTGTTACACTCGCACAACGCGTATAGTTTTTAAGACTTTAGGGCTTTAGGGAGAGTATTGAGAGAACGACAATTTTCATCGTGGCTGTACCGTTTCTTCGCAAGAAGGTGCGACTATGTCTGAATACACTGTTGATTGGACCATAAATGTGTCTGTTGGGGTACAAACATTTTTTTTCCTCCTATTTCGCTTTATCATATTCTCCTTCGGAGAGCCACGAGCCATGCGGCATCACACGCAGGAACGCCGACGACTCTTCGACCTGTTCGATCGATGCCTCTCAGGCTCACTCACCGTAACTCGATTGAATTCCACTTTGAAACGATTGACGCAGAGAGAGAGAGAGAGAGAGAGAGAGAGAGAGAGAGAGAGAAACTTAATTTTGGACAGCTTCTCACTTGATTCAAGTCAAATAAAGTATAACATTTTACTTAAGATTTAGAGAACAGTTCGCGTATTTGACAAATGTAGAAAATTACATACAAATAGCTGCAGTACAAGTCTTAAAATATCAAAATCATGTTTTACTATTGTAATTATTATATCAAATAATTATCATTATGCTAAATTATTATACCAAAACTGGTTATTTTTACATTCCAAATTATACGCCAAACAAAACGAATTAATTTTTTTTTAATAAGGAGGTCTGCATTAATCTACTCGATATTCTTAGCAAAAATCTATCTGCTGTGATCGCGTTATTGAAATTTCAATTTTGAATTTAGTTTAAATTTATGTAAATATGATTGTGCTTCGTTGTAATAATACACGAATGGTAGAATGAATCGTTCCCTTTTAAAAGACGCGGGATAAAGAGAAAGAGACGGACAGGCAGAAAGAGAACGCGGAATTCGACTGAATAATTGCATCTGGATGCAGTTTGACGTGCCGGCACAGGCGAGAGTCATCCCGCTCGTGCTCAACGTCGGTCATCGAGAGTCTTGCAGCACCGCGTGAAGGCTCGTCGAATTCTCAGAACCACCGACAATTCACGGCCGATGGGTGGTCTCCGCAATCCGTGAGGTCCAATGTGTACCATTTCGCGCACTACAGTTCGCTTCGTCGTGTACGCCAATATTGTTACGTTTCCGCCAGAAAACAGTCCGAATATGAAAATTGAAATCCCATTCATCAGATAATATTCGATAAACATCATATAATTCAGATATTATTGAAGACCGAAAATAATTTCGGCATTAATCATTTCGCCAATCGTTTTATTACTATCGTGTATTCAGTTCCATCGTAAAGATCATTTTTGCGTATCTTTTAGATATAAAATCTGAGCCCACTAAGATTACATCGATGACTTTCAGTCTCCGGGAATTTATGACATGGATTTTATTATACTATAGTACATATAACAATTACAGTGCCATACGTTTAAAAAGTTCTTTTATGATTCCGCTGATCGTTCGCAAGTGCTCGTCGTGAAATACGTCAGACATCTCTACCGCAAGGAACGATCTCGCTCGATAATCGAAGACAGTCAGTGCATTATTTATTTTCCAAGCGCGAAGGCGCGTCGTCGATTCGACGGGCCCAATTAAGCGATATATCCGCGAGCCAAGGTCATTAGCTCATTAGCCATTGATAGGTACATTCGGTGCCCAATCAAAGGGCATTCTTCGGTCCGCGCGTATTCGTGCTGATGTCATCCGACTCGTGGAAAATCGACGTCCACCGGACGGACGTCTATCGTGTGGAAGGAAGACAAACGCGCGGCCGAGGCGGTCAACGAGGGAGGAGGTGCAGGAAGGATAAAAAAAAAGGAAAGGAGAGAGGAGGCGAAGGTGCGAGGGGGTCGACAGAACGAGAGATAAGATGGCTAAAAAGACGAGACGGAGAAGGACGAGGGGGAATGGAGAACGAGAGAGGAGAGGCTCGTCTCGTCCGCGCGAGACTAGTTAGCACCTTCTCTTAGGCTCGCGAGCTCTCGAATCAAGGCGCGCATTCTGCTTGAGCCGGGCTGGCCTGCCAGCCACAATGCCGCATTGTACTTAAATCAGATTCAATTTGGGCCCCATTGAAAATTACGCTTAATAAATTATTTGGGCAATTCATAAATCCGCCTGGCGCGCGGGCCTCTCGGCTGCCTCCATTCCGGCGAGAGAAGTCTCGCTCGCTCGGTTTCGAAAGGGCGCAGTTGCGCCTCGGCCGAGGACCCTCTTACTAATGGACCCGCCGGAGATACCAACGACTAAGACGAACCAGGGACGTACAATTAATTGAATTAATCGTCTAGATACCAAGGAATTCATATTGGAGAATCCCTAGACGTAAAAGTTCGAAATTTTTTTTATAAATTTTAGGTTCAAAAACCAAATCCTTCTTTATTAAATACTAAATATTCTTACTTTTAAGTATCGTGATAACACAACTGCGTTGCAATGACTAAAAATGTAAATTAGGAGCTACAGTTTCTCAAGTGAAATAAATTGTTAAAGTTTGAGATATTTCTCAATGAAATAATTAATAAAGGACTTTGTGCTAATAATTAATAGAAGAATTAGAAGTTCGTTGAAAATATCGAAAGATAGCTTTGTAATTTATATAAACATATTTATTTCCTAACATATTATCTCGTACATTTCAGTATATTAAAAATGAAATTAAACAGAAATGGTAGTTTGGCAGTTTTTGCAGTTTCGATGAAAATCAAGACAGAAAAATTTGACTTTTTTTTATTCTCCTCTGCCACATGTTTCTTGAGATAAATCTCAAAGGTCGGATAACGTCGAAATTTTAGGCGATTGGATCCGACCCTGATGACGACTATGATTGGCTACGAGGATCGTCAGGTAAATACAGGCGCACTCACACATGCACGAGGTTTCATTCTCTACCTGCGCGTGTACGGCGTTTATGGTACAAATTAGTAGGCAGTTATAAATGACACAGTATCCTTATTATCGTCTTGGCCTTATTTCCTCGCCATGTATAAGTTTGACTGATTATTTAGAACGCAAAGAAAAAACATGAGGAAGACAGCTTTGCCATCAGACTTAATTATAGATATTATCTTCGTCATCGAGCAAATCGCAATATTCGTAAAAAGGAAATGAGCGAGAAATATATATGAGAATCCATTTTATTCTATCGAAAATCAATACATATAACACTAGTTTTTCGAATTACAATTTCGAGTTATGTTCGTACGTAGAATCGCTTCAATTCGTTTTCAATTAATAAAATTTAAGTAACTTACAGTTTTATCAAAATGTGTGATATTTGCGAAAGTGTAAAGCGTGCGAGAGGCGAGAGAAAATCTAAAAAAAGAAGAGCGGCACGTTTAGAAAGCCGCAAACAAGGGGCTGACACGTTCAAACAATCGTGGACCAGCCGGCGAACCTATAATTAGTGTAGGATCTTTTTGGGAATCCCTTTCGCCATTCGTTTTCTGGAGCGGCATCGGGCTGTTAGGACTGATCCTGTTCCCAGTCGGCAGATCGTCATCTCCGAATGTTAGACACGCCATGTAAAGGACTCCCGACCGCCTTAGAAGTGCCGCGCAAAATTGGTCTGAACTTAGGAAGAGATCTTTTGGAATCTTTGTCTTTGACCCTGACTTATAAATTCAAATATTATATTTGATCGCAAGGTACAAGTAAATTTCCTAATTTATCTGATTCTTATTGTACGAGTTACATTCTTTTGAAATATGAAAATAATATCAAACCCTTGTACTTTGAAATATCAAACCCCAATTTATCTCTATATATAACTGTATTTCATTATATTAATTTTAAAATTAATTTGAGAAATAATGGATTAAATGTTAGAGATTTAAACTATTAAAGCAATTAGCAAATTGCTAATTTAAATAAATAAATATTACTTATAAAATAAAAAATACATAATATAATAAAACAAGCGTAATACATATATATCTATAATATACAAAAAGAAAATAGATAAAATTTAATGAAATATCAGGAGAAAGAGAAACTTCATATTCTCTAGAGCCTGAAAAACTCAATAAAAATTCTAAGGTTTGCAGGTCGAAATAGGATGAGTTTCCAGACTTAATCGAATATTGACGGGCGTGTTTACGAGCGGTTATTTCCGCAAATGAAGGCAATATCTGGTCTAATTTTCTAAATCACGCGATCGTAAATTAATGAAAGTCTACACGGAACCCCTCGAATGAAGTCATCTTCCATTAGCGTGATTTTCTAAACAGCCTGTGATTAAATAATATCCCTTTCAATATTCTTGAGTGCTTCCGATCTACTTCTCAATTCGGCGAATCGTGCATAACGAAAAAACTGGTGTGATTTCGGTAAATACACGAAACAGAATAATAAATCTCAAATTTAAATCAAGTTTAACTTTTTTCATTAAAAAACTGAAGCTTAATTTATATATATTACAGAACATTTAATATTTAATAAAAAAGAGTTTTATGTACATTAAATAACTAAATAAGATATTGATTAAACAACTGTTTTTGTATAAAAAATTTTATAATTAAATATATAGCTTTTAAAATCCACAGCTTTTAATATATCCACATTTCTGTGTATTTTTGCGGTTAAAAATAACGTCCATTGCCAGGGTCGAAACTTTACAGTACCATACCGGGTGTCCTTCCAATCTAATTAACAACGGTTATCGAGAATGTATAGGGGATGCTCCGGTAATTTCTAAGCGTTACACTTTTAATCAGCGCTTCACGCAAGATTGGCCAAGCGTGGCATCTCATACAATGGACGACGGGACCATGTACGCCGTCCAGAAGGGTGCGGAAGTATTGTGCCTTGATTTAAGGTCGCTGCCGTCTGCGATTCAGATAAAGGCAACATCGATTTAGGCCCCAGTGACGGCGGGTCGCTGGTCGCTCGTCAAATATTACCCAGACACACTGCTAATTATATTAATCTGCAAATTGACGGCCGAATAAGTGTTTTCTCACAGTTGATGGTGGTTTCCGACTATCAGGGGTGAAAAGCATTCAAATAATAGCGCTCTATCAGTTACCGTGTACTATTACTCGATTTAATTCTGTGTGTCTTTAATTCTCCATGTATAAAAAATAAATCAATTTCAAGTCATATGAGCCAAAAGCAGTATAATACACATTATAATTACAGACAAACTGGAATCAGATACATCTTGAGCAACATTAATTATTAATTTTTACTAATTTGAAAGCTTAAATACTCTATAAGCGAATTCGGTCAATAATATGCATATGAGCTACGTGACCGAGCGATCGGCAAAAATGCGACAAGAGATTGAGCAAATATAATTTTAGCAGCGTAAATGGAATAATTCTGTACGATATCAAAGCGCTATAATTAAGAAAGAATCTCGAACTTTGACCAGTGGCCAGCACACATCTCGGCGTTACGCATGAACAAGTGAGATACAGCCGTAATCACGACGATTTACCAACACTTCAGATTCGACACAATGAACGCATTCAGAGATAGTTTATCGGGTCGACACGTATACGTATAGCATACGTCTTAAAGACTGTACAAATTTATCGTGTTAAAGGGCAGGAGACATAATTGGGCAATCTCGCACGACCGTACGTAAATACCAGCGAGCAAATTAATTAATCGTTTTATCACGATCGTACGTTATATTTAAATTTATCACCGAACGGTCAGCCGGGTCATTTGTCTTGTCTCCTTGGAGATGAGAATTATCTAAATAAATAATTTTTAAACGAACTGTTTTGAGAATCACAGCAGAGATTAAATATGCGTCTACATTTTATCTGGAATTAAATATATTTAATAATATAATTATTTCATTGATTAATAATTTGATCGAAAAAAAATTATGTACCGAGAGTAGGTTGATAATATTAAAGCTTTAAAGCGGCAAAAGCGATAATACCGTTTTAATGGCGGAAAACGTGAGAGGCGCCTATACCCTCATTAGTTCTTAACAAGGAATCACCTTTTTCTCGGTTGCACCACCAATTAACAGGCTCCTACTGCGACCGAGATGAAATGGGATGCGTTTCGTCCAACGAAACTAGGGCCCTACGAGCCCGTCGCCAGGGCGTGGCGTCGAAACGACCTGATGAGGCTGGTCGGCGCAAATTTCGTTTTTGTTTTCCGATTCTCCGCCGCGACCGCGTCTCTTTTTCCTTCCGCCGAATTTTCGAACCGATACGCCCTCATCTCTGGAGCGGCTCGATTTTTCGCCCTCTGCCGTCTTAACGTCCCACTCCATCTGTAAAACTGTCGACTAATTTCCATGAAGTTTCAAGCGACTTTGTTCTTGCGAGAACGAATTCTAATTACTCATCGTGGCAAATCCGCTGTCATGGCCAATCTTCGACAGACTCTCTTTTTCCAATGAAAAAAAATTGAGTAATTTATCACCTAACTAACAGAGATATGAGAATTGCATCAATTTGCAAAAATACCAGCGCGAGACATTGAAGAAGCTGAACAACAGTTATATCTTCGAATAATTGTACGAGTATATAGACAGATTATATTTTCGTTTCCATTAACAAGTTGCGAAATCTACGAGAAGGCATTTGTACGTTACATATCTCTCAACGTCATACAATTATTTATTAATTAATTAATTAAGGATTAAGTCTCTTTTTATATGCCGTGTGGCGAAAGCGTTCATTAACAGTGTCAATAATGAGTGTTAACACTGTTAACGTTGTTTTTGATGAAACGGCACACAATGAGTATGTGCTTGCAAATTCACGCGAGAGGATTGAGAAAGACGTCCATTGGACAGATATATTGTATCTACATTATGTATCGCAAACGTAACCGTTCTTAACGACAGCGCGGAGAGCGAGGCATAACGCTTAGCAAATGCGCTCGAGCGATAACTCGCAGATAACGCGTCGTAATTAGTCACTGCCAATTAACAGCTGCTTAAACGGAAAACAACTGGTTGCATTAACGATATTTGAACCGTGGCTTCGCCGGAAACGAGCGCTCACATCACGTTACGTCGTTTGCTCGATTCGACATCTAATCTCGTAAAATATTAATCACACTAAAGAGAGAAGATTATTCTCTAACGTCCAGTCTCGTAAAAAGATGTGATTGTAGGAATTTTATCTGCTGTATGATTCATTGAGCCATTCGAATACAACGATGGTTGCAACATATCACAATAAATATATAGGTGTTTGTGTTAAAAGTAATAACGTATAGGCAATAAAGATGAGAGAAACAGGAATAAAGAGAAAAATCGACGATAACGTTGGATATAAATTTTAATCATTGAATGTCGAAATCTCACAAATTATTTCAGAAAATAATTTTTTAAATATTACGTTAAATAATCAGAATTTTATGTAATATCTATATCACTCTTTTATAGAATCCTGCAAATCTTACTTTAAAAAATAAAATTCCGTTCTATATACACATATTGTGATTTTTCTTTCCATTTTTTATTTCTAATAAGAGTGATATTAAGCGTTTTTCGTTTTTAGGAAAAATATTTTCCACGAGAAGATAATACGACGACCAGGTGAGAATGTAAGTTCCAAGTTACAGCACAAACAGAAAACCGGTATAGCGACAGACGTTTTTTCTCATTTTCCTTCATTTACTTCGCGGCTCGAGGTCGCTGTAATTAGCAGATAATGCTCGCGTCGCTGCAACGAAATAAGTTTTTGCAAATCATTAACGTATAACTTTAATTGAGAGCATCGACGAGGTCTTGAATTAATTATCCTGATTGGGAGCGAGAAAGAGGGGTGTACTCGCGTTGTGCATACACACTTTATTCGCACATAAGTAGGTCTCGTTTTCCCGCCGACATTTCTCTGTCGCTTATCTTGTTGCCAATTAATTGCCTGCGGCATAGTTTAGATGGAGATATAACTAAAACCGTTTCTTTCCCTCCAACAGTACTCCAACGGTTGTTTGTTTCACTGCCTTGTGGGCTGCAATCGTAATTTGTGACCGTCTTGTTCATCCGAACGGGTGACAGGATCAAAATAATTCTTCTTTTCAGTTAATAACATATTGCCTTTAATTAATGCAGAATTGTATTAATTGACAGAATTTGTCACACAGATGATCCTATCATTTTCGAAATAATAAATCTATTAAATATTTTTTAAATACTAATTATTCCAGATATTATTGTTTGGTACTAATCACGCATGTGCTATCTACTATATCTACTAATCTATTAAATATGTAAATCTATTGGATAATGCCAAATCTATTGGATATTGAACAGAATATAAAGATATTTTTAATAATATCTATATATATCATAATTTTGTGAAAGTAAAATATTCAAGAATGCATTTAAATTGCATCAAAATTGTATACAATACAAATTGTAATTTCAATAGTGCTATAGCGTGCATAATGAGCAAAAAACATGCTTATTATGAACGCCGTTCTAGTTACACTCCCTCTGATTATCAGTCGGCGTTTTATTGCACGCTTTCACGCGAGTTACTGTGGTGCCGAGCAATTACGTTTCTTCTGCCGGGTACATTACTGCTTCCTTTCATCGGATATGATAAGAAATAATCGTAGTTTCGATCTGTAGTCTACAAAAATCGCATTTTTCGAGCATACATCATCTATTTTCAATTAACTTATTTTTGTTTTTTTAGAAGAGTATAATTAAAAAATTCTTCATAAAGAATATAATTCTTTTGTAAAATTGTTGTCCAATTTCACAGATTGACAAATTTTATCATGTTAATATAGTTTTTGCAAAGATTTTAATATTATTTCGTGAATATTAACAACAATCTTCTATGCCTCCTGAATCAATTGTTTCTTGTAATTCTAACATTGCATTTAAATATGTAATCTCTAGCCAAGGACGTTCTAAAGAATGTGGACCACCCATTTCACAACGTGATCCGTCATGTCTCCTTATGACAAGTTGTGGCAATGCAAACCTGGATCGACCGATTATAGGATTTAGAAAAATAAGACAAGAAAGACTTAACCCGCTTAACGTTCTCAATAGATCTAAACCGCCCCTTTTTACATTTTCTCACAATTTTTTTTCTTTTTCGAAAGACCTAGGTGAGAAGAAAATAGGATTAAACGGATTAAATGGATTGGATATCCATTTCAATTCAATTCACATAGTAGGGTAGACCAAGAAGAATCGGATTAGTACCTATAAGCTTAGGTCTGTTTCCTATTGCTGCACTGCTAAACTAGTGCAATAAGTTAGAGTGGGACAAGTATATTTTGTTTCACTTTAACTTACTGCACCAGTGTGCACCAGTTTAGCAGTGTGCAGCAATAAAAAACAGACCTACTATAAGCTTTAAGACAGTTTTCGTTAATATTTTGTTTCAAACGAACTGTTTTATCCAGTTACCTTCATGCATTTCCCCTACACCGGAAACAATAGACAACAGCTTTGTATTGCGTGTAATTGTCAATCGACGATAGAAGCGTCGCGAATGCACGAAGAAATTTAGGCGCTAATGTAAAATTACAATCAAATTTTGTCTAATGTAAGTAGTTTATTTTAAAGAGTTTTTTATTTTCAATGCAAGTAATTTATTTCAAAAGCATTTGTTAATTTATTTATATTTTTTTTGGACCTGAACTAGTGATCCGCTTCGCCCCCAATTTCGGAGCAAATCGGCTAATTTTCTTCTTTTCATTTTTTCGTTGTGCAATGTAATAAGAAATATAATGTTTATGTATTATTTTATTATATGAAACTCAAGCCAAAGTTATAAATAAGAATCTATAATAAAATAAAGTAATAAAATTTGTTTTTGATTACTTTTTTATCGAGAAAGAAAAATTTATCCGATTCACCTCGGTGAATCTACCCTATTTAATTACATAATTAAGACATAAATTATTTCGACCTAAAAAAACCAAATGTTTGTTAATATAAAATTCAACCAATTTCATCTTTTCTACTAATATGCTTTATAAACTATTTTATGTACATCTTAATAACCAATGTGATATTATCAACTGAATAAAATCACAATTTAAGATAATTAGCTCGATCAATGCAAAACCAGTTAGGAAACTAGACCCTTCTAGTCCACAAGTAAATGCAGCGTCGCGCAACTTCCTCACCCCTTTCGGGCATACAGTTTCGATAGCGGCACGACAAGACGATAGCTCCGCGAGCGAGCGGCACGTAAAGCCGCAAAAGCCATAGCATCCTTATTATATCAGGCACTTATCCGGAGCGGCATTCATGTCATGCCTGCGTGTGCGCGCGCGTTTATATGCGAAGGCAGTCAAGATGGGGTTGCGGGACGGAGGTGAGGGATGGTTACCACGATACGCCGTACTGTGGCGCGGGAAGGGGGGGGGTGCGCCCCGCCGTACCGTCCTCATATCTCTCACGCTTCGCGGGTATTTCTATGGGAGGGAGACGCCCGTCTAATTTCCTGTCCTGAATTTCGAACGAGCGAGAATTTGCACCCTTGAGTTCACATCAACACGGTGGCAGAAGGGGTGGCTGGACGGGAGAAAGAGGAAGAGGAGGAGGAGGAGGAGGAGGAGGAGGACGAGGGGACTTTTGAGAGGTGGAAAATGGGGGGAGAGGTTGAAGGAAGGGGTGGGAGGGCATCGGTCGGAAGAGCGACGGCCATAGGTGGAGGGAAAACGCGCAAAATCGCCGGCCACCCTTCTGTCACCGCGCTGCCACCCCGCACCGGAGTCTCGCGCCATTTTTCGATACCTTTCTCTCCCATTTTCGTGCTGCGAACGAGCGTTTTTTACGTTTCTCTCTTCCGATCTCCCTCTTTTTTTTTTGTTCCCAAGCGTCAAGCGTGCGCTTCCGTCCGCGCGGACGCGAATGCGCGCCGGCGTCGCGGCGTCGGCGCGACAACGAGCCGCTCTTTCCGTTTCGAAAACGCACGGGACTTCTGGGAGCATTTTCCGATAATTCGACGTCCTCATTTCGCTCAGGTCTGAGCATCTCGTTGTATGCTATTGGTATTATTAGGGAGATGAATAAGATCGAATCGAAATGTTAGAAAGATTAAAAAGTTTTCGAGTAGATAACAATTGTGCAGGAAAATCTACTTAAACAGATATATTTTATCATAAAGATGTTACTTTCTTCCCCGCTTCTAACTAAAATATTACAACACAAAATACAATTAATTTAATTGAAATTTCTTTAACGACCCACAGGAAGATGATTCTTTAGATGAAATAAATAAGATGTAACAAAGCGGTTATTTAAAAAATTAATATATGCAAAAAGAAAGAATGAAATAGATCAAGTTTATTTGCTGCGACGACAGATAAAGCTTTCGTCCCGCTCCATGTGCTATCGCGGAACCCTAGAAAAACTACTCCGGAAAAAAGCGTTTACTATATGGGAGACGCGCCAAGCGTGACGATATGCTCGCCGCGGAGCGCAGCCCCTTTTACACGCGGGTCCTATTATGTGATTGTTATGAATTTCCTATTAATAATAAATAAACAAACATAATGGGAAGGCCGTCGCGGTGCGTTAGCTACGACGATGCATCTGGTTCCTTCCTTCGGTCACAAGGGTAATTCAATGCGAACACCCCGTGTATCCGATGGGTATCGAGAGTCCCACTCTCTTTTCTGTTTCTTTCGCACTTTTCTCTCTCTTTCTCTCTCTCTCTTTCTCGACTGTATTATCATTGGCGCACTTTTGGACGATGAAGCGCGCTATTGGACGCTCCGGGGAACAACGACCGGTAACAAATCATCCCCTTATGGTCGATGACCAAGTCCGCGTGACGGTCTTTTTTTTCGTGTCATCCCTCCCGGCTCCATCAGGGGTAAATTTGATGCGTCAAACACTTTAAGTACGCGGTCTTGTCAGGCGCTTTACGATCCCGTGTTTAGATATACGTTGGCGTGAATGGAAATTCGGCACGAGGCAAATTGAAATTTATTAGCGATTTTTCCGACTCGTCTTTAAGACCGGAATACTTCGAGTTTTCGCGTTTCTCGTGCACGTTTCAGATTTTATCCAAGGGCAAAATATTGTTAGATAATTTTACACAGGTGGGTATTTATAATCCTGTCAACACAGAAACGCAAACATTTATCTTCTTTTCTATTCAAGTTTTTTTAAACGTATTAAATTATTTGCATAATTTTATATTCCTTATTTTAAATAAAAGAAAGAAAGAGAGAGGGATGAATAAATAGGATTAATAAAAACCTTACTCAAAATTTGTCATCGTAAACAATGATTTATCTTACTAAGAGCGCATGAATACTTCAGACCATTTTAAAAAGAAGAAGGAAGTGGTCATTGTTGTTCAATAATCTTTTGAAACTTCTGATGGCTACAGCGGGTGGCCCTTATACTACTGGGAGCTATCGGAATGCGGGTGTTTATTAAAGTAGTGACCTGCAGGTGCCAAAACCGAATATTCCTCTGTGGGCCCTAAACGGCATAGCGATTCGAAATTTGCACTGCGTCCACTGCGTTTAAGCAAATAATGCTTCAAACTACAATAGAAAATGCTTTCTACAGACACCTACAATCAATTGCATTAGTTTCCAATAATTTCCCTTTTTATTCTGATTTAGCTATTTGTAAGTCACGCGACTTTGAAATAGCATAAGATACAATAATGTACAATGTTGACATTTGCGTTATAAATGTTACGCGTAGAATATAAAATATATATTTTTATTTAAATATGTCTCTGTCTGACATAAGTATAAAAAGATTATCTTATTTATTTTGTCTACAGTAAATATTCTAATCTATTTAAGAGGGAAAGGCTATATACATATACATATATATACGAAAGTAAAAATCTATTAAGAAAACTTAGAAATCCAAAGAATAATAAAGCTTTTCCGTGAGCGCAAACATGCAGCAATATTCCGTATAGGAGGGAAGATGAAGCTTTCACGTTGTGTCTCATGGGGTCATGGGTCCTTAAATAATCTTTAAATACTCAAACAAGTTGAATGCGAGCGGTCCAGCCTGCAAACAAGATTAGGACGAAATAAATCCCGTTGGCCACCAGGACGAACCTATGTCGGCATCTTCTCCAAAATTGACTTTACTCCGCTCTAGATGCCCAAATCGAGTTCTCAAATTTGTCTGAGACCTATTTGTCAAACGACCTATTTGTTACGGTTTGGTTTTATCTCTGATCCTTCTTATCTCTATGCATTGTTATCTTTTTCTAAAAAAAGTATACCGAGTGTCAGAAGAGTCAAGTTTAGATGACTTTTTCGGTGATATAGAATATCACGGACAAAAATCTATATTTATTAAAATCTAGCTACTCTTAATCTATTTATATAAAATAATATTAATAAAATTAAATATTAATGGCACAATCCTATAAAAGAGAAAATTTTGAAGAAATAGTAAAATTATATACGTTATGCCTTCCAATTATATCAGAGCACATTCCGAAAAGATCTCGCTTTTTGCAACGGTACTTATACTACTTATTTTTTTATGAATTTCCGAATATCTGAATACAATATACGTTTTTGAAAAAAATATATATTTAATAATCTAGTAAAATATACATATAGTCTAATAAAATGAAAATGTTTATGATGCCTATATCAACAACGTGTTCTATAACATTTATGCTTCTGCGTTTTATTTTGTTTCTGCTTCGGTTCGTGCGGATTCACTTCCACGTCGTGGAGCAAATATTTTCTTTCACGATGATTTCAGTATTAATGCGACATATTAAAGGCCGCGAAAGCGAGAAAGCGACGAGAGAGCATTAGTGCCGCCTTATTAGGCCCGCGAAAAATGGCCGAGCGTCTTTCCCTCGGCAGGTGATGGCATAATACGGCCGCGGCATCGCCACTTCCGTGGCAGCTAATTCCACATTAACTGCACTCCCTAAATCTCTGTCAACGCCGTCTCTAGGGCGGCCTCGACAAAAGCTGAGATTCGATTCCCGTACACATGCGCACCCCATACGCTCACACACCCGTTCGCGCGCGCACACACGCGCGTCAGGGTACCGGAGTCGATTTCAAAACGAGTACTTACGGCTCTCTCAGGAGCACCGAAACGACACGGACTGCGGCGTCGGTAGACGGCGAGGGGAGTCAGTCGACCATGAAACGCCAAACTAAACGGCGCTTTGGGCGCCCAAATACGAGGCTCGAATCGCCGCTCGAGTTGTATGTGTGACACCCGCACAAATGCACGTGCGCACACGAAACATGGACGTGCCGCCTCTCGCAGGCTGTGTAAGTTTAGACGAGATTATGGAAAGTATATACGAGATACCAGGGGTATTCAGAGAGCAAATGACATGGCACAATCGAGATAATTAACTCTTAACGGGACGCGCATAATTTCTCATTGATGATAATGCCTACCGTTATTTCTGTTCCTTAAAACGTATTGCGTGAAAAAATTGCTAAAAGTTACAAACAATAAATCAAAACTCAGAAGAGGAAGTTATTTGCACCAGCAGGGTCGTAAATAAAGAGATTTAAGAGATTCTAACGTTTATTTGTGAAGACTCAAGCCGTACAAAGTGAATTTATAAAAATTTATACAATCTATTTATATACGAGATATAAATCTTTCAGGTATTTTAATTTTTAATTCGCAAAATGGAGAAGGAGAAGCACACAATTTCCTGTTGCTTGTGTAATGTCGCAGACTGTAATTTCGAGGTGCCGGTATGTAGGTGCATAGATATCGCGTATTTATACCGGCGTACGTGAAGCATCACACAAAAAGGGCATAATGGAGCCTGTAGTCAGATAGGTGTACATAACGAGGCCACAGGAGGGGTAAGGCACGAGGAGGCAGGGTGGCGCGCGGAGGTTGTCGAGATATAAATGGCGGGGAGGAGAGATCAGAGAGGGTTGTTCCCCCTCATCCAGAACGCATCTGCCCCATTATGCTGCCCCGGGGCACTCCCGAGACCATTAATCCTCGCTAAACGACAGCCATTTTGTACCTAAACTGGATTGCCGACTCACTAACTGGTTTTGAGGACGCTTAATAGACTACTCGGTGCTCCTATTATGGCGATCGCGCGTCCGCGCTGTATTTCGGCGTCGTTTATTCCCCGTTAATGTGCAAATCGCGGGGAACGCTCGAAACATCCCCTCCTCCGAGGCTCGCGCGCGCGCGCGCGCGAACGTTTGTGCATTCTGCTCGTCACGGTGTTCAGTGGTTAACAAAAGTTCTGCATTTACTGCATAAACTATCAGTTATAAATCTGTAGGATATCGCCTAGATAAATGTTTTAACAATGATATATTTAAATAGTTTTAATTATATTTTATATAATAGAATATATATATTTCATATTTTGTATTTAAAATATTGTGATTTCAAACACATTTTATTATTTGTATAAGTCTCACCAGTAATATTAATATAATACTAATATAC
Organism: Temnothorax nylanderi; assembly: GCF_030848795.1. Lineage (NCBI taxonomy): Eukaryota > Metazoa > Arthropoda > Insecta > Hymenoptera > Formicidae > Temnothorax > Temnothorax nylanderi. The sequence continues at coordinate 1,393,076 of NW_027249068.1, read as the reverse complement.
TCTATAATTTCTAATAATCTGAGCTTAATTATACGTAGAACTTGCCAGTTAAACGATTTCAGCCGCTCTGTAGTCTAATTAACGTCAACGGTTCGGTACTGCGGCGCGTCTTAATTGACTCCGCAATTCTATTTCACATCGCGTTTAAACATTTTCGCGCGTAACGCGCGTAACATAATCCGCCCAGAGCGAGAAGAATCGTCGAGAATTACGAAGGCGTCGTGGCATCAACGCGACAACCCTAGCTGCTGTCAAAAATCATTTTGCCTGCAACGGATTATAACCGAGAATTTTCTTAATCAGTTATGGAAACATTTTCTTCTCTGGAGACCCGTGCATATCCCCCGTGGGACATGCCGGGGCGTCAGAAAGTCGCTTGCTATTATCTTCGTCACAATAGGCCTGTTCTTTTTAGCTGAGTTTCTTGCACGGTTTATCTTTTCTCTTTTTCTTTTCACCGCGGTGGAGAGAAAAAGAGAGAAGATGAACCGTGCAAGAAGTCCAGCTAAGAAAAAAAAGAGGCCTATTATAATCAATCGGATTATTATAAACCTAAATATTGTTGGTGGTGTTACGGTATTGTTGCGATTGTTTGTGCTGACTGTATTTTGAAAATACTAGCTAAGGCCCAGTATTCATATATAGTCGGATCTTATTTTAAGATGCTAATATCTCTGTGATTGGTTTATGACTAGGTTATATTTAAGATTGTACTTAAGATGGTCTTAAATATAAGTTCTGATTATGAATACCGGCCTAAAAGTTCGGATATGTAGGGCGTACTTACCATAATTTATCCTATATATCACTAATGTACAGTTTTACAGACTTCTACTAATAAAAAAGTATTATATTTATATAACGAGTAACTAAACTGGTAAACAATAAAATTTGTAAATCTGCTTGTTTAAAAAAATCTCTCACTACTTTCAATTTCGTACGAAATAATAAATACTTCTAATTACATTATTATTATTTTTTTCATTATCGTTTAGCAGATTTTATGGTCATAAAGTAATTTGTATAAGTTAAATCTGTTATGTATCTAAAAAAAGTCCAGGAATAGAAGAGAAATCAAAAAGAGAATCGCTTTTAATTAACTGAATATTAATTGATTACGTAAGTCTCAGCCATCTCAAATCATTACAGTTTTAATTACATTTATATGTAAATCTTTGCATCGATTTCTTGTCGAGTTGTGCGAAAGGCTCTCGTTGCTTTAATGCCTTGCTATCTTGGTCTTTAATAAAATGTTTGTTTTTAACACGCTAACGCGATAGGCTCGAATGAGAGTGTCATAAAGTAGGAGACAACGGTGCGTACGTTGCTCAAGGCTTCCTCAGTCCTGTTTGCGACTGGCGAACGGCAAAAACCCCGTGCTTGACGGCTCAATCCTCTCTTTCTGCTTGCTCCCGCCTTCGGGGTATATCTCTTTCCTCGCGAGAAGAGCGCGCGCGTGTTTGCTTGGCTTACTGCAGGAGCTTCCCCACCCTCGCCGTATCGATACCCTCCCTTCTTTTAAATCGGAGATTCAATATGCCCGATCTGCTAACACTCCAATCCATCCCTCCTATCAGTGAAATATCCTGCGGTTATTCTTGTATAAAGAGCGCAAATATTTGTGTTTTTTAAAATACTTATTCGTGTAATTATTCTTGCAGCGATATGTGTCTCGCGATAACATACTTAAGGAAAATACTGCTTTTGTGAAATTATTGAAAGCTAAAACATCAAAAAATATTATACTTATTATATATACTAATATTAAAAAATTTAACAGTTAAAATTTTTGAAAAGAATAATAGTTTATTTTATAAGATAATCTAAAGAGGACAATATCAGTTGAAATAAGATAATTATTTCAGCAACATTTTCATAATTTATTTGCATCACTCTGAAAATAAATATGTCTCTGAAAATAAATATGCTTTGTGAAAAGTATTTTTTTTTTTTCAAGTACAACGTATTCCCAAAATTTATTTACGAGCATAAATTTGAGCGCAAATGGTCAACCGAAAACCAGATTGTCAGACCAAGGTTCCAGTCACGTGTTCCAGCACGCACGTCGCGATTCCGTTGATAATTAAATATGATCAACGTCGGGAGCGTGCATTTATATCGCCGACGGTATAAAATCCTAGATCAGCCATCGCTCGCTCTCGCGAGAGCGGAACGAGGTGCCGCGCGGTTTGTGAACGCGAGAGGGATGCTTGCCCTCCCAGCCGTGCGCCCGTGCACACAGCCACGTGCATCCGTATTGCCAATCAATTCGCGCATTGCGCGCCCGGGAATTAGACAATTAGGAGTCGTCACGTTCCGCTCGGTCCCACCGCGTCCCACCACCACCACCTCCATCACCACCACCACCACCACCACCACCACCGCCACTGCCACGTTCCATCGACCATCCGCGTTCTCCACCACCTTGAGGCATTCTCCGGCATCGGGCGATGCAGCCAGCTCCATCTGGCGGTCCTGGAGAACCGGAAGAAGGGGGTTTCCCCTACGGGGTTTCGATCCACCTCGTTGTCCGCTATTGGTCCACGTCCGACCACGAAGAACGCCCATTCTCGAAACGCCCGAGATGTGCGTCGGCTCGCGCGTATTGGTCGAGCCCAGGCCACGGTACCGGTTTTGCTAGCGCTGCGGGGGCGGCGCGCACCCGGCGGTGGCACCGCGACGCCGAGAACGAGGAAAGAGAGACAGAGAGAAAGAGAAAGATGCAGAGAGAGAAAGAGAAAGAGGGAGAATGGAGAGCCCCCCGGCAGGGCTCTCCGCCGCGAGTGCAGCCGAGCTGGTAATCAGTGCCGTTTCCGCGGCAGTGGCGGTCACCACGCGGCAGATTACACAGATTACAACCGATTACATTTGTACTCCATCGCTGACAGTCGTTTCTTTTCTTGGGACGACCACTGCACTCCCACCTTGTGTCCTTACCGTCGCGCGACTCGAGCTGGAGTACGCGCTCGACCGTCTTGGTAAATCGTCTAGGTCGCGTGAGGCCGCGTCGTCGGTGCACAAAGAAACCAAGTGCCTCAGTCGAAATCCAGGAGCATTGGAGGAGATCGTCCGCGCTTGAATACCTTGGCGTTGATGGCACGACGGACTTTGTTGACATTGGAAATCAGCACTTTCCCGAGCTATGCTCCTGAAGATCCTGTATATTGCGAACATCAACGTTTATAATCTAACGGTGGAATAGACAAAACATCAAAGTGTATCATGTCATGAAGAAGGATCTGAGTTTAGAACGAGAGAAACGCGATGGTGGAGAGTCTTTTAGAATATTAGACACGCGACACACGACGGATTAGAATAATCGTTCGCAATTATCCGAAACGTAAGATGACAGCGGAAGCTGTTAACGTAAGATTCATTCATAACACGTCATCTCTCGTAAAGAGAGTATTATATAGCGTAGATTCCATTCTGCACGGTTCATTCAAATGTTTTTATACAGATCCGTTAAACGCTGTCTGAGAGAAAGGACTATAAAGTACCGCGAAAAGAAGATTGCCGTATGATAATATCGGGGTCGGCGAGGATGCAAAAAGTATAAAAGTTAAGAGGTGAGAAGAGTTGAGTCATCATGTTGATACCTTAAGAACACTCTTCTGACTCTAATGGGGGAATCCGCTCGTGTCGGCTGGGTCATTCCGCGGCGATGCGGCGGATTCCAAGAATAACGGAGCGCAAAACTTATTGAGACGGCGGATCGCGCCTTGGAGAGTCTCCTCGACGTTAGCGGGTTTCGTCCACGAATCACGATGTGACCGATCGTCACCTGAAAGTGCTCTGCGGCTCGATCACGTCAACATATGACGTCTATCGTTCTTTAACGGACGTCTGTGAGAAGCTAATGCGACGACTATCAGCTGACACTTTAAGGTGCGACGCTACTTATTCGGAGTTTCGTTCAAATCGTACTGTAAAGGACATTGGGTACACGATCCAACATGGAACTAAGAAAGCGACCGAACGATCTTTCTATTCGTATCTTCGGATGACTGTCGAGTGTAATTTGATAGATTGATAAGAATCGCTGGTTGCATTTCGAGACTTGTGAGACGCGAGAATCCGAGAGGCCGACACGTTGGGAATCGGCATGAGCAACGGCGAAGGTGTGGTGACGGGCCCGGGTTCCGGTAACGATCATCTGTGCGAGGACGTCGACATGGCCACTCCGACATCAGCGTCTTCGAATCTGAAGCCGCGAAGCGGCAAGATCAGCTTCAGCGTCGACTCCCTGCTGAGCGGCACGAAGAAGAGTGCCATCAGCGGCGGCACCTTTGCGGCCAGGCGAGACAACGATGACAGGATGGACGCCGAAAAGAATATCGAGATGGAGGCGAGGTATCGAGAGCTTCTGATGGAGCAGCAGAGACTACAGAGCAGAGAACTACTCGCCAGGTTGAGTCCCCACGGTCTCGCCGGCTTCGGAAATCATCACCATCATCATCACCCGAACAGACTCGAGCAAGATCACCCGCCCGCACGACAGGAGATGCTCACAGTGAAGGATTTCTCCAGGACGAGCCACGACAAGTCGTCCTCGCCCATCAGAATAGACCAGGAGATCCCGAGAGACCGACTGACCAATTCGCCGAGTGGAATCGGCGAGACGATGCTCCAACGAGAACAGGAGCGCATTCAGGAGGAGGACGAGAGGATCGACAGGATCACCAATCCGAGATCCGTGTCGCCCGCGAGCAGACGAGAGATACTCGACGATCGTAGCGATTCCGAGGCGAATCGCTCGCTGGAAGGAGACCGTACGACGGATCATCTGGATCTCGAGGACAATGAGATAAGAAGCGTCGGTCATTCTGAGGATCTAAACGTGATGGACTCGGACTGCGAGCTGGAGAGGGACCTGGAGACGAGCCAGGAGAAGGAGGAGAAGTCCAGCCCGGTAGTGCCTCAGCCGATTCATCCCGGAGTGCAAAGGCCCTCGCAGGGCCCGCCGTATCTCGCCGGAGCACCCGGCGCTCCCGGCTGGAACCCCGCGGGATTTCCGCATTCTCTGGCGGGGTTCGCGTGGCTGCCCCCACCCCCGCATCCGCACAATCCTCATGGACATCTTTACACGCCGCACGGTGGGCCCACCAGCCCGAACGGTAAGACTAACACAAAGCATCGTGCTTAAGATCGATTAGGATATTTTAGAATGTGTAAAATGTCATGTGTATTAATAAATAAACACAAACTTTATATTTTTATGTTAATATATTCATATTTTATTATTCGTATCACTAAAGATTATGTTAAATAAAACTCGTAAAAGATGTGGATGATACATTGAATCAAAATTATTATTCTCAACATAATGTCGTAATTGTAATATTGTAATAATTATCCGCGGAAGAATATTCTCTGAAATAAAGTAACGCCTGAAAACTTTAAAAAGAACCTTCCGCGTAGACGAGGGTAGTTTCGTTGTGTTTGCCTTTTACCTTGTGATCTTGCCAGATACAATGTCGGCAATCAGATGGAAAACGCAAACTCTCTTAATGCAACCGTTAATACATGACACGCAGACTCATAATGCTCTGCATTAGTGCCGTGGATCACGCGAGTAGGCGGGCATTATCGGTCTTACGTGCCAAAGAATTCGCTCTCGTACTCCGGTTTACCTTCATCGCAATTGAAGCTTAAAGCTAAGGCCTTAAAACTACCATCACGATCGACACGATATCTCTTGCCCTGACGATTTCTTCTCGAGCGGAAAGATTTAACGGGCATAACAAGACTAATGATACACCTTATGTGATGCAAATTCAAGAGATAAATATTTATATTTCGACGAACACATATCATGTTTAAATTTATCGCAGCCATTAACTAAAGACATGGATGTTCGTGCCAATATCAATTCAGTCCGCAATTTGATTAAATCATTGATTTAAATGATTTGTTGCATTCTTCAGTATATAATTCTATATTCTATAAACTCTGATACTCGTAATCGTATGACCTTTAGGATAAGACTTGTACACGTATTTCGTGCTATTAATTTAAATAAATAGTAGAATTCATGATAGCTACAGTTTTAAATTATCGCGCGTTTTCATATAGACCAATAAATAATGCAATACATTTTTTTTTAGTGAGAATATCGGAAGTATTTTATTTTCGTTTTATTTAAATTAAATTAATTTATAGCCTTTGCAATTAATAGAACGCTATTGTAGTTATGAATTGATTAGTTAAGAAATTCTTGCGTTTCTTGCCATACGGCATACAAAATTCATTTCGTCTTACATTGATATTGCTACTTTTATCACATACAATATTGTCAAATGCTTTTTAATGCCGTTCAGCAGTATCTGCGTGGACGTCGAATTATTATGGGCGTACATTAGCCGTTAGTTCCAAGAACTGTAAGAGTTAGCATCGTTCACTTATCGAGTGCACTTTACTTACGCGTGCAACCGGGTAAAGCCGCAATTTTCCTTCTACTCGTCGATGTCGACTTCCGGACAGGATTGCAACTCGACTGTTTCGCAGATTCTTTCCCGAGTCTATTCCACAAACGTCAATGCGGAACTCGAGTCCGTGTTACGGCTCGCGATCGGTTCCCTGAAACGTGCACGATCGGCGGCGCGTCGGGCTCGATCGTCGTATATCTAGGCTATTAGGACGCACGATCGGCGCTTACAAAGCGACGACGGGAAGTGTTTTCCATCGCCTCTGGTGTGATGGGAGCAGGAGTGACCACAGAGTAACGCGAGCGAAAAATCGCGCTCGACGAGATAAAACTCGACGTAATTGCCTAATGAGGAAGGAGAAACCGCGATTCTCGAGACAGGTACAAAAGTGATCAGCCGTACGGAGATACAGATCTTGTTTCATGACCGGTGGCGGATATATGGATTGTAATTGGCTAATAAATCGAGAAGGAAAGCCGTGGCGGCTCCACGTCGCGATAATTAGACGCCGCTACTGCTTGAGAATACTTCGCTGATAAATAATTTACGATGACTTAAACGAGAGAATTAGTTGCGATTTATTAATTACCGACTGGGAGCTCGCTCGCTCGCTCGCTCTCTCTTATCTCGCGCGATTAGCGGTTGCCTGAAGAAATTCGATTGCTGTAAACAAGATACGAATTGGAATGATATATACGCTCTTTTTGACTGAGTTATATTTATTTCACGTAAAACACGACAAAATGCTCAAATCAATCGAGAATATTTTTTGCGATCGGAATGCGATATCGATTACAATGACAATGCACGGTGGTTCATTATTAGTTCTTCCACAATCGTATAGTCATTACCATTTGTTTAAGCGAGTGGAAGAATTCATCTAATGGAGAAAGACATTGAAGTGTAAAGACTCGTGTTGTCGTGTGAGTGAAGGACTTGGCGAACATTACTACATTGAGTCCATTCCTAATGGACAATTAAAGTAATACCTCATTAAGGTGTAACCGACACCTCTCGCGCAATGGGCTAATCGTACATCGTGGCTCTCTTCGGCGAGTACTCCGCCTCAAGTGCTCGAGTAGTCGCTCGGCTGCAAAGGACGAGAGGACGAGAGTGCTCCTCGTACCTGGCCTCACTATTCGCGCGTCAACTTTTATGCTCGCCAGGAATTCCGTAATGGTTTTAGAGATTTCTTTCTCGGAAACGGCGCGTGTTCCTCGTTACGCGCGGATATAATTTCGCTCGCAGGAACTTCGAAATTCGCGACGTTATTTACTGCTAGGACATTTAACGAGAACGGCAAAGGGGTCATCGAATGAATCATGATTATTTTAATATCTTCGAAAAATTGCGATAAATTTTTACAATCGTGGATAATAAAAAATCCGCAAAGTTTTTCCATAATTGCACGAACAATAAAATGAATCTTGCGATCGAGTGATAAAAGAAAATTATTAAAGAACCTTGGAGAAATTGTTCAGCAATGTTCCTTATTTTCCAAATACATAATTAAACAATTGATATAATTGAACAATTAATGTAATATATGTACATCCGGAGCGAAATCGGAAAAGGGAGAATATTAAGAAAACACGCAAGCATAAAACTGATATAAACGTACAAGAGCTAGTTATGTGCGTCACCTTATCTTTTAAAGTAACATAATTGAAAGCAACACTTATAGCACTCGATATAAAGCGGCATGAATGGTAACCGGAGAACGAGAGAATATTGGAAAGACACGCGATCCCGCAACTAATGGGAACGCATAAAAGCCGGCTGCATAGACCCCTGTATCTCTCAAAGTGGCATAATTGAATGAAATGCATTTACGTCATTTGTGTCAACCGTAATAAAATCCGGCTCAAAATATAACGCTCGATGTAAAACTGTATTGACAGCAAATCGTGAGGGGACAACAGGAAGATACAATAGCGAAATTGATGAGAACGCGTAAGAGCGACTATTTCGCGCGCTTATTTTCCATATCTTGTTTTTCATATTGTTTACGCCTGCCTATAGAAAACGAAAAGTAGGAAAAGGGGATGTGATGATCGGCCCGCGTGCCATCCGGGCGAATCGCGATCAGTTCGACATGATAGAGTCATATATAACTCACGACATCCATAATGCATTCAAGAGGCGCCCGGTAAAAACTGCTCTTGTTAAAGTGGCCTGTTAAGTTTGGTGTAGCGCATTCAGCTTCCTGTGCGACGTCGCTCGGCGAAACTTTTTGCGAACGATAACGACAAACCATTCGCCCCTCGGCCCGCCCCGCGCTCCTCTTATACGATTTGTCTTCCTCGTTTTCTTTCCGCTATTGGTGCGCGACACCAATTATACCGGCACTTTGAACGAATGCCGGAGCAGCTCGGTATGCGCCGTTATTGCAATCGCGCATTATCGCAGTCGCGACATTGTCGCTTTTGCCCCGGGATGATTGTTCACTCACAGTAAAACTCGGTTAATTATCACGTCTTTTGTTAGTCCTCGGTCCTTTTAATAAGAAGCTCCGAATGACGCGAGTCAACATTTACTCATTATATACAATCAATCGCGCGTCAAGATGTAATCGTATTTATTTCACAGAGAAATTTGAAACTAACTGTAACAATTTTTGTCGCAGATGAGCATTTCTACATACAATAAAAGTGATATTTTGGGAGAAGTAGAGTAAATTTTAAAAATATTGTTCTAAATTAAATTAAGCGATTTGTATTCTACTTAAAAGTCTTGTCTTTATAAGTAATAATCTCTAAAATTGAATAATTGAGCTTTATAAGACATTCTTTAATGATTTTCGTAACAAAATACACTGTTAAATTCGTAATACTCAATTTGAGTCATTTTTAATCATTATTCAATATTCCTATAAGTCGCCACTGTTCCTACTCAACATGTCGTTAATTTAACTAAAACAATGTTAATTTAACTAAACCAATGAAGTTAAAATAATAAATTTGGACACACATGGTAGTTAAAAATGACAAAATATTTGACTTAAATATTATTTAACTCAAGGTATTGGTTCAAATTTCATCCTTTAATATTTAACAGTGTAAATACGTCGCTCTCCGAACGGAATATCTCCACAAATATCATATCTTCTGGTCACAAAAGTCGTTTCTGAAAAATTAGACAGTGAAAAGCTTATTAGCCCATTTCCATTAACTGTTCACAACTGACAGTTATGCCAGGAGGGGGGAGGGGATGCAATACGGGGCTCGTATACAACCGATAATCCCGGGGCCCGTCGCTGGGCGGCGGCTTACGAAAATTATGAATACGGACGTCATTTATAACGCTCGAGCGCCGCTGCCCGCACGCATTTATCTGGATTGCGCGCGCAGGAATGAATTAACGACGCCCGCCCCGCGTCCAATGATGTTCTACAAAATATTTCGGACGATTCATCATTCCATGGACGTAATTACCCGCCTCGGTCGTTCCAGCGGTCCGACGCGACGCCCGTCTGCCCGGCTAACGCGTCTCTCCTCAGCATCCCCGAAAATTCAGTATCCGTTGATGAAAGTAGTGCAGCGGTTGCGTAACGATTGCAATTGCTTTCTGAGATTTCGCATCTCATAAAAATGTTTGCGTGAATTGTATGCCCGCGCACGTAACATCAAAGATCTGATTTTATTATATTGATCTTAGAATAAATTTCAAGCTTTACGTTATAGTTTAACGCAATATGTATTATATCATTATAATTTAATATAATTAAATATTAAAATTTTAATTTAAAACTCGTGATTTTAATACATGCAGTAATTTCAGCGATTCAGCCGCACACGAAGGCTCTATCTTTAATTAGGCTGAGTTAACGCCAATATATTCAGCGACGATCCGGATCAATTCTTTATCGTCGTACATTTAGCCGTACATAGTCTGAAAAATTTACAGCATGGAAAGCGAACGGATTGTGTCCCTATCAGGGACGACAGCGGCCGTTACGGCGATGTGACCGTTCGCGTGCGTGTTTCAGCGATCGGGTAATTAACAGAAATTAATTAGCAGTCAAGAAGAACATATTGATCGGTTACGTGCGCGGCATGGCTAACTTCGACGAGCGACATGAAATCGCTGTATTACCGCATGAATGGATGCGACATCGACGCGTAACGACAGATTGTCTTGTGGCGCGCGCGGATTCGCGGCGTCTTTCTTGCGCATTTCCTTTTGCAACCTCGAACGCGCGTATCGCGGTCACTTTACTCACGGTAGAATACCTTAGGACCGTCTTCCCTCTAAGGCAAGCAAACAACATTGTAGTAACTCGAGTGTTAACTGCCATTAATAATCCATTAGCTAGCGTGATGCAAATAGCACCGTTATGTTAATACGAAAATAGAATGTCACCGAAAGGCAACAATGTGTAATTAGTGGAGCGTTTGGTAAAGGATCGCGCCATGCGTTGTCACGACCCACATAAGACGTCCTTAAACGCAAAGGAAAGCAGTGGTGGGTAGATCCGCCCGACTTTGGATTCGCCCGGATAGGTATTTAATTAGCAGAAATTAATTAGCCTCCCGGGAGAACATATTGATCGGTTACGTGCGTGAACCCGCCAGGCTTCCCCAGCGGCGACACGCGAAACGGGGAACTGCGGCGGTGCAACCAGAATGGAAGACGTGATACCGGTGTCTCGACTGATCCGGTCGACAATGTCGGCGGCCCGTGCCTTTTTTGTACCCGGTCGAACGTTAATTAGCGCACGGAATCCACGCGCGTCCCTCCTCGCCGCGTCGCGAAATCGTCATCGTTTCGTCGTGCTGGATGTCGAAAACACTTTTTCACCGGTGTAGCCGGCACCGGTGTATAGCCGCCGCGCCGTACGGAGTCGCGATCGATGTAACTTCGCATCTGGCCGACGTAGGGTCGCTTCCACGGAGATATCAATTACTCTTCCTCTCATACGAGTCGCTTATTTTGAATGCGGCGCGAGATAGTGTGGCGTGTGTTATAGGGAAATAATATGTCTAATTGTAGAATGCGTGCGGGCGCTAAGAAGAGTTACTGGCAAGCCCACTGCGATTTTTTAAGAGATGTCAATACTTCATTTGGTCTCTTGTACGTCGCTTTTAAAATACGCGTCTCTCTCTCTCTCTCTCTCTCTATCTCTCTCTTTCTCACGTTATTAATTATCGCGGGCTAACGTAAAAGAAAAAAAACACGTTCGTAGCACGTTATCGTAAGCCCTCGCTACTGCACATATTTTTACTTCGTACAGGATATATATTATTCTTCAGCTTTTATTTTCAAGTAAATTTTAACGAAGTGGTCAGTTTAAAGTGGATTTACGGACGAATGACAAGGTGCGCGAATATGCTGTCGATGTGCAATCGCGCTACCGTAGAGAGGTGGCGAAACTTTACGCAGTACCAACTAATTGCATGCACATGAGCCGATCGTAAACAACGACGGTCGATGATAATCATGCGCGCCGGATGCACGAGACCGGGATGATGGGTCGATAATTAGGCGCCGTTCGCTGAGCATTCGAGCGCGATTTATTTTTTATGATTTAATTTGCGCCCTCTCTCCCCCCCTCCCCGTAACCGTGAGACCGTAATCGCTTCATCATGCGAAACCTATGAAAACGCGTCTTGCCGAGACGTCGCTGCGTGCTCGTAAATTAACGACTAACGTTGCACATCCGAGGTTAATTATCATTCGATGAGTGCACGAAGATGGTGGACTGGCGTTTTAATAGCACTAATACAAATGTCCGCGAATATTATTATTAACGTATCTCTCTCTCTAATGATGCAGATAGCAGAGTGGTGCGCAGCAAAGTAATGCTATTTTAATCCCCATCTCTTCTCTTTTTGACGAGAGGAATAGCGGTTCGGATCAATTCGAAACGAGAGCGGGCGATGCTAAATGATTTTCTAATAGAAAACTTGAGTTTTTCCTTGAAAATCAGATCTCTAAATATTTTTGCAACAATGTCCACTTTAATATTGCATTTTTCTGAAGTAAATTAGAGTTCATTACAACACGCCACAATTTATTTATATTAAAATTATTCACGCGAAGGGATAGGAAGTCTAACCCTATCAGAACGCACGTCTTCTCTTTGGTTTCAGGGGACTTAAGATTACCGGGACCCGGACCAGGCCCGGTCAGATGCACTCTCAGGAAGCACAAACCGAACCGGAAGCCGAGAACGCCGTTCACGACGCAGCAGCTGTTATCGCTTGAGAAAAAGTTTCGCGAAAAACAGTACCTAACGATAGCCGAAAGAGCGGAGTTCTCGTCGTCTCTTCACCTCACGGAAACGCAGGTGAGACGCCGGAGACGGTTGAGCAATTAGCTCTCTTAGAATTGAAAAAGTCTCATTTTATGTAACGATCCCCAGTGGCACATGTTCAGAATGTACACTGAGAAATAGATTAATAATCATGAATTTTATTTAAGGCTAATTATAAGAGCGCCGCGTAGTAAATTAGAATAAATAGATCGTATGTAACGTGAAATGGGAAAAATGTATTTTATACTTGTTATCAAATATAATATAAATTTAGCAAAAATAAGAAATATACACAGATGTGGGATCAAATGTAGGGCATTCTTCGATTAACGAGCACATTGATAAAAATTGTTAGAATCGTCTACATATTTATATCCATTTTATTAAACGATGATAAACCAATGACATTAGCATGCTTTTAAGACGAAAAGTACTACTTTTGTGCCGCAAATTAATATTTATAGGTACATCTTCACGCTCGAGGTAACGGTTAATTGCAAAAATATCTTTCATGAATATTATATTGCCATAACATCTGCTCTTCTCAAAGTGCTCTTCTCACTTTGGACTATCGTGATTCTTTGCCACGTGTGTAACAGAGTAGGCTATTATCGCGTCGGTTAGCGTGCTAAGATACACTTTGCGCATTCGTTACAATGCATCAGTCGAAATGAAGCTACGTCGCATTCATTTGCTTAGATAAGCTACGATTACCCTGCCATCTTCTCGTGTCCTTTAAGTCGCCAAACCGTTCCTTCGGTCGCGCTCTCTTCTCTCTCATTATTCACCTTGGACAAAGAGGTATGTCTACAATTCAAATCGTGACACGCGCGCCGTGGCGATATCCATTCCTGTGATCACACCAAGTAACTTATTATTTTGTTTTCTCATGAAGGCGAGAGGGAAACATAGATTGATTGGAACTCTTCCGTATTTATTGAACACTTATCCTGGAATCAATTTTAATTCGTACATTATGCATGAATTTATTAACAATTTTGATATTACATTCTGTCTTCATTCTTCTAGGCTTAACTTAGTTGAAATATTTAACTTTCAATTTATATCGAATTTATAACGAAGCTTGGTTACGTAAAGTTAATTTAGTTGGACACGTGAGTCGTCCCGAGTAATTCGAAAGCATCTGTTAAAACCGGAATGTTTTTAAAGCATTTTAGCGATATTCCTGAATATTAATTCTTGATATTCTGTCTTCTATAGAACGTCTGAGTGCACTATGATTATCCCATTCATGCATATTGCTGAAAATAAACGTTCGTTAAAAGCTCCATCGATGCAGAATAATTTCGGAATCCCCATACTCTCGTCCTCGTGCCGAAAATGCCGCAAATTAGCCGTCGATTCAAAGCGACAGCTGCGCAAACGACGCGATTCGAACTGTGTAAATAACAATTAAACACGATTTAGTGTTGACCCTACACATTTGTGCGATAAACTCGAGTGTTAGGCATGTCTTATGACGTCGAGGATTTCTCGATACGTCGATAATTTCCTGCTGGAAACTGACGTTCCACCGGCTGTTTTGTCTAACGACGCGCTAAATGACTCGCGTGCCATTTTACGCAGAAAATCTTTATTTCCCGATTACGTTCTCGGTCGTCCAGCGATGCGTTAATTAATAAATTATTGCGTAATTTTATTAATTGTAGATTCTCAGGCGTTTACAGTAGCTCGCGCGGTTTGAATGTGCTATTTGCCGATTGTAAATCTTCAACCGCTGGTGTTAAACGCGACGTCGACCAATAATGGCACTTATGTAATGTTTGCGGGCGTGTCGCGCGGTATAATGCAACACGACGGTAGAATCTACCGTTTTCTCACGTTATTTAATGCCTTACAAGCCAATACTTTTAACGACTTGAATAATGTGAAAAAAAGACTCGGTCTCGCCGAGTAAACTTTTATACGGCTATTTTGGATCTATTTTCAGCTTTTATTGTAGTAAAAAAATCGAATAATGTTGCGATTGTTATCGTAATGCATAACAAAAATCTTAACTTGTTTTATTTGACTTGTATTTTATTTTAAAATATCGACTCTCCGAAGAGACTTCATATTATCGGTAATGTTATAAAAGTTTAAAACTTGTATTATTACACGTGAAGCTAATCATCATCATCCGAAAGATACTTGAGGAATTAAGCGATATACAGACAAGTTTTGTATAGTATTAGTTCGTTCGCTATTGCTCTAATCGAGAACACTATTATGTTCCAGGTGAAGATCTGGTTTCAAAACCGAAGAGCCAAGGCGAAGCGACTTCAGGAGGCGGAAATAGAGAAGTTAAGACTATCCGCGAGGCCCTTGCTGCACCCCAGCTTTGGATCGGGGTTAATGTTCTCCGGGGTGGGCCCGCCTGGTACTCCAGGAGTACCTCCCTTCATTGCAGCTGCCATGGCTAGGCACACCCATGCCGCGGCAGCAGCGGCCATGTTCATGGGGCCGCCTGGACACCGACCTTAATAATGACATGCCAAGATATAATACGCGTGTAATTCAAAGTTATTTTTGATGTCTCTGAAGACCCAACCTGCTCACAAATTGAGGATCCTATGACGCAGAGTCTAGCAGTTGCCAAGGATTCATAGAAACATAAACCTGCACGTTTATTTCAAGAATCTGAGGGAGAATCCAAACTCTGGGTGTTTAACAATCTGGAGAACCACAATGGAGAACCATCTGAGAATTAGGAACTGGAATCTGAATTTCACTACGTGAAGTCCGAAGCTATCGTTCGAGAGACCCGTAGCTTGAAGAAACATCGTCACGTAATTTTCTCGGGACGATGGAATACAATATATATCGGCGCCTCGAGAGGCGCGCGAAACTTTGATCTCAAGAAAAAGCACGAGTGTACATAGTGTAAATAGATACGCGTTCGTACGATAACTATGGGTGTACGTATGTATATACACACGTGTACAGGACGCTATACCCTCAAGAAGAGGAAATCGCGAGGAACGAGCGTTCAAAAGTTAGCTTAACGATTTGGACCGCGCTGGACCTAGCAAACGTTCGTTCACGGGTGTGTTTTTAATGTGGACCGGTCGAGAGAGTGCAGCGACATGAATGTGCGAGGTACGTTTAAACAGTTCCGAGTCTGAGAGCATTAAAAGAGAAATAGTTAACGTCGAAGCCAAATGTAATAGTCGTTTCTCTAAAAGTAATTCTCACAATCATATTAAATCTATTCGTTTATATCAGAAATCTTTTTTTTAAGCCTCAAAATTTTAGTTACATTTTGCATCAGAGATATCAGTGACGTTTCTAATATAGCTGCCACAAGTAAAGAACGAACCATTAATGTTTATTGGGAATTACACAGTTCGTAGCTCACATAATCTCGATGTCTTTCAGACTTGTTGAATTTTTTTTCTATGCAAGAAGGCGAGGGGCAAGTGCGTGTAAATTATGTATCAGCTTGTGTTGATTGTGAATCGAGGGAGACGGAATCGCTCATAGACAGTAAAAAGCTAACGTTACGAATGTGGCGTGGTTCTAGACGTACCTATGCGCCTTGTATAAATGTAAGATGATAATTTATCCATGGAAGTATATTATAGCAAAATAAAAGATTTCAGTATTTACGTTTCTTCCGTCGATCTTTCAACCCTCGGTGAAACATTAACAAATTCTATTGCACATAAATAAACTGTAAAACAAAAATTTGCTTTATTTTTTAAGTTTTTAAAGTTAACCAAAAAAAAATGCATTAAAAACAGTTTCCCTGAAAAGTCAAAAGAATCAGCAAAGGATTCGACATTACCAATCCAAACAGCTTTTCGCGATTAACTAATTTGCAAATAATACAATGACGCAATTGATCGAGCGTAACTTCTCAAATAAGGCATCATACTGAGGCAGGACGAAAAAGGACAAAAAAAATGCGCGCGGAGGATTTGGCCCGTCGCGATCGCATGTATCGCACAGTCATCGACAGGTCGGCTTCATATATGGCAAGTAGTCGATAAAGCGGCCGAAAGTGTCCGCCAGATAATTAGAAATATGTTAATCCGCCGTGGCTGCTAATTGGTTTTTGACTAAATTTTTAATTAAGTCTTAAGCCTGGGCGGCGCGCTGATTTATCGAGGAGAAGGCCCGTGGCTAATTATAAAATATATGTAGAGGAGACGGCACTCTAACGCACACATACCTGCGACGGGGCAGCTCGTTTGCCGTTATCATATTTGTGCGTTGTGTCTTCGCCGTCTGTGCACCTGTCTTGCTTTACGGTGTGTGGCCATAGGCGCCTGCAGTGCCCGGCATTCTTTTTTCGGCGAGGCGCAACTTTCCAAGAGAGGCGCGCTGTACCGTCTCCGATAATTGCTACGTCATCTCCGTACTTTATGCAATCGCGCACGATTCCGACGTTCGGAGGCGTCAATGGCTCGCGATGCAAGATTTATCAATATTCCGGGATAACCGATTTGCACTCGATTTCCCCTTACGTAAGTTTAGTTGGTGAAGATTATCTGGTAATGTTACATCATATAGTACTGAAAACGAAAACGTTTACGAGAATACGAACGGATAATTGCGATAGCTCCCGTAACGGTAATAATGACAACAATTCTCCTTAACAGCACAAAATGAAGATAGAAAGACGAATTTTCCCGACTACAGTTAAAAGAAATGTTTAGGTTTGTCGGCCTTTAAATCTTTGACTCGCACATTAAATTATCAATTAGTTGAGAATGATCGAATTCTTCCGTCAAATCAGGGCTTGAACGACGAGCACGTCTCAGAAACCAATCGTCGTGGGGGACAGGTGGCGAGGCGCAAAGAGATCTTTCAAGAGGGACGACTCGCCGTTAAAGGCTTTACAAACAGGCGCCAGATATTCGCCACCCGTGTAGATCGGAAGCCGTTCGGAGATCCCTCGTTCTCTCTACCTTCTCCCTGCTTGCGCGTTCTCTAAAGCCCCGCCAGCCGCCTCCGCTTCTCTCTCGGCACGGCCGGGCCTCAGTCGGCGCTCCCATATAGATAAAATTTATGTACCGAGCCGGCCGATCCTACGCATACGGCCACATTGAGCGCTGACAATTAATTAAAGAATAATTTCTTGTCTTCGCGATACGCGGAGGAGCGTCGCCAGTTGGCGTCCAATTATGCTCTCGGACCGGAGCGGAATACCAAGTAGGTCCGTCGACGACACCGGACGCCGCGCCGCGCCGTGCACTTCGCCGAGCAGTCCGCTCGTAAGGCTCGACGTCGCGAGCGGCCGCGCCGCTAACAATGTGATTCATAAAACGTAAGTCGCGCAAGGGAGGAATAACGTCTGCGTCTTCATTACGCGGAACAACAGATTTCAACTTCTTCTCCTCTCTTTTTTGATCTTGGATCAAATCTTGGATCAATCTTGGATATCGGCTTCGAGTCAAACGTTAGAAATCCTTCAGCATGAAAATTGAATGTTCACATTTTCAGATTTTCCTGACACTCGATTTTTAATTTTTTAGAGAAATAATTGTATATTTTAGTCATACCGCGTTAGAATCCTGTCGAGTTTTATTTTTATTTTTTACTGCACGTTTCGAAAACTAGCAATAGAGTGCAGGAATATATGGACACAAATAAGATAGAAGATAGACATTGAAGAATCTTTTTATTTTCAATATTTACTTTCTGATTGCATATACATATACGCGATCTGTTCCTAGTCCCAGAAACCCCTCAACGTTCTCCATGTATTTTTTTTTCAATAACTTCGCCGGCGTTACGGAATTAAATGCGCCTGTCAGATAAATTTAAGAAACAAAACGAGAACATACGTGTTGAATGAGATGAGCCGAAAGGGACAGGAGCGGAGGGGAGAAATATTCACAGTTAACGCGTGCATCGAAAGCGGGTCTCCATTCATTCAGTTTATCCAAATTAATTGGTCGTAAATTAAGCGGCCCGGTCTGACAAGTAGGCGAGTGGTTACGATGAAGAAAATGGGATGGATGCCGACTGAAGTTCCGAGAGGAACGGCTGAATACTCGGCTAGTGGAAGAGAGATACACGAAAGGAAGAACGAAAGACGCGAATGATGAAAAACACGAGAAAGAGAGAGAAGAATAAGATGGACGAAAGATTAAAAAAGAGCAAACTAGAAGGGGGGGACCGACCGGGGGACAGTAGCGCATCGACACGCCATTATGTGGCGGCTGGGACTAATTTATACAAGGGTAAGACGAAAACACACACCACGGAAAGTCAATCGCGGGGCCGAAAGAGAAAGAGATTTCGGTGGCATTATAAGCGAAGGAGTCTCCATCCTAATTGGAAGCCTGCCACTGTTTCAACCGGGTGTACCGGTGCTCGAATTCGTGTCTTCCGTCGAGGATTACGGGGAATCAGAAACGGGAATTATTTCGAGAAATAAAGTAACTAATTATCCCCGTCGCAATTTTGATTCGTAGATTTCTGTCTTCTGCCGAGGATTACGGAGAATTAGAAACGGGAATATAATTATTTATTTTATTTTTCAAATTTCATAATTATACCTATTGCAATTTTAATCGTAGATTCAAAGATATTAAAATATATATAGGGAAATATATAGACGTACGATAATTGTTTAAATCTTTTTCTGAGAGTATTCCAATTAGATGAAGATTCATATATAGTTTCTAATTTTAAATTTCTATGCCAATTTTACACAGAGATTATTTTGATTCGTATCGTACTAAAGAGTAATGCGTACACAAGTGTGCACCTTGTACACTTTTAAGGATATTGGGTCTCTCTCTCTCTCTCGGAAACGTGTCCCGATACAATCGTAGAATAATCGCGTCGTCGCTCGAAACACTATGAATCGGGCGCATCGGTAAGCGAGAACGCGGATCATGTGGCGTTGCCGGTAATTGCCGGCGAGATGAATCGAGACAAAATCCCGTTTCCGACTTCGTAGGAAATTTACGAAGCTGATCGAGGCGGCATCGAAGCATTTACGGCGAGAAAGTTATCCGCTACGGCCGCAAGAAAGTCGCGGCTGATGCAAACGCGACTCATGGCAAACTCTTCAAAAGTACCGAGGAACCGAGACTCCTAATTAGGAACAAGCTTGATGGTCGTTCTTACACGTATTAAGCGATAGAGCGAATGCGAAAGCGGCGCGAGTAAAATTCATAAGCTATTTCATTCGCGTCCCATTCCAAAGATTTTTTCTGTGACAAAGTACCTTGTTCGTGAAATTATCCTAACATTTAGTTGCAAATTTCAACGTAATTTTCAAAGTTTCAAAAATTTTATTGTACAGGCGCAAAAGAGTATTTCCCACGTGCAAGACTCTTATAAGCAATTTGATTTCGAGGAAAATGGAAATAAAATGATCGGATTAAGGGAACAAGAATAACGCATATAATGATAATTTTATAATGTTTAATTCATTAATAACTTGCAAATTCATCTCTACGTCTGTTATCACCTAGCAATTTTTTATCACTAACAATAAGATCTCGAGTCCTGGTATCGCGCAATGGGGACACAAAGGGAACACAATAACCGTGTATTTAATCGCCGGCACTTTTCCGGGCGAGAAAACCCGCGAGGCGTTTTACACGCGAGGCGCGATTGTCGGGTGGCATGCTAGTTTAAGTAGGTGTTTCACCGGCTCCTGGTATTCCTGGAGCAATTAGCGCGGCGACGCAAGGCGCGGGCGCGGGGGCGGGCGGACGGAAATCACTTTAATATCTTTCTACCTCGACGGCCGGCGCGGCGCGACCGGTTTGTAAATACGATGAAATGACACTGCTTTATGAATTGTCGGCGTAAACGCTCGTTTTTTCTCTCTCGATTTCGCCGGAGAGACGATGGGCGAAGCCGCGCCGATTATCCCGGCGCAAACGCAGGCGCGATGAAAAACGAAAAGATCGTAATTATTTCCAGCGACTCGTTTCCACCTCGCCATCAAGAAGGCTGCTACTATTAATTGTCGTACGGGACTCGTTCCCTATGAATATAGATGAAGGGAGAAGGAGAGAGAGAATCTCCTCTTCTCGATCACCGATCGGCAGGAGGAATCGAGTTATGCCGAACGATATCATCCTCGAATTTATTCCCTGAAGCATAATTTATCATTAAATATCAATTTAATGTGTTTGTATAATATATTTATCTGATACATCTACTAATACGTTTATAAATATTCATATTATTAAGAATATAATATTTTGCTGATGGTTGCAAATCTTTCAGTTTTTTCATTCAAAAGTTAATTAAAGTCTTGAATAAAAACTTTGAATTCAATTTGTCATGTCACACATGTATATGTGTCATAAATCCACATTTCTTCGGTGATCAAAGTTTTATTTTAATGAGTTTGAAGACTGCGTTTTTATCTCATTTTATTTGTGCTTTTTCAATATTATCTATTATTATTCGATGAACGTAAAATCTTTCGTGCAACTTTGTGCGCAAAAAAAAACCAATTGTTTTTCGGAAAAACGACGCGGCAATCTCGAGCGGAAATTTCGGAAATGTACGAGTGGCAGATCACGTCCCCGGCGCGGCTGACAAAAACAACGGCAGAATCCTGGGGCAATTAGTCGATATTTTAATGCGCAAAAAGCCGACCCCTCGTTAGATCCTTTCGCAGCGAAGGACCGAACGTCACTTCCCAAAGGGCCATTGAGAAAAACGGACGCGGACACCGGGACCGATGCGGCACCTTGTTAGCGCAAGGATTCCCGGGTTGACAGCTTCGAGCAAAAATAACACGGACGTTAACCCGTTTCCACGGCTACGAGGTATCGCGTGAATCGACCGGCCGCTTCGATTCTCGCCGAGGCGCTCCAATCCACCGCGAATTTATCAATGAGAGACGAATTCTCATAAGCAATTTTAATTTCATGTGTTCGATTTGCATTTCTGATGTGTTTTCAAATAAGCCAAAATTAGTCGAACGAGAAATGTATATTTGCCGAATAATATGAATATTATTAAAATATAAATATATCTGCCGAATAATACAAACATTATTTATAACTAAAAAATTGAGGTATTAATAATAGAATCGAGAAATACTACCTTATCTGAATTTTACGCAAATGTCGGGATTTATTTGTGCACAATTATTCTCTGAAATTTATTCAAGTTGTTCAAGTTTATTGTCGTTGAAGATCACCTATAATTAAATAGTGAATGTTAAGACAAAATATTAATATTCCGTGGGCGTATCTATTTTCTCTTATAGCTTACGCTTAATTCCGTATTTAGCCATATCAATGAGCTAGTTGCACGTGGGAAGCGCGTGCGCTTATCGGATTCCAATTAAGTATGCGATCCTCCCGGCGGCCTCTGGCACAACGGCAGTTACGCCTATAGTCCTACCTACTTGGGCGCGCGGAAGTGATCGCGGAGAGCAAGAAATAATTAGAGCTTTCGAGCGAGAAGGGGAAGTACCGGTCCCAACGGAGACTTCCTTAATTGACCTCTGTTTACATGCTCTCCCGTGCTCGCCTACACACGTCGCCTATCATTTATCCGATCGAGCGCGGATTGCGAAATGAGAGTGTGAAATTCACGTTTACGTTAACCCTTGGAAGATGTACCCTTCGGAGGACTGTGGCTGGATCATTCTTGACTCTATTGGCTAATCAAAAAGTCGCTCCGCGTATAAATATTTGTATAGTACATAAAATAGCAGTAAAAAGCAGCAGTTTTCAAGTTTAATTTTGCACTCTTGTGATGTAAAGAGGATATATGAGTAATTTTCGAAAATGAATACCCACTCGAGTCTCGAGTGACTTAGCCACTGTCAGTCAAGGTTTAAATACCGACGCGATTTATAAGTGAATCGTCTAAATCGTTTATCACTTTAGTTCGTAAATGATTGTGTACATACAATGAGATTGATATTTTTTATTAATGTCTGCTTTAACCTGTGAAGAAAAATTACTTTGACGGTATCGATTTAATTTTTACCATCGATTTAGGTCGAAGTAGAATAGTAACTGTCTTTTCAAACTTTTTTATTTTATACTCCCTTTTTTTAGCTTCAATATTTAGCCTTGCAGTTTAGGATGTTATTCCGTTTTTTATCGACGTTTCGTATTTATTGTCCGAAAGTGTGAGAGGGGCGAAGGGGACTACGAAGGAATACGAAGGGGGGGATCAGGTTTGTACTACAATCGCCTCCGGCTGTATTATCCGGCTCGGTCCTCCGACTGCCCTTCGTTCCCAATTCCGATCCAATTTGATGCACGGTAGCTTCGGGAGATACCACATAAGGGGGCTACGGGAGTAAATGGTAAATAACTGAGCCGTCCCTACACGGACCGGCCACGGGCGGAGAGAGAGCCTAATTAAACGATGTACAATTTATAACACCAGCCAGAAGGTCTAATGGCTCGCGTTCCTGGAAACCCGTTGGTTCCACCGTAGGACCACACCTAGCCGATCCTGCGGAGAGATTGTCATCGGCTCTAAGGAATGACAACGCCGCCTCGTTCACGATTCGTGTATAGCGCGCCGTAGCCTCTGACATAGCGCGGAAGGACGACGCACGACGATCGCACACATCGTCCGAATTAATCGTCATCGCTTTAATTGTCATCAGGCCCTTTCTATATTTCTCATGGATCGCGCGTCCTGCGTGCTGCGTGTAACCCGTGGTGATTTGATCGATCGTGCGAAGTCTCGATTTATGATTTTACATTCATCTCGATTATCACAGGAAAAAAAGGAACAAGAAACGTAATCAACTATTCCATTATTACGTGCCGTGCAATTCTAAAAT
This sequence comes from Temnothorax nylanderi, assembly GCF_030848795.1. NCBI lineage: Eukaryota > Metazoa > Arthropoda > Insecta > Hymenoptera > Formicidae > Temnothorax > Temnothorax nylanderi. Next base: position 1,369,648 of record NW_027249068.1, on the reverse strand, counting down.
ATCATGAGTGTATTAAATATTTTAATAATTTTTTTCTCTGTCTTACGCAGAGATATCTCAGTTTGAAATCATTGCAAGTAAAGAAATTTTACGAGCGGCCGGAGAACGCAAGCGATGCCAATCGGTGCTGCGAAATTCGCGGCTGAGTTTGTCGCGAAGGTTACGCGATACTGCATGGATTTATTCTTAATTGAGGACGATTCGTGTAATCGTGTAAGATATCCAGAAATAACGGAACGGAGAAAGAGATATGATTCTCTTTCCGCGAACATTGCGGCGAATTGATCTCTCGAATCTCTCGCATCGGGACATATCGCGACTTTATTACCATCGCGCAACGGAATGCGACCGGCGAGATGACGTCCTTTAATTTTACATTATTGACGAGCGTGTCGATTAAACGGGATCGCTTATTGGTCATTCGTAAGCCCATCTAATGATCCGCGTCGAAATGCCAGTACCGGGCGAGTCTTCAAGACGAAAATTAAGAACTCGGCGACGTGAGGCACAGCTTACGCTGATAAAAATGCCGTCCTTATCTCGATCGGCGAAACCGAAATTAGTAGCTGGCGGGCGCCCGCACTCCATGAAGAAGCAGGTAAACTAAATAAAACGCGAAACTTATATTCACAATTAGAGAGATATCTTTCTTTCCCCTTCTGACACTGTCCTTTTCGTCCCCCTCGTCTCTAAATGCCAGCGAACGCGCACGTCCATGTGGCGAGCAGTAAAATAATCAAATTTAATACGCGCAATTATTTTCGTTACGCGAATACGTAAATTAACTCTCTCGCGTTATTTTTGCAACGTCTCTCTCGCTCTACAGGTTGTTAAAGTAGAATTCGATATATAATCTCGCGCTCGTAACCTGCGCGAGATCGAAGATCGCCTCCTGTACTTACATGATTATTATGGCGAAGATAATTTATATAGAGGAATTTCTTATCGCGGTTGCGTTAAAGATTTTTTTTTTGTCAGCGGATATCATCTTGTATCTACATCAGCCAATAAATTTTACGGAACTCCCGTACAATAATTGATCTAATTTCTCGACTTTCAATTCTCAAAGTTTGTATTTCGAGTTAATGATATTTATATGATAACAATATTAAACTTTTGGTATATATTTTTTTAATTTAAATTATTTCTAATTATTTTACAAATAAAATTTTTGAATTAATTAATGAGCATTTGCAAACAGTTTTGTATTTCGGATTGTGTTCACCAAAATCTCGAGACTCGTTCTTAATATTGTTAAGAAGAGAGATAGTGATCATTAATTTACGTTACTCGTATCCACCCCGCCAGTAATATATGATGCAGGAAAGAAACACCTCACTCTTGACGAATTATTTTGTGTAATTTATCGCGATAGCCAGCGTCGGAATTATTATCGCGTCGCACGATGAGATAAATTGAGAACTCCGCGGTCCGTAGGTTAGCGCCGGCTTTCTTGCTCCTCGCAGGCAAAAATTCCAGTCTTATCTCCGTTGATGAAGTCGAAATTAGTAACCGGCTACCGTACAAACCCCGCGTTGGATTGGTGGTAATGGTGGCGGAAACGAAGACGGCGTTCACCATGCTGCTGAGACCCTGCTGACGGTGACAAGTGTCGCGATCGTTTCTCTCGTCGCGGTAATTGTGAAAATATTTATGCCGCCGTGATTGCGCAAAGAGGAAGTGCCATAGCTAAAAATTACCAGATCTTTATTTAAATCGATTTCAATATCAAACTTGAGAGAGAGAGAGAGAGAGAGAGAGAGAGAGAGAGAGAGAGAGAGAGAGAGAGAGAAATGGAACTATATAATTGAATTGTTGAACGGAATATAAATATATTGATTCAAATCTTACACACAACATTGATACAAAGTTGTGTAAAACAGCAACTGAATCTTCTCGCCCAAAATAGTCGACAGGTGTAGTTAAGATTAAATTCTAAAGTTTATTGATTTCAAGGATTTAATAGGCCGATAAAGTTCTTACGTCCTTCTCGCGCGCCGTCGTAATCTCTTAATTAGCGTAAATCTGCCTAAGCGCGATTATCCTAATTAGCATAGTGGCGGATCCGTCTAATTTTCGAACGGCGTAATGGGGCCCGGTGAACGGTAGCGCACACCGACGGTGTTAATATACCAGCGGTGGTAATAACGGCGGGCGATGGTATTGGTCGCGATTGGCGACAGCGATTGAACGTGGTAGCGATCGTAATGGCGGTAGCGACGTGCCGGTGAACACACGCATATGCACGTGCACACACATGCCTAACGAGGTAACACAGGCCGCCTTGCTTGCCGGGCCCGCAGCGCGAGAGACCCGTTGGACATCCGTAAGTGTTGGATTCTCGGCCGTTGTTAAGTAAATTGGGTCCCAACCGGTTTCTTATTTCGTGGCCACTGTCTTACTCTCCGCGGTCGTACTCGGAGCACTCACGGAGAGCAAGAACCGCTCTCCGCGGCGCGGCGTCTTCAGCCGATCGGTTGGGTTCCCTTCTTCGGGCTCGCAGCTCGCAGCTCGAAAGTTCCAGGGCCGTATACGAGCGCGAATCGCGGAACTCGCTGCTCGACATCTCGACATCGTATATTTTCGCGAGGCAGTCCGCGAGAAGAGTGGCCAAAATCAATTTATATGATGATAATCGCAAAAGTTATACTTAAACGTTTTGCCGTCAACACGTCACAACTTGCAGCCCGGAATTTATAAACTCGACTTTTTGGCTAATTCAATTTCTTAAAAAAGTTAATTAACAAGAATGCAACAAACGCCGATTTCATGAACTTTTAATTTTTGTACAGTATATAACAGCTCGTTTTTAAATTATCTTGCCTAATCGCAGCATCGAAGCTAATTATTTAAGGTTTATTAGCCAAACGAGGGTGTACACTTAAATACGAACAAGATATTAGATAATACATCGCTTACGATGATAAGATTGAAAATCCTGTCGAGTTAGAATTAATCTAGAAAAAATCACGAAAGGGACCAAACGCTGAAAGTGCAAGCATGCAAACTTTTTAGATATTTCGTATTTACGTATAAACTACTACACATTGAACCTTTACACTATTTACACGCGCGCGCGCGCGCGCGCGTGTCTATCTAGAAATGTGCACCACGAGAAGAATTTCTTTTGTTTTACATAGCTCGGGCAAACGAAGGAGACTTCCACAAGATCTCGGTAGCTGATATAGCCGCTTTTTGTCAATTTATAAGGATTTATACTAGCGGCACGCAGATACGCTTGTTCTTCCCTGCACCCTGCGCTCGCCTCCGCAACTTTCACGAAGGGGGTGGTCCTCGGACTCGGTCGAGGGTAACGAGCCTTCCTCGAAACGTTATCGGTAGATCAAATCTTGATAAATAACGGCTCACTTGTTAACGAAACCGAATGTAATTATAAGTAAAATAAAGAATTACAAAATTTATTATAAATAAATTAAAATTATAAGACAAAGGAGTGAATAAATGAATTTACATCGGTAAAGCAAATACGGTTCCTTACGAGTAAAACGGTTATCCGAGTTACGTTGCACGCGACGTTAAATTATTCGGAGAGAACGATTCGTGCATGATAATTAAACAATTACCTTCATCGACGTGGCCCCTCTTCGCTACGCGTGAACCTCTCGCCGTGACCGCCCCTTTTCGTCCTCCTCTCGCCGTCCTTTCGTCCCTATCCGCCGGTGGTGATTAACGCTATGAAACGGTCGGAGGAGGATGAGCCGGGGGGCGAAAGTGAGAGGAACCAAAAAGAAGCGACCGAAGCTTACCCGGCGTGGCGAGAGGGGCAAGTCCTATCTTAATGATATTGTAGCCGGCGTGCACGCGCGCAGGCTTGCTCTAATTGCGCCACTGGAGCGGCCATGTTACCCGTGCTCGCGAGTGGGACGAGGAAGGCAGACTCTTCCACCTCGGCGATTTCGGACGTGTGTCCGTAGACACGTGAACGCGCAACTCTCTTTCTCTCCCTTCCTCCTTCTTTGTCTCTCTTTCTCACCCCGTCTATGTCCAGGAGGGAGAGACAAAGAAGACGCATGTCGGTGAGACGACCGTTGTGTCTGGAAGAAATCCGGAGACCGCGCAGGACGAGGAGATCCCCTGGACTGGAGGAGGACCGCGATAAAGGCAAGCGAGAGGAACATTCACGGTGTACTCGTAAATACTCGCTCGCGAGAGAGTGTCTGCGTGCACGTCGACGAGAGAAGGCAGACGAGGACGGGCGATTCACGAGTGAAACGTTGTCGCGTCTGAAAAAGGGCAGAGAAAGATAGAGGGTAGATGGGAGGGTAGGGTGAGACAGAAGGGAAAAAGAGAGACGAAGAGAGGAGAGAAAGAGAGAAAGAGAGATGGCCGAGAGAAGGGGGAGAGCGAGAAGGGTATGGAGAATGGAAGGGTCGGAAAGGGGGGGGGGAGACGAGCGGTGGCTGGAGAAGAGAGGGGGGGGGGCCTCGCCAAGGTAAAAACCTGGAAATGCAGCATGGCGGTCGGGAATCGGTAGCAATTATTACGAAAGGACGACAGTTGAATGCGAATACTCCGGGCCGGGGAAGAGGGCGACCCGTGGACCTCGTGCCACCTCGTAGTAGACCACGGGTGGCGAATCGATGCGACGATTAAGAAGAAATTTCGGCGAGGATTCGTTGACTTTTTATCACCGTCTATATGTCCGTGCCCACCCTCCGGGTACAATCGCATAATTTTACGGCCCGACAATAGCTACTTCACTTTCTCTTTAAATAACGCTAACGGTGTAAGAATCCATAAGTCGCGTAACAGAGAATGAGTCAATGCTCATATTTGTTCGGAGCTATTTTCACGTTAGAACGGACTCAGAAAATATGTGCTTAGCGCGACGTTAAGTAGAGGTGAAAATACGCGAGTTTTTACCTTTCGGCAAACTGAACCGACCCGAGTTCAGCTAACGTTTGCCTCTCCTTTTTCCCCAACCGTAATTCTCACTGCGATATACGCAGAGAAAACAAGTTAACTTACGATTAACTACGCCGGCCAAATATTTGGCCCAACCGACTCTTGGTAATTGTTAATAGAGGCGAACGTGCCACTTCGACGATGCACGTCTCCGTTTGCAGAACAGCTATCAGCGTTAACTCGTAATGCTGAACGTCGGAACTTTCTCGAAATCCGGTATGACTTGGCCGAGCTTGCAAGCTCACCGAGATAACCGAATTGTTTAGACGTAATGCCTCGTCGACATACTGGCACATTGTCGGATAATTGCGACGTCGAAGACATTATCATTCATGGCTCGCTGAAATCGACAAATATTACAGTTCGATTAACCGAAAATTCAGGTGCGCTGATTTTAATTGAATCTCATGCATTTTCAAACATTCTTTGCAACTCGAACAAAAATCCCGGATATAATAAGCCGAACAAATTAAAATTTCCAAATAAGAAAATATTTCGTACGACTTAAATTGTCTTAAATAAAAATGTATTTGACCACTATTTGACGGAAGTAAAAATAACAAAGCGCGCAACATTTACAGTTAATAAAAGAAGATATCTTCGTAATTCCGATGTTAAATAACAAACGAGTCTCGAAAATACGAAAGTATTCCGCAGGAGTTGAACGAAATTTAATTTGGTGGAAGCAGGGAATGGAACGATACTCGCGTTTGCGGCGTCAGGTCGGATAGGATGCGTTCGCGTCTGAAGCCGCGCGTTGCAATATCTTTTTCTCGTTTTTCATTAAGTGCGATACGTGCCGCACAATTATTACATTAGCTGCTCGCAAAGCCGGAGTCCGTGTGGGCTTAGCCAACGACTACACATTGGCGCGCGGAGGTTGCGGCGGGTGTGAGTTAAAATGGGAGGGTTGTTCAGGGCAAACAGCCACTTTGGCGCAGGCGTAACCGCTGCCAGTCAATATTAACCAACGAGTCGGATTCGAGACGTCGGTGTCACCGGCGTGCAAAGAGCCGCATGGCGAGCGAGACTCCTTGCAGCGAAACGAAGGAGCCGAATCGACCTTCCTCGAGCATCAAAATTATTCAGACAATGATAAACGCTATCTCGAAAGCGTAAACGATGTTTTTTCTCAATGGAATAATATTTAACTGAAAATGCGGGACGGCATTTATACTAAAATTTTGTATTACGCGTTATTTTACTTCACTTGTCGCTTTATTAAATCAATATTTTATGTTTTTTTTATTATTGCTTATAAGTTGTTATATAATTAGCTTAAAACACTGGTCTTAAATATTATTAAACAATGTTCGAAGGTGTAAATATCTTGCAGTGTATTTTCTCTAATATTAATTCATATTTTAGAAGCTATAGAATTTTATATATATAACGTCCATAAATTTTGCTTTAAACTATTAATTCTTCTATTTAACTGAAAATTCGCTTAATCGCTTGTTCAATAATATTGAACCGATAGCAAAGTGACAAAGGGATGAGCATCCAATTGTAAACACTTCATGATATAATATTACAAATATTTAACCCATGCGTTCTATGTTTATCAATCTCAACTACAGAATCTTAAATTATCAAATCCTTTTTTCAAGTTAATTCGAAGGGATAATATCTGGCAAGTGTCTTCTCGGACTTAACTGCTGTTAATCGCGTGCTGCCGTAAATATCGCGCGGGGGCCTGCTTTCTAATTTCCGAAAACCGGCAAGCTGGATGCACAAAACATTTCCCGGCCATTATATCGGCGACATGTAACTGCGTTCAACGACTACGCCGCCATCCCGCCCAACCCACGCATTAGCCTCGCGCCGCTGACAACTTCTCATTGTCCGCGATTCAGCCTGACGTCGCGGCGACGTGCTCATTGTTAATTAAACTACGCGTCGCCGCGCCATTGCCGCATTCACAGAAGTCCGCCGCTTTCGCCGATAAGTGGCGACGTTGGTGGTGGTGCCTTAGACACGGCTGTGGCCACACGTACCTCCACCGGGGGGTTTCCGTAACGCAGGCCTTTTCCGACGCGGCTGCTGGCGTCGACACGCGCGCGAGCGCCAAAGCCGAAGCCCGTCCGCGCCAATCCGCGCGGAAAAGTCCGCGGATTGTGTCGCAGTCCGAGCACGTCTCATCGGACTGCCGCGGCAATAACGCGGCGGTTTAATTACCACGGCGAATTAATGCGGCGGCAGCCGGTAGAACGAGAAGGCCGACGTTCGTCGCGTTTTAATACGAGACGCGGCAGGTGGGAAAAAAATAAACGTTTGTTCAAACTTGACGACGCGTCTGCTAACTACGCTCTTTATTTTATTGAAAACAATTCTTCATCTATCACACGTACGTGTAAAAAAATATAATTCGAAAAAGAAATATGGAAACTCGGAAGTTCCAATTGAACATTCTAGGCAGTAATTGCACGAGACTACACATAAGTGGATGCTGCTACAGAGATCGAGTTGATGGACCGTTCACCAATGTTCTGCATATTGGCATGATGGGTTAAACATGCGATCGATACTCGTGTCGTTCCTTCGCGTATTATTACGTCAAGGGGAAGGCAGACAGAGAGAGAGAGCTCTAGAGAGAGCGAGAGAGAGAGAGAGATCGCGGTTGCCGCCCTAATTCTCACAAATTCGATATAGCGCGGTGGGTTGCGCGAATGCTCCTTAAGCAGCCCATAAAACGCAGGAAATTACCGAGTAGGAGCGTCACGACGCTTCTCTCGATAACGGCCTTATCGTATATAGGCGCTACCGCCAAGAAGTCGTCAGATTCCGCCCTGGCTCTGCCGTAGAGATGGCAAAGCACGAGATACACTATCGCGCGATTTCGCCGTCTCTCGCGGATACTTTTTTGCATTTTCGTATCTAGCACATTTCACCCCCTAAAACGTGCGTCTATATACTGTCATTTTTATTTACTCTTTATTATATCACTTGTAGCGCAATGTAGCGTGATGTTATTCTCCGACCGATTATGAAGAGAAATAATTGAACACTCTGATAGATACGATCGCGTTCAAAAAAAATTTTTTTTGTTTAATACGCACACTTTTTCTCGTGACATGCGAGTGATATTTTATTTCGAAGATAGGAATTTAATAGATTTCTTGAAAAAAAAAACGCGATATAATTCAACGATATTAATTCATCGCTTGTGTAAAATATCGATTGTGTAATACGATAAAGAGAATTAAACCATAAAGTTAATAGTTATCGGTTTTTTATGACTTTACGATAACTCGACTTTATTATGGGATTAATCGTTATATGTTCTTCAATTTATTTAGCAGCCCGAGCGAACCCACTCGACCTTAGCGTTAGGAGATACAAGCATATAATGTTGTGTCTTCGTAGTCCACCTCGATTCATCCCTCCGAAACGATAACCCGTGATTCGGGGCCGAAGAATTCTCGTGGAAAGAGAGCAAAACGCGCGGCGAGGAGAGTACGTATTGCAACACGTACCGCGCGGTAGTGGATGGTCTCCGCCATCCTCTCCTCTCGCCCCTCGTCGTCGCCGCGCTCGCGGACGATAGGAGTGGTAGGTAGTAGCAGCTCTCGGGAGCCCCCAACAATACCCAGGAAATTACATAACTGTTGGAAATATCAACCAATACCAGTGCTCTGGCACTCGCGAGCCGGCAGCGACGGCGGTGGCGGCGGCGGCGGCGGCGGCGGCGGCGGCAGCGGTGATGCCAACCCCTCCGTGCCATTATTATAACTGGGTAGGTGGCGTATTATACGCGGCCGTCGGGGGAACTCAGGCGGGCGAACGAGATAGGACCGTGCCTGGAGAATGAAACGAGAAATTGAGTTGTGCTGAAACGGGGCAAGGGGATGTCGAGCCACCGCGCATTGGCGGCGCGATGGCTGCGAACGAGCCCATGAAGTGAATCAGGGTTTCGGGAAAAACTGGGTTCAACTAGTTTCGCTATTACACATCCTTCCTCTACGCTGTGTTGCTAAATAAATTTACTGAAACGAGATACGTGCACTACGGAACAATAACGATGCTAACATTAGGGTACAGATAAGTGAAAGCAGAAATTTTGACCTGTGATTGTTATAGGGGATAATAAAATTGTATCTCTTTATTTTTAGATTAAAAGTTACAAAGAACAATAACGAAATGCACATGTAAATAGATGAATAAAAATTTTTTCAGCCGATAATTATTTTAATGAAATTATAGGACAGAGATTGCAGCGACCATTTATAATTATTTAAAGAAACACTTGATACAGATTATCTTGTTGCACAGATACAAATTTTGTTTGATGGTTTTGAAACGATAAACGATTTATTATAAATAATATTTATTATGTCTCTGCTGTCGATTATTGTCCTCAATTATAATCATTAATAATTGATTATATCATAATTGTAGTGCTTTATTGCCTTCTATAAATTATTAACATTCGCTGTTCTTATTTGCTAAATCGATCGTCGCGATTGCTATTCGGGGATGATTAGTTTTGCCAAAAATGCCAAATTTTGTAATTGAATCGACTACTGCGATTCGGTGAAAATTAGCTTTAATTGGTAACCGACGAAGCCAATGGAGTTTAATCTTTTTCCGCGCAATTGTTGCTAATTACTTGAACATAAATTAACGTTAAAGCCATCACTCGTGGTGAGAGACGAGGAAAGATACTGCTCCAGTTGCACGTATACCGGTGGCAGCACGTCGACTGCCGAGTAATTCGCAAAAATTAATTACTAACTTGTTCTACGGTGAGAAAGGATCTCTCATACCGACGATGGGGCGGAGACAAAGGAAAAAGGATCTGTTTCAGAAATCGTCGCACAATGGAACGAGAACGCGAGACTTCGCCGAGGAAACAACCGCCGCGGCTACGTCACGTCGGTGTCGTCGCGATCGGTATTGGCTTTTCAATGCGCGTTACCTCCTACGCGAGCACGCTTACGCGAATTCTGCGCGGAAATGAAAAATAGATGGAGATCGTGCTCGTAACAAATTTGTTACGTTTGCGCGACGCGATATAAACAGCGCGAGCACGAAAATCTTTTCGATGGTCGTTTCGTTCGCGATCGACGATTTCGGTTTTCTGAAAGTGCAATTGAAAAGACGATTTATAACATTTCCGAATTGCGCAATAAGTCCCTAGTCGCGAAAAGAGCACATTGTGATGTAAATTAATGTTTTCCTTCAAAGATCGGAGAAGGTCGACAAAGCTTATCTGTTTCTCTAAAACGTCAACGCTAAACGATGTTGCTCATCGTTTAGCCAATCTCCCGCTTCGAGAAACTTACTATCGGACAAGACATTACCCCGAGGGTAGGGTTAAACGTTTCCCCACAGGATGACCAATCACGATCGCACCCTCGGGGTGCTGGTATTTCGGCCCGGGGATATTTTACCCGCGCTCATCGTGGCGGACGCGAAAACTACCCGGTGATATATAAATAAGCGTTTAATGTCGCGCGCACCTAAATTGAATCCCGTCCAGCCGAAGATCCGCGGACAAGATCCTTAGGGACGCGGCCGGGGGCAAAACTACTGTCCGATCCCGGGGGTTTCTTTCGCGACGGCGCTCGAGCTACCCCACGGACGAATCTTTCCCGACGATTTATGCACCCCTCTCGTAAATGGCGCGGCCTACTGCATCACGTACCGAAGAGAGTCAAGCGCCAGGGCGATGGATCCCATACGCTCTCTGTTTGCCTATTATGTATGGTTTACCGTGGTTTACCAGGGGAAATCTGGTAGCACGAGAGGGCGCGGGGTGCCGGTCTGAACACCCCCCGGGGACTTATGACCGGTGATTAAGTATGACGTATCGGTGGAAGGATCCGAGGTAGCGCGAGAAGGAGGGTGGCACGCGAACTCGCCCGCAGATATCGCACTTTTCGTGGAAAAATCGCGCCGCTCCATTGTGCCGATCTTCGCGGCCCATGAGATGAATTGCCATCGAGTCGGCGATATTCCTTATATAGTTATCCAAGAGTTATCCTCTGCCGTTCACCCGGGCGACGCCGATCGACGATACCTATGGGGTGAATTAAGATGAGTCGGATCGTGAATCGAGAGTCTTCAAATAGCCTTGAAATATGGCACAGTTGCGATATACATTATTTCAAAAGGACAAGGTTTTTTCACAAGTGACACTCTTCTAATCGGTACTTAAACGATTCGCGAACAATTCTGCATTAAAATGTAAACCGATAAAATAATAAAGTCCGCGGGACTCGTAGGAGAACGGCGTTCGTATCGGATTCTCTGTCGACGCGTATAAAATGACAGAATAATAAAATTCATAAACTTCACGGAAACATCAGCCAGACGCTTCGTCGTTACGCGACGTCGAGAAAAGCGTTGGAATCGATTGTGAAGTGTTAGAAGCGACGGGCACGTTTCGCTTACGAGGCTTTTGAAAATGAGAATCGATTTCACGGCGAAGCGGAACAAAGTGATATCGTTTATTGGACAAAGAGCCCCGGCTACACGTGGCCGATCACACGCACGAACGACTCGCCGCGTGTATTTTTACAGCGGCGGCGCGCTGAAAAAATAAAAAAATAGAAAAGTACAAAAAAAAATCCGGTATGTACACACATGTCGCGGAACGCGACATGTAAATGATCGCGAGCTAATGAGAAAAATTCGCGACGACTGGCGGAAATGAGGTACACACTCGGATCGTATTTTTCGATCGGTCTTATTCAGCCGGGAACAATCGGGCGCTCGGCAAAACTCGACGTAGCTTTTGCGGCAAAAACGCGAGGGTGGAGACGCATGCGCCGATGAAGAGAAAGAGAGAGAACAAATAGCGATTGGAAAAAAAAGGAGGGAAAAAAGTGTTCATTCGCGGGCGAGCGAGAAAGAGTCCGTCGGCTCTTCCGGAAATCGGGCGGCCAACTTCGTCGACGGTTTTATTGGCGACGGCGCGGCCGTCACAAAGCGCGACGGGGCGCGCGAGAAGGGTGAAAGGAGGGGGGGGGGGTAACGTCGTCGGTCGTCGGTCGTCGGTCGTCGGTGTGATAAAGTGACCGAATGGAAAAGACGGCGCATAATGCGCCATAGAAAGCCGAATATTGTGCCGCGTCGGCAAAGGGGTAATTCCGCAGTAGGAAGTCTTATTGGAAAAGGGTAGATAAGGGCGCGCGCCGCGCGCGTTGCGGCTCGCGCTACATAAGGGCGGCTGTATGTGCATCGGTGTATACGTGTTGTACGTCCGCGCGCGGGCGTGTGGCGTCGTCGCCGGGAGAGCGGAAATTAAATATGCCTGACTCGATAAGTCAGAGCACCGCGACTGTGCTCCGTATCAACGGGCGGGAGATGAGCTATTGTGCTATTTTCGTGCGGGATCTGTGCGCGAGGCCATCCTCCCCCTTCGCCCTCCCCTCTTGCCTGTGCGCTACCGGCGCTACGCCTCTCCTCCGCCGCGAAACGCTCGCGTTTCGTTTATTCCCTCACTCGCTCGCTCGCTCGTTCGCGGAGGCGGATATCGCCGTGACGCGTCCGGCGAACGCTCCCGCGGACGTGTCCTGCCTACCCTTCGTCCTCGGTTTCATTCTCTTCTTTTTTTTTCTCTCTCTCTCTCTCTCTCTCTCTCTTTTTTCCGCCCCATAACGGAGATTGCATCGGGATTGCGTTTTTTCGTCCAATGCTAATAGATTTTTTTCGCGCGTTGGGATTAATAAACGCGGGACATACGGCGAGATCGATCTCGTTGTCTGCTAGAGAAATATCTTTTGGAAGAAAGTCGTGAAAGAATTTTGGTGCTTATTATATTTAAAAAAAAATGATAACTTAACAATTTGCTCTCAAGTCATGTAGCCAGAAATGGTTATTTTACAATATTTCATCTCAAATAAAATTTTTTATTTTTATCCCCATGTATTAATCTTGCATATCTTAAATAGGTCCTAAAATAGAAAACTTGTGTGTATATATATATATATATATAAAATTAATATATTATGTGGAAGGTGAATGTTAATGGCAATCTACATTGTCAATTTCTCTTTTACCGCGATCATGATAGGAGAGAAAAATTCCAGGACAACGTGACTGCGTGCAGCGGCAGAGAAAGAATTAGCCTAATCAGATAATAAGCGCGAGCACGACGCGCGGACGAAATAATTATATTAGATTTATCGAACCGGACGCCAGCCAAACGAGCTCCTTAGATAATAGGCTTTTTACGACTTCGCTGCACGAACCGCGCCGCTTGAAAGTTACGATCCTGTAAAGCCCTCTTTACGAGACCATTACCAGGGCTGTTACTCATATTTTTACCCCAAACGATTTCGAGAGACACTTCGACAATAGCACGATAGATGAGCGAGTGCGATAACTTCGTGAAACAATTTTTTGCTTATTTTCTGCAGATCGACACGCTTTATTCGTCGCTCGATAAGACGCGTAAATCGAATGATTCTCCAATATATCGCAATGACGTCAGTCAGTTCGGCGCGTGTTAGGATTGAAATAACTTTGCCGTGGTAACGTGTTATCCAAACCTCACGCATGATTCATGAAATTAACGACTGTTTGACGATGCTAATGAAAGTCGTACTTATTATGCATAATATCAGTGTGCAAATGAAATCTCATACGTGTTATGTAATGTGGTTTTTTTTAACGTAACGGAAAGTTTGGGATATAAGCGAGCGACATTCATAGCATAATAATGTACTTTGACTGATGGAAGAAAAATACTTACGGTATTTAATAGCGAGATATCAGAATCGTATTGAGTCATTTTGTTATTAATACACCTTACTGACCGAAAAAATTATGTAGAAAATTGTAAAATATCGTCGGAAGAAGCGTAACGGAGAGATCTTTTTAAACGGATTATTGCTCCATCTATTTCGTATTTTCCTGTTATTACAACAAATCACATTTCCGTCCCTGGGAGATCGATCCCAAATTCGCCATAGAATTGGTAACTGGAGAATAATTCGATAAACCTGGGACAACCTCCATAAATTCTCTGCTTTTTACAGCCGCGGTCGGATGCCACGATAGCGATCACAAATTCGGTCCAGCGAGCAACGGCATAGCTCGCAGGGGCTCGGTGAGCAGGGAGGAGGAGGAGGAGGAGGAGGAGGAGGAGGAGGAGGACAGAGGCGAGAAGTCGGGAGGGGTTGCTCATGCAGAGACTTTTCCGTCGGGTGAAACACCTGAGGTGGAGGATTCGTGGTATCGCCGAAGGCTCGACAAAAGAAACCGCCGTAAGTCATAGGCGCAGACGGCTGCCGCTTCATTTGTCATCGGGCCTGGGGTACAATTGTTCGCCGGCACCGGCCGCCATCTTGCTAGCCACCCCCTCCGGTACCTAATAGACCACCCCGCGCATTCAGCGGCCCCGGTGATAAATTGCGAAATAATCTCGTTCGGGGTGCATTATGTCGGAAGTTTATAGACGGCCAAGCGCGCGCGCGCGACCTGCTCGCTCAACTGTAACTTATTCAAGTTTTGTCAAGAATTCGAAATCCGCACACCTTACACTTACCCCCTAACGAAGTGACAAACGCGTTCCTAATCCCTCATCGCCTGAAATACTTCAAGGAAAGGCTGATAAAAAAAAAGCTGTTTAACATTTTTCTCAGTGTTTTGTTTCAATACTATTTTTTTATCCTGATCAAATGAAATAATCTCTCTCCAATTGTATACTTGAAGCTGGAAAGTCAGCATTCCGTTACTTATATAAAAATCTGTACTTCATATAATGTATTAGGCATAATAATATTTCAGAAACACATCTTTTAAGAGTAAAAGATTCTGAAGAGCGTACCTATACTTAACGCAATGTCATGCTATTTCAAAATTGCTATTGTCAGAATATTTATAATGCGTTTAAAGTTCTTTTGTGTCGAGTCTGATATATACCTAGCGATTCTTCGGCTTTCCTCTTGACAAATTACAGTAAATATATAAATCCGATTGTTGCCAAATAGCGTTAGATACATTTCAAGATCATTGATCCAAAAATCCACTTTACACTGTCCGATTCACAATTTCAAAGAATTGCAGTTTGTTCGGTTTCTTCTCGGGCTCGCGAACTTCTCTTCCGTGAAAGAAATCGTCTATCAAATCGTCTATATCCGCTGCGTCATGTGCAAATACGCATTACGATTTCAAGGGTTGAATGAATTTTCTCGGAGTCACTTTCGGCAAAGAGTTCATTAATGTGAGCCGCGACAGTGAGGCAGCTCGAGGACTTTCATTGTGAACGAGAGACGGATGCAATGCGCGCGCACATGAAAGGTTTCGGAAAATCATTCCAGAATAAAGATGTCGGTGCCGCTTTGTCCGGGATTTCATGGGACGCGGAATAGTTCATTCAACATTTCGTCGTAAACGTCGTCGCTTTGCCTTCGATTTCAAGAGGATCGATTCTACTTTGGAGGATGCTGCGCAGAAAATCTGTATCGAATCTTTCGCTTTGTCACATTTAGCTAATAGCTACATTTTCCGGATTTTTTTTGAAGAACCTGGAAAAAAACGTAAATAAAAAATACACCCGTTATTTGTTGTTTCTTAAAAAAAAAAACTGTTTTAATTTTTACTGAGAAAGCTTCAGAATATTAAAGATTTCAGCAAATTGCCCTATAATAATAACGCAGTTGTAATGATAGAGTTGAATATCTAAATTTTTATCAAAATTTAAACAATTTTCATTTGGGCGATTATTCTAAATAATTAAGTTATCGAGAAGTATTTTATTCCTAGTAACGTATGCTCTCCGATACAATAATGTGCCTGTATCTCTTCTTATGCCAGAGCACGTAATCGACGCGACATTAATCGATGTAGTTATATCGGGAGCCGACATCCTGTCGAGTTCAAGTACATGGAATCGTTAACGACGACCTCAAGAAATCAGCAAGAGATTTTAATCCTAGATTAGTCGACTGGTTACTGATTCGACTCACGGCGATGGCCTCTTTACGGCAACCGTGATGGACGCGAACGATCGAGCGTATTTCCGGCGATTGTCACGGCGATTATTGAATCAATTAGAATCGGGGCATAATGAAAATAATTGGAATACAATCACTTAACCGCGGGCCGAAGGCCAATGCTTGGGCCCGTTCGGGGCAGGCATTGACATTTAGCCTATGTAATCTAATCGTGGGAAGGATGAGAAGGATATCAGGGGCTCTTGAAACGCAATCGCCGAAATCGGAAGTGTTGTAACGATTTACGTAATCGAGATTCTTTCCACTTCTTTATTCATTCATTTAAATTCGGCGACTTCTATTTTTCGATTACCGACCAAAAAGTTCGACATTGCTGCGCGAATTCTCAAGGAATACACGTGGCACATTTGCTATATTTATCTTGTGATAATTGAATTTTTTATGTTTGTATAGTACGAAGTGACCTAATTAATTTATTTATTTTGCATTTATTTGAAAGAAATAAAGATGACGGTATAAGAAACCAAAAAATTAAAATCTCAATGAATAATCCTCTACTTTTGATTTTGGAAGAAATTATTTTAATAACTTAATTCTATTTTATACAATGTGGGATATAGTTTGGTTCCCGATTTGTTATCCAAAAAATGGCGAATAAAGAGAGAATCAGAAGTCACTCGTGAACGTCGCGGACGTCGATTTTTCTGGTTTCGCGGATCGAAGAGCTGCCACGCGATCAGTCGGACGATCGATTCGCGGCGCTTCGACTATTCTTTTCCTCCCTTGAAGAGACGTCGAGCGAATAAAAAGAGGGAGGTCTGGACAAGATAGAGCCGACGGAAAGGAGGGAAAGGGGGAGACAGTATCGTCTCGAGTTCGCTCGAAGCGTTGCGAGTAGCTGCCAACGACTCGAGAAACAGGAGCCAGGTGCAAAGTGACTCCGGTGGAGTTCCTTGAAGAGGAAGAGGGAGGACGCGCGACCGGGGAGGTGACGGCGGAAGAAAGACGGCAAGATCGGGACACGGCAAGGAGGACAAACAGAGTTCTCGCTCTCGTATGTCGGACAGAAGTTTCTTGGAACACAATCGCGTATAATACATATGCAGTAGTCCTGGCGGAGTCCGGTACCAGGTTTAGTCCTGGCGAATGAGTGCCTCCTCGGTCGAGAACAGGCACCGAAGGTGGACGTCGAATTGTGCAACATGGCCGATACCGGCGAGACACGTTCGACACCCGGCGTCTCTGCTTTTCAAAAAAATTTTCACCCTGGCGATTCGTCGGTTAATTAATGCGAATTTTATCATTCGTTGTTAAAAAAAGTACTTATTTAACTATTTGATTATAATCACACAATTTTTTTGTATCCATGCATGGATTAGCGTATGGTCAAAGAAGCAGCGATATTATGTATAATATTTCTGGATCTTTCAACTTTGTTTTATCTTTCGATCGCGTAGATTTTTAATCTCACAATTTTAAATTAATACCTCTCGCATGTGGATCGATGAGCGTAAATCAGAATCTATAGTTCCCCCGTTTACTCGCGAACTGCAGGTACAGGAATAACGCGCCTATGCGCGGAACAGCGCCGAAAGCGAGGGGGATTTTAACGAACACCCCTTCGCCCATCGATCAAATCGCGATAATAATCCCGATCTTGTCGCTCACGCGGCCGGAGAAGAATCGAACGTCGAGCTCGCGTCGGGGGGGACATCACGACGCTCTGGCTGCGCGATTATCTCCCGACTTATCGGATACAATAATGGCGCGGGAAAATGTCCCCGGCGCACGATCACGGTCTGTTAAAGGAGCTTTCTGCATCCGCACCCTCCACGCGGGGACTCTATCTACGCTTTGTAAGATAACACCAAATTAAATTAAACGATGCAACGAACCCAAGCGATACCCGCTCGTCGAATCCCTCCTAGGACGAAAGTGCAACGTCAGATCTAAGAATATTTCACTTTCACGCGAGTTCATCGCGATATCGTCCTATTGTCGTTGATGAATACGTCGACAATTCAATTGAATCAAAAGGCAAATGAAATATATTGTACCAGACTTTTCTATCGCGATAATTTAATAGAAATTTACGCGGTATAGCTTTCGAGTTATCTGAAACTCTTTCGGCCGATTAGAGGCGCAACGTGTGCATCGACGAAGGGGTAAATAGGCCGCAGACGCAAGCCGGTCACAAAGAGGAGTTAGCCCGCTCTAGAAATACGGATTTAACTGCCGGCGGCGTTTTATGACCAAGACATAGTGTACCCGGTTGCACATCTGCGACGTTTAAGTTATCATCGTCCGCGTGTCCCGTGCGCTACCACCGGTGCGGTATGTACGTATTTACGGCGTGCAAATTATAGTTAAGTCAAGAGAGACGGGCCAGTGCCCGTGTAAAACCGCTCGGAAATACCCAAAGTCCGCGATGGAGTCTTTTCCTCAAGTATCGAGCGAGAGGGTATCGAGTGAAGAAAGCTTTCGCACTTTTAGCCGTAGGAATGCAGCTAGAGGAGACGTTGCTCGCGCATTGGCGAGAGATAAAGATGAAATGGCAAGTTGTAAACGACAAAGTTAGCTACGATTTTTTGCTCTTTAAATGAAATCCAATGTATCGCGTATCACGGATTTAAAACACATAAAAATACTTCGAGTGAACTTACATATTAAGTATGCAGTCTAAAGATTTGTATCTTTGCGTTCTAACTTTTTATTGTAATATTGTAATATATATTATAATTTTGATTTACAATTTTATAATAATAACAATATATAATTTTGTTTCGAAGGTAATTCTTCATTTCAGAATATCTTCAAAATCTAAATGAGAACGTTGTAAACTCGTCTTTGTATTTTTCGATTAATCCCGCGGCAGCGTATCTGTTTTGTCCTCGGTTGACCAGTCACAGCGTTAATCGGCATTAATGTGGCCGACCCCCGAAATTTGCGGGGACAAGAAGATCCCGGGATACGTGGATCCAAGGGTCCAATTAGCCCAGGCACGGCTCGACGCGTTCGCATCGACATCTAATTACCGGCCGGCCATTGTGCGCGGATGGCGCGTTAATCAACATTTTCGGAAGGAGCGGGGAAGGGAGGAAAAAGCGTGAGTGACGTAACGGCGAGCTAATAACGCAAATACGGGCCGGATATATCCGCGAAAGGTGAAGTAAACCCACCGGCGGCGCGCACCGGCGCGGCGGCGCGGCGGTACGTGGCGGTTAATAGGACCACCCGTAGTCGCTGCTCTAATACCGGTACGATTAAATGCAGACAGGATATTAAACCGCGCTCTATACAGGCGCGACCGTAATACATTTTGACAATGCATCGCCGAGGCAATAAAGTAAAATCGTAAACCTCTCGCCGCGCTTGAATCCGCGCGCGAGTACCGCGCCCCGCGCGGGAAAATAATTTAGAAAGCGCCTCGGCTTCTGCCGCACGAAGTTACGTGGCCGTGAATCGCAACACTTGTCTCCCGTTGCCACGCGTAGAATACGAAATTGATGGTTCAAAGTTCGATGAATAATGTTGTTTAACATTTTGAAAAAGTACGATCAGTATTATTTCGATGATTCACTTATAATTAGTGACTTTTTTCCGTTAAGCTTGAAGACGGAAAAACATTGCAGTTTTAGATGCTCTCTACACAAAGAGAGTGACACTCATCTGGAAAATGTTTGCATAACAATATAATTAAAAATTATAATATTAAAGTATTATATTTGTGCGTATATTATCTTAATAGCTTAAGTTTGATATTTCTAATTTTCCAGCCATTCTGACGGACAAAGATCAATTCGATTACTTCAATCTCGTGTTGACTGGAGAGCATTACTGTACATATTATAACACACGCAGTTCGTGTACCGCGTTAATTACATTTAATTTGTCGCTTCATCCGCACGCTTTTGGGCGTAAAGTTTGGGACCTCTCATGAACGGAACGGCGGGCCCGCTGTCGTTATATCGTCGGGTTCGCGGCGGCATAACTGAAATTCGAGTCGGCAGATCTAATGGTGCCAGCGGCAAGTCATCACGTACGGAACCCTTTTCGGGCTGCGCCGTCACGAAAAAGCGGAATCAAAGTTGCTAGCATACGAAAACCGTCGTGTCGTGTTTCGAGCATTAACTAACGCGCGTATCATCGCGATGGCAACATGAGAATTTGCGATCAGCGGTCGTGGCCCTCGTGACGTTCTGGCGGCTCACAATGTTAATTTTTCATTCTTCGAATAATGTTTCAACTAGAAAACGCGAAAAAGATCCACGAGTGTTTAGGTGAACGTTGTGATAGAAAAAATTCTGTCAGCTCGACTGTCAAATGAATGTTCATACTATGGACAGTTCTAACTTTGTTTGTTTTCAATCAATTTGTCATTCATATTTTCTAATTGATTTTGGCTACTGATTAAATTAAAGTTAGAAACAATCTCTGGATATCCTGATTGGAAAGAATACAAACGGCAATTTATTTCTTGAATCAACATTCAATTTCATATGACGTAAGTATTCGAAAAAGCAATTTCTCATGAAAAAACACGGTATGTAAATTTTCTAATTGTCTGATTGGATTTCTGGATCCGAGTTTCGAGTATCGTCTCTTTCTCGTCTCGGTAATTTTTGCATCGAAAATCTTGCCGTATCGGCAGCCACTTTCGGCTGACACTGAGGATGCGTTTTAATCTTGTTTCCTCGAGCGACGAGCATTTTTCTGCGAACGCTCGAGCAGAGAGGCACCGTCTATTTTAGCCCGGGTAAGACACTAAAGCGTTAAACGGTGCGCGCCGACGAACGCCATGTAGAGATACCTTAAGATACGAGGAACAGCCTGACGCGGATGCCCGCGCTCCATTAACCGCGAGCCGCAAATCGAAGCGAGTC
The DNA here is from genome assembly GCF_030848795.1 of Temnothorax nylanderi. NCBI lineage: Eukaryota > Metazoa > Arthropoda > Insecta > Hymenoptera > Formicidae > Temnothorax > Temnothorax nylanderi. The sequence goes on along the minus strand of NW_027249068.1, from coordinate 1,348,932 downwards.
CGGCCTAATGAAGCCGTCGCGGAGCGAGGATTGCGAAAAAAAGACGACCCGTCGCCGTACATGTCAAATAAATGTCGTCGTTCCCACGTTTGTAAGGATTGCAACGGTAAATTTGGCCTCTCAACCCTTTGCGTATCGATACCATGGTACTCGATAAAATTCCATGCCAAACGTTTCACGGTTACAGGTAATCCACAATTGTGGAAAAAAGAACATCGCCGTCTAGATATTTTCGTCCAAAAAAACAAACACTATTTCTTTATGAACAAGAAAAGAAATGTATTTCGATAATTGAAGACTCTTATTCCGAGAAGTTGACGTAAAACCATTCGGCCGATCGTCTCGAAATTCTATATCATAAATCTTCTAGCTGACTTTACATTAACAAATAGACAAGCGCAAAGAACTTATTTTTTGTTTTTCTTTATTATTCTTTATTTCTTCAATTCTTCATTTTTTCATTACTTCATTCCTTTATTTCTTCATTACTTCATTATTTCATTTCTTCATTTTTTTGCAGATGCTACGTTGTGCTTCCTTCGCTTCATCGGCGGTTCTTTATCATTTCACGCAGCCACTTCGTGTCTTCAGCGAGGCGCGTAGCTACGCCCCTGATACCCTCCTCCGCCGGCGTTTTAACCCGTGCGCCGGTCTTCGTCGGGATATCGTCTGTAAGATGAGACGCACCAGAGAAGCGCACCCGATACGGTGGACTAATTGGCCGATAAATCAACCGCCGGCTTACCTTCGCCGCCGCGGCCCCGAGCTCCTGACCTTCTAGACTCATAGGCAGACCATCCGGACGCGCGGTACACGCACGCCGCGGAGCCTAATTTCGAATGCGAAGTCCAAGTTCCGAGCGAACTTGTATCGACCTCCGGCTGACGCCGGATCCCGATTAAATCGTTTCAAGCGAGTTTTATTAGGCAAGTTTGCGACGCCTTGACTATCGTTCCACGAATAGTTACTCTTCAATAATTATTATTCTTTACAGACAATATATATATTTGTATCTGGTAATATGTATCAAAAATAGTTATTAGATTCTTCATTAATTAGTGCAGAACACTATTGTTTTGCTTGATTCCCGCGATAATGAGATAGACGAAATGGAATCTATAAATTTGTTATTAATATAATACGGATTAACAGTTAGCTTTATTCCTGAAAACGATAGCTACAGATACGCCGTTATTTTAAAAGTGTAAAAAAGAAATTATGTTCAATCAAGCTACATTAGATTACATAGACAAGTTGGGGACAAAAAGAATCGTATCGTTTCAACATACCTAGGTCGTTAAGCGCGGTAGTTTGTCCACGTCGGCAACTCGCGCTCGCGCTCGGTCGAAGTCCGACTCGCGGGAGCGCGAAAGATCGCCGCTTCGGTCACGTAGCCCCCGGTAGCTCCGGTAGCTCCGGTAATTTGTGTCCGCAACCGGCGCGTCGCCCCGATGCGATATCTTTCGTGCGAAAGCAGCGAGAATGTGAGAAAGCGGAGTGTCGCGCGGCGGAACAGGTTCCTCGGTTTCCGGGGGCAGATCGGCGCCGGTGGCGTCGGGCGCGGGGGAGCGCAGCTTCGAGCTACGTAAACCGCGCGCACGCACCACCACCGCCACCACCACCACCACCACCATCAACTACCACCACGTCGCCACCATCTACTACCATCATCGCCACCGTCACATATACGCGCTAATCGCATCGAGCGAACTTGTCGGAATTAATTGGTCCCCCCAATTAACGCGCGCTCTCTCGGACCGCTGCAGTTGCCGATGCGCACCTGGCAGAGGGGGGGATGTGCAACGGGAGGGGAGGGATGCAGAATCAAGAGAATGGTACTCCTGTCGCCACCTATATTCCGTCATCTTGGTAAATCGTGGAGGATGTATGACTCCACGGCTAAGTTCGAATTAATGAAGCGAGAATCTATCCGGTAGCGATTAGATGCAAATTAGGAAACGTTCTGGATAATTAGCATTAATAACTATCATTGCGTTTTGTTCCTTTCTATTTTTCCGGAGAAATCCACAATTAATGCTGGTGTCTCAAAATGCACATACTGTTAATTAAGACTCGTGCTACCCATTGTCTCGTATATTTGAAATTTCTTTCTACAATTTTCTTGTTATTTGGTTATAGTTTATTTAGTTATTTCTGTAGTCTCTGTTGATTTATTTGAAATATCTTTAGTTTTTTTAATCTGTTTTAATTTAGTTGATATATTTTCAAGATTTGTAAAGAAGACTAATGCTCTATAGAATGGCACTAATTGTTATTAGCAAACGGTATTTATTAATTAAAGCATATACCTAACACTTGTGCACATAATAATTTTATTTTGAAAATTTTTTTTTCAAGTAGAGTGCGTTTTTCCTATTTTATCGACATTTTGTTGATAACGCTAATGAATATAATTAATTGTTTAGAAGAAAACTGAATTATCGATACTGGTAGGTATAACGTTTATCGCATGACGATAATTATATCATACACAGCAATTTATTTGAAGATGCTGAGCTAGATGGACATACTGTACAACTGTACATGTCTACGAATCCATGAATATTTTATTATAAAAATTGTAAATATCTTTGAAATTATAGAAAAATACCTTCATCCGTCAGTGATTAAAACCAAAATATTATTTTATTGCTCGACTAACTGGCACAATGTAAAAAAGTATGCACTTCGACTCGAAGTGCCTTGAGCCGAAACGTAGTGCATACTTTTTTACCAAATGTATGGTTTTACCAAAAACCAATTTACCAAATGATAAATACGATCAGTTATGGAATGATGCTATTACAGTTTTTAGAACAATGGAATATGAAAAAAGGAAACCACATGATAAAAAAAACTCCAAATGTTCTTAAAAATTGGATTCATACTATTCAGGGTTTTAAGTTATTGACTAAATATTTTAAAGAATTAGGCTTTACTCAATTAGTAACTAGAGCTTTCAATCAGGATCCTGTGGAAAATTTTTTTGGACAAGTAAGACGACATGGTGTTAGAAACACGAATCCTAACTGTAGTGCATTCCAAGGTTACTATAAAAGTTTATTGATAAATGCATATGTAAAATCTTCATCAGTGTATGAAAATTGTGAATCTGATACATGCAGATATTTAATAAATTTGAGGCAATTTTTGCAGTCACCAATATCGCAAGAAAATCAAATTACAAATATATTACCAAATATAGAAACACCTGACGAATATGAAATTAACAACAATGCAATATTGAGTATCCAGAATTTTAAATTGCAAAAAGTAATGTCACAGTTCTTTACAAATAATTGTGAAACATGCTCCATGAACAACAATTTGCTGGAACAAAATACAACGTTTATAAATCGCATGGCAAATATAGAACTTATAACTCGTTATTATTTGCCATTAATATCACATTTTCTACAGTTTTCAAATTATATTAAACAGGATGTAATGCAAAAAATTGACTTCGACTTTTTAGAATGCGCTCATTCAATGTCAATGAAGAAGACATTGATATATAAATATATTGATCACGTAATCGTAGAGTATTTTGAAATAATCAGAAAAATTTTAAAAGGATTATTACGCTCATTCCCGACTAATACAGATGATGTACTAATAAAACTTGCGCAAGATTATTTCATAAAACACAGCAAAAAAGTTTAAATTATTGTATTCACATATAACATATATATTTACAGATATAAATACAAGTTTAAAAGATGTGTTACGTTTATAAATTTATATTACTTTATAAATATCTTACATCTGTTTATAAAGATTTAGATTATATTTTAAAAACATTACTATTAGTTTTTAAAGATGCGTTTCTAATTATAGGTTTTATATTCACAAGATGTTATATTCACACGTTCTCTCATTATTTTGTCATATTACATTATTATATGTATTTTGACAGTTTATGTTATATTTATGGAATATTTATGTTTATTGATTGTAATTTTCCATTAATTACAATCAAATAAATTGACATTTTATTTCATTAATATACGTTTTTTAATTTCGTAACCTTTTTATATATTTTTTAAGTAATAAAATTTTATTTAAATTAAAATTTATTTAAATTCTTTAAAATTAAATAAGGAAATTATTTCTTCATAAAATACTTCATAAAATTATTTTAAGATATAAGAGATCCCGTTTTATTTAGCTGAACTTCTTGCACAGTTTATCTTTTCTGTTTTTCTCTATCGTGAAAAGAAAAAGAGAAAAGATAAACCGTGCAAGAAGTTCAGCTAAAAAGAATGGGTCTAAGATGATTAGAAAACCGGCGCTATACGACGCCATTAAATTTGTTTGACCCCCATGTCTACGGGTGGCGCTAGTTGGTTCCAATGTTCGTGCCTATCATATATTGAGTTTGTCGGCCCTGACGGCAACTCTGGCCGCAATGTCGGCCGTCCTGTGTACCGTGGTAGGAACGTCGCTCGCCTTTTTCCGCGATTTCCTAAGTGAAACGCGTGTTGCGCGCGCCCGCCCCGCCGTCCAGCGTCCCGTGCTATGAACGCGTGATCCGCGCGCGACGAGGACACCGCCGACGTTCCGCAGCTCGCAGCACGCGCCGCTCCTGAAGATGGGTGAGTAGGAACATTTTTCTCCGCGAACGGAGATCGGCCGAACGCCGGCTGGGCGCCCGCTCGGTCTCCCTCGCTCTTTCCTCCCCTGCTCTCTCGCTCTCTCCTTCTTTTTCTTCTTCATCCGTTCTTTTCTCTCGCGTCGGCGGACTCCGGCGACCCGCCAACGTAAAGCGCCACGGGCGAGGAAGAGAGAGAAAGAGGGAAGGAATGCGGCGTCCGATCGTTTGTTCGCTTGCTCGCTCGCCTGCTCGCTCGGCGCTGACGAGCGCGCGTACATGGGAAGCGGAATACGCCCCTGCGCCGCGCGGTTTCCGTCCGATTTCCACGCTCGCGCTCGTCCCCTTCTCGGCGATCCCGAGTACGGGCGAATGTTTTCCGAAAGGCTCGTACGGCGAACTCACTCGGTGGTCTATAAATAGGTGAATCCGTCGGTTTGACGTTTTCTAGGGCGAGCCCCCCTCTCCTGCCTCGCGCGTATGTACGCGCCATGCGTAAGCATATTCCCCTTGCCTCTTGTGTCGTCCCTTTCTTCCCCTCCCTGCTCTTCCCATGCGTGGGTTCGCTCTTTCTCTCTGCCTTCATTCTCCTTTTCTCGTTTCACATATCGCAATTTTAGATGACGCTCTCGTCCGAAGTATTTCGTTCGATCCCGATCGCTCCCTTTTTCTCCATTCTAGCGCATCTCCCCCCTCTTCCCCTCCCCCCCTTCCGATCTTACGCGCGAGGAAAACGATCCTTTTCTTACTCCTCTGTTTCTGGTTCATTCGCGTCGCATTCTCGACGATCAGGTTTCCGTGAAAACACTAGTCCTACACTATTAACTTACTTGGTTTCCTTTCTCGATTTTCTCCCGTCTTTATTTCTAGAATCACATATTTCGTTTTAAAATCATAAAATTACGTCTCGATCAGAAACGTAATCCAGACTATATTTATTAGCAAAAACGTTTACCGGATCAAGTGTATACCGAAACAAACACAGATGCGTGATTAGAAGAACACGGCGCAGTTATGGATGTCGGGTAATTAAACGTTTTATGTTCATTATCGTTAATGAAATGAACAAGACGTTATTTAATATACCATATTCGAGCAAGCTGTAGTAACCAAAATATCAAGGTAGCCACGCATTAACCGGATCATTTAACCGGAACGTCAAAAATACGTTATATCTAACCAAGCTATAATAACCAAAATATCGAGATTATCAGTTAATTGGAGTGTCGAAAATGAATTATGAGCTGCGTGACGCAAAACACCACTTGGACCCTCTTCGACTTCCAAGTGTTTTTCATCGTTTCGATCCGATCGTCCAGCTTTATGCTATAAATAAGGCATACAACAAGCATGCTGCAAATTGCATAGAAATGACAACTGATTGCAACGCGCCTCCAACAATTGAATTGGTTAGAATGAGTCATGTATGTACTTGAGATTCTTGAGAAAAACAAAATACTGTTTTATAAGCAATATGAATTTTTCAGTAGGTTTTATACTACTTTATTTATCCTGAAAATGGGGCCTCTCTTAAAGTAAGTTTTTATTTTAAAAATTTTTTCAAACATCTTGCCTATCCATGTAAAGCAAGAATCCATTGTTGACTCAATTTCGGCCAAAATGTCACACGTCCCCTTTCTGTTCTCATTCGTTCAATTCGTGAATGCCGGCACGTGCCGATTGCTCGTGAATAGGCGTCGTTAATGACACTGTTGACGCTTTCGCAGAGAAATCGCAGTTAATGTACCACCGCTCAGCATCTCGAAATTCTCGACCATTCCTCACTCGATGTCGAATGAATCGTTATCAAGCTGCGCCGTAAAAAAGTAATGTTCTCATTTCTCTAAGGGAGGACCGTAAGGGTTTGAAAAACACCGAACTTTCCTTGTTTTTATTTTATCAAACCTTTCGGTTTTTTAATTGTATCCGCGACAGAGCTTTTCTTCGACTTCTAATACCGCGACAGAACGCGATTCATCCGCGCGATTTGCTACGCGGATGAAACGGAGTCGCGTCCGTCCGTGCCCACGCTCGCGCAATCGCGCGAATTGTTCGCGATCGCAATTACGGCAGGACCGGTTGTCTACGGAGGAGACGGCGACCCCGACGAGACGCCAACGGGCACGTAATTCGCTCGCTGCAATTGTGCATCTCCCGCCCACCCACGCGACCGATGCACCACGCGTGGCACCGCAGACAACGCGAACGTCTCGTTCCGTTGTCTTTCTTTACTGTGCACGAGACATATTCGTATTATGGAATTTACGGAATGATCGAATGGTCTAAGCCCTCTCCGTGTGATCTATAATTCACGTCATGTCTCACAGAATAATAATTATAATTAATAATAAAATTTAAAAAATATATATATATAATAGAATGTGTGTATGTTCCTTATATTAACTGCTTTGACTGATCTGGAGCAAATTTGCATAGTTACTCCGAGAGTTACTCTTTAGACCCCTGAAAATGTAAGCTATCATGCAACCTGGACACTCCACTCCCTTCCCCTAATTTTATCCCTTTTGTGATAATCCCAGGCAACGCCGGATAGTTTAAGAGTAATAGTATAATATAATAATATAATATAATAATAATCTTGCTAATGTACAAATGTATTTAAACATTAGGAGAATGCAGTGACAACCTCGAAGTCACGTTGGTCAAAATTTATTTTTCGATAATCAGTGAGTAGGTACTAAAAATCTTTCGTATCACAAAATAGTCGGCTACGTGATGCGCGTTTAGCCATTATTCGTGCCTTCATTACGAGCTCGTTCGCTGATCATATTACGACAGTACACACGATCGTAACCCCGATCCGCGATATTACGTGGCCGTCGATCTTGCAATGTACACCTTACGCGAAGACTTTACACGTGAGGCGGCCATTTCACGCACGAGGAGGCGTTTACATAATAGATTCAGTTAACGACGAGGCGCGCGTGAACCCGGAGCAACGATATCGACGCGCGATATTGATCCTCTTCTCGGTTTTTCCATTGACACGTTAATGAGAGCTCGGGGGACACGAGGGTTTCCCGAACCCCCCGGAGACACCGTTAATGCCGGATGGGTTTCGCACAAAACTGCAAACGCCGCTGATCGATACATGTCCCCCAAACTGCACCTCTTGAGGGAGAATCCCCCCCTCGGTGAAGACCCTAATTGTTGTCGACGGAAACGTTGAGCACGGAAACGTCTGATTTCGACGTGGAAAGAAAGCGGGCGAAACCCATCTAAATTTTCGTACCACATTTCTCGTAAATTACGGTTCTACTTTTGGAGAATCGTATAATCGGAATTTTTCTAAAAATATTATAAATATATACAATTAATTTTAATTAATAATTGTCCCTTTTGAAGATTATTAAACGCGACATCTTTAAATCGAAGTGTCGTTCTTGCAAAAGCCTTTTCTCCTTTCTCTAAAAATATACTTGGCAATGTAAAAATGATAATTGTCATAATTCTGGAATTGTCTGATTCCACAGTTTCGCGGAAGAAATTAGATTATCCAGTTGAAAGGGCACTCGTTTCTTGTACGCATCCTGGATCAATATTCCAGGGCGCTTACTAGTGCATATGATGCACACTGTGCATCGACTCATGCCGTCCTTTGACTCGCGAGATGCGACTCCGAAGTTGTTCAACAATTCTTGCAATATAATGCTTCTTGATTAGCGAGAAAATTATAAATAGCAGCTATCTTGTTCATTCCGGTTTTAAGAGTCTCGGCGACGCCGTATCGTAATTTTATTCTTGTATCGAAAAGCTTGTGCGAGAAAATCACCTGCTTGTTTCGCTTCGAGAATTTTTTTGAGGAGGGATTGATTTAATTTTTAAGATATTTATTGTGACAATAAAAAAAAACCAGGCAATCTCAGAAGAGTAATATTATATTTCTTATATTTCAATATTAATCATATGATCCTGTTACATGCGAAATTAGTTTAAGCTGATGGAATTAGGGCGCCGCGTGTGTATATAGTGATAAAATTATGACAGGCGCTAGACACTTTCCCAGCTAAGTGGATTAAAGCCTTATGCAATGATTCCATTTATAAATTACTCTCAAATATAGCTTCGGAGATCATCTGAATGCCGTTAATGTTATCGAAACTTTTGCTTTTTGCAAAAAGTAATTACACTTTTAACATATATTTCAGATTTTACGAGAAACAAAATTAAATTTTACAGTAATTAATTTTTAAACAACTTCACCAACTTCAGTAAACTTCATTCATTCTTAAAACCTTACTTCCAAACATCCGGTAAAATGTCTGCGTTTGCCTGTGAGCCAAACGAAAAATTCAGCCTGCCGATTTACAAAGATATTTTTCTAGTCTCTTTGAGGCGACTGCGAACGTCGTTGTCCGCAAATGTACTACGTTAAGCACAGATTACCGGAGGCAAGGAGACGGAGAAAAAGAAACAGTTGGCGGCAAGATGCAAAGCGCAGAGTGAAGAGGTGCAAAGTCGCCTCGCGGGATTAGGCTCTCAGGGCGGAGTCGACCGTGAAAGTGAACATTATCTGCGTTGACTGTACCGGTTGACAATCGGAACTCGACGAGGCACGAATCTCTCTTCACGCTGACGCGGTGGCCGGTCGGCAGTCGACGATCGACAGTCGCGGCGACCGTATCGGCACGTGTGTATCGCGAGCTTATCGCGTCAAAATTTCTCGCACCATTTCGGAGCAAACGCTTCGAAAAATTCGGGCCCGCTCTCGGCGAACAGTCGTGTAAAAATTCCTACGTATTTACCTGCGACTCCACGAATTCCGCATGTAAATACGACCGCAGATTTTTGCACATTCCGGAAAAATTAGCCGCGCTATTATCGACACACTCCACTCTCGGCAAACAACGTAATCGCCTTCGGCGAAATTCATATCTCGGTAATCTATCGAGGATGCTACATTACTCGACGCTTGGCTCGTAACGATATATACGGGGTGTCGTGAACAAAATATTCTGCCGAAACGAAAAACGTGAACGTCGAGACGCGGGTGTTTTAGTCGACGGTTCACTCACTGACGGGTTACGTTTGAGCGATCTCACGATAGATCGAACCACTGGACCAGGCAGGGACAAAAATCGCAACAAATCGGCTCGCGGCTGCTTCGAGTCGAACCTCGACCGAAAGGCAACGAATCGCGCACCGATCGTCTAATTGTAAGCGGCTCGGCGCTATCTTATCGGTATCTCGACATCGCGCGGAAAATAAGCGTGAAGGTGAGGAGGTGCGTGTGCCGGCGCGGCTCGTGTCCCTGAAAGATTACGCAACGCAGACGGCAGAGGCACGATGAAGTCGAAGACGAGCGCGAGCGAGAGCTTGATAGCAAGTGAAAGCAGGGCGGGGATCATGAAAGACGGTGTCGACCAGCACAAGCAAAAACCGTTGAAAAAAGGTAAGGATGTTGGCCGCGGGTAAAGATCGACGAGTCATATCCGTCGCTTCTATTCTGCGGTTATCGCCAACGGGCCGTTCTTTTACTTTACGTCGGCTTGTCTTCACAGATCCTACGTAATCGTTGATGACAATGCTAAATTAAAAGTACAATTGGTCTCCAACGACAAGCCGTTGTTTGTCGTTATTTTTGAAGATTCCGTGGTGACGTTTAGATGAATCAGCGTTCAATGGCTCTTAACGCCTCTCGAATCTCCTGCAATATCGTTATCTTTTAATTTGGTAATCGTTTCCCATTACCACTATCTCATTGTTGCCCGTTTGCATAATGGCGATGGATATCGTAAATACGAAAAATTGGGTGGGCAAAACCCGCACCGCGGGTGCGATAATGCTGAATGAAGCGTACATCGAGATATTTATTGTATCAATATTCATTAATCTTCGAAATCCATTAGCACTATTATCGCGTCGGTGGACGCATTAATTTTCAACAAACTGTTAATTAAACGTGGAACAATTACAGTTACCATTGGATGGATAGATCTCGCTTTTTGTTTCTCGCGATTCGCGGAATTTGAAGCCGCTGTCGCTGGCAAGACGAAATCTCTTGTCTCGACGCGAAACCCGACGCGATAACGCGAGAGATCGGTTCCGCCGGCCGCCGCACGGTATTTTACGACCGTCCGCCGATCATCCGGCCGTCTTATCAACTTGCCTCACGACTGGTTTAATGTATCGCGGCGACACGACGCGACGCTTAAATTACACGATACGAGAGCACCTCGTGTGATACCGCGCGAGCCGCGCGGTATCCAGAAGATCCGGCTGTGATATTTGCATATTACGACGGGCTGCCTCTCTCGGCCACGAATATCTCCGTCACGATTTTCGTCGTTCGTGACGGGGCGAATCCGAGGAACGTGACGCGGCGTCGTCGCACGCCGGAGGACATTTTTAACCGTCCCAATACCCCGACGAGGAAAATACATTCCTTCGCGCGCTAGAAATGCTGTTGGAATCCCGTTTGTGTCTCACTTAACGAGTGGTCGACCGATGCGGTATCGCCGAGACCGCTTTCACGATTATCTGCTGTTTGTCAACCCTCTAATGGCAAAGTGGCTTTTCAGAATGTATCTAATCGATATACAAAATGGGCAAAAGAAGTAAATGATAACTTCTTCTTCCGTTTATTTATGTGAAAAAATACAATTAAGTTTAACTGACTTTAAATAATTGCAGTAAAACAAAAAAAACTGTAAAATAGACGAAGCCGTGGATCGTATCCCGACTCCTTACCATTACAGGGTTAACATTCTATAATGCGCCTTCAAATTAATACATCATATGTTTAAATATGAATTTAATACATACTACAACTTGCGTTAAATGCAGTGAAAAAATTTACGAGAGAAGTAATGATTATTTATGAAGTATTTTCCCGGTGAGAAATGTTTAAAAGCGTAAAGTGCTCGCTTCCCGTTGATACAACGTTGTTGACATGCAGTTGAGTTAGCAAGCAAAACGGTAAAACGTTGGGGCTCGCGCGGAATTCTTTTGCATCACGCAGGATATAATAATTGCGCTCGCGTTCGCGCTATCGACTACAATGAGTCGTGCGCGCATCGCGAATGTAGTACGAGCATTTTGTAATTCAGTTACCTCCACACTCGTCGTGGGGTAACTAATTACCGGCTTCATGTATTATTAAGTAGCCGTCGGTCAATTGTCATACAATGAACACGCGCCGAAAATATGTATTTCTGTATGTTGCATCATGTACCATCGGTCTCTGCGAGCTATCGCCACGCAATAATATTTATACGTCGTATACAGCCTTGAACCGTATGGAACGATTGGATAAAAACCGTAAAGCCTTTGCAATATAAGAAATATTTATTTTTATCGTATATTTTGCGATATATCCTGCAATATATAAAGTTGTAATTATACGTGTAAGATTACTATATATGTAATCGCTATGGCACTGTTGATTCTGTCGACTATGTATGTTAATAATTAGTCGACAGAATGAACAGTGCACATAGCGATTACATAGAATCAAAAAACAAGCGAGAAAGGACAAGAGAGCATATTTTGAAGATATGGCCGCCGAAGCGGAAGAAGCTGCTAACAAAGGTGACATCAAAACCCTATATGTGGAATCACAAAGATATGGTGGCCAAAGGTCATAAGCAATGAAGATCTCTAGAAGGCAACCAACCAAAAGTACATTAACAACGAAATAAGGAAACGTAAATACGGATGGCTGGGGCACACACTAAGGAAGGATTACGAAGAGACACCCCACGCTGTATTGGAATGGAATCCGCAGGGCACTAGACGTCGGGGAAGACCACGAACATCATGGAGAAGATCGGTACATGCCGAAACGGGAAAATCGCTCAAAGAACTAAGGGCGGTGGCAAGGGATAAAAAAGGGTGGAAATCCTTTGTAGAAACCTTAAGCTCCTAAACAGGAGTACGGATAATAATAATAATAATTGCGATATATCCTGCAATATATAAAGTTGTAATTGTACGTGATGATTTTTATTGTCAAGTATTGTTGAATTAGTCTACATATCTAAGATAACGCAAAATTATACTCTACATAGTAATACTACAGTATAAAGTTATTACTGTATGTGATCATTTTTTGATAAATAATTGAATTAGTTTATATATGAAATATTGTTGAATCAGGACACACATTACAAAAGCGAGACCACCAAGAAATAATAACTATAACGTACGACAATAAAAACTAACCGCAAAAGCCGCAGATATCGCGTCGTTACCGTTAACATGCTTGACAATCGACGATAATACATACATTTTTTAATTAGTCTACATATCTAAAGTGTTGTAAAATTATACTGCACATACATGAAGTTATAACCATATGTGATCATTTTTTGATAAATAATTGAATTAGTTTACACATGAAGTATTGTTGAATTAGGGTACACATCTTACAAAAGCGAGAATACCAAGAAACAATAACTATAACGTATGACATAAGATAAGAACTAAAGCCGCAGCTATCGCGTTTGTTAACATGCTCGATAATCGATGATAGTACCTATATATATTTTTACCTTTAATTATTGTTCTCGGAAAATGCGTGTATTGATCGAAAAATAATTATTATCTAAATAAAACTTACGAATTATTAATTTTTAGTCGTAATCTTATGCGTTACATCAGTTTGTTATAATTGAAGGATAATTGAACTGCAGCAGTTTAACACTTTTTCATTAGAGCGAATTTAAGCGTGGGCGATAATCAAATTTTTAATGCTTCGTTTGCGAATGATTCTCCGTTCACAAAGTCGATATTTTATGAACGGTAGAAATTGTCGTTTATTAAAATTAAATAATTAAATTGATTGAAAAATTTATGCTTTGCTTAAATTAAATTTGTATTTCTAAGATTTTTAGAGGTACAAAAAATGCAGTAATACAAACAAAAATGTAGAACGGTTTTAGTAGGAAGGAGGGTCATCAAAAATTTATCTGCTGACATAGCAGTTCTGCAGATGTTCTCCTGTCGAGTGCATGCTCGTGCGAATTTCAGCGAAATCTAGCACGTGTTCTTCCGTTATATCACGCTATGCGAGCATTATCTTTCAGTTATATAGTGTTCAGTTATATAAAGTTACATCTATTGTAAGCAGGAATTAAACAGAATTCGATTTTGTTCTTTCGAGTTATCGCGTTAATGTTTGCTTCGTCGAGATAACACGTAACGCTCGTTAGTTTCAAAATGCAATGTTCATGTCGCCTGACGATGTGAAAAATTGAGTGATATTTTATTACTTTATGTTTTATTAAATTTTGACGGTAAAAATAACATATAGTTGTGAGTCTTATTTCGTACAATTCGAAAGTACCGTCCAGGCTTTTTAAATGCAAATCGTTTCTTGGAGATGTGCTTTTAGACACCTAGATATTTTCCTCGTGATTCATCAACTCTTCCTTCGTGTTGTCAGCATTCCAAATTTTCTTTCGTACGAATTAACTTTGACCTAATACACATTCTAAGAATTTGCAGCGATATAGCGTAGTGTGTTGCACAGTTAAATGGGCAATGACAATTACAATCCGAGATTATATTCCTCTTTCTAAGAAGATTCCGCCCTCTGAATGTTTTTCTTCTATCTATATCTAACGTGACATATATCAGCTACTTTGCGCTTTAAATAAACGCTGAAGAGCTCAATGACATGACGTGGCATGAAGTAACTTTTAAAGCAATGTAAGTTTTCTTGATCTATATAGACTATAATGAACCAGCCACATCGGCTGGTCACTCGGTGCACCGAGGGAAAAATGCAGAACGATTAGATACGATCGGCAGATAATCACTGCACGGTCGATTAGCATTCGATTTTATGACCCAGAGTGAAGGAGAGAGACCAGGGCAGCCCAGGGTCGCCGCGTTTGACCCCACTTTGCCCACATCCTATTTAGACCACTTATGAATCATATTAACATACCACGTTGCCGCACGGTATCTATGTAGAGTGGTCGCGATAAGTGACGGGACCTTATTCTTCAATTAATTTCGATTTTGTTGATTTTGTCGTGACAGACACCGTAATCCGAGGAGCTCGACGAGCGCTGGAATACCTGATCGCCGGGATGTATCGCGATCGCGGATATAAAAGTCGCGCCAAATTATGGCCTTCGCGTCGAAGAGAAATGTAGTCGTCTGTCAGGTCTTGTCCGGTGACAGTTTATACGGCAAAAAAAACTGGTTATTCTGTGCACGCACAGGTGATACGGCGTCTTTTTAACGGCGAGAGTAATTCCAATATTAAATTACTAATTAGCAACGTGGTCAAGGCACGCATACGCTATGACTCAGAGTTTCTGCTTCGTGCCGAACATATAATTTACACAGCCATACCGCAATTGTGCTGCAATTGTCTGATTATTTTGCGTAAGAATCTTATAACAATTCAGCCTTTAATTAAATTATAATTATTCTCTTTGAAGCATTTGGGAAGGTTTGGCAAAATCGAGAAGAGTTTTCGTCAATTCCTTTTAGTCTTTTCGTTAAAGAACTCAAATGGGCGTTGCAGCTTTTATCTTTTCCTTTTTTTTTCCAAGCGTGCTGCACGTGACATCGACACATTGTTATCGCATACGATGAGGTCCGTTGACGTGTTTCGCATACGAATCGCGAGGACGATAAATCCCGTTATCGCTCGCTCGCGTCCGAGTTGGGCCTATCGAGCTATCGTTTTCTTTTTTTTCTGCAGGCAAACAGATTTTTCGCCCCAGTTGAAGCGTGCCGTAAATTAAACGACATGCGACGCGCAGACGAGGGTGTGTCACTTCATGGACGAGTGGCCCCGTTCGATTAAACGCGAGCTCGCGTCGTGAGTTTCAATTCTATTCGGGCTCTTCCTGTTGCAGCGAGAGGAGCGGAGAAAGCCGCTTCGGCACGTATTGTTTTAAGCCGGAAATGTCTAATACGTATAATCTGTTTAAGAAATTATTTCGATCGCTACACTTCGTTTGATCTATCGAGTCGCTATCTAACAATAAAATCGGTATTTCTCGCTGCTGGATAGTGTTTGATAAATTCTGGAGTCGGAAGAGTCATCCCTGAAGCTGAGGACCTCAACAACGTTCAGATATCCCGGCATAAGCGCCGGATGCATTTAACTTGGCCTGCCTACGTGCGACGAGAATTCTGCACTCTCGCTCTTAACTCATGTGACGACCCGATGACGTCAAATGTATGAAGAGAGACCGTGATGTCATCGTATATTTTTAAAGACAGGCGAGAGATCCGACCACCTCCCGGCTTTGTGATTTCATGCACGTTTTCATCCTTTTCTTAGCCGGCTGTTTATAAATACCGGCGTCACCGACGATTTGCTTTCCTTTCATTGAATTCGCGCGAAATTTTCATGAAGTTGAAATTATTTGCCCGAGAGAGCACATTTTTCTCGCGTGATTTATGCTGGACGTTGAAACACTTCCGGGCATTTACGAAATGTGTCAAGAGAGTTTCAATGTAAACAGAAGGTGGAAAGTTTTGAAAATTCGAAACGAATTATTTCTGAAAGTTAGCCGTAATCATTTAACAAATCAAATTTTCACTTTCTATCAAAGCATCTGACCGATATTATTCAAAAGTGATATTTACGTGCGGGAGATTTTTAATTTAAAGTTTATTTCTCCAATGTTGAAAATTTTCTCGCTATTAAATTAATTTAGATCTCCGGAAATAGTTGTCTCTCAACTTCTCCGTAGATAAAAATCGACTGCGTTGGCGTTCGCCATCGGAATCCGCGGCTGACGGGTAATTAGTTCGTCGCACTCTCTACATTCGCGGAATGAAAAATTCCGTTTCGCGCCAACGGGACCGGATAGAGAAACGCAACACCACGTGTTAGCTTCCCGTGTACGTTTTTTCCCTCGGTTTTTTCCTTCTACGTACACATCGTTAGGTCGAAACGAGCGCGGTCTTTGCACGGAACGAGTCTGGATTCGGTGCAGCGAGCGCAAAACGGAGGTGGATTATTAGTTCTGCCTCTCTCTAAATATTGACTGCGCCACGAGGGAACACGCACACCCCCGCCTGACATTTCATGGCGATCTGCGGGCCACGCGCGTAACGGCACCACAGATATGCCACAATTTATCGTGGGACGCGTTCAAAACAACTCCGATAACTCAATAAAGGCACCATATATACATCGCGCCTTCTCATAGTTGAGTCATCGATCCGAACGACTGAACAGGGCGAGCACTTGTTCCAGCACGAGTTTTCATTCATCCGTTCGTCAAGAGTCGCGGTCAGGTTTTTTTAAACCTCCTATTTAATTACTCTTATCTTATGGCATACGGACTTTCGCGATGTATGCATGTATACATGGAAACACAGAAGTGAAAACGCTCAATTCGCTGCTATAACAATTGTAGTAAGAACGATCGTGCAATTTGCGTCGCCTGGCGAAATAAAAATTATGCTGCTCGGACTCGATCGAGATAGTCATTATTCGCGTAATGAAGTAATGAAGAACATAGTAATATAATGAAGAAAGCGTGCAGACGCGACCGCGAGGCGCCGATTTAAGTTCTATCTGAAATCGGACGGCTAATGAATAATACATTCACGTTATTCGTATACGTACATGAATATTCGTGTCAAAACACATCGTGCTCGTGTTTCGGCCGACGTGTTCGTTCCAATCGATCGCGATATTAATTCGCGACACGTACAAATCGAACACGATGTGTGTTATAAATGTAATCTACGGGCATTGACAAACACGTGCACATGAATGTGCAAAAATGAGTCACTTTAATTGATTGCTGTATATAAAAAAAGAGAAAAGTGCGAAGAATCTCTTTTTGCGTTATCTAACGACCATTCGAAAAAATATATACCGCAAAGATAGACTTTCGCAGGTATATTAAGCTATCTAAGCCAAATTATCAGAACACAAAAATATATGGAATTAATTTGCTAATTATTTGCTTCTATTTGCTTCTAAAAGTAATTTTTTTGCTCCAGCTATTAAAAAGTTACGAATGGCTGGATAGCTTAAGATTGAGCTGTCCAGCCATTGTAAAAAAAAACATATACATAAAGTCAAAGTAAAAAGTTAATAATACCAAAATTATTTGCTATTTTTTTTGCTCACAATTAAAAATTTACAAAGGGCTGGATAGCTTAATATACCTGACTTTCGCGTATTTAAGGTCCGATTTTTAGAAACTTTTATTTAATGTATATAAATAGATATTAGATATTAAACATAATGAATACATGATATATAAATATCGAATGGATATTAAATAGAAATTAATAAAAGACAAGTTGATTGATCATTAAACAGTTTCTTATTTAAAAACTATTATAGCCTCGGCACTTTAATATTTTCATCTCTAAATGACCTCAGAAATTCACCATAAATTTAAATTACACGCAGTCTGAGTTAAGTTAACTGCCCTGCTCTTTAATCTGCCATTTAGTTTTGTAATCAAAGCTATCTTAGATCCGGACATCGATTCGTTGAGAATCGGATTATTCTGGACTTAATCCAAATCGTTTCATTGGAGAACGCTATTAGACGCGCTGTCTGATCTTCTTCCTGAAGGCGAGCATTGTGATGCACCCTTTCAGCCGGCGACAGGTGCGTTACGTAACCGTTGAAAGTTAACGTACGCTCCGAGGAGAGCCGATGATCAAGCGAGTGGTAGATGCGAGTCGCGAGTTGTTGGCATAGGCAACTCGCACTCGAAGAAATCTTAAATGATCGGCACGCAGGTGCCGATGACTCATACAGTGTCTTCTTCCTGTTATTTTTAGCTTGCGTCCCTCGTACCCCTGCGGGAAAAAGTTCACGTCGTTAACAATTGTTTTATTTAACACGTTGCTTGCTCGGCAAATTTTGTACGTCTTACCGTCATGGTAGAATTTTCGTTATTATAAGCTTAAGCATAATGACAAAACTTGTGCAATATGATTATCTTTATTAGTAACACGTTACATAGCGCACTTAATATTTGACATTATTATCTAACTACATGTATTATGCAAAATTTTATATTAAATGGCGTATATTATTTAGTGTTTCAAAAAAATTCGATACTGCTTTATAAAATAACAGCTATTTAATTTCTACAACTTCCCGATTGTCACTCTGTAGTATACAGAATAAAGCTATCGGGGTAAAATTAAGTGTTTATCCTCAATCTTTGAAAAATCTGTAGGTATTCCACAATAAATAATTTTTCTAAATATCTGAATTCTTTATCTTGTTATCTTAGATGATAAAACATTAAAACCATGTTGTAATTATTCTAATTAAAGACTTACAAATATTGTGGAAAAAAAACGACCGTTTAAACATATGTACATTTACTGCAAGGCTATTATTTTGCTATAAAACAGTAGAGATTTTGTTATGCGTGACTGCTCGCGAATCAATTACAATATTCTTTACATCTGTTTCTCGGTTATTGTCGGATACCAGATTGCGAGACTGGAATGGAAAACTAATGATCCGCGAAGGAGCACTTTTCAAATGGCTAACGCTGTCTTTGTTTCAGGTAAAACGTTTTGTCAATCTTGTAAGAAGAAGTGCAGTGGGGAGGTACTGCGGGTGCAGGACAAATACTTTCACATAGGGTGCTTCAAGTGTGCTCAGTGCAACGCCAGTTTGGCGCAGGGTGGTTTCTTCGCACGTGAGGGCTCCTATTATTGCACCAAGGTGAGTCGCATCTTACTCGACATTCTTTAGATATTTTTTTCATTTTTATATTTTTCAACGCGTTCGTTATTCTGCTTATCAGGATTATCGGGAGCGCTGGGGCACGCGATGTGCCGGTTGCGGAGAATATGTGGAGGGTGATGTGGTGACAGCCGGCGAGAAGCACGCGTTCCATCCGAATTGTTTCCATTGCCAAAGATGCCGGCAACCGTTGCTGGGACAAGGAACAAAAGTGTCCCTTGTTCAAGGTACGTGACGAAACGATTACTCTCGACTCGTTGAGGGCTAAATTGAGGCAGCATCGGATCTGCATCTTTATTTAGCGCGTTACTGCTTTTCGACACTACGCAGCATATCTTACACGAAACGAGAACACGGAATGACGCGTGGAAGACTCGTTAATTCAAATAGTCAACAGTTTCTGTGAATTGTAGATTGCGATGCGTTGATGCGTATTGGGTTATTGCGTAACCGATGTATCTCTTTGGTACAACTTTCACAATTAGCGTGGCAGTCAATCTGTTAAAGCAAATTGCCACTTGGGCATATCGTTGCTCCACCATTACAAGGCCATATGTCTACTATGTACGTCCTTGTAACAATTACGCGGCCAAAGGTAAAAATCCGGCATGACGTGCATCACTTTATCGTGTATAACGGTGCATGTCACCCATTTCCAAGAAATTAAGGCCGATTGAACATTACGAATAAAGTACGCTGGATATCACATCCAGTCCTTCGTCAAGAAAGTCGTTAGGAAAATGAAAGTAAATTTTATTCATTATTATTTTATTTGGAGAATGTCAATTAAAAAAGGAAATAATTTAATAAGGAAAATTTTATTTTTATTCAGCTTTTAACACAATTTGAACACATTACATCATCTTAATTTGTTACTATTAATAAAGCAGTAATTTATCGAATGTTTTATAACGCAGTCGATATAATAGAACTGAGCGATCTTAAATCAATTTCTCTCAAGTGAAAGGATTGGTAGTCGTAAATAAAATCGGATGACAAATTTCATTATAGAAGAGACAATTGGCACGCAGCGCAAAGGTTAATGATGACGTCTCAGGATCTGTCGCCGGATCTCATTAATCTTCACTAACTTATGCATTGTTCATAGGTCAAGCGCTGTGTCACCGATGCGTTGGTATCCCGGTCCGTGAGGCCTCCACGCCGATCAGCAATAGCGCCGGTACCAAGGGCGGCGGACAGGATCCTGGTGCCTGCGCCGGTTGTGGAAACCAATTGAGGGAAGGTCAGGCATTGGTCGCGCTCGATCGCCAATGGCACGTCTGGTGCTTCAAGTGTCACAGCTGCGACACTGTGCTCCACGGGGAATACATGGGAAAGTGAGTCTCGCGTTGATCCACAAATCTATCCTCGCATCTTGAACATCTACAAACATTAATTAACATTACTCTAAAAGTATGATAGCTTCTTTATGAGATTGGGCAGTCATAGTGTTGGAAAAGTTCAAAAATAAAGCTTTCAGAGTAATAAGCATGTCTTGAAAAAACAGTTAAGAAATGTACACTGTAATAAGTGTTTAAAAAATTATTTTTCTTTATTTTAACTTCAAAACTTTTCTTCAAATCAGCACAAGGATGTGGATAAAGAAGATACGATTCAAGTGATGCGCGAGCCGTAGCCGTTAAATTTTTTTTCGACAGAGACGGCGTGCCTTACTGCGAGAAGGATTATCAGAAGCAGTTTGGAGTTAAGTGCGCCTACTGTAACCGTTACATCAGCGGCAAGGTTTTGCAGGCCGGCGACAATCATCATTTCCATCCGACTTGCGCGCGCTGCACGAAATGCGGCGACCCGTTCGGTGACGGGGAGGAAATGTACCTGCAGGGTGCCGCCATATGGCATCCACGCTGCGGCCCAGGACCTACCGGACCCAATGGGATCGTGAACGGACACGGGGACGCTCACACCCCGCAACATCGGGAATCGGAGCGAATTTCCAGCAGCGCTTCGGAGATGCAGGTAAGTTCGGTTGCGTCGCGCAATCGGTGATTCGCTGTCTAGTCGTATTTATTCTGTACATTCGTGTATTATAATTGATTTAAGCTATTGCAGAAGCTTGTTTATTTTTCCTTAATTTAACTACGAAAATTCTGAAGCAATCGTAGCATCCTAATATGTCTAATTGTTTGGATATACGTTTGACTCGCTTATTGTGAATAAAGATTGCTGTATACACGGCGTTAGTAATTTATACAATTTCATAGCAATTCTTGTGATTTACATAATATTGATACTACATAACAATGAAAGCAAATCTCGCATTATATGAACTAACACAGCATAATTTATATTAATATAGTATCATTTGTATCTTAAGCGGATTATTTAATACGCGTGTGCAATATTGCCTATATACAGGCCGTTTCCAAGTAATTATACTCTTTAGTGATAGATTTTACATGAATCACTAAGAACACTGCGTTCGAAAGAGCATCAAAGGTCAAGTATAATTTAAATAAAACAATATTTTAAGCATTGATGGTATATTCTTTAGTACATTCAGTGACGGAAATATATTATGTCGTTGAAGCGACACTCACATATCTGAAACGGTGAATGGAAATAGCATCGCGTTCCGGAGCGTTCTAAAATAATACGTCGTGAGTGTCTAATTTTGATTCCTTCCTGATCCAGAGGGTATAGAACAAACTAGCGTTTTTCAAATGTCATTGCTCTTAGTTACTCATTGAATATCTATTATTATATAAAAGCTTATTTGATCAGAGAATCACAGTAAATTGATTAAATTTTCAATACATAATATACAAATATCAAATTTTAAGTGAGAAAGTCGAGAGTTCGATATCGTATGATTCAATAGTTAGCATAACATTATTTTGATGTCAATATTGTTGAAAATTATAATATCCATATTACGTTAGAAAATTTGAAAAAATGCATGCTGCTGTTTATGTCTAGCACTCGCATTATTCGACTTGGTTGCATTATACATATATTGAGTTGTAAGTTGTACTCGTCTGCATAATTGAATTTACCAATTATATCATAAGGAAAGCGAAGTGTTTCGCATATATTGAACATTTCCCTGAAAGTTTACTTTGTGATTTCTATCATCATAGTACGTAACATACTCTCTATATTAAAAACATCTTTTTATGTTTAAAATTTTGCAAATTCTTCTCCGAAACACTTTGTCATTCGACATATATTTTTGTGTATGTCATGTGTTAATGTAATATAGTGGTAATATAGAGCAGAACACCTTAAATCCCCCTCAAAAGAGATTAATTATTTTGTCAGCTTTGTGTATAGCTTGATTTTTGCCTCGGAGATGAGCTGGCTTGTCACTTTACCGTTCTTTTGTCTCACGCACGCCTCGATGTAGGAAACAAGCGAAACATCAAAGATTATATTATCATACTTGATTTTTTTTATTAAGTTTTTATTATCGCTTTTCTTAATCGTTGTTTACTTTTTCCGCACGGTCATTATGTATAGTTTTCATTGCGGTCACGCACGCCAAGCCTGAACGGATCGCTGTGCAGCCCTTACAGCAGCCTCAGTCGCAAGGTATGCCATGTGTCACTTAGCACAGCACTCTCTCAACAAGTATTTCTGGTATCACTTCTCGCGTTACCTCTACTCGGCGACGCGTGCTTTCGCTCTGTCAGACACTTCGATCCTATTTCAATTTTATCGAGCCGTAAGATAGAAAAATAAAACTATCGAAGCACTGTTTGAGATTTATACTCTCGTTGATTTTCATTAACAAAATGATTTCTATCAGAAATCTAATTGCATCTTCAATCATTTGAATTAGCGACTGTTATTTTCTAGATTGTAAATGTATAAACGGAGAAAGAAAATTAATGTATTTTTTTTTAATTCAGAAATCCCCAATATAAATTGTCTTTCTCTTGACAGAGTGTTGCTCGCCTTGCACGAGCTTTTTCTTCTATACAAAGTACGTCAGCAATTCGAATAAAAACACAAGGATATCAATTCCTTTTAAAAGAAACGAATTTCAAATCAAAATCAAATTATTTTAAGAAAGACTTTATTTATCCGATTTCTTCTACGCACTTTGTATAATTGATAGTAATATTTAGATATATAAAATGCAAACTGTACTACATGTGTAATAAAATACATTGATTGCCTCAGTATTATCCTGCTCGAACTGGAAGCCCTGGCCTGATCCTGCGAGAATACGGACGACCGGCGGAAGATGTGTCTAGGATTTATACTTACTCATACTTGACTGAAACGCCCAGTCAAGGATATCTGAGACGTCCGATACAACCGTACGATAAACCCCCCACTAGCCCGCATTTTCATAGACCTAGCTGTAAGTTTTTTTCATACATAGACTTAGCTGTAAGTTTTGTTAATATAAGTATTCAATTTAATTATTAGATATTAGATATAGAATTTATATAATTATAGAACAAGACTATGTAACTGTGCTATAGTCAAATGTAGTCATCCTTTTCATATCTTGAATGCCAGGAGCAGGAATTTCAATCCATTTAATTTCTAAATCAAGTTTATTAAAATATTCGATTTTTTATGAAATATTTCAAAGAAATATATTTCGTTTTATTCTATATCGTTCGTCTTATTCGTCAATTTATTTACGTTCTTCAGAGTAAATTCGCCAATTACTTTCATTAGTACGAGAACACGCTTGCTTCGTTTCACAGCATCTCGTTCGATAAGAAGCAGCGGTGGACGCAGCAGCAGATCAGGAATGAGAGCTTTGGTCGATGCATTGAGCGACACCAGACCGAAATCGCCGGCAAGCCAGGTGGATAACGATGAGCCGATAGAACTAGCGCATTATCCGGACGCCATGAAACCACCCCCGGGGGCACAACCACCAATCGAAAGAGATGATTTCCCCGCTCCGCCATATCCTTACACTGATCCTGAGAGACGTAGACGATGGTCCGACACTTACAAGGTATTATCTTATATATTATCGCTTAATCCTCGAAATAATATAATATCACGTTTTCATTAATTCTTTACATGATGCTAATTATTAATGATTAATTAACGTTTCGATGTCTGCTCCTAATTCAGGGAGTACCTGCATCTGATGACGAGGATGAGGTGGATAACAAAACATATATCAAGGAGGCGGAGCAGAAATTAAAAAAAGAACAGGATGAATTGAGCAAAATCGACACGGGAATAGCTAAGGTATTCCTGCATGATCGCGAAAAAGATCGGGAGAATTTGAGACACAGGGCTGCGAACGTCGATCCTAGAAATGCCTCGAGGACACCGTCTGCCGCCAGGGAACCAACGTACCGATTGCGCTACGAGAGTCCCGTCGGTGCATGTAAGTTACAATTAATTTTGTATTTTTAATATTTTGATATGAAGATTTTTTAATTATTTTACTTGTCTAATTAGTTCTATTCAATATTTTGAGAAGAACATATTGTTCTTAGACTTACTATTAGATTTGAAAACCTATGAACAGTGTCACATTTAATATTTACGTAGAAGATAATTCGACGAATGTTTTGTACAGCGCCTTCACGAAATATCGATCATGCACGACCTTGGGAGGATGACGATGGCTTCAGCTACAAATCCAGCGGGCCTAGCTACAACGGTAAGTTTTTGTCCGCCACGCAACGCCACTCGTAATTGTCTCATTAACATAAGTAACGATCATCTCATACATGTCCACACGTTCGCACATGACACTAACATACCACTCTACCGTTTAAAGTAACATCAATTAGAGAATACTGTGAGTCTCGATAGAGTGGGGTTTCCCAGGGCGGGAGGTCGTAAATGGTCCCATTTTATCGATAAAAAAGAAATTTGGGTTTGCTATGTGGAGCGAACGACCGAATCGGCCAATGCAAACTATGAACGTGGGAGGGTTTCATGCTAATTAACAAACGATGATAACAGTACATAACGCTCGAGAGCAGGACTTTATTTTAAGTGGCGTGTGTGTAGCATCAAAAAACCATACATTGGGCGCCCAATTAATACAACAGGTGATGTATTCTGCCTATGCATGTTGTCGTCCCTTACCTGCTTGCCTTATCATTTTTTTTTCTCGTCGAACTGCGAACGGCGCATCAACCGATACCTCGAAATAACGAGCAATTAAATCGCCATTGCAATCTTTAGCCCTGGAAATCATTTCTCGAGGTAATTGATTCTGTTGCTATATCTTGCATGCTATTTGGGACCACGAAGTTTATCATACACGGACACATATATTGCTCCAATGCATATCACTCTCATTTCCGCGTCACGACCGTACTTTTAGATAGAATTTTAACTGAATTTTAAATTAATTAAAAAATTATTATTTTTCTTCACTTTTCTATATGCTTCAATAAGATTTAAATCGCTATCGTGATCATTCTGTTTAAATTTAAACAAAGTTAACGTTCAATCGAAAATAATACAAGATATATGAATATTTACTATAAACTGTTTCTATAATTTCTTATTTCATCTTTTATTTTATTAAAGACAAATATAAGTAATATAACTCAAAATTACTAGCTAATCTCTTATTTAATTTTGATAATTGACAACTGAGTTGTTAAAAAAATTTTTAATATTAAAATGCTTTTTTAAGAAGAGTTAGTTCTTAGATATTTTTTGAATCTTATTTACAATATTGGAAGATAATTTGACAACACGGTCGTTTTGTTTTATTGCGCATGATAATTATTTCTTTTCTGCACCGCACATCTTCGCTTTCTGACAAATATACAGAATTTTGTGCTTCACGGTATATCTTCCAATGTTGGGTCACCAGTTAATTTTAGAACGCTAATCTGGAACGGTTGAAAACTCAATGTAATCCAATTTTTGTGCAATAAAGATTGTATAATTAAGAAACAACATTGCGAAAGCGTAACAACATTGAAAAGGGTAATTAAAGATTACTATTATGAATTGATGAGAGTATTTATAATACAACAATTGACTAATTATTGCAACTTTCAATAATTACAGTAAAATGTTTAATAGCAAAAATCTTTTTGATTGGATTTTTGTTTGTAAAAATTATAAAGAAATCTACTAACGTAACAAAATCGCTAACAGTCCCCAGTTGGCGTTCTAGATTTAATAGGACACGGCAATCTACGTTAGTTACACGATGCTACTACCTGTCGTCTATTATCATTGTGTCTCTATTTGTGTTTTTGTGTTTGTGTTGTGTTTGCGTGGGCGGCAGTTGGGAGGTCATCGGCGCGCTCCCCGGCTCCCAGAAACTATCCACCCCTTGGTACTCAGCGCGCCTTCACTCTTCCAAACGCCACTAGGCACTATCACTCGGTGAGTCCGAAAACTTTCCAATTCGCCCGCCGTTGGTCCCAAGTCAAATCAAATCCATTTCTGAGTTCCATATTTAAGCTTCCCGACTTACCAGTTCGATTTCTCTATACATATTTTAAAAAGTTTCAGTGTTATATTACGTGATTATTTTTTTTTTTTTTTACGCGCGATTAAGGACTGTAAATTGTGCACGTGTAAATTAGGCATGTAAAATGTATTTGCCGATGAAGAAATAAGAATTCATAGTTATTGCTGCGTCTTAAGATTGAAACAACGATCATCATTAAACTGAGATTTCTGATAACACGAGAGTAGTTCATTTATATCTATGATTTTAGATGCATCCCATTTATTGTAAATATGCGATAATATAACGTATAAATATTACGTTTTGTTTTTGGAGATCCACGTTTGTATTTCTGTCTGCGTTTTCAGTAAGAAAGGAAAGCTTTTGACTTGTCATCACGGCGGGCGCGCTTACGAGAAGAGTCTATTGTACTTACACGCAGAGGTGCTGGCTTTTTATGTATCTGTTTTTTTAAATCGCGAATTGCCTCGCACACTCTACTTTAATGAGAGTGATCGCTTTTGTGCACTCGAAACTATCGGATATCTTTAAGCGCCGTTTGCCGATGGGGGTGCGATAATATAATTGAAATTATTATCACAGATATCCTTTGTTACACGCGATAAAATTAAAAACAATTAGATTCCGTAGAATATATTTAATGACGCGATTGATGTATGCCTTTCTTAATTATTTATTAATTAAAAATATACATTTTATTTCAGTTATTAATTGCACAAGAGATAATTATGTATAATATAAAATAAAAGAATAGGAAAATTGAGCAATCCATAATAGAATTATATCGCGTGTATATCGATGGATATCTGTCTTTTATCAAATTAATCCGGATTCGTAAACATTGTAAAACACAAAGTGCTGAATGTATTGTTGAAGCGCAAAGATAGGGGGAAATCCCTTGATAGTGGTTGATCTTGGGTTGGGACACATGAGGGAGCGACATGACTCCGGGTAGAGTTAACGGGCACAAAAAAAATCTGGCAAGCGAACGTTGGGCATTCGTATGGGAGATTGAGCGAATTGAAATCACCGCTGAGACTAATCAGTAACACCTGTCGATTGACTGATTTGCAAACCAGTTGTGAGCTCCCTTCGGCACATCCCGAAGCCGGGGTACGGTCTGGCACCGCGAAGTCACACCTTCTCCTCGACCGGCGGTTCCGTGTCTGCTCTCCCTGTAAGTCTTGCACCGCAAGTCACAGTCGGCGATGCGACGTGCACCGCGCTGATAGTGCAATAATACGTATATAGAAGAGAGTATACATAGAGTCGACTCCGCGACGGCCGAGCGGAACACGCCTCTCTAAGATAACGCTTTTCTGTCGTCTAGGGCGACTATTCCTTCAGCGGGATGGGCGACAAGACGCACAGCACTGACTTCTCGTCTGGCAAGTCGGACAGTGAGTAAAACGAGAGGGACCAACCGATTCCGGTTGCACATACATTGGCTCTCTCACCTGTTTACATCACGCTTCCCGAGCTTTACGCGCTCGCAAATTAGACAGATGCAGTGCCTGCGATGCTATCGTGAATCGAGCGAGCGCCTCCATCAGCTTCTACTGAGCTAAGATTACACTAACAGCGCTGATCTAAGACGTTTCGGCACGTCTGACAAAACAGAACTTTATCATTCCGATCTGGAGTTGATATCTTGTTAACGGAAACTTTATTTGGCGTGGTTTTATTTTTTATATTAAATGTCTTGGTCTCCAATTTGAAATTAATATTCTGGTAAAATTTGTTTAAAATTAACTGAAGTTAATTTATCAAGAACTATATAATTATCAATCGTTTATAGCAGAAATTATTGTTTCGATAATTTTTATAACGAGACTTTTACGAGACGCTTACGTTTCGGAAAAGACGCACGATTCCCGAGACATTTCAAATTCACACGCATTGTCTCATCGCGCACAGTTCGTGATGGAGCTGTTGGCGATTTTTGCGAGCGCGTTGCTTCCACTTTATAATTTTCTTTATACACTACTTCGTTTTGCCTTGTTCTCGCATGCTTTACTAACATCCCTGCGAGCTATCGATCACTGTCACTGTGAAACGTTGTACGTCGTACATTGGCCTGTACATCGTCGTATAACATTGTCTATTTAAAGATCTGTGATAGTGGCACTTGTTTGATTATTAATTATGAGATTAGTAGTCATCTACAATGTGCCTAAATTGATAAAGAAAGCGATAAGATAAATTATACCGATTCAGGAAATATCAAAGAAAGTATCAGAAATGTTGAATAGAGATTCCGATACTTATTAGTATTTTCTGCATTTGGCCAGAAATTAGAATTATATTTACACTATTATATTCTTTGACCCCTTAAATAAAAAATTATGTACATAATGCGATTATTAAAATTTGTAGTCGACATATTCTTACAGATTTTAGACAACCCTTCTATAAATCTGGAAATTTTGCAGTAGACTTATTGAATTATGAAACAATCATGTCTCCAGCATTACCTTATTTACTTGTAATTAAATAGCTGCGTTTGCGCTGCTCTGCGCATTTTTTCTACATAAATCGTGAAATATATAGGCAGGTAATGAAAGGCAAACATGATTGGTGAAAAACAGATTGTAGTTAGCATAGGAAATGGTTTGTGCAACATGGTTTGATATGGTTTTCTTTCACATTTTTCCCCAATTTTAGTATCAACAGGCAGCATCACGGATGTGGATCGACGGGCATTGGTATGTACCACAGCCCCATACTACTCCCGGCGAATTAGCATGGTTTGTAGCTTGTTTTTGCATCACAAATAGAACTCCGTTTATCAGAACAATTTGAGTCATACTACATTTAAATATATCTCTTTCTATATTAATTTCAAAGAATTATTTTAGTATAGATTTAATAATAATTTTTTTTAACGTACAAACATTGTTAATTTTGTAAGTTATTAAATAAGTTTTAATTTGTCGAAAAGTGACCAAGTTCTTTCTTTAATTTTAAAGGCAGAAAGATTCATCAAATATATATATTTTTTAATTGTATGTGGTATCCAATTTGATTATTCTAATAAATGGAGTTTATGCAAATGTAATTTTATTTAACATTTTAGCACGTCTCTATAATTGCAGATGTGTTGCATTAACTGCACACATTCGTCTAGAGAAACAAGACAGTATAGTTCGTACGTTTGAAAAATTTGCGATGTGTATATGCATATTATTTATACATATTTGTATGATTATACTTAATTTGCTACTTGTCCTTATTACGATGTAATTATATATTCTGTATATAATGTTGTATAATGAGTATGCATGCATGCTGTACATTTTGCTGTTATTTTGAGTTCTGCATTTTTATCATCTGTACTTACTTTTAATTTGCTCTATGTTGCATATTCGATTTATCGTAAGTTTCTCCACCTTTTAATTAAGTTAAGTTAGTTAATTAATCGAATTATTTAAATCCAATTTGCACTATTTAGCTTTATGGACAATATGTGTTATTTGATCTTTTTTGAGTTTTAATATAACATAATTTATTTTGTGAAAATTTTTCATTTTGAAATTCGAAGTATAGGCTCCATTGGTTAAAGAATATGTAAAAATTTAAAAATAACTTTTGCGCATTATTTACAGCGCCTAGCTTTTAATTAGCCCGTTTTTTTTATATTCGTGGGTTTGAAAAACGGAAATAATTGAATCTTTTTTATGTAACTTTGCATAATTTATTTAATATAATTTTGAAGATAACACAAGAAACTGATATTATCACATCAGCAATTTAATGCATTATCATTAATATGAAATAATGTCATTTTTTGTGAAAATGGATTATTCAATATTATACATGTCATTGTTAATAGCACATTTGTTCAGTATTTAAATATTTCACGTGTTAAAATGTGTTTATATATAATAGAAACATTTCTTTCATACAAAACTATTGTTCAATTATAAGAAATGCATGTATGGTATATACATTATTCGCACTTGAAAGATTATAGCTGTATAGTAGATACAGATAGCATCGTTTATAGAAATCACAAATTGTATATATGTATATTGTGTAAATTTTGAAAAGAAATTCAACTGTTTGCACATAAGATGATCAGTCCATTTCAACTAAATTAGTATACTCCAAATATTTTAAGAATGAAATCGATTGAAGCAGTCTATTGAGTCATACGAATTCGTACATATATATAAAAGAAATTTGTTAATCATATTATTCATTATTATGCAGCGAGAGTATAACAGTTTTGTAGTGTGTAAAGAATGTGTTTACTGTTTAAGGCGTGGACAAGGATATTCTTAGGGGATGCATGACAATGGAAATTTTTAATTGAAATATATGCATACATCTAAAGAGATCTTATTGCATTTTACGAGTTTTTACCAAACTTACATTCAATATAAAATCGAGTCACTTTATAAAAATCTTATCTGACGAATCTTTCCTCGTTCAAATTTATTTTGATGATTCGAAGAATGCAACCCCTTACATCTTTCTCGCATCGTCCATATCATTTTCGTACTATTCGCATCCGTTTGCGCTAATGTGACTCATGATTTTGTGTAATTGTGGTGCAGAATGATGGTGGAATCCTTCCATCGTCCACCACGTATACGGGTGGCCTAGGTTCGGTTGTTGGAGGCCACCACGGGGGTCACCACGTAAGAAGATCGCTGCCGGACATGGGGGCTGCGCCAACCGAACCACCCAAGCTTTATCCCTACCATTTACTTGTTATCACCAACTACAGGCTGCCAGCTGACGTGGATCGTTGCAATCTCGAGGTGGGTGCTAGCTGCGAGCTATTAAATTGAAATGTTGCTTAATCTCTTCATATAAGTAATATTGTAAATTTACAATGTAACGCTATTGTATAATAATGTTTTATTATTAAGAATAATAATATTCTCCGTTTCTTCTCATCGCGTTATTTATTGAGATTAATTGATACAACAACTACCATTAATGGCAACAACGTAATAAAAATAACTCGACTTCTTCCTTTTTCAGCGACACCTCTCCGACGCGGAATTCGAAGCTGTTCTACAGTGCTCCCGAGCGGAATTCTACAGAATGCCACAGTGGCGTCGCAATGAAATCAAAAGACGTGCCCGTCTCTTTTAATTCACGCCACACAATTTGCTTATTACACATCGCATCGTGTCGCGATTGCGTTACTGCGGTACGGACCGTACATTCCTACTGCGTGGGTAGATGCATCGCGGAGAAAAAAAATGTGTTCGACAACCATTGCGAATATCTGCCGGCCGACGTGTGCTCGCAAAAATGAGAGCTCCTCTAGACTAGGGCGCACGCGACCCAGACGCATACGCATACGCACACAACACACATATAATGATGCGGAAGCACTGCCACTTGTCGTCAATTTTTTTCTCGCAGCAACGAATCCACAGGCAGCTTTATCTATGACCCGATCTGTTTAGCGACGTAGTCGTTTCCGAGTTCCATCATTCGGAGCTCTATCGTGACTTGGTTTCACTCATACACGTTGAATACGCAATGACAGTTGATATTAACGTATAGGGGAGAAGATAATCAAATAGAAGAGATTACGATTAAAACTCTTAATACAATTTGCTATTGTAAATAAGAAGTTAATCGAGAAATCGAAAAGCGTGAGGGAGCAGCTAGGAAAGTTTCAAAGTACATAACCGCGTATTCGCTAAATCGCATACATACATATTAACTTTGTGGAAGATTACGACGCAAGGAAAAAAAAACGCTACTCTATGTAGGATTTATCATTATTATTAATTTTTAACTACTATTAATATAATTATTAATATTATATTTTACTATGTGCAACATGAAGAACTAAGAGTAGGTGAGCCCAGCTTGCTGAATGGTGCGATTGCACTGATTAATCGGACGATTTGCGTGTGATTTGTCACTTTAACTTACTCTGCGACAAGGATTATTTTATAATGTAGCTTGCGCGCAAATACGATGTCCTTGTGTGAGAAGATATCAATTTGTCTTTATCCTTTTAATTATCCGTGATGTATTAACTAAAGAAACGCTCTGCGGTGCGGATTGCGATAGACTTCTATAATCACTCGATCACTCTACATTAGAGTATAAATAAGAAAATCAGGACCAAATTTATAGTTGTGGTGGATCTAGCAATACCATGGAAGGTGTTTTATCACATTTTAATCATACACGGATTTATTGTCACATTCAACTTAAAGCAATTTTCGCAATATTTTAGAAGTGGCGTAAGACAAATTTTTAAATCTTATATTCATATTCATCTATTTGGAACGGGTAGTGATTCTTAACATTTTTTAAATGGAAGCGCTTATTTATAATATATACCAAAAAGAAAATTTATAATATTTTAAACTAAAAAGAGAGATGCATTTTATGCGGAATGCATAAACCACTCTTATCGCGTATCTCATTATATTTCATGCTACTCTCAGAATAATATAAGTGATAATTTCATCAATTATTATTACTAATTAAGCGAAAACTTTAATTTTGTCGATATCGTAGCGATCGTCCTCCACCCTTAAATTAGGTCCTGCACAGAATTAAAAAATTTCAAAGTAATAGATCCAGCAGTTAAGCTAATACTGGACGTACACGCGTCTATTGAATAGAGCAGATTTATGCAAAGCGAATAAAGTTGAATTTTCATATATAGGTGAGAAACTCGACGTATCGAAGTTCCGACTGTTACGCCGTATGATTATTATATATCTAGATGAGTTTACTACGTATTTGGATATGCATGCGTGCAATAAGATTGACACGCTTCGTTCGAACGAAGTCACCGAACTACTTTGCTACCGACGCGCGTGCGACATTTTATCAAATCAGCTGCGTTTTATTATCCACACATTTCGCCCCCCTTACCTTAAGTCATGTGCCTAACAAATTAATGTCGTGGGACATTCGTGAGGGAGAGAGGAATCGTTAGTCTTATAAAGCGACCTATACATGCTTTGTGTAAGACTTACAATTCCTACCGAGGCAACACATTCTGGATCCCTTCAAAGCGACGATCCTTTACGACGATCTTTCAAGTGTCTTTGGAATCTTTGTGTTGCCTTCGGTAAGCTTCGTCACGAAGAAAATCCGACGTGCTCCATGATCGCTAACACACAATTGAATGATTATTTCGTTACCTCGATGTCGTTTGAGATCGACATCGCTGTAACATCTCTTTCTTTTCTTTTTTTCTTACAAATATACTTTGCTCGTGTAAAAATGTATTCGTGTAATTCTTTTTTATTTTGTTCTTATTATATGTAAGTCTCGCGTCGGATCCTATTGATTTTGTGTACAATCGCACTCTTGATCATGGCGCAACGTTATTGTCCCCACTGTGCAATGCGAACCAATGTATGTTTCTGTTGTATAGAGCACATTGCTTCCGCTAGTCCCTAAAGTTAAATAAATGCAAAACATACGAAAAAGCTAACATACGTTGCTGCCACTATTGCATTAATGACCGAGCAGCTTGTATCCCGCAACAAAGACTACACGCACAAGTCTTCCGTTCCTTGATCTGTTTCATGTAGA
The DNA here is from genome assembly GCF_030848795.1 of Temnothorax nylanderi. Classification (NCBI taxonomy): domain Eukaryota; kingdom Metazoa; phylum Arthropoda; class Insecta; order Hymenoptera; family Formicidae; genus Temnothorax; species Temnothorax nylanderi. The sequence continues at coordinate 1,314,741 of NW_027249068.1, read as the reverse complement.
TCCGTGGGGAAAGATTCCTATTTCCTCGCAGGTGTTTGCTGGCATCGTTCTCCGGCAAAAGCAATCCGTCTAAACTGAAAGGTAATTCAAAGGAACTACCGCAGAACATCAAACTTGGAGCTTTCTAATTCGCTACAGCCTGCTGTGAAAGATTCACGTGTTAAATCACGAATAGAAGCGCCGCAGGGTGCAAGACTAATGTGGAATTACTTTTTCGCGAAGGATCACGAAACCCTCCAGCACGCTGGAGAGCGGCTCATATTGGTCCGACACTAATTCCGCCTTTTCGCCCGCGCACAGCAACACTGGTGTGGTTTGTACATGACCACCGACAATGGATTTCGGATTACCTGCTTTCCCTACAACGTCCACGCTTTGACCGACTCTCACTGACACCGGCAAATTCTGTGAAGTATTGGGAAAACATCATTTCTAAGCCTAGAATATCTATATATCTTGTAATCTGGGTAATCTGGAATTTGGATAATCCCTTTGCACACCTTAAGATTTTCATCCACGGTGACTAGCCACCTTGGCTCCATCGCGACCGCCAAGCAGTACATTAAATAGTGAGACTGAGATAATATAAGATTCCTGCAGTCTAAACACGCAACCAGAACAACCATCAGACCAGCCAGGGCGGTGTAGTCTAAAACTTTCGAACCATACCGCAAAGGTGATAAAGATAAAGTGCCCTGAAAGGAAAAATATAATAGTGCAACTGGAAAAGAACGATTAACTTTCATTCTACATTAAAGAGAGGAGAGCTGATTTGTCAGAACATTTGTTGCTTTATTGATATCGTTATCATCCGTTTGTTTATTAACTACATAATTATAAGCACCCTTATCGAAGCCACCATATCGAGACCTTTACCTTGCCCAGGTGTACTAAACCCTGAGAGATGCGTACGAGGAACAGGTGCGACGGATTCTTCGCGTAATAAGCCGCCAGCTGTCTCAACATCGTCGCCAGTCGTGCGTTGTTGGTACCGGCGCCTACCAGGCCGAGGGCGAAGATCGCATTCAGGGCGACCTCGGCGTCGTGGTCGTGGCTGTACTTGTTTAACACGTCCAAGACCGCTGGATCGGCGTTTGACAGAGAAGATAAGGCCAGCGCGAGGGGCATAGCGCGTCGCGCTGGCGTTGGACCATATCTTCCGACCTACATTTGTTAGACAGCGTAATAATAGTGAGGATTCAGGGGACAAAGAGCGGTTCCCATAATAAATATTAATTGACTACACTTTTAACTGATCTTCCGCTCCTAGTTCTATCCCATAAAGAGACAGAGACGATAAGTCTCTTAAATTGCAGTATGAATGAACTATAGGAGCATAAATATTAATTAAGATGAATTGAGATTTTAATGTTCCTTTATTCCCTTCCTGCTCTAGATAGGAACATCCCCATAAATATCCATTACGGTTTATTGAGGAGTCGTGCGGACTTATTTCCTGACCTGACCAAAGATCCTCGAGTTTTCTTTTCCTTCTCCAAGTCCCACTACACCTACTCCAAGAGATGCTATAGCCTGCGATGTTCCAACGCCCCTGAAATTAATATATGTCACTGATTATCCTTTTGATCATAAATTAATTATTTAGCATTAAGCAATAACACATCCAACAACAAAATTTTTCTCAAACTGCATCTATTAAAGAGTTAATTTATTTATTTACATTTTTATATTGCTATTTATTAATATTTTATTTAACATTTTTTACTTTCACTTTTACCAGTGACACTTACTTAGCAGAATCTTCGGTTTGGCTGTCGTTTTTTTTATTCTTTTCTAACTTGGTAGAGCTACTTTGTGGTCTTCTTTGATCGCAGCAGCTTGGTATCGGGGTATTGTCGGGTGTCGTTTTCGCGCTCGTCACTTCCTCGATCGCTTCCGAGCAGATTCTTAATAGTTCTTGCACTATCAATACGTCGCCAGTACCCGCGTACGCGCAAATCTAACAGAATCGCTTTTATCAAGAATTATATGAAATTTTACGACATGCTTTTCGTGAAAATTACGCGAGTCTAACAGCAACTTTTGCTATTTTAGACTGTAAGGAATTTTTCACGAGATTATTTTTGAAAAAATCGTAGCAGTTTAATTTTACTTGTAGCATAGTTTGCGAAGCAAAGTTGTATGGTTCCGGCAGAGCTTCGAGCGCTGCGGATGGCGTTTCTATGGCATCCCGGGTTCCCATATAAATCATTCCTAGGGCTAGCGCCAAAAATCTGCGTGAAAAAGAAAATGATTCCTATACATATCGCACGCTATATATTCGCTCCCTTGTATATTCGCGTACACTTTATATATAACATTATGCATGTATAATAGTTACTTTCTTACATTATCCGTAAACATAATTATTATACCTGGAATGCGTGACAACGAGTTCCTTCATCGACAGTCCCAGTAATTTCAACAGGATAGCCGAAGATACATCGGAGTCCCCCGAGCCTACATTTACAAGGCCCAAGGAGATGGCGATCAGCGACAACACTTGTATATTATCTGAAAAAATTCGTAGCTGAATATGGCAACTAATTATTTTTATCCTTTCTTGAGCAAGGAGTTTTAATTCAAGCCATACAAATATAAAATAATAATAATACGTTATAAGAAAGAAATTATATAATTTGAAACGTCTAAAAGATTATCTTCAATTTTATAGTTTCTAATTTATTCCATTATTGAAGAAGAATTGAATTTTCTTTTTCTGAGGCAAACTCATTGGAATAAAAAATTACACTCATATACATCGACTATAATATTATGTTACTTGCCTCGCTCATCGGTTAAAGCTCCAGAAAGAAGTTCGGTGACATCTTTTCTTCTAGAGCCAGCGTAAGCCAGACCCAATCCCATGATAGCTCCAATGCGAAGGATCTGGCTGTTCGACTTCACGTACTCGCTGAGAAGCGCCAAAGCTGGATCACATTCATTACGAATTCCACAATTTACTAGTCCGATCGCTAGCAAAGCACCGGATTTCACGTAGTCTTCGTTCGTGTAAAGATATCTACGCGAAGAACAGAACCGTCAATAAGCAAGATAAATTAATCACAGGTTTTCCTCAGTCCTGTCAATGATTCATCATTGTCTTATTACGTCTTCTTCTTTCAAAGTAATATTTAAAAAATTAATACTTATTCACGATACTATTTTCCTGCTTGGAATTTAAACTTACTTGTCGATAGGAATTAATCCACCGTCGACATCCCACATGTGTATCAAGCCCAGAGACGCGGTAGCCGATAACATTCCGTGTTCCTGAAAAAGAAAGACCACATATTTTTATTAAAATATTATAAAATTAAGTATATATAATTATATATATCTAAGTATTATAATTTTTAGAAGTTAATCAGCACTAATTAAGATATTCTTTGCAGATTATTTAAAAAAGAATTAAACCTTGTTTTTATACACCCAACAATCGGATGTGTTCGCCATCAGCTTGTCCTGGCCAAAACCCGCGTGCACAAAACCGGAAACAAAGCTTGCCGCTAAATTCGCCCTAGCCGAATCGTGCTCCATTTGTCTAAACCCGCTCACCAACCAGCTCTTGTAGATATCCTCCGGGAGCTTTGGCTCGAGTATGTCAAGCTCTCTGGCAAGAATTTGGAAGTGGGTGTTCACGTGGCCATTGCTAAGGATCACCTCGACATCCTTAGCGTCATTCCCATGATATTCTGTCCTCAGAGGTTGATCCTATTTAGAAAACAGGATAATATTTTAGTATGAATCTATTTTGTGAAGTTGCACAAATTTTTTCTAATCAACGAAATTAAAAAGTTGATTTTATAATTATGCGAATTATTCCTTTTTTTTTATTGCGACTTATAACATTAAATTTTTGCAAAGAGCAATAAAAGATGCAGTCACTGTTGCATTAAGAGGGAAAAATAGAAAGACGTAAATGTAAATTATATTATTATCGTCTGCTATTCAATTTGCTTAAGTTATCGTTTGCGGAAGTAATTATGGAAGTTGAATTATTTATTACTGTTTATATTATACATTTACATATTATTCTTAACATCGATCTGTCTACCGATCGATATGTGCTGTTCTATTTTTCGCCCTGTTATGACGTAACCAAATGCTATGTAGATATTATTCAAGGATAAGTTACTTGTAGACGGGCGAGGATAAAGGCTAGTTGATTCCTCGTCAAAGAGTCGGGGCAGGCTGCAAAACACTTGAAAACAAGTTCCGAATTTGCAAGTTGCAGCGCTACCAAAATTGCTCTTGTATACTCATTAAACTTTAGATATTGCTCTGTGGCAAACTCTAATATTTGTCTTCTCTCCGTATCCTCGCTAAAGAATGCATATAGGTGGGAATAATTTAACAAGGAAATCAGCGACGCAAATACAAGTCAGTAAGTGGATTATGCTGCTTATTAAATAGTATAGAATATTCCTTTAATCGTGTTTTATTAAGAAAATTATATTGCAGACATTAAATCACAAAGTTTAAAAAGATTATATTTTGTTTATAAATAGATGTACATTTTAATCTATGCAGGATAATTTATCTTTAAGAATTATTAGATTTGCTATTATTTAAAAAAGTAAGACAAGTTTGCTTTTAATAGTAATATTATCCAACTGCATTACCTATAGGCTGCGCAGTTAATTAAATAATGGCACACTCGCGCAAAATTTGTAGGCTCTAGATATTCCGCGAGGAAATTTAGCTCGTCGATCTCCAAACACAGATCGCACGCTTGTATTTCCGCATTATGTCTCATGTCGAACGCGATGATACTCTTAATCAACGGTGTAAGACGCTTTCTAGTACGAGAGATGCGCTGTTATTTTATATTGCTCTCATTATCTCTCGATCTCAGTGTAAATATAAGGCTAAACATTAGGAATATGTGAAATATATGTTAATTAAAATGTTATCTAAATTCTCATCACAGATTACCACGACATCATAAAACATTTACAGTTGTTAATAATATTTAAAAATATTTTAAAATATACTTACCTGACCTCACGCTCCTCCTTGATCGGCACGTTTGTCCATTCGTCGACGATTTCTGCCTCGAGTTGCCGTACGTATTCATGGCCCCATTCCCCAGGCTTATCCACGGCCCCTTTGATGCAGAAATCCAGACAGTCCCTGGATCCTGGAGCAGCTCCAGCGAGAGCGAGTACACTTAAAATTTCCGCAAACCGTATCTTCGCCTCTTCCCGCTTGAGCCCTCCGTACGCGCTCCTCAAACTCGAATAAAAATTTCTCAAGTATTTGAGAGGCTTCGGAACGGAAGTCATCGAAGTCGTGGACGTACGTATCAGCATTCTCAGGTGGTTCAATGACAACAACATAGCTGTCTCATCCTTACCCTGATAATAATATTACAGTACATTCCAGTTTCCTTCTAAGGAAGATAGCAATTTTTTTAAATTATCAAATATAAAAGTTTAAGATAAATTTTAGACCCATTCTTTAACAATTTGTTTTCTTTTTATAAGTTGTTTTATAAGTAACATATAAAAATTGTAAATTGTCCAAATATATTTACCTTCAATACATCGACCGCTTGTAGCAATTCCTCCTGCAGTCTCTTATCTTCTTCGTTCTGCGTAAGAAATAGAATGATATTAATATAAAATATTCAATTTTTAATACAGATTGACATTTAAATCAATTCACAAATAATATTTTCTTGACGTTTTATTATATTTTGCAATTTGTAGCTAATGTTACGCGCTTACCATATCGCTTTCCTTATCTTGATTGCGTTTACTCATCGTTTTTAAAAGTATTCTCGTTACGTTAACTAAATGTTTTATTACGATTCAACAACGCTGAATCGGACGATTGAAAGAGAATAATTAATTAATACGTTGTCAAATAAATTTTTCTACCCGTCATACACAACGCACGACTTTTGTTTCGTTATTTTTCGGAGACCGACATATGTGGTGACGATTATTTATTAAGGCTTGTATTTATAGCCGCGTTTCTGCTGAAAGATTAGAGTAAAGCCAGTTTTGGAGCATGATATGTTTTACAATAAGTAAACTTTTTTCCCGCTTGTTCAAAGCAAAAGCTAATAAAGGATACGACTAATTTGCGAGCAATAAAGGGTGTTAAAATAACTTTTTAAAAATATATAATAGTTCGTGATATGTTTTAATTATTTTAATAAGGGGCCTCTCGAGAATAAATTCTACATTTTTGACGTATTCGTCGTATTTGCAAACGCGACTCAAATAAAATATTTCCTCCTCTATTACTCTTCCTTGATATTGATCTTAAAAAAAATATTTTTTTAAACAACTGCATATTGTCTTCTCTAAATTAATTTCTATTCTATATTTTATTATATATTAAGATGGTATATCCTCAAGAAATTCGTCAATTCGAGATTAAAAGTTTGAAAAAATGGAAAGAGAGATAATTTTTCATCGCATTTATTAGAAAATTGCAACAAATATATACATACATTATTTTTAAACATACTGTATTTATTATAATTTATTTATTATAAATATACTTATAATTTATTTATTATTGTCATAATTATGTACAAAAATATTGTGTATACATACAATATAATATATATAAAATGAACAAAAACAGTCAATATGTATGCAGATATAGAGTAGACCACTATCTTAAATAAAGTCTGTTCTCGAAATTACTATTCGTAAATCAGAACGTTTTAATGTGAAAGACAAAAGGAATCTTACATATATAGTCATTCATCATCTATTAATATAGTAGAACATTTTTCTATAGAAACTTTATAAGAAATTATTTCAGCATGTCTATATACATTTATGTACATTATAAATTGTTTATAAAAGTCTTATTCGTTCATCAACACGTGTAGCCAGCGCTTATTTGTTAGAAGAATCACTCTTTAATATAATTATGATTTCTATTATTATAATTGTGTTTATTGGCACATTAGAATTTGAAAGCAATATCAGAAAAAAATAGAAAAAATGATTTCTTATAAAATATTAAAATGTTTCATATAATATGTTAATGTATTGAGACAATATTAAATTAATAATTTGTAATACCTCTCTTTAAGTTATTAAAATAAAAAAATGCATCGCTTGCTTAAAAATAGTATTACTTATTAAAATAATATTAAAGATAATATTACAATACTAGCTTTTAAGTCCGCGCTATGCACGGAAGTAAATTATATAATTCGATGCCTATATATCAATGAAATAGAAAATTAATAGCGAATCAATTCCAGTAGTTCGCGGTCAGACAGACAGACAGACATCGGACACTTATAATAGACTAGCCATATAATTAACTTAGAAACTTTACGTAAATAAACCAATAATAAAACGACTAGTCTCTCATCCGTGAACTACGCTGCAAAATTAATTATTCATGCTTTTTGCTACATCAGCATACATAATACTAGAAAAATCTTGATAAAATGTAAATAGAAGCGAATCGTGTTAGAGTCGTATGGAGATTCTTGCCTTTCGTTTCAGGCAACAGCAATACCATACAAAGAATACTAATGATGCAGAAACCTCTGACTATCCAGAAGATGACGACCTTGCCATTGAACGTCTCTTCAAGATTGACGGAGAATTTGGCGACGGTGAAAGACAAGCACCAGCAGAAGAAAACCATTATACTGGAAGCCTTATTGCATCTGATGCAATACTACTGTGTTTACTCGGAAATGCGTAATATTATAGTAATCGGTATTTATAATGACACTTGACCTCGCAGTGTAATTTGTTATTTTTCCTACATCAGACTTTACTAAGCACGAGAACTTACCGTGTTGTGCGTTTATCCTTATTTGATCTACAGAGAGAATCGTGCGAGCTCCGCGAATGGCAATCTCAAATCGCCATTCGATTTTCTATCTCGAGTAATGAAATGATTCGCCCTGAAAATTATTTTATTGAAGGCGAGATGAGCTGTAAAAGAAAAAGTCACTTAATACCGTAACTTGCAGCAACTAGCAACAAGTGTAATTATGTATACTGATCGTCAAGGGGAGCACGACCAGGGGAGTGCGTTTAATGATCTGCCTAAATTCCTTGAAATTCCTTTTAAAAAAAACGACAGTGCATATCTACTCTGACAAATTACCTACTCAGGTTTATCATTTTGTCGCAAGGCGATGAAATTACAACTCGACTCTAAAATGCACTCAGATTTTTTTTTATAAAATTGATTTAGTTATAATTTTTTAAACCGACATATCGATGGCCACAATTTAAAAATCTGAAAAAATTCTCTAAAATTCCGTGTCAGATATCAACATTTTTAAACCTTGACCCAAAGTGGACCGACTTTCTAAGATTTAATATTAACGACTTTCGCTTCTAATTTTTTCGAGCTTTTTTCGAGTTTTTTTCAAAAAAAATATTGAAAAAAATTAGAAGCAGACGTCAGTCCACTGTAAGCTGTTGCTTGAACATTTTTATATACAACACAGGATTTTTAAGAATTCTTTTAAATCTTTTCGAAGCGATTTTCCATAATAAAAAAAATCACGTCGAAAAAGTTTATATAGTATTACGTCCAGTTGCATTACCTGTAGATAATTAAATAATTTAACGACAGTTTCGTTATCGTTATATTTGCGTTGCGCAACGACAATATAACGATAACGAAACTGTCGTTAAGAGTTACAGAATAGGCTCACTGTCTTTAAATTATATTTTGTTAACCCTCTTTATTTAATTAATAAATATTTATAATTATGTAAAACAAATTATTTTTAAATGTTAGCATGTATGTACGATTGTATATTGACGGATGATATCTCTGATCATTTATTCATTGATTAAAGACATCTCACGCACCGACAATTAAAGCATTTGCAGTGAAATCGACAAGCACTAGGTATATTTGCTTCGAAATTAGCATTTCCTAATTGAAATGTAAGCCGAATGAAAAACATATCACAATTTTCATTGGTCTATAAATACTATCAATCCATCCGGCAAATAGTTTATTAACGCTAGATACGACTGAAAGGAACGTTAATTATTCTTTCTTGCAGACTCGCAAACATGTCTGCTTAAATGTAGTTATTCACGATACTTCTTCGTAATTACGTTGTTATTGCGATTATTATTTCCGCAATTATACTAATTTATTTATTGCAAAAAGTAATAATTACTGTTTGCACTATATGCACTAGTTTATGAAATATGTATTCTCGCTCGAATTTGTACTTGCATATTCACTCATTCGTACATACCCATACAGCACACTTGTCCAAAAGCGGGCCATAAGACGTCTTTTAGACTTTGGACATAATGCTGTCTGCGCATTATTCTATATATTTTCCGGTACAATGCTAGAGATACTATTATTGTAATAAACAAAACATGTTATTGTTTATATGCAAATTTTACTAATTGTAATACTGATGTCTGACAAATAATTGATTAACATAACACGCTTTTCATACTTATTTTTAGATCGAAATTATTTTGTTATGTCTGATTGTGGAATAACTTTATAGACACTGCATGTAGTCCCACATAACAAACTATTGTGCAAATAATTGCTAATAATTATACATGAATATGATTCAATAAACTCTTTAGCTAAAAATCTACTAATTGCTATAGTTAATTAACTATTCACTTATGACAGGTCGAAATATTGCTATTGATAATTCTCCGCTTTTATTTTTAAAAAACACTTCCGCAATCACTTTTGTGAATATATATAGAGGAAAGTCCCCTATTATGAGATAGGCTCCTAATATGCGACAGCAAGGTTTCTGCTAAACTAATAGGCCCTATCTGTTGGTTCCACCATGAACTTATTACCCTTGGGATAAAACCTATTTAGTGGAAAATTCATTGTTTGATCGTGCGTGTAGTCGTTGCAGAGAAGGAAATTGTAAAATTGGATGTTGTCAAGTGCCATGGATATGAAGTCTTTAAACCTTGTTTATTATATAATTAATAAATATTTGGCAATAAGTTCTGCATGCAGCGATAGAGTAAGGTCGTATTAATAGGAAAATACAGGATATGTTGAGTTGCTCAATTGTAGAGATTAGATTTGGTGATCGCGAAACCGCAAGGCGTGGTGCTCGTAACATGAGATACTCAGGGTACTCCTGGGTTGCTGGAGTATGAAAGTTATTGTATAGTAATAAAAGACGAGAAAATACTATATTAACGTTAAGGGAAGGTTTATACGAATTTATAAGATTGTGCTGACCTTGATTTGAGGGGGAAGGGTGGAGGGGAAGATTAGGTACAATATTGAGTATAAGTGGGTTTACGATTGTTGCAAATATGCTTCTCCATTACATTTGTCTTTCAAAAACTTTAAATAAAGTTTTTTAATTGCAATATGATGTATTTTGCATTTTATTAGCGATTTCCCGGGGTCTCTCATATTAGGAGCACACTTTTTCGATTTTTTTGAAAGCTTATTTTTTACATTTTTCTAATTTTCAGAAAAATCAATATTTAAATTAAATTTTACATTTCAGCATCTTAACCCTTAAATGCCACCCGGGGTCCAGCGGACCCCAGACCCTTTACAATGATATATTTTCAAATGTTCCCGCCAAAAATGGAGCTCATGCTCCCATTGATGATAGTTGAGTGATTGACCTACCCGTTTGTACACTTAGCAGTACTCAGTTTACTTAATTTTTTATACTATGTTGAAATTGAAATTTTAACAATATAAGCATTTTATTCTCTTTTCTAAGCCTTGAACAACATTGAAAAAATTTTTCATAACTAAAGATCAAAAAATCAATGAGTAAGGAGACATTTTTCATGCTGGGGTCTTTTAGACCCCTCATGTCATTTACGAGATTCTTGAGAGGTGTGGCATTTAAGGGTTAAAGCTTATTAAATTCCCTTCATAATGACCTACTATATTTTTCAATTCTGCCCATAGACTTCCGGCAATCACACAAAATAGATATGGTATCTCATAATCGGGGTCTTTCCTCTATATATATATAAATATTTTAACTTTTTACATTATTATATTTTATTATTTTATTTATATTAAAAACAAATCTCATTTTACGCTCTAAATTATTTTTTACAAATACCTATGTCATTAAGTACTTTGTCTTCAATTCAGCTTAATCGGCGAATATAATATATAGCATTTAATTTATATTATCTGAAGAGATTTATAAAAATTCTAAGAACGTAGTTTGTTTATTATGTACCATTTTGCATATGTAGAGAACTATGCTATAGACAGTATAGACTGCTGCAAAACATTCCATCTCAACATACATATTCAGAAAGAAAACTTTTGCATTAAATGTTTACATACTCACGCTTATTTTCCATGTTGTTAAATTACATAGTATATACAAGTATTCCTTCTACTATTTATCCGTTTTTCATTACTTTCTTAAGATTCGTTCTAATTATTAAAATTCAGAATATGAGATTTCCGTACGCTTTGTGTATGCAATACATGGAAAAAATGCGATTTTTGATAGCAAATATCTCGCGTTCGGGACGCGTTCAATTACTTCTAATTTGTACAGACGTGTAGATACCATATTTATTAACATATAGTAAAGTTTTCAAATTTTTCTTATGATGAATTGCGATTTACGGACTAACTACCTTAATATAATATTTTATCGTTCCTGAGCTGAGCCATCTCGAAAATCACCGAGTTTACACTGACCAAACTGTACGGACATGTGTAAATAACAATTACTGATTCGTTATGGATTTGCGTAAGTAGGCCTTTATCCAAAGTGAAATAAGTACAGATATATCACTTATTTCCACTATCGTATTATAATCGTACGAAGGAGACTGTGGCAGGTGATATGTGTGGGGAGGGATAATGTATATAACCTGATAGTGACACATCCCATCATTAAACCCACTTCTTAGAGATCCACTAACATAGGTATATAAACTGTAACATTGCGGAAGTTCTCTTTTATTTTCACTTCAATTGCGTATGTCGCGTTTCTGACCGTGAATCAGTCGGTTCAACTTTAATTCCGAATCTAATTTGAACTTAAATTTTGTGCACGTCGTTTGCACTAAAAACCACAAAGAGCCAGTAAGTAATTGAGAGTTTCAACCTTCTGCGAAGCCACGAAGTCCCGGAATCATCTCAGAATCCAGTCAAATTAAACCTTCTACAATGACCTTAATTCAATAAATAGTAAGTATATAATAGTAATGAGTCTTTATTATATTTCCTTTTTTTTTTTTAATTAAACGAAGTATAGGCTCTCTAGACTAAATCAAAGGAAATAGATGAGGCAATCGGAGCCAAGCACGGTAATCAATGCGCAGACAAATTATAATAATAAATGAATATATTAAAAACGAACGTTTCGACACTTTTTTTGTGTCATCTTCAACGTAAAGAAGTTACATAAAATTCATAACGATATAAAGATTTACATGAATAATCGAGACGAAGTAGTGTATAAAAAGGCGCAGTCAATAAGTAAAATAAAACAATGAATTAAATTCATACGGACGTAACGTCGTCGGAAGTTCAGATAAGCCGGTATGCGCCTTTTTATACACTACTTCGTCTCGATTATTCATGTAAATCTTTATATCGTTATGAATTTTATGTAAATTCTTTATGCTGAAGATGACACAAAAAAAGTGTCGAAACGTTCGTTTTTAATATATTCATTTATTATTATAATTTGTCTGCGCATTGATTACCGCGCTTGGCTCCGATTGCCTCATCTATTTCCTTTTTTTTTGTTCTCTTTCTAAAGAAGACCACCGGACTCTCGAACCCTCAGACGTTATTTACTACTTATTTTCTTTTTTTATTAATACGATTTACAACTTCTTTGCTTCTCTATCACGGGTTAGTTGATTGACATCAGCGTCCAGAGCGTTTTTCGGTTTTGGTCAAGGAAATTAATCCATATAACCAGGGATCGGACCGTGTGCGATTTCAGAGAGAGAGCAAGGGAGCTGAGGGCGAGGTCTTATTCTAAGAAATGAATGGTATTCCTTTTACAATTAATATACATTTATTAGTAACAAAGGTATTTAAACATTTATTATAAAAGAAAAGATCTAATAGAATTAAGCTGAGTATGATTACAACAGAGAAGTAGGAAAATTATGTATGCATGTGTATGTGTGAAAGGTGTATGTGTGTGAGAAAGGCGCGGGTGTTACAATGGTACGGAAGTCATCGAGCAGGATTTTGAGGGTTCGGATTATTGCTCGGATTATTACAGAATCGTTATTAATGGAAAAATTACATGAAACAGAAAGAAAAGAGAAATTAAATATTGTAATGTATGTACATATCGAGGATCATGTAAATTGAACGGTTGAGGTCGTTCGGCCCCAAGGCCTCTAATCATTCGCTTTACCAGATGAGACTCGCGCGCGTTTCGTGCGGAACGGCCGAGTGCTATCCTGAGGGAAACTTCGGAGGGAACCAGCTACTAGATGGTTCGATTAGTCTTTCGCCCCTATACCCAGTTCCGACGATCGATTTGCACGTCAGAATCGCTACGGACCTCCATCAGGGTTTCCCCTGACTTCGTCCTGACCAGGCATAATTGTACTACAAGCTTTGGTGTTCAATATTTTTAAAATTATTAATGATACAATCTTAGAAGTTATCCATACGTCTTCCTTAATTCATAGGAACGTCGTCTATAATCGAAATTCCGAGATTAATATATAATGTATAAACTACTTTTTATTGAATGTATAAACACTATAAACTATTGTACTTTTTGATATTGCCAGTCACGGTCGATTTAAAAATTACTTTAATTGTTATTGTACTTTTTATTGAATGGCATTCGCCAGAGGTCGTAAATGCCAAATTAATGATGCAATCAAGCCTCTCTATAGGTCCTCTCATACTATAAAAACCCATGGAACTTGGCGGCCAGTTATCATTCAAGAGTGAATCTGCCATCAATGGTCAGTTCGGGCGCGGGTAGGAGAGACCGGAGCTAGAAGTAAGTTGTCACAAAGCTTATATCATCAATAGATTGAGTGGCATATTCTTCTCTATACACTGCAAATCCAAGTGTGTTATTTTAACTGAAGCTCTTTAAACGTATTGAACGTATTAATTAGAGCTCGGAATATCCGGGTACCCGGGTATCCACCCGTTCGCCCGTTACCCGTTGTATACGGATCTGGACTGGTTCCGCGGGTAGAGGGAGACCTGGCTACCTTGTGACATTTTTTTTCTGAGCGATTAATTTTTGTTTCTATTATGGTGAAACTTTAATTTGCTACATTTTGTAAACCAATGTCGTCTTCCACTTTTTTGCGTAGAATTACTCAGAAAGACCTCCCCTACAACATATTTAAGTGGCGATAAAATCGGCGAATATCTACCTTTTATGAATATATTTACCATTGATGCAGATATTTATCACGGTAACGAGAAATAAGAAATAACAGTGACAGCTACAGGCTAAACACTATTGTAAAACACAATGCAACGGCTTGTGTTTATTCTCTTGACGAATTCAGCTGTATTATTCGGTGGTTGTACTCAAGAATTTCATGGTCGTATATTGCCTGCTTATGCCGTCGCTTCCAAGGCAGATGTTCTCAACTCAACATGCGGAAAGGAGTTGAAAATTTTCCGAGATGCTCTTAGTCAACGAACACTGTGGAGCTTGAAAGGTACGTAAAATTATAACTGATTCGCTATTAACTCCATTTACTCTAATTTAAAATCTAGAAAGCTTCTAAAAAAAACAACTATTCATCTTTAGCTTATGTTGCATATTTTAATTGATTAATTATGCAATTCCATTTAAATTAAATATATTAACTAATATTCTTTAATCTTAAATTAATAATAGTATTTATGAAAATGTTAGTGTAATAAATTAAAAGATCACATTTGTGTTTTAATAAATTAAGAGATCACATTCGACTCTCGGACTTCTCGTGAACGCGCGGACGTGTGAGCAATAGACTTTAACAGAGACTTCGGGCAGAGACTTAAATTGTAATAGCGGACTTAATAAATCGGGCTGCAATTAAAAGACACACTAAATCTCACTTGAATATCGCTTCTAATAATCCTGCACGCACCATTCTGAACTAATAAAATTATAAATATTTGTTAATAAAAAATATAATTTTACCCACACAGCAAAATATATCACCAAGATATCTAGAAAATATCTGAATAACGGAATATCTGATTGCGCAAGATATCATGAGAATATCTCAGGGACATCTCTAAGATTGTAAAAAGCCATGATAATTTTATCTCAGATATCTGTGCCTCATTTAAAAGCAGATATGTTACATACAACCCAAATAGCAAGAAGAAAAGAAGAATTCTTTTTAATTTCCCGATTTATGAAATTAATTCTTTTTCCGTATTTATTCTGTGTTCTCTAAAATGATTCTTAAGAGTTCATAAGACATTCATTTTTATGTCACCAATTCTGAGTCCTTCAAATATAAAAGAAGTTCTTTTCATAAGAATTCGCAATAAATTCAAAATTATGCATCAATACTATTCCAATATTTTGCATTTTGCCATCTCTGCACTGTATGATATCTCGGAGGTATCACGAAAAATATTAGAGCCAAGTATCTCACAGGCTCGCCTTTTATCCTAGTGCGTAAGGATTTTTGCTTATGAGAAGGTACTGGCGCATATGTAGCCGCGTCGCGTCAGCGCATGTTACTAGCGCTCACCCGAGCAAAAATTTTCTAAGTCCCCTCGCGGCATGTTGATTTCGCGCCGCGGTCGTTACCTCCGGCGCAGCCCCAGCAAAAGTTTTCTAAAGTCTCCTCGCGGCGAGTTGCTTTTGCGCCGCGGTCGTTACCTCCGGCGCCGCCCGAGTGAAAATTTTCTAAGTTCCCTCGCGGCGTGTGGCTTTCGCCGGGACGAATCGGTATGGCGCGGCGTCCAAGTCCTCTAGGATTGTTTTATTGGCTACGAATAAACTTGAGTTGATCTTTATAAAATATAAGAGCTATAACTATGAATCGGCTATATATTCGAATGCAAATGTTGCAGAGATGTCTTTTTCAAAGATATAATGTGATATCGAGTAATGATGTCCTGTAGATATTCTGTAAATATCTGAAAATAAAATATCTCAGATTTGACTTAAAATTGTAGGCATAAAGATATCTGGCTATATCTCAGATATATTTTGCTGTGTGGGTAGTTTTAGAACATTCTGAACACGTTGGCATAGAAAACTGAAAAAAGAATTTGTTTACGAAAACAGCTTTCTGTATGAGGAAGCAACAATGCGTGATTAATTAATAATAAGTAAAAATTAGTCATTTATTGTTTTTGCATAAGTAGTAACATTGTAATTTTTATTTTTAGTATTAGATTCCAGTGGTGGCTTTAAATCGGGTTTCCTTTATGGAAATAATTATTGGCTGGGAAGTCGTAGTCAGTGTCTTGATACGATAAATACGGTTCCTCTACAGATCTCACAGCAGAAAATACTAAATAACATGCATTATCGCGATCCGCGAATGGAATTTCCACCTTTCCAAATGAATTATTTTGTAGTTCATTTTAGACACAACAGTACTATTCAATATCACATAAATATGTTTGACGAGGTAAGTTTATAAAATATTTATGTGATAAAGGATGCGTTCGACATTTAAATATATACAGAAAGTTATATCTTATAGAATGTGATTACGCTCGGACTCTGTTTACCAGCATCGTGCACTATAAATAATTTGAGCTTCATTTTGGAAAGAATATTTCGTGACAGAGTTATCTTCGATGATCTCTACTCCGCGGATTTTCAGCTAATCCAGGTTAAAGATCTAAATGACGATAATAAAAGGCTACCCCGTAGTGCGTTACGTTTCATCTGGTACGTCTCAAGAAATGTATAAATTGTAATTACTTAACAATACAAACACAACAATAATATGTTATAACAAAAAAGATTAATAATATTATAAGTAATTTTAATCTTAATCCTCCGAAAGAATATGAAGAATCAATCAAGAAATATTCTATTTGCAGTGTTGGCTTAGGATTTTCTTTTCTCATGACAGCAATCGGAACGATATATGATGTATTTGTGTACCAAAAACATGTAAAGAAAAATGAGACGAATAAAACTGGTAATGGTATGCGTACATGTGTCATATCTAAAACTTATAGAAATAATTTCTATTACAACAGACTATTTATCGTTTTTATATGCTACAATTTTCTACAAACCAAGTTTTCATCTTCGGTGTTAAAATTATTAATAATTTGCAATCAGCTATTACTTTAAGTAATTAATTATTACTTTAAGTAATAATTAATTATAAAATATATTTTGTAGCTACATCTTGTGTACATATAGCTTATTCGCGTGTATAGATTTCCCCCTTGTTTAGTATTAATCTTACTTAATTAAAGCATTTTGTTTTTTGTATTACTACTAAAGACGTCGAATTATGATTCAGATATGGTAAAGGTGCCTAAGGAAGTAAATTTATCTTCATATCGGAAAAGTAAAATTGGAGAAATATTAATATGTTTCTCCGTTTACACAAATACGGGAAAGATATTTAGCACAAAGTTAGATACCAGCACAATACCCGTTATTCACGGTTTAAAATTTCTAAGCATGTGTTTGATAATCATGTTACATAATATATATTTTTCATTGAATTCTCTCGGTAAGTAATTTATAATAAATCTGTAGAATGGATACTTTTGGCTCTTTTATTTTTTTACTTTTTACGCATAACGAAAATTGCTTTGTGTTGACAGACAATAAAGTATGGTTGTTGAGATTCAGTGAGAGTTATAAATACTTATATGACATTGGACCCATAGCAGTGGATATTTTTTTCCTTTCAAGCGGATGTTTAGTGACTTATATGTATTTAATGCGAGATAAAACGAACGAAGTACCAAAGCCGATTGATTGCGGAGAAAAATTAATTGAATTCTTTATTCATGTAATAAAAAGATTTATTCGGTAAGTTTTTGTTATATGGCGATATGTTTGTGAAGAACACAGAAAACAATACAAACAACAAAATAAAATTTTTGCAGTAATAAACAAAATAAGAGAATATGTTACAAAGAAATTTGAATATTGATTTCAATGTAAACTAAATAATAACTTTCCTTTTTTACACGCGGCTGTAATAAAATTTTTCTTTTTAAGGCTGACACCGGCTTACATGATGGTGTTAGGGATAACGCAATTAAGCTGGGCTTGGTTCGATAAAACATCGCAATTTTACATTTACGAAAAGTCGCACGAAACTTGTGCGAAATATTGGTGGAGAAATATTCTATACATAAATAATTTGTTTGACGTGGATGCAATGGTACAAACACGTTTGATTAAGATTAATTTAAAATTATACTTGGAGACGCATAAAACTTTTCTAAAAATTTTATTGCATTACAGTGCATGAATTGGAGTTGGTATCTAGCTAATGATATGCAATTCTATGTAATCGCTACGGCACTGTTAATTTTGTCCACTATGTATGTTAACCAACTATTATAGTTATCTTAATGTATTTTTCGAGTATACTTGAATAAATATATTATGAATTTCAGATACTTCTATGCCGCTGTTACGATATTGAGTGCACTTTTAATAGGCTCAGTTATTCTTAACGGTTATATTTCACACGTTTACGAATATGTCGCGACGTAAGTTATTAAAGTATTTTACTTATTGAGAAATCAAGTTAAGAGGATGCTCTTTCTTATTGTTACAGAATTGATGAAGAGAAACGTCTTGCAGATATCTTCTATATTTCACCATGGATGAGAATAAATCCATTTATTATTGGGATAATTACGGGTTACATTTTGACAAAATTAAAGAATAATTTTGCCTTAAAAGATGTAAAGTATATTTCTTTTGTTTTATATATAACATATTAGAAATAAATAGTCATTGAAAAACTTATGGAATATATAAACTTATTCTATATATAAACTAACTAGTTCCATATAAATTAATTATACAGTACCGCATAAATGAAAATGTGTTATATTAATTTGACATACATTTCAGAAACATATAATTTTGTGTTGGTGCCTGGCTATTCTTTGCAAAGTATTCGTATTATTTTTGTCTTACAATCGACACGTATCCGTTCTAGCTACTTCTATTTATGTAGCACTGAACAGAACAGTTTGGGCCATATGTATTGCATGTGTTATAATAGCATGTTCCACTAAACACGAAGGTTTGTTTTATTAACACATAAATAGATCTTATAAAAATCGGCATATTCTTAATATATTAGTGATATATTTGAAACATTGTCGTAGTTTAAAAACATCATTTTTATTATTGTATATTTGCTTTGTTATAGGCATCGTTAATCGGTTACTCTCTTTCAAAGGCTGGATTCCTCTTAGCAGGCTCACATACTGCACTTACCTTATAAATCCTGTCATCATACAATCGATTCATTTATACAGTGAAACGTCGATTCATTTTGAATTTCTGCCCCGTGTAAGTATACAAATATTTGAAAATACAGCATTAATAGAGAAATACGGGAAAAAATGCATTAACTTTTTTTAACTTTTGGTTTCAGTTTGTTATGGCTGTGGGATACATTATAATCAGTTATCTTTGTTCCTATGTATTATCTTTGATGTTCGAGATGCCCTATATTTTGTTATTAAAAATGTTTATCAAGTACCGCAAAAAGCCACATAGGAAGGAAATGTAATCTTGCATACAAACATATAAAACCACATACATTTAATGTCATACAATACATGTCATACATATAGGTACGTGACAATAGTTCCAGAACGGTTGAATAATATAAACTATATACAAGATCCGATTATTAAATTGCGGTACATATCGCACTGATATTTATGAAAAGTTATACTTGATTTTGATGAAGCTTTCGGACAAATTAAATACTGTTGCATTGACATAAACTGTGTTAAAGAAACGATGGCACAGCGAAGATGAATCAGAGTTTAAAATGCATAAAAGTTCGGTCGAATTCATCAAATATATGTATAATATATATTTACGTTATATTTATTTATACTAGACATCGCTTCGCGCAAGCTATTTAGCTTTGGGTAACATTATACTATTACATTATTAAGCCCCTTGCACAATGCCAGGCAACAGGCAATAGGAACAGGGAATAGAAATCAGAAATCATGTATAAATGCAGGATAAACAGTGACACAGGCAATAGATACAGAGTTTCCGTCACGTTGGAAATTCTGTGCTTATTGCCTGTTGCCAACCAATCATAGCATTCGAATTTTTTAGGTTGTAATTAACGATTTTTTGGTTATTTCCTGTTCCTATTGCCTGTTGCCGGGCATTGTGCAAGGGGCTTTACACTATTATTAGCAATAGTTTACGCTGTGCAACATTTTAGGCCTTATCTTTATGGTAAAAAATTTAAATTAATAACCGATCATAAACCATTAACCTGGCTTCATAAATTGAAAGATCCCACTTCACGATTAGCGAGATGGAGAATTAAATTAACTGAATACGATTATGAAATAATTTGAAACCCGGAAAAATAAATGCTAATGCTGATGCTTTATCGAGAAACCCTGTGACAAATATATTTCCAATACATCCTTCATTTGATGAAATTGAAGAGTGCCCAGAAGATGATGAAGCAAGACAAAGAAATGCTAATCCTAAACCTTTGCCAGTTTCGCCAAGAAGGGGAATGATGATAGAAGAACCAGAGCCGGTAGTTACAGGAATGCAAACACGTAATGCAGAGAAATCGGAAGGAGAAAGCATACCTTTTACTAAGAAGGAATTAGAAGAACCGCCGTTTATTGAACACATAGTCCATGCAGAAATACACAATAATTCAATAAATCAGATAAATAATAATGAATCTTTAGAAATGCACAATGATCCAATAAATCAGATAAATAATACTGAATCTTCACCTTTAGAATCGTCAAACATTATAAATAACACTCAAAACGAAACACTTGAAATAGAAACATCCTTAGAAAACATTAACAACAATGACATGAATTCTCTAATTAGCGACAATGAAAATATAAATACTTTAAATTCACAAATAACTATACCATCTAATCTTTTAGAAATACTAAATAGTTTAACAGGAGATTGTGAAAATTATGAGATTTATCAAAATAAGCCTACGCATGTAAATCATAGCGAAGACCACACGAAAATTGCAGAGGAAAGAACCAACGACGACAACCCGAAAGACGACCAGGAAGATCAAGTTACTGACGATGGCGACTCCGAGGAAGAAGAGGAGGTAGAACGAAGTGAGGAAGAAGGAGACAGCGACAGTGAAAAAGATATAGACACAACATTTAATGAACTTACGATTACAGACGAGACCTTGGACAGAACTGAAAAACAAATAATAACGCGAGGACAAAAACACAGTATAATAATAATAGTCGTGATCAAATATTTATGAGAAGAGAAAATTATTTATATTTCCTAACCGCAAATGGTAAACCTACTATTCGATTGAAAAACCGATTGGTTAAACTTTCCGCGAAACACAATATGTATAAACCAATTATATTTACCGCATGTTGTTCCGCCGGCGCCTGATGCCTCTCCATGGCCTCCACCTCCTCTCAGGCTGCTCGGGATGTCCCTCGTGTTCCCTCGATGCGAAGCAACGTTGCTCTTTCCCGCGTGGATATTTTCTGTAACATAAAAATAATCGAATCGATTAAATAATTGTCACGCGCATCGAACATCTTATTCGTTATTCAGATTAATATTATATTTTAAATTAATTCTTCGAAAAAGGTCTCTACGTTAGAATCAACTTGAATCAAATTTTTCAAAATATTTCTTTTTACTAATTTAAATTCCGAAACACGGTTTAATGTAGCAACTGAATAAGCACAAACGAAAAGAGAGATTCTATAATATCTTTAGAAAAAATAAAAAGTAACATTTACCAGAAGTGTTGGTACGCCGATGCCCGATGCCTATCCTAGGCCTCCTCCTCCTCTCAGGCTGCTCGGAATGTCAGCTACGCAGGATTCCCTCGCTGCTCCGATGTCACCTTCTGCGTCGTTATTTTCTGAAACATTCAAATGAACGATTCGATTAAGTAAAGACAGAAGAAATAGAAAATTTTTGGACATAAGTGACATAGTACGTGAAAATTAATTACACTCACCACTTTCTTTTAAGCTGTTCCGGCCGCAATATCCACTTTCATCTCCGGGTCAGCTAGGAGTCTCGAGCCACATTAAGACTCGTGGCAATGCAGTGTGATTTCATTGCCATTAAGCAAGATAAATCAAGAAGCCATTTCAGCTATATTGCATTAATTTTACGACGTTGTTGCAATATAGTCGAAATGTTTCTTGACTTTGCTCGCTTAATGGAAATGTAATTGCTGAAAAGAATTACAAATTATTCCATACCTACGTTTTAGCTAAGGCCCTACCTACGCTTATTTCCCCACGCTTCCCTACGCTAAAACTCACCAACACCGATGCGCAGCAGCGGAGCTGTATCTGCAACGTCGCTACGATGATTCTGTAACAATCAAACATATATTCCAGATTAGAGCAGGGAAGAAAAGAGACAGTCTGTATTTCGAAAAATAATTACCGAACGTAAAACACGGAATTCTATATTTTATTTCGTTAAATCAATTTAATAAAAATATAACGTTTAATTTCTTGAAAGTATACTCTATTTATTGAACACAAGAATTCAAAATAGAATTTAAAAAATTAAACTCTTTTTTAATTTCTACTCTCTGACTATCTTTACTATTTGATTGAAAAACCGATTGGTTAAACTTTCCGCGAAAGACACAATATGTATAAACCAATTATATTTACCGCATGTTGTTCCGCCGGCGCCTGATGCCTCTTCCAGGCCTCCACCTCCTCTCAGGCTGCTCGGGATGTCACTCGTGTTCCCTCGATGCGAAGATGATGCTCCTTCCCGCGCGGATATTTTCTGTAACATAAAAATAATCGAATCGATTAAATACGTGTCACGCGCATCGAACATCTTATTCGTTATTCAGATTAATATTATATTTTAAATTACTTCTTCGAAAAAGGTTTCTACGTTAGAATCAACTTGAATCAAATTTTTCAAAATATTTTTTTTTACTAATTTAAATTCCGAAACACGGTTTAATGTAGCAACTGAATAAGCACAAACGAAAAGAGAGATTCTATAATATCTTTAGAAAAAATAAAAAGTAACATTTACCAGAAGTGTTGGTACGCCGATGCCCGATGCCTATCCTAGGCCTCCTCCTCCTCTCAGGCTGCTCGGGATGTCAGCTTCGCAGGATTCCCTCGCTGATCCGATGTCATCTTCTGCGTCGTTATTTTCTGAAACATTTAAATGAACGATTCGATTAAGTAACTTTGTAAGCGTAAGCGTTGACGCGCGACGGACCGTATAGGCGAGCGAAGCGTATAAACGTCCCGCGGCGCGGCGGGGGGACACGCGACGGACCGTATGAGCGAGCGAACGGTATAAATGTCCCGCGGCGCGGCGGGGGGACACGCGACGGACCGTATGAGCGAGCGAACGGTATAAATGTCCCGCGGCGCGGCGGGGGGACACGCGACGGACCGTATGAGCGAGCGAACGGTATAAATGTCCCGCGGCGCGGCGGGGGGACACGCGACGGACCGTATGAGCGAGCGAACGGTATAAATGTCCCGCGGCGCGGCGGGGGGACACGCGACGGACCGTATGAGCGAGCGAACGGTATAAATGTCCCGCGGCGCGGCGGGGGGACACGCGACGGACCGTATGAGCGAGCGAACGGTATAAATGTCCCGCGGCGCGGCGGGGGGACACGCGACGGACCGTATGAGCGAGCGAACGGTATAAATGTCCCGCGGCGCGGCGGGGGGACACGCGACGGACCGTATGAGCGAGCGAACGGTATAAATGTCCCGCGGCGCGGCGGGGGGACACGCGACGGACCGTATGAGCGAGCGAACGGTATAAATGTCCCGCGGCGCGGCGGGGGGACACGCGACGGACCGTATGAGCGAGCGAACGGTATAAATGTCCCGCGGCGCGGCGGGGGGACACGCGACGGACCGTATGAGCGAGCGAACGGTATAAATGTCCCGCGGCGCGGCGGGGGGACACGCGACGGACCGTATGAGCGAGCGAACGGTATAAATGTCCCGCGGCGCGGCGGGGGGACACGCGACGGACCGTATGAGCGAGCGAACGGTATAAATGTCCCGCGGCGCGGCGGGGGGACACGCGACGGACCGTATGAGCGAGCGAACGGTATAAATGTCCCGCGGCGCGGCGGGGGGACACGCGACGGACCGTATGAGCGAGCGAACGGTATAAATGTCCCGCGGCGCGGCGGGGGGACACGCGACGGACCGTATGAGCGAGCGAACGGTATAAATGTCCCGCGGCGCGGCGGGGGGACACGCGACGGACCGTATGAGCGAGCGAACGGTATAAATGTCCCGCGGCGCGGCGGGGGGACACGCGACGGACCGTATGAGCGAGCGAACGGTATAAATGTCCCGCGGCGCGGCGGGGGGACACGCGACGGACCGTATGAGCGAGCGAACGGTATAAATGTCCCGCGGCGCGGCGGGGGGACACGCGACGGACCGTATGAGCGAGCGAACGGTATAAATGTCCCGCGGCGCGGCGGGGGGACACGCGACGGACCGTATGAGCGAGCGAACGGTATAAATGTCCCGCGGCGCGGCGGGGGGACACGCGACGGACCGTATGAGCGAGCGAACGGTATAAATGTCCCGCGGCGCGGCGGGGGGACACGCGACGGACCGTATGAGCGAGCGAACGGTATAAATGTCCCGCGGCGCGGCGGGGGGACACGCGACGGACCGTATGAGCGAGCGAACGGTATAAATGTCCCGCGGCGCGGCGGGGGGACACGCGACGGACCGTATGAGCGAGCGAACGTATAAATGTCCCGCGGCGCGGCGGGGGGACACGCGACGGACCGTATGAGCGAGCGAACGGTATAAATGTCCCGCGGCGCGGCGGGGGGACACGCGACGGACCGTATGAGCGAGCGAACGGTATAAATGTCCCGCGGCGCGGCGGGGGGACACGCGACGGACCGTATGAGCGAGCGAACGGTATAAATGTCCCGCGGCGCGGCGGGGGGACACGCGACGGACCGTATGAGCGAGCGAACGGTATAAATGTCCCGCGGCGCGGCGGGGGGACACGCGACGGACCGTATGAGCGAGCGAACGGTATAAATGTCCCGCGGCGCGGCGGGGGGACACGCGACGGACCGTATGAGCGAGCGAACGGTATAAATGTCCCGCGGCGCGGCGGGGGGACACGCGACGGACCGTATGAGCGAGCGAACGGTATAAATGTCCCGCGGCGCGGCGGGGGGACACGCGACGGACCGTATGAGCGAGCGAACGGTATAAATGTCCCGCGGCGCGGCGGGGGGACACGCGACGGACCGTATGAGCGAGCGAACGGTATAAATGTCCCGCGGCGCGGCGGGGGGACACGCGACGGACCGTATGAGCGAGCGAACGGTATAAATGTCCCGCGGCGCGGCGGGGGGACACGCGACGGACCGTATGAGCGAGCGAACGGTATAAATGTCCCGCGGCGCGGCGGGGGGACACGCGACGGACCGTATGAGCGAGCGAACGGTATAAATGTCCCGCGGCGCGGCGGGGGGACACGCGACGGACCGTATGAGCGAGCGAACGGTATAAATGTCCCGCGGCGCGGCGGGGGGACACGCGACGGACCGTATGAGCGAGCGAACGGTATAAATGTCCCGCGGCGCGGCGGGGGGACACGCGACGGACCGTATGAGCGAGCGAACGGTATAAATGTCCCGCGGCGCGGCGGGGGGACACGCGACGGACCGTATGAGCGAGCGAACGGTATAAATGTCCCGCGGCGCGGCGGGGGGACACGCGACGGACCGTATGAGCGAGCGAACGGTATAAATGTCCCGCGGCGCGGCGGGGGGACACGCGACGGACCGTATGAGCGAGCGAACGGTATAAATGTCCCGCGGCGCGGCGGGGGGACACGCGACGGACCGTATGAGCGAGCGAACGGTATAAATGTCCCGCGGCGCGGCGGGGGGACACGCGACGGACCGTATGAGCGAGCGAACGGTATAAATGTCCCGCGGCGCGGCGGGGGGACACGCGACGGACCGTATGAGCGAGCGAACGGTATAAATGTCCCGCGGCGCGGCGGGGGGACACGCGACGGACCGTATGAGCGAGCGAACGGTATAAATGTCCCGCGGCGCGGCGGGGGGACACGCGACGGACCGTATGAGCGAGCGAACGGTATAAATGTCCCGCGGCGCGGCGGGGGGACACGCGACGGACCGTATGAGCGAGCGAACGGTATAAATGTCCCGCGGCGCGGCGGGGGGACACGCGACGGACCGTATGAGCGAGCGAACGGTATAAATGTCCCGCGGCGCGGCGGGGGGACACGCGACGGACCGTATGAGCGAGCGAACGGTATAAATGTCCCGCGGCGCGGCGGGGGGACACGCGACGGACCGTATGAGCGAGCGAACGGTATAAATGTCCCGCGGCGCGGCGGGGGGACACGCGACGGACCGTATGAGCGAGCGAACGGTATAAATGTCCCGCGGCGCGGCGGGGGGACACGCGACGGACCGTATGAGCGAGCGAACGGTATAAATGTCCCGCGGCGCGGCGGGGGGACACGCGACGGACCGTATGAGCGAGCGAACGGTATAAATGTCCCGCGGCGCGGCGGGGGGACACGCGACGGACCGTATGAGCGAGCGAACGGTATAAATGTCCCGCGGCGCGGCGGGGGGACACGCGACGGACCGTATGAGCGAGCGAACGGTATAAATGTCCCGCGGCGCGGCGGGGGGACACGCGACGGACCGTATGAGCGAGCGAACGGTATAAATGTCCCGCGGCGCGGCGGGGGGACACGCGACGGACCGTATGAGCGAGCGAACGGTATAAATGTCCCGCGGCGCGGCGGGGGGACACGCGACGGACCGTATGAGCGAGCGAACGGTATAAATGTCCCGCGGCGCGGCGGGGGGACACGCGACGGACCGTATGAGCGAGCGAACGGTATAAATGTCCCGCGGCGCGGCGGGGGGACACGCGACGGACCGTATGAGCGAGCGAACGGTATAAATGTCCCGCGGCGCGGCGGGGGGACACGCGACGGACCGTATGAGCGAGCGAACGGTATAAATGTCCCGCGGCGCGGCGGGGGGACACGCGACGGACCGTATGAGCGAGCGAACGGTATAAATGTCCCGCGGCGCGGCGGGGGGACACGCGACGGACCGTATGAGCGAGCGAACGGTATAAATGTCCCGCGGCGCGGCGGGGGGACACGCGACGGACCGTATGAGCGAGCGAACGGTATAAATGTCCCGCGGCGCGGCGGGGGGACACGCGACGGACCGTATGAGCGAGCGAACGGTATAAATGTCCCGCGGCGCGGCGGGGGGACACGCGACGGACCGTATGAGCGAGCGAACGGTATAAATGTCCCGCGGCGCGGCGGGGGGACACGCGACGGACCGTATGAGCGAGCGAACGGTATAAATGTCCCGCGGCGCGGCGGGGGGACACGCGACGGACCGTATGAGCGAGCGAACGGTATAAATGTCCCGCGGCGCGGCGGGGGGACACGCGACGGACCGTATGAGCGAGCGAACGGTATAAATGTCCCGCGGCGCGGCGGGGGGACACGCGACGGACCGTATGAGCGAGCGAACGGTATAAATGTCCCGCGGCGCGGCGGGGGGACACGCGACGGACCGTATGAGCGAGCGAACGGTATAAATGTCCCGCGGCGCGGCGGGGGGACACGCGACGGACCGTATGAGCGAGCGAACGGTATAAATGTCCCGCGGCGCGGCGGGGGGACACGCGACGGACCGTATGAGCGAGCGAACGGTATAAATGTCCCGCGGCGCGGCGGGGGGACACGCGACGGACCGTATGAGCGAGCGAACGGTATAAATGTCCCGCGGCGCGGCGGGGGGACACGCGACGGACCGTATGAGCGAGCGAACGGTATAAATGTCCCGCGGCGCGGCGGGGGGACACGCGACGGACCGTATGAGCGAGCGAACGGTATAAATGTCCCGCGGCGCGGCGGGGGGACACGCGACGGACCGTATGAGCGAGCGAACGGTATAAATGTCCCGCGGCGCGGCGGGGGGACACGCGACGGACCGTATGAGCGAGCGAACGGTATAAATGTCCCGCGGCGCGGCGGGGGGACACGCGACGGACCGTATGAGCGAGCGAACGGTATAAATGTCCCGCGGCGCGGCGGGGGGACACGCGACGGACCGTATGAGCGACCGAACGGTATAAATGTCCCGCGGCGCGGCGGGGGGACACGCGACGGACCGTATGAGCGACCGAACGGTATAAATGTCCCGCGGCGCGGCGGGGGGACACGCGACGGACCGTATGAGCGAGCGAACGGTATAAATGTCCCGCGGCGCGGCGGGGGGACACGCGACGGACCGTATGAGCGAGCGAACGGTATAAATGTCCCGCGGCGCGGCGGGGGGACACGCGACGGACCGTATGAGCGAGCGAACGGTATAAATGTCCCGCGGCGCGGCGGGGGGACACGCGACGGACCGTATGAGCGAGCGAACGGTATAAATGTCCCGCGGCGCGGCGGGGGGACACGCGACGGACCGTATGAGCGAGCGAACGGTATAAATGTCCCGCGGCGCGGCGGGGGGACACGCGACGGACCGTATGAGCGAGCGAACGGTATAAATGTCCCGCGGCGCGGCGGGGGGGACACGCGACGGACCGTATGAGCGAGCGAACGGTATAAATGTCCCGCGGCGCGGCGGGGGGACACGCGACGGACCGTATGAGCGAGCGAACGGTATAAATGTCCCGCGGCGCGGCGGGGGGACACGCGACGGACCGTATGAGCGAGCGAACGGTATAAATGTCCCGCGGCGCGGCGGGGGGACACGCGACGGACCGTATGAGCGAGCGAACGGTATAAATGTCCCGCGGCGCGGCGGGGGGACACGCGACGGACCGTATGAGCGAGCGAACGGTATAAATGTCCCGCGGCGCGGCGGGGGGACACGCGACGGACCGTATGAGCGAGCGAACGGTATAAATGTCCCGCGGCGCGGCGGGGGGACACGCGACGGACCGTATGAGCGAGCGAACGGTATAAATGTCCCGCGGCGCGGCGGGGGGACACGCGACGGACCGTATGAGCGAGCCGAACGGTATAAATGTCCCGCGGCGCGGCGGGGGGACACGCGACGGACCGTATGAGCGAGCCGAACGGTATAAATGTCCCGCGGCGCGGCGGGGGGACACGCGACGGACCGTATGAGCGAGCGAACGGTATAAATGTCCCGCGGCGCGGCGGGGGGACACGCGACGGACCGTATGAGCGAGCCGAACGGTATAAATGTCCCGCGGCGCGGCGGGGGGACACGCGACGGACCGTATGAGCGAGCCGAACGGTATAAATGTCCCGCGGCGCGGCGGGGGGACACGCGACGGACCGTATGAGCGAGCGAACGGTATAAATGTCCCGCGGCGCGGCGGGGGGACACGCGACGGACCGTATGAGCGAGCGAACGGTATAAATGTCCCGCGGCGCGGCGGGGGGACACGCGACGGACCGTATGAGCGAAGCGTAATGTCTCGCGGCAGACAACGCGACGGGAGCGCCGGACCCCATTGTACCCTCACTCCCAGCGAACTGGGAGGAGGGTACGGTGTGCTCGTAGACCCTGTACCTCCCCACCGGGCCCTCCCTTCGGTAAAGCCGAAGGTACTGCCCCAGTGGATCGTTGATACAGGGAGCCCTCTCACCACGGCAAGGTGGCACACCACGAGAGGGACATTTTTTACACGCTTAACTTTATCCGTTGTCCTACCTACCCGTATTACAATTTAGTATTTGTTAATCCATACCTCAAAGTGATCACTTGAGATTTGGGAAACGTAGAATTGAGAGTTTTAACGTGCGCGATTGGAATTTAATTGGGGATGGGGATTTTCCAATCTCGCACATATGCGAGAAAATATAAAGAAAATAGTCCTACTTTGGGCAAATAAACAGATCAAATTATTTTGTATGTTAACTACTTTACAAACCTTCAATTCTGGTCATTACCTATTCGTAGACTACTTAAAAATTTGAAGATAACATTTTAAAATGTTGTCTTCGCAAATTTTTATCTAACCTATGAACCAGATAATGAATAGTTTAATTTATATAATGACAACGATATGCTCATGAAACGCATAAATCATGGCAACATTTAATAATAGTAATAATTTAATTGGCCGTTCCTGATTTTTGTCATTATATCGAAGAAATTGGACCCCACATGTGACGTCGTTGATGGAAATTTCTGAATTAATTTCTTGCTTCGTATTTATGATGTAATTTTGATATATTACTTAAGAAATAGTATTCGTATTACACAAATATCGAGATTAAAATAACACACAGTTTTATATGTTTATTATTTCGTTATTATTTGTGAATCTTAGCTTTCAAGCATAGATTAATCGTCTTTTAAAATGTTGTTTTCGACAATATTTAATTAGCCTACGAGAAGCTAATGAACGCTTTAATTTATATAATAAAAATGGTATACCCAGAAAATGCATGAATTTTGTTGAAAATTATCTAAAAGTAATAGTTAAACTGGCCGGTCCTGCTTTTTGTCATTACGTCGAAGGAGTCGGACTCTGTATGTATATAACGTTACGTCATGAAAATTTTTTTGCTTTTTTATTTATGCTGTACGTTTGCATATACTTTTAGATATTGTATTTGTATTATACACAGATTAAATTTAAAGTAACACAATGTACTTACTTTATTATATTTATAAATCCTAGCTTCCAAGCGTAGACAATCTTTTAAAACGCTTTCTTTGTTAATATTTATAAACAAATGTTATAAATATTTATAAATATTAGCAAAGAAAACGTTTTAAAAGATTGTCTTATACGATTGATGATGATAATCGTAAATTGGAAGCTAGGACTATTAATAAAATAAATTGTGTACACAAACAATGTGTTACTTTAACTTCAATCTGTGAATAATACAAATATTTAATACATAAAAGTATATGCAAACGTAGAGCATATATAAAGAAGAAAAAAGTTTTCATCAGCAAAGTAAAGTCACATTTGTGTTTGACTCCTTCAATGTAACGACAAAAAGCTGGACCTGCCAGGTAAACTATTATACATTTCAATTTATTTTTAACAAAATTTTTGCTTTTTCTGGGCATACCAATTGTATTATATAAATTAATGCGTTTAACAGTTCCTCATAGACTAATTAAATATTACTGAAGACATAACGTTATACACAATCATCTATGCTTAGGAGCTAGGATTCATATATATAATGAAATAGTGAACATATAAAATTGTATTATTTTAATCTCAATATTTGTGTAATACGAATACTATTTCTAAAATAATATGTCAGAAATACATCATAAATACGAAACAAGAAATTAATTCAGAAATTTCCATCAATAACGTAACGTCACATACGGGGTAGGTGAAATCTCGGTCAAATTTAATAAAAGCAATAATTAAATTGGCCGGTCCCGATTTTTGTCATTACATTGAAGAAATTGGACCCCGTATTTGACGTTACGTTATTGATGGAAAATTCTGAATTAATTTCTTGTTTCGTATTTAGATGTATTTCTGACATATATTTTTAGACATAGTATTTGAAGTCATTAGATATGGAGATTAAAATAACACAATGCTCATATATTTATTGTTTTAATATATTTATGAATCCTTGCTTCCAAGCATAGATAATCATTTGAAACGTTGTCTTCGATAATATTTAATTAGCCTACGAAGAGCTGATAAATGCTTTAATTTACGTAATAAAAATGATATGCCAATGAAACTTATAAATTTTATTAAAAATTATCTAAACATAATAGTTTAATCTGCCGGATCTGTTTTTTGTCGTTACATCAAAGAAATCGGACCCCATATTTGACATTATGTGATTGATAAAAACGTTTTGCTTCTTTTACATATGCTATATACCTTTGCAGAAGCTAGGATTCACAAATATATGTTTGTGAATCCTAGCTTCTGCAAAGGTATAGCATATATAAAAAAGCAAAGCATTTTTATCAATCACGTAACGTCAAATATGGGGTCCGATTTCTTCGATGTAACGACAAAAAGCAGAACCGGCAGATTACACTATTATTTTTAAATGATTTTTAACAAAATTTATAAGTTTTATTGGCATATTATTTTTATTGTGTAAATTAAAGCATTTATCAGCTCCTTTTAGGCTAATTAAATAATATCGAAGACAACGTTTCAAATGATTATCTATGCTTGGAAGCAAGGATTCATAAATATATTAAAACAATGTATATATGAGCATTGTGTTATTTTAATCTCCATATCTAATAACTATAAATACTATGTTTAAAAATATATGTCAGAATACATCATACATATAGAAGCAAGAAATTAATTCAGAAATTTTCATCAACGACGTAACGTCACATATAGGGTCCAATTTCTTCGATGTAATGACAAAAATCAGGACCGGCCAATTAAACTATTACTATTATTAAATCTTACCAAGATTTATGAGTTTCGTGAACATATCGTTCTCATTATATAAAGAGTTTATTATCTGTTCGTAGGCTTGTTAATATGAAGAAAAGATTTTAAAACCTTGCACGAAAAATGTTGACTCTGCAAAATTTTTAACTAGCCTACGAACAGATGATAAACGCTCCAATTTTGACAATGAGAGCGACATGTTCATGAGACGTACCTAAAGAATTCGAATGCTATGATTGGTTGGCACCGGCAATAGGCACAGAATTTTCAACGTGACGGAAACTCTGTGTCTCTATTGCCTGTGTCACTGTTTATTCTGCATTTATACATGATTTCTGATTTCTATTCCCTGTTCCTATTGCCTGTTGCCTGGCATTGTGCAAGGGGCTTTATAGGTACGTCTCATGAACATGTCGCTCTCATTGTCAAAATTGGAGCATTTATCATCTGTTCGTAGGCTATTTAAAAATTTTGCAGAGTCAACATTTTTCGTGCAAATTTTTAAAATCTTTTCTTCACATTTTTAACAAGCCTAGATCTTCTCTCCTTTGACCAGTTTGACCATACCATTTCATGGCCAAATCCATTCTGGCAAAGCCAGAAACAAGAAGGAATACACCTTCCGTTGCCGCCTAATCATAGACGGCAGATGAGCGTAATGATTTTACGCTTTTTCCCACGATGCGCGAAACACGACCGCGTCGCGAGAAGGGCCATTTGTAACAAAATTAAATTAAGTAATTTTAAAATTACTAGCGTTCAAAATCTACTTATTATCGTATAAACCATAATTTACGCAAGTGATCATTTTCTCGATTAAAAACACAAATGATTTTAATTAGTTATAGAAGCTCTGTTAATTTGGAAAAAAAAACCTTTTAATCAACCGCGTATATAATCATTTTACGAATAATAGAAACTTTAATTTAAATCTGATATAAGCATGCAGGACTTAAATAAAAATGCAAAATGGTAATAAATAACAATATTGACTAACGCAAACTGAAAAAATCTAAGGCCCATTTTTTTCGATATCGTTTCGCATATCGAGTCTCACCTCAAAAGGGTGAGAAATAAAGAATTAATGACGTGAGATCCGAAAGAGATAATCAAGTTTCTGCACAATATTGAGCTAATGTGAATACTTCATGCACTCGAGCAAACAATTTGAATTTTGATAGCTACATCTTATTACGATAATTATACTACTACTTAAAAATCAAGTATTTATATTAACGCGAAATTAAGTAATCAAGTTTAAAAGAATTGTTACAAAAAATTTTCTGTTTCGCAAAACATCATTTATTAGATCTCACGTCATATCGCTTTTTAACTAGTATGAAAACCAGTTATCAATACATATGAATAGATCGTGAAAGCTTAGGCTAAAATTGGTGCGTTATAGGAACAGATAATTTTAAATGATGATCGTGAACACACACAATTTTGTTAAATAGATTACGTAAAAAATATATTAAATAGATTGTATATACATAACAATAAATGATTTAAATAATGCAAGGTACTTTTTATATTCAATCGTGATATATGCAGGCTAAAAGCATCTCTAAGCGTATATATTGCAATCTTGCACCAATTTATGTAACACTTAATCCTGAAAAATATTTGGGATGGAATTTACAATGACAAAATGTACGATAAATCAATTTATGTGATTTATCCAGGATTAAATGTTAAATCCTAATCTGACCCAGTCATTCCATTTTAAGACAACGAATCTATGAAACGTAATATATGTAATAATTTATTGTGATAACTTGACTCTGCAATATATTTGACGTAATTGTCATAAATTCGTTACCTTAATCATAAAATTTTAATCATCACTCACCGACCGATGCGCAACAGCGGAATTATTCTGCAACGTCGCTACGATGATTCTGTAACAAACAAATGTAGAATCCGAATTAAAGCAGGGTACAAGAGAGAGAGAGAGAGAGAGAGAGAGAGAGAGAGAGAGAGAGAGAGAGAGAGAGAGAGAGAGAGAGAGAGAGAGAGAGAGACAGTCAATATTTCAAAAAATGATTACTATATAAACACTAAATTTTATATTATTGTTTATTAAGCAAATTTAATGAAATAATCTTGTAATTTCTTAAGAATACTCTATCCATTGAACATAAGCTTCTATAGAATTTCTAAAATAATACTCTTTTTCTGTAACTTTATTTTCTGAATAACTATCCGGTTAAAAAGTAAATGACCCATTCGTGTAAGATATGATATATGTATATGTATAAATAAATTATATTTACCGCATGTTGCTCCGCCGGCGCCTGATGCCTCTCCTAGGCCTCCACCTCCTCTCAGGCTGCTCGAGATGTCCCTCGTGTTCCCTCGATGCAAAGCTGATGCTCTTTCCCGCGTGGATATTTTCTGTAACATAAAAATAATCGAATCGATTAAATAATTGTCACGCGCATTGAACATCTTATTCGTTATTCAATTTAATTTTTTTTTAATTACTACTTTGAAAAATTTCTTTACGTTAAAATCAACTTTAATGGAACTTTTCAAATTATTTCTCTTGTTACTAATTTAACTTCCGAATCATGGTTTAATATAGCAACTGAAGGATAAACGAAAAGAGGGATTCTTATAATATCTTTAGAAAAAATAAAAAGTAACACTTACCAGAAGTGTTGGTACGCCGTCGCCCGATGCCTCCCAGGCCGCCGCCTCCTCTCAGGTCCCTCCATTTCTCACTAGCACAACCGTACGTTCGACGCAACACTCGCGAAAGAGAGGCTAATTACGATCGCGCGTGCTAATTACCGAAGTAACACGCGACACTTTACGCACTCCCGGAGTTAATCGACGCGGGCTTTACTATCACAACGGAGCGAGAGAGACGTACACGATCGCGCGGGAAGAGAGACACGATCCGCTCGACATCGGCGACGTTACACGAAGTGGCACGAACGTTACGGCGGGAAAGACTCGGAGAATCGCGGCGCCAACTTCACGCGCCACCCGTTTCGTCTCCCGAGAAAAAGGATTGACGCGGGCGTCGCGGGAGAGACGATCTCGTCCGAACATTCTTTCACTGTATATCACACACGAAAACTCGAATACAACTACACGTACGAGGAGATACGTACGAATTAAGATTCGAGTCAGACACCCGCGGCACCGCGGCGCTCGAAAGTACGGCGTCGTGTCGCGCGCGACAGATATACCGGCCGGCTATTTCCTCGCGAAATACGCACTTCACTTTTCGGCGAGCCGCTGACGCACGAGTGCCACAATTGTCTACACCACACGATTGTCAAATCTGACGGTATCGAGTTCACTACAAGTTGTACGCACTGTATCAGTCACCGTGAAACATCGTCGTGACGAGCGCCGGCGCGAGCTCGATCCGCTGCGTGCCCGCGACGTTCCGCCAATGAACCATCATGGCGCCGTATTTCAGTACTGCGCGGTACTACGCGAGTCAGAGCAGCGACGCGATTTGAACTTCGATATCACTCGCGCGACGTATGACACGTATCTCGATTGAATAAATCGCATAAGTCCACACGGAAACTACACGTACGCTTTAACAAGCAATCGACACTTTCAGTTCTTCCTTCAATTCACGTCGTCGTAGAAGCAGCGATCGTGAGAGAAAGACGGCCGGCGCGGCCGGCGCGGCGTGGCGATCCGCGGGCCGTTTCTTGTAATCACGAGCGAAATATCTTCTCCGGGAAAACTCGCGCAATGTATCTCGAATAAACGCGTAAATCACACTATAACAAGCGATCGACACTTTCACAGTTCTTCCTTGTTGAATTCACGTCGTCGTAGGAGCAGCGATCGTGAGAGAAAGACGGCCGGCGCGGCCGGCGTGGCGATCCGCGGGCCGTTTCTTGTAATCTCGAGCGAAATATCTTCTCCGGGAAAACTCGCGCAATGTATCTTGAATAAACGCGTTAATCCACACGGAAAGTACACGCGTTGACGAGCAATCGACACCTCCGCGGCTCTTCCTTTCTCAATTCACGTTGAAGGAGCAGCGATATATCGCGAGAGAATGACGTACGGCGATTCGCGGGCCGTTTCTCGTATCTCGAGTAAAATACCTGCTCCAGAAAACAAAAACGACGTGTTGCGTAGCATTTAGCATTTATGCATGGCATCGATAGGCAATAGAAGCTCGATAGTGCGGCCGTGGCATCCTTTAATTGCGAAAGAGCGATCGCGCATATCCTCCCGTGACACTCGTTTCAGCGGCTCGAAAAATAATCAATGCGCGGTGACGTCACGGCCTACCCCTCCTACGCGGCACGACGCGCGACGCAGCACGACGCGCGCGGCCGCGACCGGTTCAAAAATACCGAAAACTTTCAACGAACAATAAGAGATCAACGTATGCCGAATCTTTCGTTAACTTTCACAGGTTTAACTGGCTGTATTCTACGTTCTGTCTCGGTAATGTCTGGTCGACGCCGACGCCGCATAGCTGTCTCTCGAAACGCGAGTGTTGTATATCGCGAACAATTAGTGATCATTAGCCTGGCGAATAATTAACTACCACAATCAGTAATTGAGGGGTATCGAGGCGACGGTGGCTGTTTAATCGGAGCAGATATTTTTGCGCAATTTATCTATATTTAAGAAATATAATAATTGTAAAAATATAAAAGAGTTTTATCTATAATTTTACGTATTTCCAATATATGTGTACATTTTAATATATATTTTATATACATGCATATTCGGGAATCGAGGAATGGAAATTACAATTCTAACTATCATTTTTTACCGCGATATATATTTCGCACCAAATCTTTCGTTAACGTTGCTTAAATTTTAGTATAAGTAGGTCTCGAGAATTAATTCTACATTTGTGACATTCGTCGTATTTATAATCGCGACTCTCTCTCTCTCTCTCTCTCTCTCTCAAATAAAATATTTCCTCTTCTATTGTTCTTCTCTAATATTAATCTTAAAAAAAAATTTTTTTTTAAATAAATGCATATTGTCTTTTCTAAATTAATTTCTATTCTATATTTTATATATATTAAGATGGTAAGTATATGACATACTCAAAAAGCATTTGTCAGTGAGATTGAGAAAGAGAGTTTGGGAAAATGGAAAGAGAGATAATGTTTCATCACGTTTGTCATAAAAATGCAAAAAATATATACATTATTTTTAAATATACTTATAATATATTTATTATTGTCACAATTATATGTACAAACATATTGTGTATACACAATATAATATATTAAATACAAAATGATCAAAAACAGTCAATATGTAACAGATATAGAATAAATTACTGTCTTAAATAAAGTCTGTTTTCGAAATTACTATATAAATCAGAACGTTTCAATGCGAAGGACAAAAAGATCTTACAGACATAGTTATTCATTAGTCTTCATTAATATAGTAGTGTTTTTTATATAAACTTTATAAAAAATTATTTCAACATATATGTACATATGGTTATAACGTATACATATATGTATTTTATACATATATGTACATTATAAATTATTTATAAAAGTCTTATTCATTCATCATCATGTGCAGCCAGCGCTTATTTGTTAGAAGAATCACTCTTTAATATAATTATGATTTTTTATTATAATTTTGTTTGGCATATTAGATTTTCAAAGCAATATCACAAAAAATAGAAAACAAAGATTTTTTATAAAATATTAAAATGTTTTATATATACCTATTGAGACAATATTAATAATTTGTAACATTTCTCCTTAAGTTATTAAGATGAAAAAAATGCATCGCTCACTTAAAAATAGTATTACTTATTAAAGATATTACAATATTAAAGATATTACAATATCAGCATTATAATAAACTTAGAAACTTTAAGTGAATAAACTAATACAATGACTAGTCTCTCATCCGTGAACGAGAAATACGCCACGAAATTAATCTCTTTTATTAATCATGCTTTATGCTTACGTCCAGCATACGTAATACTAGAAAAATCATGATAAAACCCATACAGCACAGGATATCCTGAGGGACATTTGTGCATCCACTGGATATCCACCGGATATTGGATATCCACTGGTATCCACCGGTTATTGAGATATC
Source organism: Temnothorax nylanderi (assembly GCF_030848795.1). Taxonomy (NCBI): domain Eukaryota; kingdom Metazoa; phylum Arthropoda; class Insecta; order Hymenoptera; family Formicidae; genus Temnothorax; species Temnothorax nylanderi. The sequence goes on along the minus strand of NW_027249068.1, from coordinate 1,276,089 downwards.
CCAAATGTCTGTAGGACGTCCCTCAGATAAAGTGTGCTGTGTGGGAATGTAAGTAGAAGAATCGTATTATTGCTCCGCTGCGTTTCCTAATTACCGACCAGATAGGAACTTGCTTGAAAACGTAGAAACGTTTTTACAGGCACATCATAAATTTCTCTACGCTTGAAAATGAAGCTTATAAATGATATGTACCAAAGTATCATATTAGCACGAGCGTTTTTATCAATATGCATAGTATGACTTACGTTATATATATACATATATATAATACAATTGCCGTATTAGGCGTTATATAGAGGTATTTGGAAGACAAAGTATTTTTGGTTTCATGTAGAAAATAACAAAATTGTCTCTCCGTACCTAAATATATGAGCAAAAATAGAATCTATCCCCGTTTTACTCTTTTTAAATTTCCATTTATCGTTCACTTCATTTAAATCATCGAACCATTGTTTGTTCATTGAGCCATTTTCCATTTTTCTTTGCGATTCAAGCAACATTAGTAACAGGAGACCGAACAGTAGTTCAAGCTCAAAGATATTTCTTCTTTGCCCATATCATATTTTTATAAATTTAGCAGTAAAATATAAGCACATATATTGTGCGCATTTCAGGTACTCTACTTGATTCTTCTCTAAATGATATCAAATTTCTAGATATGTCATCCCGGGAAAAAAAAATTATATATAATTATATATAAATATATATGATTATATATGAATTTTGTCTCTATATGATCATATATAATTATATATAATTATATATGATTATATATAATTATATATGAACATATATAATGATATTATATAATCATATAGGATTATATATACTTCCATATGAATCTTATATGGATCCATATATGAGTGCATATATGATCTAATCTTTTTTTTTCCCGGGATATAACAACTTTATCCTACGTATCTTTTATAAATATCTAATCTCTTCAAAGTGTCTCGCGAATTTATCAGATATGTTCAGCATACACTAGGTTCGTCAGGATAATCGAACGCGAGCGTTGCCTCCTCACTTCTTCGTCCCGTTCTCGACGTTTATAGTCGAAGTCACTCCACCGAGTTCGTCCTGGATTTGCTGGAGAGTCTTGCCTTTCGTTTCGGGCAACAGCAATACCGTGAAAAGAATACTAACGAAGCAGAAACCTCCGAATATCCAGAAGATGGCGTATTTGCCATTGAACGCCTCTTCAAGATTGACGAAGAATTTAACGATGATGAAGGACAAGACCCAGTGAAATAAAACCGTTATACTGGAAGCCTTAGCCTTGATATTCGAGGCAAACATCTCGCCCATCATTGCCCACGTAACCGCACCCCAGCCTACGCTGTACGTGGCAATGTAGATGACGAGCGCGACCACCGGCAACCAGGATATTTTCTCTACCACGTCGTCCGCATGTTGTACCTCCTTCAGGAAGAAATACAAGCCCAGGGCACACTGCAAAATAAATGCCGTAGTTACATCATGTTAAACATGTAACAAAAGTACGAGAGCAAAAGTCAAAATTTTATATGTATAATAAAAAAATTCTATGCTACCGAACATGTTTTGCGCAACAGAGATTCTAATCTATGATGACACATCTTTATGAACATTTTCTGAAATTTCTCACAATTTTTAAAATCATTCAACTCCCAAAGTACCGAGATATCTTCCAAAGTTACATAATGGCAACGAAAAAAGGGATTCGAGTTTCAAAAAATCCTAAAATGCAATAATTTTAATTTTCTCAACTCGTTTCTACCGTGTTTTTTTATACGTGTTTTATTATAGGCGTCTGCCTTCTGTAGTAAATTATGTAATCGTGCACACGATCACGTGGAAATTTTCATGCATTGAATTGCATTCGATGCATTCCATCCGAATGCGTAATAATAATCGGTATTTATAATGATATGCTTGACCTTCCTCATCTCGCACTGTACATCCCGTGATTCGCTGTTATTTTTCCTACATCAGACTTTGCTGAGCACGAGAACCTTCCCGTGTCGTGCGTTTATCTTTATCTGATCTACAGAGAGAATCGTGTGATCTCCGAATGACAATCTCAAATCGTGATTCGATTTTCTATGTCGAGTGATGAAATGGTTCGTCTTGAGAATTATTAAATACCGTAGCTAGCAGCAACTAGCAACAAGTGTAATTATGTGTATACTAATCGTCAACGCACGACCAGAAGAGTTATTTATTCTTAAAGTAACATATATTTCTGTTGTTTCTTTATATAATAAGATATTCTTGTATATTCTTGCAAACTCGAATATCAATCGCGTATTGTGCGTATATTTAATGCAAAATTTTAACGCTATTATAATTGATTTCTACTGTTAATTTTCTTTGTTAATGAGGTAGTATGGTAGTATCAACAACAAAGGAAGATTTGACGAGCTTCTCATAGTTGAATTAAATTACATCCCAGATTCAAATCAAATTAATTTTTTCTTATTTTTATAAGGATAATTTTAATTCATTGTTGATCAATTTGGGCTAAAATCTAAAAATAGAAGCAATTACTCACTAAACTGACTGTCTCTCCGATGCTGGAGAAAACGAGGAGCATCCTTCTACCTGACCTGTCGACAACAAAAGGTGTCACCAGTGACCCTAACACCTGCACGACTGCAATGATAATCGGCGCTATCTCCATTGAAACGAGACCTCCGGCAGCAATAAAGATATTATGCATATACAGCAGCACGACGTTGATACCGGCAAGCTGCTGGAAAAAAACCAAGGCACATACGTAGGTCAGCGCCTTGAGGTTCGCCTTCACTTTAAACAGATCCGAGATGCTTGCTTGATTCCTGCAAGCCTCGTCAAGTGTAACCTGGAAAATCGAAAGCGAGACGAATTTATTAAGCAATAAATATAAAAATTTGAATTAACGTAACTGTTTGCCTAGATTATTCTGAAAAAAAAATGAGTTAATAAAAAGATCAAATTTCATTAAAAGATAAAGTTACAGTTAACACTTTGTGAAACAAATTCGCTGTCCACTCATGTACAATCGGAGCTTCTAATTTCTCAAAGTGGTTTTTAATATCATTTATTCTTACAATTATATTATATTTTACGTCTGTTTCAATGCTGAAGCAATAGCTACATCCTCGTTTGGAACGGCCTTAACTGCGATCTCGTTTGTCTAACGTGATTGACAATATACACTCGGCGACATGCGCTTAGCAATGATCAAGTACGTGTTCGATAACAGTGCAGGTAGCATTAACAATTATTTTGTCACTCGAGAAATCAACGAAGCCATAAACGGCCTCAATGGAATTAGCAATTTTTAACAGAATATTTATTACCAACCGCATGTATTTTTCGTACAGAGTTTTTCATAATATTGAATACCCCGACAATTAAAATTTCTTAACAATTAATAGGAGGTCAACTGAAAGTTGAATTGATTTTTAACTCTTAAGAATCTCGAGATTCTCTTAGAACAGAGGATTTTATAAAAGAAAAATATGCTTTGCTAACTTATACATACCTGCATTTCGTCGGCCTCCTTCTGGACAGCCGCTTCGGATTTGCCTCGGAGCTTCACTAGTGATGCAATCGCCTTATCTCTGCGGCCCTGGCTGAGGAAGAAATACGGAGACTCCGGCATCATCATGAAGCAGACGAAGAAGATCACTGGCGGGATGGCACAGCAAATCCAAAAGACCAAGTAGCTGACGAACGGTCCAATAGCGAAGGCATATAAGATACCGATCGTGACGAAGAGTTGAAGAAAAGAGCCCAACGCTCCCCTGATAGAAGTCTGAAAATATATAACAATAGTTGAATATGTATTTTCTATAAATTTGTTATTATATAACGAGCAATGTAATTATTTTAATATTTCTTAACGAACAAAGACTTGAAATAGTAACATTGTTTATTCTAATCATAAATTCTGCAAAATAGGATAAATCTATTTTTATGTTTTGTTCATAAAATCTGTTTTTCCTTGATTTTCCCAGCAAAAGAGATTTTATGAACAAAATAAGAAATAGATTGAACAATATAAAAATGTATAAAGTACTAATTAATCGTCATATTAAACGAGAAACAGAAAAGAAGATGATAATCCTGGAAAACTCTGCGTGTAAATGATAGTATCGCTTGTACACGTATGCAAAATAAGTTTACCTCAGCGATTTCGCCACAATACATAGGGAGAATTATAAACGTGACAGCCATAGTTAATCCATGTATAATTCGAGCGACATAAAGCTGTGCCACGTGGCCTGCAGTGGCGATAAGTGCCCATCCAATTAAATACAGCACCACAGAAGATAGTAATGTTCGTTTACGGCCCCATCTATAGAGATAAAGTCAGTTTTTCATCATTTTCAGTTTAACTGTCTTCGTCGAGTATTTGAATCTAATACACGCTTCATCTCTTCATTATAAAGGTTGACTTTTTTCTCTAGTTTTCAATCTGTGGTTTCGAGGAGGAAATTATGACGCATAGTTAAATCGCGGTATTACATAATTATTCGTACGTGCAATTATGTACGACTATTTTATATAACCATACCTGTCTCCGAGGTATCCCGCCACTAAGCTGCCAAAGATAGCACCGATGGCCGCCAGAGATCCTACCCAGGAACCCTGCTCGGCGCTGATCGGCGATCCCAAAGATCCACCATCCCCTTCTAATTTGGGTAGGACCGGACTTGCCCACCCTCCAGCGCAACCAGTCGAGATAGCAGCTAAACCAGCTGTAATTGTACAAAATTTCAGGATGTACAAATGGAAAATACCACGATAAATAATCGCTGGAGTATTAGTATAACTTCTCCGCGCGCTTAATCAATGTGCTGTTATTTAAAATGCATAAGAATGAGAATAATCGTTTCCTGTAGTTTTTTGAACGTACAATTTCGTTCATCAAATTGCTCTATCACGTCACAATTTTGAAAAATTTGCAGTTACATCTGCAAGAAAGGGCTATTTTAGTGTATTTTGTTTTTATTTATGAATAACCGACGATACAGGCAGGATAGTGATGAGACAAGCAGTAGGTAGTAGGCAGTAGGTAAACTCGTGCCTTTATTCAGATAGAGAGAACGGTTCGTCAGAGAGCGTTACAGAGAGTGAAGCAGAAGGCCCCCCCTTTCCCAAAAGCACACGCACCTTGACGCGCTAAGCAGTTATAGAGCACGTGACGAATACATGCGGTGCGGCGATACTCGAGACTCCGAATAGCACATGAGTTCCAACGAACGCGAAATATGAATTGCTTATTACAACATATTTTAACATATTATAACTACAATATATGATGTGTTGAAGAAGTTTTATTGCAATCAAAATTAAGTATGTTGTTAGGACTTTCAACCCTTAAAAGGAATTTGTTGTGTCTATTGTAGTCAAAAAGAAATTGTCCGCCAAAGTTGCGACTTACATAGATCATTAAGGATCTATGAAATATTTTTTAATTATGTTAGTCAAACTTAAAAATTTTTCAGCTCGCTGAATACTAATCTAGTGTCAAAACTGATAAACTCAAAGCGACAGAATCAATATGGCTCAAATTACATTTTTTGTCTCTCAAACAATTTGCTATGGAACTTACTAATTATAATCCAGAACAACACAGATAACACGCATATCTAGAAGTCGACTTAAGACAATTGTCTTAAAGACATCATAAATCAGGGCGTCTTAAAAACTTTATAAAAAAGTTATTTTATGAAGTTGTTTCTCTGAATTTGTCTTTAAGAATTCTAAGACGTACCTTTTAGAGTCTTATAAGACGTACATACGCATCAATGCTCTTTGAAGAGCTAGTGCACAATCATTAATTTGCCTGCGCATTCAACGTCGACGATCCTCTTTGATACGCAAAATACGAGACAAATAGAGCTATCGCATTTATGGATCGTCGTCATTGCTTGGGATTATCCTCTTTGCGGTGGAACTATTTCTATTTTCGCATGATCTCTTTGCGCGTGCGATAATATGCGGTTGTTGAGTTACTAATTTGCGCTGAATTTAGTAAATTTAGTAAATTATTTTTTTATTGATCGCGCCTGACACTAAGTGAAAGCGATTATCAGCACCCCTATTCTTAACGATCGACAGTTTTATTATCGTGTTGTATTGTCGTTGCGCAGCTTTTTTACCATATATAATATCTGCGCAACGCAAATATAACGATAACGAAACTGTCGTTAAGATCCGTGTCAAATATAGCAAATATACAGAACCAGAAGATACGCCCCCGGAATCATCGTTTCGTAATGTAAAACGCGAATTCGTCACGAAGTAACGTAAATAGAAAAAGGTCGTTTGGCACGTTGCATGTGCCGAATGATTTGACATTTCTATTATCGTTTAATTAGATAACACGATAAGATTGATCTTATAATATTAGCTCACGTACAAATCTATTATATATATAATGTGTTATCTAATTAAACGATAATAGAAGTGTCAAATCATTCGGCACATGCATGATTGATCGTATGATTGATGACAGTTATAAAAAATATATATATGATTATAGTGGAATTTATAAATCTAATGACCTTATTCTTTCAGAAATAAAAGATTCAAATATCTGATAATTGAAGTTGCGTTTTCAAAACTTCCAGCACAGATAACGTTGTCCGATACAGTTCTTAAGCAATTAGAAATTCTCGGAAAGTTGTGCCAAACGAGTTTCAAGAAAACAGCGTTTTGACAATAAATTAATTTGGTATTTTTTTTCCTCGAGGATTTAGTCCTTTATTGACAGAAACGGACTTACCCGCCCCAGCAGCCAGGAACTGAGGGAGTTTGGAACCTTTCTCTGTCATCTTTTCGAGAGTAGTGATGGCTGACGGTGCGCAACGATGTTTTGTCGCATATGTTCAACTCTACGGATTCTTTGATTGGGAGTGTATCACACAGCACCGAAAGACACTCACTGGTACAATGCTGTAGGCATAGTCTTTATAAGAGCGCTCCTATCTCCACGTTGCCGCGAGTGGGGGTCATTATCTTGATCTCTAAACGTTTCCACGTGACTGTCCCACATTCATCCGTATTACCGCTTTTCGCAAAGTGTAATCTCAATTGCAAGTCGATCACCGTTGCGGCGTTATGATGCAACGATCGATGTCTCGAGACCTAAACCTTGAAACGAAGTGCAATGGTCAAGGTCGCGCGGCGGCGTCGCAGAGAACGGTTATTAGCAAGCTACCCCATCGAAAGGGATGTCCTTTACTGAAAGGAGCAGATGGAATTATGAAAAAACAAAAACATAGATGAGAATTTATTTCCGAATTTTACTTAGGATCTCATTAAAATGCTGAATTGAATTCAATTTGTGATTTTAATAATTAAAATGTTTGCGAGGAGAGAGAAGAGTTCTGTCAATTTAACTTTAAAATAATAGATAAGTAACTTAATTATTCTCAATAAAGGCAAGTTTATTTCTCGTCAAAGAGTTGCGACAGACGGCGAAGTACAATTGAAAACAAGTTCCGAATTTGCAAGTCGTAGCGCTACCAAAATTGCTCTCATATACTCGTTAAACTTTCAATATTGCTCCCTAGCAAATTATAATATTTATCTCCTTTCCACCTTTTTCCTCGCTGAAGAATACGTATAGAGGAATATGTCAAACTATTTCTATACGTATTTGTCATATATTAAATTACTATTAAATAAAATTATATTTGTATTGTAGACATTAAATCACAATGCTTAAAAAGATTATATTTTATTTATAAATGCGTTTTAATCTGTGCAGGAAAATTTATCTTTAAGAACGATTAGATTTGTTGTTATTTAAACAAATGAGATAAGTTTGCTTTCAATTAATAGTATTATTGTCCAGTTGAATTACCTGTAGATAATTAAATAATTTAACGACAGTTTCGTTATCGTTATATTTGCGTTGCGCAACGACAATATAACGATAACGAAACTGTCGTTAAGAGTTACAGAATAGGCTCACTGTCTTTAAATTATATTTTGTTAACCCTCTTTATTTAATTAATAAATATTTATAATTATGTAAAACAAATTATTTTTAAATGTTAGCATGTATATGTACGATTGTATATAGATGGATGATATCTCTGATCATTCTATTCATTCATTGATTAAAGACATCTCACGCACCGACAATTAAAGCATTTGCAGTGAAATCGACAGGCACTAGGTATATTTGCTTCAAAATTAGCATTTCCTAATTGAAATCTAAGCCGAATGAAAAAGATATCACAATTTCCATTGGTCTATAAATACTATCAATCCATCCGGTAAATAGTTTATTAACGCTGGATACGACTGAAAGAAACGTTAATTATTCTTTCTTCACTATATGCACTAGTTACTAGTTTATGAAATATGTATTCTCGCTCGAATTTGTACTTGCATATTCACTCATTCGTACACATTATTCTATATATTTTCTGATGCGATGCTAGAGATACTATTATTGTAATAAGCAAAACATGTTATTGCTTATATATGCAAACTTTACTAATTGTAATACTGATGTCCGACAAATAATTGATTAACATAGCACACTTTTTATACTTATTTTTAGATATATTATTTTGTTTGTCTTATTGTGGAATAATTTTATAGACACTGTAGTCCCAGAGCAAATTATTGTGCAAATAATTGTTAATAATTATACATGAATATGACTCAATAAACTCTTTAGCCAAAAATCTGCTAATTGCTATAGTTAATTAACTATTCACTTATGGCAAGTCGAAATATTGCTAATTTTACGGTAAATTTTTACGGTAAAATTACGCTTAATAAAATATTGTATCGTTCATAAGCTGAGCCATCTCGAAAATCACCGTTCCAACTGACCAAACTGTACGGAAATGTGTAAATAACAATCACCGATACGTCACGGATATGCGTAAATAGACCTTTATCTAAAGTGAAATAAGTGCAGATATATCACTCATTTCTACTATATTACACTCGTGCATGAAGGAGGCCCGGGAGTGGTAATAAGTGATGTATGTGGGGATGGGGTAATGTATAATATGATAGTGACACATTCCATCATTAAAGACCCACCTCTTAGAGAACCTCTTACATATATAAACTGCAACATTGCGGAAGTTCTCTTCTATTTTCACTACAATTGCGTGCTTCGTGTTTCTGACCGTAAATCAGTCGTTTCAACTTTAATTCCGAATCTAATTTGAACTTAAATTTTGTGCACGTCGTATGTACTAAAAACCATCAAGAGCCAGTATAAGTATTATGCTATGTTATGCAAAGGTGTTTGGAAGACGATGAAATATTTTTAGTTCCAACAGAAAATAACAATAGTGTCTCTGCATGCATATATAAGCAAAAATAGAATCTATCCCCGGTTCATTTTCTCTGGATATCCTGATCGTTCGTTTCATTTAAATCATCGAACCACTATTCGTTCATTGATCCGTTTTCCATTTCTCTTTGTGATTCAAGCAAATTATTAATAACGGGTAACAGAACGGTGTGATCCAAGCTCAAAGGTATTTCATTCTTGCTTATATTATATCTATAAATTTGATTAGAATTTGAGTGAAATATAAGCATATATGTATATTATCCGCATATCTGGTACTTGATTCTCTCTCTTCTCCACTATAAATAATATCAAATTCCTAGATATATCATAAAGATATAAAACTACACTCCACGTATTTTTTTATAAATATTTAATCTCTGCAAAGTGTTTCGCGAATTCATCAGGTGTTTAGCGTACACCATTCGTCAGGATAATCGAACGCGAGTGTTCCCTCTTCACGTCTTCGTCCCGTTCTCTTCCTTTACAGTCGAAGTTACACCATTGAGTTTGTCCTGGATTTGCTGCAGAGTCTTGCCTTTCGTTTCGGGCAACAGCAATACCGTGAAGAGGATACTAAGAATGCAGAAACCTCCGAACATCCAGAAGGTTGCGTACTTGCCGTTTAACGCCTCTTCAAGATTGACGGGAAATTTGGTGGTGATGAAGAGAAATAATTTGCTGAAGAAAACCGTTATACTGGAAGCCTTAGCTTTGACATTCGAGGCAAACATCTCACCCATCATTGTCCATGGAACCGAACCCCAGCCTACGCTGTACGTGGCAATGTAGATGATGAGCGCAACTACCGGCAACCAGGATATCCGCTCTATCACGTCGTCCGCGTGCTGTACCTCCTTCAAGTAGAAATACAAGCCCAGGGCAAACTGCAAAATAAATGCTCGGTCACACGACAAGCTCGTAATAAAAGTCTAACAAGGGAAGGGTTCCAAGTGTAAGTCTCATAATAATGTCAAATCTATACAGACCTATTATTTGGATATCCAAAAAGTGAAATTTACAATTTATAAGCCCAACCTTTGCGGTATAAGCACAAACAATATCAAATATACCCGAATCTTTCTTATTTTCATGAGAGTAATTATTCTAATTCATCGTTGATAAATTTAAATTTAAATCTAAAAATAGGAACAATTACTCACCGAACTAATTGTCACTCCGATTCCGGAGAGAATGAGGAGTATCTTTCTACCTGACCTGTCGACAACCACGGGAGTGACCATTGACGCTACCACCTGTACGACTCCGATGATAATTGCCGCTATCTCCGATGAGACAAGACCTCCGGCAGCAATAAAGATATTTTGCATGTAGAACAGTATGAAGTTGATGCCTACAAGCTGCTGGAAGGAAGCCATGATACATGTGTAGATCAACGCCTTGAAATTCGCTTTCACTCTAAACAGGTCCGAAATTCTGACTTGATTCTTGAAAGCTTCGTCGAGTATCACCTGAGAAATCAAAATCGAGACGAATTTATTATTAAGCGATAAATATGAAAATTGAAACATAACAGTTTGCCTAAAATATTCTGAAATAATTGAGATATAATGTAAAGACTAAGTTATCGTTCCGATATCAAGACTGTTTTAATGCTGAAGCAATAACTACTTTTCCTCGTTTAATATACCTATAATCGCGTACGACTGAAAGAACACTCTGCAGTTCTTCGAGGCTCTGCATTGCGCGCCAGTCATAATTGTCACTTACGACTGTGCGACATTATCGTTTAGGATCATGGAACGGCCTCAGCTGAGACCATAGCATTTGTCTAATGCGACTAGATAATATATACTAGGACATGCGCTTATATATGTATATCAATGATCGAGTACGTGCTCGTAACAGTTCAGATAGTTTTAGCAACTACCTTGTCACTCGAGAAATCAACAAAGACATAAACGGCCGCGAAATTATCAATTTTTATTAAAATAATTTATATCGAACGCATATTTTTCGCACAAATTTTTTTATAAAATTGAATATACCTCTACCAATTTAAATTTCTTAACAAAAAATTAATAGAAGATCAAGTGAGAGTTAAATTAATTATTTACCTTTAAGATTCTTTATCTTTACCTTGAGATTCTTTTAGAGCAGTGGATTTTATAAAACAAAATTATCAGCTTTGCTGCCTTACCTGTATTTCGTCGGTCTCCTTCACGACAGCCGCTTTGGATTTGCTTCGGAGCTTCGCTAGAGATGCGATTGCCTCATCTCTGCGATCCTGGCTGAGGAGGAAGTACGGAGATTCCGGCATCATCATAAAGCAGACGAAGAAGATCACCGGCAAGATGGCACAGAGAATACAAAAGACCACGTAGCTGACAAACGGTCCAATAGCGTAGGAATATAGAAAACCGATCGTGTTAAGGAGCTGAAGGAAAGAGCCCAACGCTCCCCTGACAGAAATCTAAAGAGATATAACAACTTCGTTATTATATAATAAACAGTTTAATTAATTAATACTATTTAACGAACAAGGACTTGAAATAGTAACTGTATTTATTCTAATCATGTTCATACATTCTGCGAAGCATAATATATCTTTGGAAAACACACCAAAAATGATTTTATAAACTAAATAAGAGAGAGATTAAATGATACAAAAATTAATACACATTAAATTACGTACCAATTAATTGTCATATTTTAAACAGAAGAAAACACGATAATGCTTGAAAACTATGCGTAGAAGTGTTTGCGTCGCTTGTACATGCATGTGCACAATAAATTTACCTCAGCGATTTCGCCACAATACATAGGAACGATTGTGAACGTGACAGATAAAGCCAACCCAAGTATAAATCGAGCGACATAAAGCTGTGCAACGTGGCCTGCAGTAATGACGAGTGTCCATCCAATTATAAACGGCACCAGAGAAGATAGCAATGCTCGTTTACGGCCCCATCTATAGAAACAGAGAAAATCAATTTTTTATTGTCCTCAGTTCAGTTGCTTTCGTCAAATATTTGAATATGATACGTGCTTCATTTCTTTATAAAGATTGGTTCCTTTCTTTAGTTTCATATAGGCTTGAGAAATAGCATAGTTAAATCGATATATTGCAAAATTATTCGTGCGTGCAATTGAACGGTTTATTTATACATATATCCATACCTGTCTCCGAGGTATCCCGCCCCAAAGCTGCCAATGGTTGCACCAATGGGCATCAGAGATACTATCCAGGAACTCTGCTCGCTGCTGATTGGTGACCCCAAAGGTCCACCATCCTTTCCCAATTTAGGGATGACCGGACTAGGCCACCCCTGAGCCGCACCAGATGCGAGGAGAGATAGACTAGCTATGATTGTACAAAAATTCCAGGATATACAAATGGAAAATACCACGATAAATAATTGTTGGAGTATTCTTCTCGCGTTTAATCAACGTGCTATTATTTAAACGTTTAATTATTAAAGCTGGATTTTTGTTTCATCAGAAAGAAAACTTTCAAGGGAGATATCTATCTGCCTCGAACTGTTGGAGATCTTACCGGCAGTGAACAGCACATAATTATGATAATGTGAATATAAATGTTTAATATTCTAATAATCTAATAAGTACTTAATAGGTAGAAAGTATAAATGCGCTTAATAATGTGTTTGTAGAATAACTGGGTAATACCAATAAAAATAATTCCAATGTCTTTAACGGAATTTTAGTAAACATATCAAATTGGTAATGTTTTCGCTTGTGCACTTATGATTAAATCAACTCAACTCTGCTTAATCATTATATATGTTTATGATGTGGTCCGCTCTAAAGACGAGGTATCAGCACTCGATTTTAGTTGATATTATCTCATCCAACACAAACCAAATATAACATTTTTTGTTCCTCAAAAGCGATTTGGCATGGAACTTCCCAATTATAATCTAAAACAATCGAGACAACACGCATGTGTAGAATACGACTAAAACAATGTCCTAAAGAAACCATAAATCCGGACGTCTTAAAAACGTTATAAAGACAATTTTATAAGATAACTTCAAGAATTATAAGATGTCCTTTAGATGTCCTATAAGACGTAACAATGCTCTTTGAAGAGTGCACAATCATCAATTTGCCTGCGCAATCATCAATTTGCCTGCGCACTCAACGTCGACGATTCTTCTTGATACGCAAGTAAGATATGAGACAGATTAGTCCAGTAACTTTAGGCAAAAATTCGATCAATCTTCGGAAGAATTCTGTGAGTCCTCACTTGGAATTTTTCCGAAGTAAAATCCTAAAGTTACTGGACTAGATAGAAATTTCGCATTCGTGGACCGTCGTCATTGCGGAACTATCACTACAGCGGTGAGACTATTTTCTCTTGATGTCGTTGCACGCGCGATAATACGTGATTGTCGAGTTACTGACTTTCGTAAATTACTAACTTTCTCATTGATAACGTCTGACACGAGGTGACAGTGATTATCTGTCGTTTACACAATTAATCCATGCCAAGTATTATCGCAAATATACAGGATCCATAGAGATGTGCACCCGGAATCGTCGCTTTGCAATGTGAAACATGAATATGCCACGAGATAATATGAATAGGGAAAGAACACGGTTGGCACGTGATGTCACGTAACATTTTCGATCGTAAAAAATTTTTAAATTGATATTTTTTTCTGTAATTAAATCATTCATCGATTATACCACGCGCATGCCGAAAGATTCGACATTTGTCTTATCGATTTAACCAACCACGATAAGATTTATCTTACAACTGTAGATTACGTTATAAATATATATATAATTATAGCAAAATTTATAAGTCTAATAACTTTCTTTTCAAAAATAAAAATTTAAATATGAAATAATTAAAGTTGCGCTATCAAAACTTCTAGTACAAATGACGACTTTTAATATACACAGTTCTTAAGTAATAAAAAATTAAAAAACAAATGAAAATTTTCGGATTAAAGTTAAACTGTTTTGAAGAAATACATGAAAAGTAGACTTAAATGAGTTTAAGATAACAGCGTATTGATAATGGATTAATTTGATTCCTTCCCCTCGAGGATGCAAACCTTTATTGACAGACGCTGACTTACCCGCCACAGCAGCCAAGAACTGAGGGAGTTTAGAACCCTTCTCCGTCATCTCTTCGGGACAGCGATGGCCGGTGGTCCTATTGAGTATGTGTCTCGAGTGGAGATCATATTCTCTATCTCTAATCGTCTCCATGTCTTTCTCCCACTCATTTCTGCCGCTCATTGCAAAGCGCGATCCCAATCGCTATCGCTGCGATGGTGAGGGATGCAACGACCGACGTCTCGAGACCTAGACCCTGAAACGAGGCGCCGCGGTCAAGGTGGCGAGACGTCGCCGCAGAACAGTGTCCCCTCGAAGAAACTCCCCCATCGAAAGGGATGCCCTTGACCGAGAGGAGCAGGTCGAGTTATAGAAAAAGAAGGGGATAGACGGATAGAATTTATTTCCGAATTTTACTTTCAGGATCTCATTAAAATGCTGGATTAAACCCAATTCGTGATTTTGATCATGAAATTTGCGAGGGGAGAAGAGTTCTACCAATTTACTTTAAAATAATAAATAAGAAAGTAACTTAATCAGCTTTGTAATAAATGAGGCAATAATGACGATAAAATAGCAGCCATAAAGCGATGAAATTAATTAATAATTATATTTCTGTTTTATAGAAGAATGAGGAGTTATTTTGCAGACGGGCGAGAATAAAGGCTTGTTGATTTTTCATCAAAGAGTCGGGACAGGCGGTGAAGCGCTTGAAAACAAGTTATGAATTTGTAAATTGCAGCGCTACCAAAATTGTCAGTGATACGTAGCGAAGTATCATTAACGTGAGCGTATTTATAAATATACATGATATGACTTGCATTATATAAACATACAATTACTGTGAGCCGTTTTAGGCGTTATGTTAAGGTATTTGGAAGATAATAAAATAATTTTAGTTTCATGTAAAAAATAACTAAATTGTCTCTGCGTACATATGATATATGAGTAAAGATAAAGTAGAATCCCCGTTTTACTCCCTTTGGATTTCCTGAACATTTATTGTTCAATTCACTTATATTGTCGAACAATCGTTCGTTAATTGATCCGTTTTTCTTTATGATTCAAGCAATACTAGTAACAGGAGATTAAACGGTGGTCCAAGCTCAAGGATATATATATATGCCTTTTTTACTTATTAAAGACTTATATTATATCTCTATAAAATTGGCAATGGGGGATATAGGTACATATATAATCCGCATTTCTAATACTCTGCTTCATTCTTCTCCGCAGTAAATAATATATCAAATCTCTAGATATGTTATAAAACTTTATGCCACGTATTTTTTATAAATATACAATTTTTTTTAAGTGCTTCACGAATTCATCAGGTGTTCAGCGTACACCATTCGTCAGGATAATCGGACGCGAATTTTCCCTCTTCACATCTTCGTTCCTTTCTCGACATTTATAGTTACTCCATTGAGTTCGTCCTGGATTTGCTGAAGTGTCTTGCCTTTCGTTTCGGGCAAGAACAATACCGTGAAAAAAATACTAAGGAAGGAGAATCCTGCGAACATCCAAAAGGTCGCGTACATGCCATGGAATGCCTTATCGAGGTTGATAGAGAACTTGGTGGTGACAAAGGCCAAGAACCAGCAGACGAAAACCGTTATACTGGAAGCACTAGCCTTTACGTTCGAGGCGAACATCTCGCCCGTCATTGCCCATGGAATTGCATCCCAGCCTATGCTGAATGTGATCATGAAGATGACGAGTGAGACCACCGGCAACCAGGATATCTGCTTTACCACGTCGTCCGCGTGCTGTACTTCCTTCAGGTAGAAATATAAGCCCAGGGCAAGCTGCAAAATAAATGCCTGTTTACACGACAAGCTCATAACGAAAGACTTTTGCACTTAAAGTCAAAAGCATAACAAAGAAATTCAGTGCTATTGAACATGTTCGGTGCTAGAATTATTCTGATCTACGATGACACATCGTTATGAAAATTTTCCGAAGTTTCTCACAATTGTTAAAATCA
Organism: Temnothorax nylanderi; assembly: GCF_030848795.1. Lineage (NCBI taxonomy): Eukaryota > Metazoa > Arthropoda > Insecta > Hymenoptera > Formicidae > Temnothorax > Temnothorax nylanderi. Next base: position 1,259,749 of record NW_027249068.1, on the reverse strand, counting down.
TTAAACTCCCAGAATACAGAGATATCTTCCAAAGTACCTAATAACAACGAAAAAAACAACTCGGGTTTCAAAAGATCCTAAAAGGAAGAATTTTTTCAACTCGTTTCTGCGTGTGTTATCGTACGCGCGTCTGTCTTCTGTCGCGCACAAATTATGTCATCGTGCACACACAGTCCGATGTATTCCATCGCATTCCATCGGAATACGTAATAATGACTTAATGACCCGTATGTATAATGATGCTCTACCTTCCTCGTCTCGCATTGCAATGTACTTCCGCGTGATTCGCTGTTACATTTCCTACATCAGGCAGACATTATCGAACATGAGGACTTTACCGTGTCGCGCGTTTATCTTTATCCGATTTACAGAGAGAATCGTGACTCGATCCTCTTTGTCAGGTAATTAAGTCGTTTGCGCCGAGAATGATTTCCTCGAAGGTGAGATGAGTGATAAAAGAAAGAGTCATTAAATGCCGTAATTTGCGGCATTAGTAGCAAGTGTAATTATGAATGCCGATCGTAAACGCACGACCAGAAAATGCATTTAACGATCAGCACGCAATCAGTGAATATGAGAATTAATCGGCACGCGAAAATTCACGCTAAATATGTACAAGTTATCGTCAAAAAATATTTATAGGATATGACTATCAGTATTAGATTAATATACATTACAAAATTTAATTCTTCTCTAATTTATCTCATTAACGTCATAATTACGATGCTTGCAAAATAAGCTTCTGTTTAATCAAATTTAAATAAAAAATCTAATAAAAATTACAATTTTTCTTAGTAATATTAAGTATTTGATCTCAAATTTAATAGCAGTTTGTGCTTATTAATTAAACGCGATTTTATAGATAACGCGTTTAATTAATAATCTTGAAATAAAATTTATTTTTATAATTTTAATAATTTTAATATAAATTCCTTGAGGTTTTAAAAACGACAACTCACGTTCATTCTAACGAACTGCTCAGATTCATCATTCTGTTGCAAGGCGACGAAATTACAACTCGTTCCATAAAACAGGTAGGAAATCCACGTTGTGTCTATCACACACACTTTTAATTTCTGAATCAATTTGCTGTTTATCAAACAAAAAAATAGTACGAGAACTTTATAAAAGCTTCAATGCAAGATATATTAAACACTAAGTCATATATTAATTCTTTTTAAACTATCACTTTTAAAATTAAACGTGTGTGTGTGTGTGTGTGTGTGTGTGTGTGTGTGTGTGTGTGTGTGTGTGTGTGTGTGTGTGTGTGTGTACATTGTATAATTAGTATTAACTCTATCGGTTATGCAATATTCTATAAATAATTGCAACTACAATAGTTTCTTAGAAATATAAGGCTCGATATGATGGAACAAGCGTATACTTTCTATAATAACATATTTCTGATGTTTCTTTATATAAGATATTCTCTCTTGTATATTTCTTCTAAATTGAATACTATCAGTTGTTGTGCCTATATGTAATTATTTTAATTTATTGTTGATCAATTTCAAATCTAAAAACAGAGGCAATTACTCACCAAACTGATTGTCTCTCCAATGCTCGAGAAAACGAGAAGTATCTTTCTACCTGACCTGTCGACAACCACGGGTGTCACTATTGACGCTAACACCTGCACGACTCCAATGACAATCGGCGCTATCTCCATTGGGACGAGACCTCCGGCAGCTATAAAGATATCTTGCATGTAGTACTCCACCACGGTGATACCGGTAAATTGCTGGAAGGAGACCATGAGACATGTGTAGATCAACGCCTTGAAGTTCGCTTTCACTTTGAACAGTTCCGAGATACTGGCTTGATTCTTGAAAGCCTCGTCAAGAATCACCTGAAAAATCGAAAGCGAGACGAATTTATTAAGCAATAAATATAAAAATTGGAGTGCGTAACAATTTGCCTAAAATATTCTGAAAAATAAATAGGATAATAAAACGACCATATTATTATTAAGAAATAAACTTTCAATTAACACTGAAGCAAATTTGCTGTCCATTTATAATCGGATCTTGTAGAGGGTCGAAACGTACGCGAGTCCTTATATATTTAATTGTAATGATAGAGATTGTGCAAGAACAACTGCGTTTGGCTCTTATTGCCAAACTACAAAATATATTTATTCTTAACAAAGAATTTGTAGAAGTTCAACTAAGAGTTGAATTATGTTTCTTTACTACTAAGAATTTTAAGATTTTGGGATTTTTTTAGAACAGTAGGTTTTATAAGAGAAAATTATATTGATTAATTATTACTTTGCTGACTTACCTGTATTTCATCGGCCTCCTTCTCGACAGCTGCTTCGGGTTTACTTCGGAGCTTCGCTAGAGATGCGATTGCCTCATCTCTGTGGCCTTGACTGAGAAGGTAGTACGGAGATTCTGGCATCATTATAAAGCAGACGAAAAAGATCACCGGCAGGATGGCACATAAGATCCACAAGACCACGTAGCTAACGAATGGCCCAATAGAATAGGAATATAGGATACCAATCGTTTCAAAGAGCGGGAGAAAAGAGCCTAACGCTCCCCTGATAGATGTCTGAAAAGATATAACAATAGTCATATATCATCTGTTAGTTCGTTATTATATAACAAACAAGATAATTATTTTAATATTTCTTAACAAACAAAGACTTGAAATAGTATCATTATTTATTCCAGTTATTTTCATGGATCCTACGAAACAAGATAAATCTTTCTTAAATCGTTTGAAAACCCAGCAAAAAAAATTTATGAACAAATTGTTTAGACGATACAATTTATACACATTAAATTAAGTACCAAATAATCGACATATTTTACACAAAAAACAAAAAAACACGATACCTTAAATACTATGCGTAGAAATGTTTGTACACTCATTCAAAATAAATTTACCTCAGCGATTTCGCCACAATACATAGGAAGGATTGTAAACGTGATAGCTATATTCAATCCAAATATAAATCGAGCGACATAAAGCTGGGCGATGTGATGTGCAGTGGCGACGAGTGTCCACCCAATTATAAACGGCACCATAGAAGATAGCAATGTTCGTTTACGGCCCCATCTATAGAAACAGAAAAAAATCAACTTTTCATCGTCTTTAGTTCAGTCTTCGTTAAGAATTTGAATCTGATACGTGCTTTATTTCTTTATAAAGATTGGTTCCTTTCTTTAGTTTCAAACTTGTAGGCTTGGGATATAGGACGCATAGTTAAATTGCTATACCTATTTCGAAATTATTCGTGCGTGCAATTGTGAATGACTAATTTATATAACCATACTTGTCTCCGAGGTATCCCGCCACGAAGCTGCCGAAGAAAGCACCGACGGCCACCAGAGATCCTATCCAAGAACCCTGTTCGATGCTGATCGGCGACCCCAAAGGTCCGCCATCGTTTTGCAATTTAGGGAGGACTGGACTCGTCCACCCCTCAGCTGCACCGGCCGCAAGGACACATAGACTACCTGTGATTGTACAAAATTCCAGGATGTACAAAGTACCACGTTGTCAACGTTAAGTAATTGCTGGAATATTCGCAACTTCTTCTCGCGCTTAATTAACGTATTATCATTTAAACGTTTAATTATTAAACTTAGATGTTTATTTCGTCAAAAAGAAAACTCTTAAGGTAGATATCTGACTTTCTCGAATTATTGGAGGTTTTGCCGGCAGAATGAAGAGCGCACAGTTATAATAATGCGAATAAATGTTTAATATTCTAACTACTTAATAGCTACAATGTATAATTATTTAATAATGTTCGTGGCATTGATCAAGAATAATACTTACGTCTTTAATGGAATTCTAGTAAACGTATAAAGTAAACATATCTAATCCGTAATGTTTTCGATAATATCGCTTGCGCACTTGTAATTAAATCTACTTAATCGCTGAATATATATGTTTGTTTGATATGATCTTATGCACATGCACATGCCGAACGATTTGACATTTCTCTTATCGTTTAATCAGCCACGATAAGATTTATCTTACAACTTCAAATCACGTTATAAATCTATTTATTTTATAGTGGAATTTATAAGGCTAATAACTTATAAATTCCGAAATAGAAGTTTAAATATCAAATAATTAAAGTTATGCTTTTAAAACTACCAGCACAAATAACGTCTTCCAATACAGTTTTTAAGCAATTAAAAATAAATATACAATTAAAAATTCTCAATTAAAATTTAATTATTTTAAAGAAATACATGAAAAATAGACTCCAACAAGTGAAAAATAAAACAGCATTTTGACAATGGATTAATTTGATTTTTTTCCCTCGAAGATGTAACTCGCTTTATTGATAGACGCGGACTTACCCGCCGTAGCAGCCAGGAACTGAGGGAGCTTGGAACCTTTCTCTGTCATTTCTTCAAGACAGCGATGGCCGACAGTGTGAGTCCTATCCCGTATGTTTCAACTCTACGGATTCTCTAACTAGGAACTAGGATGTATAATACGCTGCCGAAGGAAAACTCAGTGGTGCAGGATTGTAGGCATAATCTTTACAAAAACGCTCTATCTGTTCATTGTCTCGAGTGAGAGTCATATTCTCTAACCGTCTCTCTTTCACTCATTTCTTTTGCCGCTTCTTGCAAAGCGCGATCTCAAATCGCCATCGCTGCAATGTGCAATGGTGAGGGATGCAACGACCGACGTCTCAAGACCTAGACCCTGAAACAAGGCACCATGGTTAAGGTCGCGCGGTGTCATTAACAGTGTCTAGAAAATTTCCTCGTCAAAAGGATGCCTTTGATAGAGACGAGGTTGTGTTACAAAAGAAAAAAGGGATACACCGGAATTTATTTCAGAATTTTACTCAGAATCTCGTTAAAATACTGAACTGGATCCTGGAGCAGCTCCAGCAAAAGTGAATACACTCAGAATTTCAGCAAAGAATATCTTCGCATCTTCCCGCTTGAACCCTCAGTACGCGCTCCTCAAACTCGAATATAAATTCCTCAAGTATTTGAGAAGTTTCGGAACGGAAGTCATCGAAGTCGTGGACGTATTAGCATCCTCAGATTGTTCAATGACATAACTTAGATAATTAATGTGAATTAACTAATAATACAATGTTTATGTATTATTTCTTAAAATTAATTTGTTCAAGTAATTATAATAATTTATATTGTATGTAAATTATGTAAAAATTATGTCTTCTCTAGATGATTAAATGTATCGATAACCGTCTTGTTGTTATCAAGATTTTACTAAAAAATGTTAGTTATAATAAAGTTACTTTATATTTCTCCTTTCCTCTTTCTTTTTTGCACGTAATTTTATCAATTTATTGGCGTTTTAAAGATATCAAATTTAAACGATACTCGACATTCTTTTAAATTTCGATATATTTGCGGTCTTTGTTAATAATTACGTTTTTTTTTTTTCTATGCAGACGTATTACAAAATGACTGGTCTCTAATCCGTGAATAAAAAATACGCCGCAAAATAAGTCTTTTTTGTTTTTTATTTTACTTTTACGCACCACATCCAACACATGCAATACTAAATCTTGATCAAATACACGCAAAAGAGTCTTATTGTTGCCCCACGCTTCCTAATCACGGATCAAATAGGAACTTGCTTGAAAACGTAGGAAAGTTTACTGGCACATCACACTTTTTTTACGCTAGAAAACGAAGCTTATATATATGTGCATACAATAATACGTAACGAAGTAACGCAAGCGTATTTATAAATATGCATGGTATAACTTGCATTATATACACTTGCATTATATAATTGCTATGAACCGTGTTAGTCATTGTGTAAAGGTTTTTGGAAAACAAGTATTTTTGGTTCAACGTAGAAAATAACAAAATTATCTCTGCGTACATATGATATATAAACAAAAATAGAATAAAATCTCCGTTTTACTCTTTCTAAATTTTCATTTACTGTTCACTTCATTTAAATCATCGAACCATTGTTCGTTAATTGATCCGTAAATAAAGAATCTGATAAAAGTTAAAATTTTTCTTAGTAATATTAAGTATGTAGTATCTGATCTAAAATTTAATAGCATTTCGTGCTTATTAATTAAACGCGATTTTAAAGATAATCGCGCAGCTTGAAATAAAATTTATCTTTATAATTTTTAATGATATTAATATAAATTCTTTAAAGTGTCTTTAAAAACCACAACGCATGTCCACTCAAACAAACTGCTCAAGTTCATCATTTTCTGTCGCAAGGCGAAATTATAACTCGTTCCGTGAAACAGCAAACAAACGCAACGAGAAACTACATTGCGTTTATCGCTTCATGAATACACTAATTTTGAACACACTTGTCATGCAAATTTCTGAATGTATCTGCTGTTTATCAAAAGAGCAGTACAAACTTTTTAAACGTTTCAATGTTCACGATATATTTATAAGTACTAGTTCATAGTAATATAATCCTAATATTTTTCTATAATAATATATACCTATATATTTCTTCTAAATTAAATACTATTAATTCTTGCACCTCTATTTAACGCAAAGTTTTAATGCTATTATTCTTGATTTCTGCTATTAATTATTTTTGTCAGTGAAGCAGTATAAATTATTAAAAACAAAAGAACACTTGACGAGATTCTCTTCAATTAAAATTCATCCCAGATTCAAATGGCAATATCTTTTTTTACTTTCATAAATGTAATTTTTTTAATTCATCGTTAATTATATATAATGTGGTTATATCTAAAAACAGAAGCAATTACTCACCGAACTGATTGTTACTCAGATTCCAGAAAAAATAAGGAGCATCTTTCTATCTGATCTGTCGACAACAAAGGGTGTCACCATTGACGCTAATACCTGTACGACTCCGATGACCATCGGCGCTATCTCCGATGAGACAAGACTTCCGGCAGCGATAAAGATATTATGCATATACAATAGCACGACACTGATGCCGATAAGCTGCTGGAAGGAAACCATGGCATGACTGGATAATATATACTAGGACATGCGCTTATATATGTATATCAATGATCGAGTACGTGCTCGTAACAGTTCAGATAGTTTTAGCAACTACCTTGTTACTCGAGAAATCAACGAACCCATAAACGGCTGTAATTAGCAATATTTATTAGAATAATTTATACTGATCGCATATTTTTCATACCGAGTTTTTCATAAAATCGAATATATCCCGACAATTTAAATTTCTCAAGGGATAATTATTAATAGGAGCTCAACAGAAAGTCAATTTGATTCTTTGCGCTTAAGAATTTTGAGATTCTCTTAGAACAGAAGATTTTATAAAAGAAAATTATGCTTTGCTGACTTATACATACCTGCATTTGGTCGGCCTCCTCCTCCGGATAGCCGCTTCGGATTTGCTTCGGAGCTTCGCTAGTGATACGATCGCCTCTTCTCTGCGGCCTTTGCTGAGAAGGAAATACTGAAACTCCGGCATCATCATGAAACAGACGAAGAAGATCACCGGCAGGATGGCACAGAGAATCCACAAGATCGCGTAGCTGACGAACGGCCCAATAGCGTAAGAATATAGGATGCCAATCGTGTTAAAGAGCTGAAGAAAAGATCCCAACGCTCCCTTGATAGAAGTCTGAAAAGATATAACAATAGTTCGTTATTATATAACAAACAATTTAATTATTTTAATATTATTTAACACAAACAAAGACTTGAAATTTTAACTGTACACATATTCCAGTTATGTTCAGAGATGCTGCGAACAGAATAAATCTTAGGAAAATCCAGCAAAAAAGATTTTATGAGCAATAAGAGAAAGAGTCTGAACAGTACAAAAATTTATACACATTATATATATGTTATACCAATTGTTGTCCCACAACAGATAATTGTTAATCATCATTTTTTACGGAAAACAGAAGAAAATACGATAGTCTTTAAACTTTAAATACTATCCGTAGAAATGTTTATACACATATTCAAAATAAATTTACCTCAGGGATTTCGCCACAATACATAGGAACGATTGTGAACGTGATAGATAAAGCCAATTCAAGTATAAATCGAGCGACATAAAGCTGTGCAACGTGGCCTGCAGTAATAACGAGTGTCCATCCAATTATAAACGGCACCAGAGAAGATAGCAATGCTCATTTACGGCCCCATCTATAGAAACAGAGAAAATCAATTTTTTATTGTCTTCAGTTCAGTTGCTTTCGTCAAATATTTGAATATGATACGTGCTTCATTTCTTTATAAAGATTGGTTCCTTTCTTTAGTTTTAAGCTTGTAGGCTTGAGAAATAGCATAGTTAAATCAATATATTGCAAAATTATTCGTGCGTGCAATTGAACGGTTTATTTATACATATATCCATACCTGTCTCCGAGGTATCCCGCCCCAAAGCTGCCAATGGTTGCACCAATGGGCATCGGAGATACTATCCAGGAACTCTGCTCGCTCCTGATAGGTGACCCCAAAGGTCCACCATCCTTTCCCAATTTAGGGATGACCGGACTAGGCCACCCCTGAGCCGCACCAGATGCGAGGAGAGATAGACTAGCTATGATTGTACAAAAATTCCAGGATATACAAATGGAAAATACCACGATAAATAATTGTTGGAGTATTCTTCTCGCGTTTAATCAACGTGCTATTATTTAAACGTTTAATTATTAAAGCTGGATTTTTGTTTCGTCAGAAAGGAAACTTTCAAGGGAGATATCTATCTGCCTCGAACTGTTGGAGATCTTACCGGCAGTGAACAGCACATAATTATGATAATGTGAATATAAATGTTTAATATTCTAATAATCTAATAAGTACTTAATAGGTAGAAAGTATAAATGCGCTTAATATGTGTTTGTAGAATAACTGGGTAATACCAATAAAAATAATTCCAATGTCTTTAAAGGAATTCTAGTAGACATATCAAATTGGTAATGTTTTCGCTTGCGCACTTATGATTAAATCAACTCAACTCTGCTTAATCATTGTATATGTTTATTTGATGTGGTACGCTCTAAAGACGAGGTATCAGTACTCGACTTTAGTTGATATTAACTCATAAAACACAAACTAAATATAACATTTTTTGTTCCTCAAACCCAATTTGGCATGGAACTTCCCAATTATAATCTAAAACAACCGAAACAACGCATGTGTACAATACAACTAAAACAATGTCCTATAAGTCAGGATGTCTTAAAAACGTTATAAAGACAATTTTATAAGATAACTTCAAGAATTATAAGCTGTCCTTTAGATGTCCTATAAGACGTAACAATGCTCTTTGAAGAGTGCGCAATCATCAATTTGCCTGCGCACTCAACGTCGACGATTCTTCTTGATACGCAAGTAAGATATGAGACAGATTAGTCCAGTAACTTTAGGCAAAAATTCGATCAATCTTCGGAAAAATTCATCAAAGTGAGTCCTCACTTGGAATTTTTCCGAAGAGAAATCCTAAAGTTACTGGACTAGATAGAAATTTCGCATTCGTGGACCGTCATCGTCATTGCGTGGAACTATCACTACAGCGGTGAGACTATTTTCTCTTGATGTCGTTGCACGCGCGATAATACGTGATTGTCGAGTTACTCTGCTTCATTCTTCTCCGCAGTAAATAATATCAAATCTCTAGATATGTTATAAAACTTTATGCCACGAATTTTTTATAAATATACAATTTCTTTTTAAGTGTTTCGCGAATTCATCAGGTATTTAGCGTACACCATTCGTCAGGATAATCGAACGCGAATGTTCCCTCTTCACGTATTCGTTCCTTTCTCGACATTTATAGTCACTCCATTGAGTTCGTCCTGGATTTGCTGAAGTGTCTTGCCTTTCGTTTCGGGCAAGAACAATACCGTGAAAAAGATACTAAGGAAGCAGAATCCTGCGAACATCCAAAAAGTCGCGTACATGCCATGGAATGCCTTATCGAGGTTGCTAGAGAACTTGGTGGTGACAAAGGCCAAGAACCAGCAGACGAAAACCGTTATACTGGAAGCATTAGCCTTTACGTTCGAGGCGAACATCTCGCCCGTCATTGCCCATGGAATTGCACCCCAGCCTACGCTGAATGTGATAATGAAGATGATGAGTGAGACCACCGGCAACCAGGATATCTGCTTTACCACGTCGTCAGCGTGCTGTACTTCCTTCAGGTAGAAATATAAGCCCAGGGCAAACTGCAAAATAAATGCCTGTTTACACGACAAGCTCGTAATAAAAGACTTTTGCACTTAAAGTCAAAATTTGCATAACAAAGAAATTCAGTGCTATTGAACATGTTCGGTGCTAGAATTATTTTGATCTATGATGACACATCGTTATGAAAATTTTCCGATGTTTCTCACAATTGTTAAAATCATTAAACTCCCAGAGTACAGAGATATCTTCCAAAGTATCTAATAACAACGAAAAAAACAACTCGAATTTCAAAAGATCCTAAACGAAAGAATTTTTTCAACTCGTTTCTGCGTGTGTTATCGTACGCGCGTCTGCCTTCTGTCGCGCACAAATTATGTAATCGTTCACAGTCCGATGTATTCCATCCCATTCCATCGGAAAACGTAATAATGACCCGTATGTATAATTATGCTCTACCTTCCTCGTCTCGCATTGCAATGTACATCCGCGTGATTCGCTGTTATTACATTTCCTACATCAGGCAGACATTATCGAAGACGAGGACTTTACCGTGTCGCGCGTTTATCTTTATCCGATTTACAGAGAGAATCGTGACTCGATCCTCTTTGTCAGGTAATTAAGTCGTTTGCGCCGAGAATGATTTCCTCGAAGGTGAGATAAGTGATAAAAGAAGGAGTCATTAAATGCCGTAATTTGCGGCATTAGTAGCAAGTGTAATTATGAATGCCGATCGTAAACGCACGACCAGAAAATGCATTTAACGATCAGCATGAAATCAGTGAATATGAGAATTAATCGGCACGCGAAAATTCAAGCTAAATATGTACAAGTTATCGTCAAAAAATATTTATAGGATATGACTATCAGTATTAGATTAATATACATTACAAAATTTAATTCTTCTCTAATTTATCTCATTAACGCCACGATTACGATGCTTACAAAATAAGCTTCTGTTTAATCAAATTTAAATAAAGAATCTAATAAAAATTACAATTTTTCTTAGTAATATTAAGTATCTGATCTAAAATTTAATAGCTTTTTGTGCTTATTAATTAAACGTGATTTTATAGATAACGCGTTTAATTAATAATCTTGCAGAAATAAAATTTATTTTAATAATTTTAATAATTTTAATATAAATTCCTTGAGGTTTTAAAAACGACAACTCATGTCCACTCTAACAAACTGCTCAGATTCATCAATCTGTTGCAAGGCGACGAAATTACAACTCGTTCCATAAAACAGGTAGGAAATCCGCGTTGTGTCTATCACACACACTTTTAATTTCTGAATCAATTTGCTGTTTCTCAAACAAAAAAATAGTACGAGAACTTTATAAAAGCTTCAATGCAAGATATATTAAACACTAAGTCATATATTAATTCTTTTTAAACTATCACTTTTAAAATTAAACGTGTGTGTGTGTGTGTGTGTGTGTGTGTGTGTGTGTGTGTGTGTACATTGTATAATTAGTATTAACTCTATCGGTTATGCAATATTCTATAAATAATTGCAACTAGTTTCTTAGAAATATAAGGCTCGATATGATGGAACAAGCGTATACTTTCTATAATAACATATTTCTGATGTTTCTTTATATAAGATATTCTCTCTTGTATATTTCTTCTAAATTGAATACTATCAGTTGTTGTGCCTATATGTAATTATTTTAATTCATTGTTGAACAATTTCAAATCTAAAAACAGAGGCAATTACTCACCAAACTGATTGTCTCTCCAATGCTCGAGAAAACGAGAAGTATCTTTCTACCTGACCTGTCGACAACCACGGGTGTCACTATTGACGCTAGCACCTGCACGACTCCAATGACAATCGGCGCTATCTCCATTGGGACGAGACCTCCGGCAGCTATAAAGATATTTTGCATGTAGTACTGCACCACGGTGATACCGGTAAATTGCTGGAAGGTAACCATGAGACATGTGTAGATCAATGCCTTGAAGTTCGCTTTCACTTTGAACAGTTCCGAGATGCTGGCTTGATTCTTGAAAGCCTCGTCAAGTATCACCTGAAAAATCGAAAGCGAGACGAATTTATTAACCAATAAATATAAAAATTGGAGCGCGTAACAATTTGCCTAAAATATTCTGAAATAAATAGAATAATAAAACGACCAAATTATTATTAAGAAATAAACTTTCAATTAACACTGAAGCAAATTTGCTGTCCATTTATAATCGGATCTTGTAATTCCTCAAAATTGTATTCAATGTTAATTTCTTTTGCAATTACATTTTATTTTGTGACTGTTCCAACGCTGAAGCAATAGCTATTTTTTCTCGTGTAATATATAGTCGCGTACAACCTGCAGTTCTGCGAGACTCTGCACGTCAATTATAACTATCCTTCATTGTTGTTTAAGATCAAGGAACGGCAATAGCCGCGACCTCGTTTGTTTAACGTGATCTGACGGACAATATGTACTCGGATGCGTTTAGCAACGATCGAGTACATGTTCGTAACAGTGCAGGTAGCATAGCAATTACCTTGTCGCTCGAGAAATCAACGACACTGTAAACGGACACGTTGCAATTAGAAATTTATTAAAATAGTTTACACCGATCACATATTTTCCGGACAGAGTTTTTCAGAAAACTACATATTCCAACAACTAAAATTTCTTAACAAAAATGACCCGAAGAGAGGGTCGAAACGTACGCGAGTCCTTATATATTTAATTGTAATGATAGAGATTGTGCAAGAACAACTGTGCTTGGCTCTTATTGCCAAACTACAAAATATATATATTCTTAACAAAGAATTTGTAGAAGTTCAACTAAGAGTTGAATTATGTTTCTTTACTACTAAGAATTTTAAGATTTTGGGATTTTTCTAGATCGGTAGGTCTTATAAGAGAAAATTATATTGATTAATTATTACTTTGCTGACTTACCTGTATTTCATCGGCCTCCTTCTCGACAGCTGCTTCGGGTTTACTTCGGAGCTTTGCTAGAGATGCGATTGCCTCATCTCTGTGGCCTTGACTGAGGAGGTAGTACGGAGATTCCGGCATCATTGTGAAGCAGACGAAAAAGATCACCGGCAGGATGGCACATAGGATCCACAAGACCACGTAGCTAACGAATGGCCCAATAGAATAGGAATATAGGATACCGATCGATTCAAAGAGCGGGAGAAAAGAGCCTAACGCTCCCCTGATAGACGTCTGAAAAGATATAACAATAATTATATATAATCTGTTAGTTCGTTATTATATAACGAGCAATATAATTATTTTAATATTTCTTAATAAACAAAGACTGGAAATAGTATCATTATTTATTCCAGTTATGTTCATGGATCCTACGAAACAAGATAAATCTTTTTTGAATCGTTTGAAAACCCAGCAAAAAAAATTTATGAACAAATTGATTAGACGATACAATTTATACACATTAAATTAAGTACCAAATAATCGTCATATTTTACACGGAAGACAAAAAACACAATACCTTAAATACTATGCGTGGAAATGTTCGCACATTCATTCAAAATAAATTTACCTCAGCGATTTCGCCACAATACATAGGAAGGATTGTAAACGTGATAGCTATATTCAATCCAAATATAAATCGAGCGACATAAAGCTGGGCGATGTGATGTGCAGTGGCGACGAGTGTCCACCCAATTATAAACGGCACCATAGAAGATAGCAATGTTCGTTTACGGCCCCATCTATAGAAACAGAAGAAAATCACAACTTTTCATCGTCTTTAGTTCAGTCTTCGTTGAGAATTTGAATCTGATACGTGCTTTATTTCTTTATAAAGATTGGTTCCTTTCTTTAGTTTCAAACTTGGCTTGGGAAATAGGACGCATAGTTAAATTGCTATACCTATTTCGAAATTATTCGTGCTTGCAATTGTGAATGACTAATTTATATAACCATACTTGTCTCCGAGGTATCCCGCCACGAAGCTGCCGAAGAAAGCACCGACGGCCACCAGAGATCCTATCCAAGAACTCTGTTCGATGCTGATCGGCGACCCCAAAGGTCCGCCATCGTTTTGCAATTTAGGGAGGACTGGACTCGTCCACCCCTCAGCTGCACCGGCCGCAAGGACACATAGACTACCTGTGATTGTACAAAATTCCAGGATGTACAAAGTACCACGTTGTCAACGTTAAGTAATTGCTGGAATATTCGCAACTTCTCCTCGCGCTTAATTAACGTATTATCATTTAAACGTTTAATTATTAAACTTAGATGTTTATTTCGTCAAAAAGAAAACTCTTAAGGGAGATATCTGACTGTCTCGAATTATTGGAGGTTTTGCCGGCAGAATGAAGAGCGCACAGTTATAATAATGCGAATAAATGTTTAATATTCTAACTACTTAATAGGTACAATGTATAATTATTTAATAATGTTCGTGACACTGATAAAGAATAATACTTATGTCTTTAATGAAATTCTAGTAAACGTGTAAAGTAAACATATCTAATCCGTAATGTTTTCGATAATATCGCTTGCGCACTTGTGATTAAATCAGCTCAATTCTACTTAATCGCTGAATATATAGTATGTATATGTTTGTTTGATATGATCTTATCCGCGCTCTGTATTGAAGATGAGATAATGCTCTTTAGCACTCGATTAAAATTGAGATTACTTCATCCAACACAAACAAAATCTGAAATTATATTTTTTATTCGTCAAATGCGCGATTTGGCATAGAACTTCCCAATTACAATCGAAAACAACCCAGACAACAATTAAAATAATGTCCTGAAGACGTCACAAATCGGAACATCTTAAAGACGTTAAAAAGAAAGACATTTTATAAGATAACTTCAAGAATTATATGATGTCCTTAATTAAATCTACACTATATGACAAAACATGTTATATAGTAAATTTATACAACTTTGTTACAAAAGTTACAAAAAGAGAAGAAAAAATGATATGTAACATTTCTTTTCGTAACAAATTGTATACATAATATGTTTTGCTACATAATATATGCTTTGTTTTACGTATAGTGTAGACGCAACTTTACAATACTCTTCGAAGAGCGCGCAATCATTATTTTTCTTGCGCACTCAACGTTAACGATTCTTACGTAAGCAAGATACAAGACAAATTTATTCGCATTCGTGGATCGTCGGCATTGCGTGGAACTATCACTACAGCGGTGAGATTATTTCCTCTTGATGTCGTTGCACGCATGATAACACGTGATTATCGAGTTACTGATTTTCGTAAATTACTTTCTCATTGATAGCGTCTGACACAAGGTGATACTGATTATTATCTATTGTTTACAGGTTTACACAATTAATCCGTGCCAAGTATTATCGCGAATATACAGATGCACATAGATTATACGCGCCCTGAATCATCGCTTCGCAATGTGAAACACGAATATGCCACGAGATAACGTGAATAAGAAAAGGGCATGTTTGACACGTGATGCCTCATTTTTGATCGTGAGAAATTTCCAAATTGATAATTATTTTGATCTGTAACTATATCATCCATCAATCATACCATGCACATGCCGAACGATTTGACTTTTCTCTTATCGTTTAATCAGCCACGATAAGATTTATCTTACAACTTCAGATCACGTTATAAATCTATATACTTTATAGTGGAATTTATAAGGCTAATAACTTATAAATTCCAAAATAGAAATTTAAATATCAAATAATTAAAGTTATGCTTTTAAAACTACCAGCACAAATAACGTCTTCCAATACAGTTTTTAAGCAATTAAAAATAAATATACAATTAAAAATTCTCAGTTAAAATTTAATTATTTTAAAGAAATACATGAAAAATAGACTCGAACAAATAAAAAAAAACAGCATTTTGACAATGGATTAATATGATTTTTTTCCCTCGAGGATGTAACTCGCTTTATTGACAGACGCGGACTTACCCGCCGTAGCAGCCAGGAACTGAGGGAGCTTGGAACCTTTCTCTGTCATTTCTTCAAGACAGCGATGACCGACAGTGCGGGTCCTATCGCGTATGTTCAACTCTACGGATTCTCTAACTAGGAACTAGGATGTATAATACGCTGCCGAAGGAAAACTCACTGGTGCAGGATTGTATAGGTATAATCTTTATAAGAACGCTCTATCTGCTCATTGTCTCGAGTGGGAGTCATATTCTCTAACCGTCTCTCTCCCACTCATTTCTTTTGCCGCTTCTTGCAAAGCGCGATCTCAATCGCCATCGCTGCAGTGTGCAGTGGTGAGGGATGCAATGACCGACGTCTCAAGACCTAGACCCTGAAACAAGGCACCATGGTTAAGGTCGCGCGGCGTCATTAACGGTGTCTAGAAAATTTCCTCATCAAAAGAATGCCTTTGATCGAGACGAGGTTGTTATAAAAGAAAAAAGGAATACACCGGAATTTATTTCCGAATTTTACTCAGAATCTCGTTAAAATGCTGGGTTAAATCTAATTCGTGATTTTGATCATCAAAATGTTTGTGAGGGAATAAGAGTTCTACCAATTTACTTTAAAATAATAGGTAAGATAGTAACTTAATCTTTCCCAATGCATTCACATAATTATTCGTAATATCTCCTATGTATCAAGAAACTAGATTCAGCTTTATAATAAATGAGGCAATAATGACGCTAAAATAGCAGTCATATAGCGATAAAATTAATTAATAGTTATATTTCTTGTTTGTAGAAAAAGAACGAGAAGTTACTTGCAGACGAGCGAGGATAAAGGGTAATTGATTCTTCTAAAGAGTCGGGGCAGGCGGTGAAGCACTTGAAAACAAGTTCCGAATTTGCAAGTTACAGTGCTACCAAAATTGCCGTCGTGTAGTCGTTAAACTTTGGATATTGCTTCGTGGCAAATTCTAATAATTGTCTTCTCTCCGTATTCTCGCTGAAGAATACGTGTAAGAATAGTTTAATAAGTAAATTAGCGATGCATAGTCTTCACACGAGTGAATACGTGGATTACGCCGCTCATTGAATAGTATAACACATTCCATTAATCATGTTTTATGAATAAAAATTACACTTGTATTGTAGACATTAAATTACAAAGCTTAAAAATATTATATTTTGTTTATAAATCAATTTGTATTTTGTGCAGGACAATTTATCTTCAAGAATGATTAGATTTACTACAGTTATTTTAAAAAGTAAGATAATTTAAGTTTGCTTTTAATTAATAGTAATATTAATAGACTTTAATTAATAAATTATCTCTCGATCTCAATACAAATATAAGGTTGAGCATTAGAAATATTTAAATTAAAATGTTATCTAAATTTTCATCACATATCGCCACGATATCATAAAGCATTTATATTTGTATTGTCACACGCGTTAGAAATATTTAAAAATAATATACTTCACCTGATCTCATGCTCCTTCTTGATCAGCATGTTCGTCCATTCGTCGACGATCTCTGCTGCACATATTCATGATCCTATGCCCTCCAGGGTTATCCACGGCCCCTTTGATGCAGAAATCCAGAGACAGTTCCTGGATCCTGGAGCAGCTCCAGCGAGAGTGAATACACTCAGAATTTCAGCAAAGAGTATCTTCGCCTCTTCCCGCTTGAACCCTCAGTACGCGCTCCTCAAACTCGAATATGAATTCCACAAGTATTTGAGAAGTTTCGGAACGGAAGTCATCGAAGTCGTTGACGTACGTTCAGCATCCTCTAATTGTTCAATGACATAACTTAGATAATTAACGTGAATTAACTAATAATACAATGTTTATGTATTATTTCTTGAAATTAATTTGTTCAAGTAATTATAATAATTTATATTGTACGTAAATTATGTAATAATTATGTCTTCTCTAGATGATTAAATATATCGATAACTGTCTTGTTGATGTCAAGATTTTATTAAAAAATATTAGTTATAATAAAGTTACTTTATATTTCTCCCTCTCTCTTTCTTTTTTTGCACGTAATTTCATCGATTTATTGGCGTTTTAAAGATATCAAATTTAAACGATACTCGACATTCTTTTAAATTTCGATATATTTGTCGTCGTTGTTAATAATTACGTTTTTTTTCTATGCAGACGTATTACAAAATAACTGGTCTCTAATACGTGAATAAAAAAAACGCCGCAAACTTAATCTTTTTTGTTTTTTATTTTACTTTTACGCGCCACGTCCAACACACGCAATACTAAATCTTGATAAAATACAAGCAAAAGAGTCTTATTGTTGCTCCACGTTTCCTAATCACGGATCAAATAGGAACTTGCTTGAAAACGTAGGAACGTTTACTGGCACATCACACTTTTTTACGCTAGAAAACGAAGTTTATATATGTGCATATAATAATACGTAACCGAAGTATCGCAACCATATTTATAAATATGCATAATATGACTTGCATTATATGGAGAGATAAAAACCAGAGTGGTGTAAGTCAAATTTTTTTAAATATTTTCTCGTGTGCATAGATGCAATTTATATATTGTACAGATTGCATCTATGCACACGAGAAAATATTTAAAAAAATTTGACTTACACCACTCTGGTTTTTACCCCTCCATATACACTTGCATTATATAATTGCTATGAACCGTGTTAGTCATTGTGTAAAGGTTTTTGGAAAACAAGTATTTTTGGTTCCACGTAGAAAATAACAAAATTATCTCTGCGTACATATGATATATAAACAAAAATAGAATAGAATCTCCGTTTTACTCTTTCTAAATTTTCATTTATCGTTCACTTCATTTAAATCATCGAACCATTGTTCGTTAATTGATCCGTTTTCCGTTTTTTTTTTTGTGATTCAAGCAATATTAGTAACAGAATACTGAACAGTATTCTGTTACTAATATTGCTATAAATTTGGCAGTGGTATAGGCACGTATGTTATCCGCATTTCTCTGGTACTCTGCTTGATTCTTCTCCACTGTATAATGATAGCAAATCCCTAGATATGTTATAAAACTTTACCCTACGTATTTTTTACAAATATCTAATCACTTCAAAGTGTCTCGCGAATTCATCAGGTATTCAACGTATAGCATTCGTCAGGATGATCGAACGCGAGCGTTCTCTCTTCACTTCTTTGTCCTATTTTCGACGTTTATAGTTGAAGTCACTCCATTGAGTTCATCTTGAATTTGCTGAAGAGTCTTGCCTTTTGTTTCGGGCAACAGCAATACCGTGAAAAAGATACTAATGATGCAGAAACCTCCGAATATCCAGAAGATCACGTATTTGCCATTGAACGCTTCTTCAAGATTGATGGAGAACTTGGCCATGATAAAGCTCAAAAGTTTGCTAAGGAAAACAGTTATAGTAGAAGCTCTAGCCTTGATGTTCGAAGCGAACATCTCACCCATCAATGCCCACGGAATCGGACCCCAGCCTACGCTGTACGTGGCAATGTAGACGATAAGTGCGACCATCGGCAACCAGGATATCTGCTCTATCACGTCATCCGCGTGCTGTACCTCCTTCAGATAGAAATACAAACCCAGAGCACACTGCAAAATAAATTACACAACGATGCTCGCATAATAAATAGCTTCTGTTTAATCAAATTCAAATAAAGAATCTGATAAAAGTTAAAATTTTTCTTAATAATATTAAGTGGTACCTGATCTTAAATTTGATAGCATTTCGTGCTTATTAATTAAATGCGATTTTAAAGATAATCGCATTGCTTGAAATAAAATTTATCTTTATAATTTTTAATGAGATTAATATAAATTCCTCAAAGTGTCTTTAAAAAGTACAACGCATGTCCACTCTAACAAACTGCTCAAGTTCATCATTTTCTGTCACAAGGCGAAATTATAACTCGTTCCGTGAAACAGCAAACAAACGCAACGAGAAACTACATTGCGTTTATGGCTTCATGAATACACTAATTTTGAATACACTTGTCATGCAAATTTCTGAATGTATCTGCTGTTTATCAAAAGAGCAGTACGAACTTTCTAAACGTTTCAATGTTCACGATATATTTATAAGTACTAGTTCATAGTAATATAATCCTAATATTTTTCTGTAATAATATATACCTATATATTTCTCCTAAATTAAATACTATTAATTCTTGCACCTCTATTTAACGCAAAGTTTTAATGCTATTATTACTGATTTTTGCTATTAATTATCTTTGTCAGTGAGGCAGCATAAATTATTAAAAACAAAAGAAGACTTGACAAGATTCTCTTCAATTAAAATTCATCCCAGATTCAAATGGCAAATCTTTTTTTACTTTCATAAATGTAATTTTTTTAATTCATCGTTAATTATATATAATGTGGTTAAATCTAAAAACAGAAGCAATTACTCACCGAACTGATTGTTACTCCGATTCCAGAAAAAATAAGGAGCATCTTTCTACCTGATCTGTCGACAACAAAGGGTGTCACCATTGACCCTAATACCTGTACGACTCCGATGACAATCGGCGCTATCTCCGATGAGACAAGACCTCCAGCGGCGATAAAGATATTATGCATATACAACAGCACGACATTGATGCCAATAAGCTGCTGGAAGGAAACCATGGCGCATGTGTAGGTCAACGCCTTTAAATTCACCTTTACTCGATACAGATCAGATATACTGGCTCGATTCTTGAAAGCCTCGTCAAGTGTAACCTGAAAAATTGAAAGCGAGACGAATTTATTAAGCAATAATGATGAAAATAGAAGCGCAATAGTTTGCCTAGAATGTTTTAAAATAAATGAAATTATATAAAGGCCAAATTATTGCTAGGAGATAAAGTATTTGTCATTTGCAATCGGAGTTTCTACTTCCTCAAAATGATTTTTAACGTTAATTATTTCTGCAATTATATTATATTTTGCGATTGCTTCAACGTTGGAGCAATAGCTACATTTTCTTGTTTATTATATAGTCGCGTACGACTGAAAAAGCACCCTGCAGTTGTGCATAGCCAGTTATAATTATCTCTAACATCTGTGTGATATTGTCGTTTAAGATCCAAGGAACGGCATAAAACCTCGTATATCTGACGCGACCTGACGGATAATATACACTCGAACAAGCGTTTAACTACGACCGAGTACATGTTCGTAACAGTGTAGGTAGCATTAGCGTGGACTAATTTGTCACTCGAGAAATCAACGAACCCATAAACGGCTGTAATTAGCAATATTTATTAGAATAATTTATACTGATCGCATATTTTTCGTACCGAGTTTTTCATAAAATCAAACATATCCCGACAATTTAAATTTCTCAAGGGAGAATTATTAATAGGAGGTCAACAGAAAGTCGATTTGACTCTTTGCGCTTAAGAATCTTGAGATTCTCTTAGAAGAGAAGATTTTATGAAAGAAAATTATGCCTTGCTGACTTATACATACCTGCATTTCGTCGACCTCCTCCTGGACAGCTGCTTCGGATTTGTTTCGGAGCTTTGCTAGTGATACGATCGCCTCTTCTCTGCGGCCTTTACTGAGAAGGAAATACGGAGACTCCGGCATCATCATAAAACAGACGAAGAAGATCACCGGCAGGATGGCACAGAGAATCCACAAGATCGTGTAGCTGACGAACGGCCCAATAGCGTAAGAATATAGGATGCCAATCGTGTTAAAGAGCTGGAGAAAAGATCCCAACGCTCCCCTGACAGAAGTCTGAAAAGATATAACAATAGTTCGTTATTATATAACAAGCAATTCAATTATTTTAATATTATTTAACAAACAAAAAAGCCAGAGAGATTGAACAGTACAAAAATTTATACACATTATATATACGTTATACTAATTTTAATCATCATTTTTTAAACGGAAAACAGAAGAAAACATGATAGTGCTTGAAAACTCTGAGTGTAAATGGTTGTATCGCTCGTACATATGCAAAATAAATTTACCTCAGCGATTTCGCCACAATACATAGGGAGGATTGTGAACGTGATAGCCATAGTCAATCCAAGTATAAATCGGGCAACATAAAGCTGCGCAATGTGTCTTGCAGTGGCGACAAGTGTCCATCCAATTATAAATGGCACCAGAGAAGATAGCAATGTTCGTTTACGGCCCCATCTGTAGAAAAAAACAACTGTTTATCATTTGCCTTCGTCAAGTGCTTGAATTCAATACGCGCTTTACTTCTTCATAAAAATTTTCTTTTTTCTTTAGTTTTAACTTATAGATAGTCCTGCAAAATAGGACGCATAGTTAAATCGCTATTTTGCGAAATTATTCATGCGTGAAATTAAATTGTTAAAATATATCATTAGACTCGTGAAAATGTCAACAAATTAATAGACGGCGATACGAGTCAAGCGCGGTACGTGATGCGCAAGTAAAGAATTAATAGTTACATCATATACATATATTCTAACTTAATAGACTGCGAGCCGATTATTTGTCGGACTTGAATTAAATTGTTAATTTACGTAAACATACCTATCTCCGAGATATCCTGCCGCGAAGGTGCCGAATATACCACCGATAGCCGCCAGAGATCCTATCCAAGAACTCTGCTCGCTGCTGATCGGTGATCCCAAAGGTCCACCATCTTTTTCTAATTTGGGTAGGACCGGACTCGACCACGCTGCAGCCGCACCAACCGCGACGACAGATAAACTAGCTGTGATTGTACAAAATTCCAGGATGTACAAATAGAAAATACCAAGATAAATAATTGCTGGAGTATTTACGTAATTTCTTCTCGCGCTTAATTAACGTATTATTATTGTTTAATTATATATTAAAGCTGGATTTTTGTTTTGTTGGAAAGGATCGAAACTCTTAAGAGAGAGAGAGAGAGAGAGAGAGAGAGAGAGAGAGAGAGAGAGAGAGAGAGAGAGAGAGAGAGAGAGAGAGAGAGAGAGAGAGAGAGAGAGAGAGAGAGAGAGATATCTGTTTCGAACTGTTGAAGAGTGCACAATCCTCAATTTTTCTGCGCACTCAACATCGACGATTTTTTTCATTCACAAGTAAGAGATAAATAGAATTTTCGCATTCGTGGATCGTCATCATTGCGTGAAACTGTCATCACTACAGCGATGAGACTACTTATTCCCTCTTGATGTCTTTGCACGCACGAAAATATGCAATCGTAGAGTTACTAATTTACGCTGAATTTCGTAAATTACTTTCTCATTGATCGTGCTTGACACGAGATAATAGTCGATATCTATCGCTTACGCGATAGTATTAATACGAATTTATATAGATTCATACAGATACGCGCCCGAAATATCATCGCTTCGCAATATGAAATACGAATGTGCCACGAGATAACGTGAATAGATAAAGAATACTTGGCACGATGCTTTATTTTCGATGAAAAATTTGATTATTATTTTTCGGTAACTATATAATCTATCGATTATACCACGCACTTACTGAATGATTTGACTTTTCTCTTATCGTTTAATCTCAGCCACGATAATATTTATCTTACAACTGCAGATCACGTTATAAATCTATATACTTCATAGTGGAATTTATAAGGCTAATAACTAATAAATTCAGAAATAGAAATTTAAATATCAAATAATTAAAGTTATGCTTTTAAAACTTCCAGCACAAATAAAGTCTTCCAAAACGGTTCTTAAGCAATTAAGAAGAATTAATAAGCAATTAATAATTCTCAGGTTGAAGTTGAAGTGTTTTTAAAAAATACATATAAAGTAGACACCAATAAATAAAAAAAAGACAGCGTTTTGACAATGGATTAATTTGATTTCTTTCCCTCGAGGATGTAGCCCTTTATTGACAGACGGGGACTTACCTGCTACAGCAGCTAGGAATTGAGGGAGCTTGGAACCTTTCTCCGTCATCTCTTCGAGATAGCGACGATGGTCCTGCCACTGGTATGTTCAACTCCACTGTTTCCCTGACTGGAGTGTACAATACACCAAAAAGGAACTCACTATAGGTACAGGCATAGTCTTTATAAGAGCGCCCTATCTGCTCATTGCCTCGAGTGGGGGTCATATTCGCAATCTCTAATCGTCTCTACGTCTCTCTCCCACTCATTTCTTTTGCCGCTCCTCGCAAAGCGTGATCTCGATCACGGGTCGATCGCTGTCGCTGCGGCGATACAACGACCGATGTCTCAAAACCTAGATCCTGAAACGAGACCATGGTCATTGAAGTGCTAGATTGAATGTTTGTGAAG
Organism: Temnothorax nylanderi; assembly: GCF_030848795.1. NCBI lineage: Eukaryota > Metazoa > Arthropoda > Insecta > Hymenoptera > Formicidae > Temnothorax > Temnothorax nylanderi. The sequence continues at coordinate 1,235,550 of NW_027249068.1, read as the reverse complement.
AAAGAGAAATTCTACCTATTTAAAATAATATGTAATATAATAACTTATAATCTTTCCCAATGCATTCACATATTTATTTGTAATATCTTCTTTTTACCAAGAAATGAGATTCAACTTTATAATAAGTGAGGCAACAATAATGCTAAAATAGCAGCCACATTAAAATAAGGAAAGCAATGCATGGTAAGCAACAAGTATACGCATTATTTCGAAATATGTATTTTATTTAGTTATGACTCTAATAATTATATACAAAAATATACCATTATGTATTAAAATATATGCAATATGGCCATAGACAGTTGATATGTAGCAGATAAAGAGTAGAGCACTGTCTTGAATAAAGTCTGTCATTTTTTTAAAATTAATTTGCCATTCGTACAAATCCGAACGTTTTGCGAAAGGCAAAAGGAACCTTATAGACATTCATCATTTATTAATATAGTAGAGTGTTTTTTTATATATATATTTTATAAGAGATTATTTCAAAACGTCAATATAATTATGTACATTAAAAATTGTTCATAAAAATCCCTAGATATGTTATAACTTTACCCTACGTATTTTTTACAAATATCTAATCTCTTCAAAGTGTCTCGAAAATTCATCAGGTGTTCAACATACACCATTCGTCAGGATTATCGAAAGCGAGCGTTTCCACTTCACTTCTTCGTCCTCTTTTCGACGTTCATAGTCGAAGTCACTCCATTGAGTTCATCTTGGATTTGCTTAAGAGTCTTGCCTTTTGTTTCGGGCAACAGCATTACCGTGAAAAAGATACCAATGATGCAGAAACCTCCGAATATCCAGAAGATCACGTACTTGCCATTGAAAGCTTCTTCAAGATTGACGGAGAACTTGATCATGACGAAGCTCAAGCCTTCGCTAAAGAAAACAGTTATACTAGAACCTTTAGCCTTGATGTTCGAAGCGAACATCTCACCCATCAATGCCCACGGAATCGGACCCCAGCCTACGCTGTACGTGGCAATGTAGACGATAAGCGCGACCATCGGCAACCAGGATATCTGCTCTATCACGTCATCCGCGTGCTGTACCTCCTTCAGATAGAAATACAAACCCAGAGCACACTACAAAAAGAATTACACGACGATACTCGCAAAAAGTAAACAGCTTCTGTTTAATCAAATTCAAATAAAGAATCTGATAAAAGTTAAAATTTTTCTTAATAATATTAAGTGATATCTGATCTTAAATTCAATAGCATTTCGTGCTTATTAATTAAACGCGATTTTAAAGATAATCGGTTATCTTGAAATAAAATTTATCTTTATAATTTTTAATGATATTAATATAAATTTTTCAAAGTTTCTTTAAAAACTACAACGCATGTCCACTCTAACAAACTGCTCAAGTTCATCATTCTCTCGCAAGGCGAAATTACAACTCGTTTCATAAAATAGGGAGTAAACTTTACGAGAAACCGCATTACGTTAATCGCTTCATGAATATACTAATTTTGAACACACTTTTCATGCAAATTTCAGAATTTTCAGAATTATCTGCTGTTTATCAAGAGAGTAGTATACGAGAACTTTCTAAACGTTTTAATGCACGATATATTAAGTACTAGTTCATATATTCCTGATGTTCTTCTTCATATATTCAACGCAAAGGTTTAATGTTATTATAATTGATTTCTGCTACTAATTATCTTTGTCAGTGAGGCAGTATGTACTCAGTATCAATAACAAAATAAGATATGACGAGCTTCTCATAATTAAGTTAAATTACATCCCACATTAAAATCGAATTAATTTTTTCTTATTTTCATGAGTGTAATTATTCTAATTCATCGCTAATTATATAATTTAAAGTTAAATCCAAAAATAGGGACAATTACTCACCGAACTGATTATCACTCCAATTCCAGAAAAAATAAGAAGACTCTTTCTACCTGATCTGTCGACAACAAAGGGTGTCACCATTGTCCCTAATAGATGCACGACTCCGATGACAATCGGCGCTATCTCCGATGAGACAAGACCTCCGGCAGCGATAAAGATATTATGTATATACACCAGCACAACACTGATGCCGATAAGCTGCTGCAAGGAAATCATAGCGCATGTGTAGATCAGCGCCTTTAAGTTCACCTTTACGCGAAACAGATCCGAGATCCTGGCTTGATTTTTGAAAGCCTCGTCAAGTGTAACCTGAAAAATCGGAAGCGAGACAAATTTATTAAGTAATAAATATGAAAATGGGAAGCGTAATAGTTTACCTAGAATATTCTAAAATAAATGGAATAATATAAAGCTCAAATTATCGCTAGGAGATAAAGTTTAAATTAACTAAAATTTGTCAATCGTAGCTTTTAATTCCTCAAAATGGTTTTCAATGTTAATTATTTCTGCAATTATATTATATCTTGCGATTGTTTCAACGCTGCAACAATAGCTACATTTCCTCGTTTATTATATAATCGCGTACGACTGAAAGAGCACTCTGCAGTTCTGCAACACGCTGTTGACGGACAATATACACTCGAACATGCGTTTAGCTACGATCGAGTACATGTTCGTAACAGTGTATGTGGATAGCATTAGCGTAGATTACTTTGTCACTCGAGAAATCAACGAATCCATAAACGGCCGCAATTAGCAATTTTTATTACAATAACTTATACCGATCGCATATTTTTCATACCGAGTTTTTCATAAAATCGAATATATCCCGAAAATTTGAATTTCTCAAGGGAAAATTAATACAGGAGATCAACAGAAAATCGATTTGATTCTTTACACTTAAGAATCTTGAGATTCTTTTAGAACAGAGGATTCTATAAGACATTACCAGCTTTACTGACTTACCTGTATTTCGTCGGCCTCCTTCTGGACAGCCGCTTCGGATTTGCTTCGAAGTCTCGCTAGTGATGCGATTGCCTCTTCTCTGCGGCCCTGGCTGAGAAGGAAATACGGAGACTCCGGCATCATCATGAAGCAGACGAAAAAGATCACCGGCAGGATGGCACAGAGAATCCACAAGACCACGTAACTGACGAACGGTCCTATAGTATAAGAGTATAGGATGCCGGTCGCGTTAAAAAGTGCAAGAAAAGAACCCAACGCTCCCCTGATAGAAGTCTGAAAAGATATAACAATAGTTCGTTATTATATAACAAGCAATTTAATTATTTTAATATTATTTAACAAACAAAAGAGCCAGAGGGATTGAACAGTACAAAAATTTATACACATTATATATACGTTATACCAATTTTAATCATCATAACGATGAGATTTCGCTCGATAAAACAACAGCAATATAAATACAAAAAACGGCCAATTTCGAGCACTTCAAGATGTTAAAAATGTATTAAATAATTTCGAAGTGCTCGAAATTGGCCGTTTTTTGTATTTATATTTAATCATCATTTTTTAAACGGAAAACAGAAGAAAACATGACAGTGCTTGAAAATTCTGAGTGTAAATGGTTGTATCGCTTGTACATATGCAAAATAAATTTACCTCAGCAATTTCGCAACAATACATAGGAAGAATTGTAAACGTGATAGCTATAGTCAATCCAAATATAAATCGAGCGACATAAAGCTGTACGACGTGATGTGCAGTGGCGACAAGTGTCCATCCAATTATAAATGGCACCAGAGAAGATAGCAATGTTCGTTTACGGCCCCATCTGTAGAAAAAGTCAACTTTTTATCGCCTGCAAAATAGGACGCATAGTTAAATCGCTATTTTGCGAAATTATTCATGCGTGTAATTAAATTGTTAATTTATATAAACATACCTGTCTGCGAGATATCCTGCCACGCAGGTGCCAAAGATAGCACCGATGGACGCCATAGATCCTATCCAAGAACTCTGGTCGCTGCTGATCGGTGACCCCAAAGGTCCACCATCCTTTAATAATTTGGGTAGGACCGGACTCGTCCACGCTCCAGCCGCACCAGCCGCGACGACAGATAAACTAGCTGTGATTGTACAAAATTCTAGGATGTACAAATAGAAAATACCAACATAAATAATTGCTGGAGTATTTACATAATTTCTTCTCGCGCTTAATTAACGTACTATTATTGTTTAATTATATATTAAAGCTGGATTTTTGTTTTGTCAAAAAGGAAACTCTTAAGAGAGATATGTCTCAAAAAAGAAAGATAGAACGATGTTTGTGTCAACTTGTGTCGCTTGCTGGAAAGCTCCCAATCGCTTACGCGATAAATCCGTGCCAAGTATTATTACGAATTTATATAGATTCATACAGATACGCGCCCGAAATCATCGCTTCGCAATATGAAATACGAATGTGCCACGAGATAACGTGAATAGAGAAAGAATATTTGGCACGATGCTTTATTTTCGATGAAAAATTTTGATGATTATTTTTCGGTAACTAACGTAACTGTATCATCTATCGATTATACCACGCACTGAATGATTTAACATTTCTCTTATCGTTTAACCAATCAGGATAAGATTTACATATCTTATAATTTTTTATCACGTCAATATGATTATATTGGAATTTAAAAGTCTAATAACCTATTTTTTTAGAAATAGAAATTTAAATATCAGATAATTAAAGTTGCGCTTTCAAAACTTCCAGCACAAATAAAGACTTCCAATATGGTTCTTAAGCAAGTAAGAATTAATAAAACAATTAATAATTCTCGGGTTGAAGTTGAATTATTTTCAAAAAATACATATAATTAAAAACAGCGTTTTGACAATGAATTAATTTGATTTCTTTTCCTCAAGGATGCTGCCCTTTACGGACATACGCGGACTTACCCGCTACACCAGCCAGGAATTGAGGGAGCTTGGAACCTTTCTCCGTCATCTCTTCGAGATAGTGATGAACTGACGATGGTCCTGCCACATATGTTAAACTTCCCGACTGGAGTGTATAATGCACCGAAGAGGAACTCAACTATAGGTACAGGGTTGTAGGCATAGTATTTATAAGAGTGCCCTATCTGCTCATTGCCTCGAGTGGGGGAGGTCATATTCTCGATCTCCACGTCTCTCTCCCACTCATTTCTTTTGCCGCTCCTCGCAAAACGCGATCTCGATCGCCGTCGCTGCGGCGCGGGCGATGCGGGATGCAACGACCGACGTCTCGCGACCTAGACCCTGAAATGAGGCGCCATGGTCAAGGTCGTGCGGTGTCGCCGCATAACGGTTAACGGTGTCTAGGGCTTAGGAAACTCCCCGAGACCGAGAGGAACAGATCGAGTTATAGAAAAACAAAGGGATAGACGGGAATTTATTTGCGAATTTTACTTTTAGGATCTCATTAAAGTGCTAGATTGAATGTTTGTGAAGAAAGAGAAATTCTATCTATTTAAAATAATATGTAATATAGTAACTTAACCATTCCCGATGTATTCACATATTTATTCGTAATATCTTCTTTTTATCAGGAAACGAGATTCAGCTTTATAATGTAAGATACGCAGCAGTCAACGTTTTCGCCATTTTGTTTTTCTACCTAAGGTTTCAACCTGATTGGTTGAGAGCGGCGCGAGGGTCGGCAAGAAGCGCAGAGCGCTGTCGTCGGCCGGCGGTCATTGTTCGTCAGATTCGTCAGATTTGGTCCAGATTCCCTTCTTTGAGAGAAGTCTCAAAGACCGGACGTACTAATCGATCGTCCGAGTTCCCGCGTTTTTCACGCGTTACCCGTGGTTGTTGCGTTCCGCGTACGCGTTACCGGTTTCCTACGCTTTGTACACCACGTTGACAAATGCACTGTGAGATTAATAATACTTTGTCGTTGGCGGTCATTGCACCCGTTCCATCTCTTCTTTTCCCGTCCTTTTGTCTCTGACTCATACGAGAGGTCTGCTCGACAATACTCTCGTCCTCGCCGTTTCCGTTACCGTGGCTACGACCTTTTCCGGTGCGATTCGCGGCTCATGAGCTGTCTCGCAAATAGCTTACAATAATACGTGAGGCAACAATAATGCTAAAATAGCAGCCACATAAAAATAAGGAAAGCAATGGTAAGCAACAAGTATACGCATTATTTCGAAATGTATATTTTATTTATTTATTACTCTAGTAATTTATATACAAAAATATATCATTGTGTATTAAAATATATACGATATGGCCATAAACAGTTGATATGTAGCAGATAAAGAGTAGAGCACTGTCTTGAATAAGGTCTGTCATTTTTTTAAATTAATTTGCCATTCGTGCAAATCCGAACGTCTTGCGAAAGGCAAAAGGAACCTTATAGACATTGTCATTCATTATTTATTAATATGGTAGTGTTTTCTTTATATATACTTTATAAAAGTTATTTCAAAACGTCAATATTATATACATTAAAAATTGTTTATAAAAATCTTATTCGTTGATTAATATGTGCAGCCAGCGCTTATTTGTCAATAGAATTTATCAATCTTTTTAATATAATTATAATTTCCATTATTATAATTTTATCTGGCAAATTAGATTTTGAAAGCAATATATCAGAATAAATAGAATAATTTTTTTTTAATATTAAAATGCTTCAGTATACTGAGACAATATTAAATTAAAAATTTGTCATATCTCTTCTTAAGTTGTTAGGACGAAAAAATGCATCGCGCGCTTATAAATAATACCACTTATTAAAATAATATTACAATATTACTCATAATAACTTAGATAATTATTGTGAATCAACTAATAATACAATGTTTGGGTATTATGTCTTAAATTATTTTGTTCGCGTAATTATAATAATTTATGTTGTATGTAAATTTATGTAAAAATTGTGTTTTCTAGATGATTAGACATAACGATAACCGCCTTGTTGTTGTCAATATTTCATAAAAAAAAGTTATTTCATGTTTCTATCTTTTTGCGCCGTATATATTTATTGGCAGTTTTAACGATATCAAATTTCTACGCTACTCGACATGAAATTTTCTTTTAGATTTCGATATCTTCGGCGTCGTTAATAATTACGTTTTCTTTCTATCCAGACGTATTATAAAATGACTAGTCTCTCATCCGTGAACGAGAAATACGCCGCGTAATTAATCTTTTTCGTTTTTCATGTTTTACGCCACGTCCAGCATGCGAAATACTAGAAAAATCTCGATAAAATACGCGTAGAAGAGTCGTATTGTTGGCTCCACCGCGTTTTCCTAATCACGGACCAGAATCAGGAACTTGCATGAAAACGTAGGAACGTTTACTAGCACATCGCAAATTCCTTTACGCTCGGAAGACAAAGCTTATGGACAACGATACGTGACAATTGGTATCATTAACGCGAGCGTATTTGTTTACAAATATGTATGATATGACCTGCATTATATACACATACAATTGCTGTGTGCCATGTTATGCAAAGGTGTTTGGAAGACGATGAAGTATTTTTGGTTCCATGTAGAATACAATAAAACTGTCTCTGCGTAAACATAATGTATGAGCAAAAATAGAATCTATCCCCGTTTTACTCTTTCTAAATTTCCACTTATTATTCACTTCATTTAAATCATCGAACCATCGTTCGTTCATTGATCCGTTTTCCATTCTTCTTTGTAATTTAAGCAATATTAATAACAGGAGACTGAATGGTAGTCCAAACTCAAAGATATACCTTTTTTGCCCATATTGTATCAACAATATCTATAAATTTGGCAGTGGAATATAGGCACATATATTATTCGCATTCTGATATTCTGCTTGATTCTTCTCCGCTGTAAATGATGTCAAATCTCTAGATATGTCATAAAAATATAAAACTGTACTCCACGTATCTTTTATAAATATCAAATCTCTTTAAAGTGTCTCGCGAATTCGTCAGGTGTTCCGCGTACACCATGCATCAGGATAATCGAAGGCGAATGTTCCCTCCTCACTTTTTCGTCCCATTCTCGACGGTTATAGTCGAAGTCACTCCATTGAGTTCGTCCTGGATTTGCTGAAGAGTCTTGCCTTTCGTTTCAGGCAACAGCAGTACCGTGAAAAGTATACTAAGAATGCAGAATCCTCCGAAGATCCAGAAGCCCGCGTACTTGCCATGGAATGCATCCTCGAGGTTGCTGGAGAACTTGGTGATGATGAAAGCCAAGAACCAGCAGACGAAAACCGTTATACTGGAAGCTTTAGCCTTGACATTCGAGGCAAACATTTCACCCATCACTGCCCACGGAAGCGGACCCCAGCCTACGCAGTACGTCATAATGAAGATGATGAGCGCGACTATCGGCAACCAGGATATCTGCTCAACCACGTCGTCCGCGTGCTGTACTTCCTTCAGGTAAAAATACAAGCCCAGGGCAAACTGCAAAATAAATGTCCAGTCACACGACAAGCTCGCAATAAAAGTCTAACAGCAAAATTTAACAAAAAAATTCAGTGCTATTGAACATGTTCGATGCTAGAAGAATTCTAATCTATGATGACGCATTGTTATAAAAAATTTCTGAAGTTTCTCACAATTTTTAATATCATTAAATTCCTAAAAAGTACCGAAATATGTTCCAAAATACCTAATGGAAAAAAGCAACTCAGGTTTCAAAAGATCCTAAAAGGAAGAATTATAATTTTCTCAACTCTTTCTGCCGTATGTTATCGTACGCGCGTCTGCCTTCTGTCTGTAAATTATGTAATCGTGCACACACGGTCACGTGGAAGTTCTCGAGCTTCGTACACTGAATTACATCCGATACATCGCATTCCATTTGAATGCGTAATGATAATTCGTATGTATAATGCTCGACCTTCCTCGTCTCGCATTGTACATTTGCGTGATTCGCTGTTATATTTCCCGCACCGATTTCACCGAGCACAGGGACTTTACCGTATCGCGCATCTATATTTATCTGATCCACAGAAAAGATCGTGCGAGTGGCGATCTCAAGTCGCGACTCAATCCTCTTTGTCAGGTAATTAAGTCATTTTCCCCGAGAATGATTTCCTCGAAGGTGAGATGAGTGATAAAAGAAAGAGTCATTAAATGCAGCAAATGTAATTATGCATGGCGATCGTAAACGCGCGACTGAGGAATGCGTTTAATGATCTGCATATAATCCACGAGTATGAAAATTAATCGGCACGCGATAAATCGCGCCAGTCATCTACAAATTATCGTCAACAAAAAATATTTATAGGATATCAGTACCAGATTAATACATTACAAAATTTTATTTTTCTCTAATTTATCTCATTGAACGACACGATTACGATGCTTACAAAAAACAAACGTCTATTTAATGCAATTTAATTGAGGAAGCTGATAAAAATGACAAGTTGACTAACTTGGGTTTGAATCTAAAAATAGAGGCAATTACTCACCAAACTGACTGTCTCTCCTATGCCGGAGAAAACGAGGAGCATCCTTCTACCTAATTTGTCGACAACCACGGGGGTGACCATTGACGCAAACACCTGTACGACTCCGATGATAATTGCCGCTATCTCCGATGGGACAAGACCTCCGGCAGCGATAAAGATGTCTTGCATATAGAACAGTACGACGTTGATACCGGTAAATTGCTGGAAGGAAACCATGAGACATGTGTAGATCAGCGCCTTGAAGTTCACCTTCACTTTGAATAGATCCGAGATGCTGGCTTGATTTTTGAAAGCCTCGTCAAGTATCACCTGGAAAATCGAAAGCGAGACGAATTTATTAAGCAATAAATATGAAAATTGGAGCGTAACAGTTGGCTAGAATATTCTGAAATAAATAGAATAATATAACGACCAAATTGTTATTAAGAAATAAAGTTACAGTTAACACTGAAGCAAATTTGCTGTCCACTTACAATTTCTCAACATTGTTTTCAATGTTAATTACTTCTGCAATTATATTATATTTTGCGACTGTTTCAACGCTGAAGTAATAGCTAGTTTTCTTCGTTTAACACATGGCCACGTACGACTGAAAGATCACCCGGCAGTTCTGCAAGACTCTGCATTGTAGATGTTGTCTGCAAGTCAGTCATAACTGTCCCTCACGACTGTGCGAGATTGTCATTTAGGATCAAGGAACGGCCTTAGCCGCGACCTCGTTTGTCTAACGTGATCTGACAGACAATATATACTCGGACATGCGCTTAGCAATGAGATCGAGTACGTGCTCGTGACAGTTCAGATAACATTAGCGACTATATCTTGTTACTCGAGAAATCGACGAAGCCTTAAAGGACTCCGAATGGAATTAGCAATTTTTATTCGAATAAATTATACAAACTGCATATTTTTCGCGCGCGCGTACAGATTTTTTCATAAAATTGAATATCCCTACAATTTGAATTTTCGTACGAAGTGTTGATAAAAAGTCAACTAAGAATCGAATTGATACTTAACTCTTAAGAATCTTGAGATTATTTTAGAGCAGAGGATTTTATAAGAGAAAATTATGCTTTGCTGACTTACCTGTATCTCGTCGGCCTCCTTCTGGACAGCCGCTTCGGATTTGCTGCGGAGCTTCGCTAGTGATGCGATCGCCTCATCTCTGCGGCCCTGGTTGAGAAGGAAATACGGAGACTCTGGCATTATCATGAAACAGACGAAGAAGATCACCGGCAGGAGGGCACAGAGAATCCAGAAGACCACGTAGCTCACGAACGGTCCAATAGCGTAGGCATATAGGAAACCGATCGTGATAAAGAGCTGAAGAAAAGAGCCCAACGATCCCCTGATAGAAGTCTGAAAAGATATAACAATATATAACTTCTTAGTACCAAATTTATCGTCATATTTTAAACGAGAAACAGTAGAAAGCACGATAGTCCTTGAAAACTCTGCGTATAAATGGTTTGCGTATAAATGCTTGTACATGTAAAACTTGTATGCAAAATAAGTTTACCTCAGCGATTTCACCACAATACATAGGAAGGTTTGTGAACGTGATAGACACAGCCAGTCCAAATATAAATCGAGCAATATAAAGCATGGCGACGTGGACTGCACTGGCGATAAGTATCCACCCAATTATAAACGGTACCAGAGAAGATAGCAATGCTCGTTTACGGCCCCATCTATAAAAACAGAGAAAATCAGTTTTTTGTCGTCTTCAGTTCAGTTGCCTTCGTCAAGTATTTGAATCTGATGTGCTTTATAAAGATTGGTTCCTTTCTTTAGTTTCAAACTTGTAGGCTCAGGAAATAGGATGCATAGTTAAATCGCTATATTGCAAATTATTCATGCGTTCAATCGGACGACTAATTTATACAAGCACACCTTTCTCCAATGGATCCAGCCACGAAGCTGCCGAAGATAGCACCGAGGGCCACCAGAGATCCTATCCAGGAACTCTGCTCTTTGCTGATCAACGACCCCAAAGGTCCGCCATCCTCTTCCAATTTAGGGAGTATTGGACTCGTCCACCCTATAGCGGCACCAGTCGCGAGGACAGACAGACTACCTGTGATTGTACAAAATTCCAGGATGTATAAATGAAAAATATTACGATAAATAATTGCAGGAATATTCGCATAACTTCTTCGCGCGCTTAATCAACATACTGTTAATCTCTTGTTAATCCCTCTGAATTGAATGACGTATAATTGAACGCGTTGTTAATCTACAACTTTCATATCAAAAGGCAACATCTCTTGATCGCTATTTTATCGCTTTACTGGGGCTTGATAATATGTCCATCAGTCTACAAATGCGAATTTATATTAAGCCGTAGATAAACACGGGAAGATAAATCATAGTTATACGCGTTCATTCGCGTCTGTCTCGCCTGTCGCGCCTGTCAATCATTGTCACGTTTGTTATATTTTTAATATGTTTGCACTGTTAATACTTTCTAAGACACTGTTAATTTAACATTTTTTTCTATCTTTTTGTTTCTATCATTTATGTGAATGTCAAACTATCAAATCAGATTCTATAATAAAGGAAATAAATTATTTCTCTTATTATATAATTATATATATAAGAATAAAGTTGTAACATGCTGCTAAAAGTATCGAAATTTTATGTTTTTTTATTTAGACAGTCGTTTGCAAAAATTTGCTCTTGTGATACATTATTCTGTTGCGCGCGACACAAGATCTGTATATTTTTTACGAATTCTAAATTCACAGTAATTTAAACATTTAATTATAAAAGCTGGAATTTTATTTCGTCAGAAAGGAAACCCTTAAGAAAGATATCTATCTGTCTCTAAACAAAATCTCAAATTGAATTTTTTATCACTCCTTTCCCCGAAAGAAATTGATTTTCCGTCTCGAGATTAGCAATTCAATCATGCTAGTGATCGAGATAATTTACCGCGGCAATGCTCCGCCGACGAAATGCGAGTCAAAGCGCGCTTTGAAGGTTTTTCCGGCGATAAAGTGGTTTTACATAATCGTGTATTTCAGGTAATGCGGTGAGATTCAAGGCCCGCGGTGCTTCCGGTTTTACCGAACAGCGAACGGTGCGCGTTCGAAGCTTACGAAGCAGAGGTTTAAACTGCAATGCAGCAGAGGATATCCAGCAGCAGACTGTCGCAGGTAAATTTGATGTACTTTGAGATTTAAGTAACTCACAAGACTTAAGTAAAAGAATTTTTATTAATCCATCGCACGTCCATAAATTTGAATATTAAATTTTTTTTTATTATAAATTGGATGAGATAAGGAACATTCATATTGCAAGAATATTTCGTACTTACAATTAGAACACTGCTACCTAATAATATCCTACATTTTTTAAATCAAGCAGAGCATTTCATTTGCGTTTTGTATCATAAATGAGGGACAGTGCATATTTATATTTTCAGTGTATTTATATATTCTGAAGAAAACTTTGTGTTTATAATTAGTGCGTTATTATCCGACGATATTCTTATGTTAATGAATACTTAATTTATGTTCTGTATCACGAATGCGGGGAGAGATGACGCGGTGTCTCGGTGCACAAACATAGATTGAATTATGCGCTGATTTGTCACTTCGTTACAAATAGCCTACGCGCGATCAATAGAAAAATCGACAAAGCGATTATTATAATGATGTTCCGCGTCGCGGAGTTATCGCATTTACGTAATTCCTCGATGCGCCATGCAATTGCATCGTCGATCGCGCGCGCGTCGCGATATCGAACTGGGCGGTAATGTGTCGTAAGAGCCCCGCACGCGCACGTGACATCCAAAAGATACAATTTCGCTAGTATTGTCATGACGTAATATTAAAGGAAAAAGATATCCTGGGTAGCTTTAACAAATATCAATGAATCAGTCACGCGGAAAACAGCAAGCTATATTTCGTCGAATTTCACTAGCGTTGCTTTTGCCCACCATTGGAAATTGTTCTGAAATATTACAATTACAAACGCAATATTTAAATATTTGTGAACACGATTGGTCAAGCGTTTAAATTTCTTGTGGTATATCCAGACGATCGCTAACAATATACGAAATTACAGAAAAAGAATTGCAGAAAGAGAAACAAGTATCGTATTTCCGCAAGATTTGTGTTTGTAATAATAAATTAATCAAGCTACGGTCTTACCAATGCCAAATTGTTAATTCGCAAGCAAAAATATGATCTGACGTAAATTGTCAAGCTACAGCTATATCAATGTCAAATTCGCTCGCAAACAAAAATATGATCTGACGTAAATCATCTTCAACGAGAATTAAAATTGTGACTTTCCTCAAACGATGTAACATAGAACTTCCTAATATAATCTAAAACAATCTAGACAGCACCGCATATCTAGAAGACGTCTTAAAACAGTAACAAAGATGTCATAAATCAGGACATCTTAGAGAAGTTATCTTATGAAGTTGTCTTTCTGAATTTGTCCTTAAGATTAAGATGTCTCTTAGATGTTCTATAAGACGCAATAATGCTGTCCCAAAAGTGTACAATCAATTTGTCTGCGCACTCAAGGTTGATGACCCTTTTTGATACGCAAGTTTAATACGAGGCAAATGGAACGTTCGCATTCGTGGATCGTCGTCTTTGCGTGGGACTATCATCTCCGCGGTGGGGCCATTTCCTCTTAATCTCTTTGCGCGCGCGATAACACACGATTGCCGAGTTACTAGTTTGCGCTGAATTTAGTAAATTATTTTTTCATTAATCGCGCCTGACACGAGATGATAATAATTATCTATCGCCACGCAATAAATTCATGTTAAATATTATCGCGAATATATAGATTCAGATAGATACGCGCCCGGAATCATCGCTTCGCGATGTAAAACACGAATGCGCCACGAGATAACGTGAAGAAAGAAATAGTTGTTTGACACTTGATGCCTCATTTTTGATCGTGAAAAATTTCCGCGTTGATAATCACTTTTTTGTAACTGTATATCATTCATCGATCATACCATGTACTTGCCGAACGATTTGACATTTCTCTTATCGTTTAACCGACCGATATAATTTATTTTATAACTTTAGATCACGTTACAAGTCTATATATAATTATAGTGAAGTTTATAAGTCTATTAACCTTATCCTTTCAGAAATAGAAATTTAAATATCAGATAATTAAAGTTGCACTTTCAAAACTTGTTAAAAGTAACGGTTTCCAATACAGTTCTTTAAGCAATTAAAAATTCTGTGGAATTAATACACTCGTACTATTACATATTCGCACATTTTAAATATTATCAATATTAAATAATATTCTATACTGACATATTTTTTTGTTGAAACAGTAAGCAATTCTGTTATGAGATAATTTCACGCTTCAAGAGATTTCACCTTCAAATGCGCAATTTTTCGTGTATAGCATTCCGAATATTTTTCTGAGTATTTTTCCCCACCTGGGCCTTTCCATCCAGAAGGGAAAGAAGGGCCAGAGAAGGCCCTTTACAGATATGCAAAGCCGCGTGTTTTTATTTCGAACTTCATGAAGGAGAGTATTTACGGATCATCAAAAGGTGTCGTTTTGCAAAATTATGTACTTAAGGGGTTAAAATCTTTTCATGACTGAATAAAAGTGGAATATTTTGAGACGAGATGGGGCGTTATCTGGCGAGACTTCCAAAATAAAAATGCCAATATCGAAGGCGTGCCGCTGAAAATGCAAGGTCGATGCTCTTTTGCCCCCGAACGAGATATCAAAGTTGATGCCGATGCTGCATTAAATAGTCGAAGTTAGAAAAGCACGACGATGACCCGTCGTTGGACGGGTAATCCTTCTTAATCTTCTTAATTTTATTTGTCGGCTCGTTGAAGCTGCATTCACAGCGCGCTCTTTTGTTGCGAATTATACATGACAATATCTGCCTCTTTATTTACGCCGCGTTCACGCGCACAGCGCGGCGCGTACTGGATTATCGCGGGACAGAAATACGCGAAATGGACGACAAAATGGCCTGGGCGTGCGATAAAAATCGATAAGCAACGAAACGTATGCGAAACGCTACACCGCGCGAATCGCGAATTGTAAAGTGGAAGTGTAAAAAAATAACACCTCGAAATATGAAGGAAATATGAAGAAATGTCGTGTTGCAAAAGTATTTGTTTATTAATTTATTAGCCTTAAACAACTTAAGACATTCAATTTGCACCGTCAGAATTTAATTTATTGACACTTTTAAAAATGTATAACGTAAAGCTCAACTTGAAAGATTCTTATAATGTATGGTATGTATTCTTTTGTGTGTGTATTATGTATTGTATACAAGACATTATATGATCTTAAAAGACCGTCGTGGAATAACATTAGAAAATTATCAATCACGCCAGCAATCAAGAAAAGTGCGATCATAAGAATCGCTTTTATCGTCGCGATAAGGCAATCCAGATTACAGTTAACAGGAAATACAATCTTCTGATGCAAAGAGAACTGGCCTTCTCTTCCGATCGTCGAACAATAATGTCGCGCCGAACGAATCGCCTAATGAATTACGATAATGGGGCACGTGACGAAACACGATTACGTTTCGGAAGATCAGTGCGTGATTTACGCTTGACAGCCAGAAAAGTCTGCGCATCGTCGTATATATTTTCACGCGCGATTGTAAATATTGTCATCGTCATTTACGTTGCAAAATCGTTCGCATTGACGTTGCGCCACGGTCAGCCGACAAACATTGACGTCCGCTCGACGAAACGTCGAACTGTATCCCACACGTGCGCAAAATTGCATCGAATTAAAAATGGGAGCAACGAGATAGGATAACGTAATCGATAGTTAACGACGGGCGCGCGCGAGAGAGAGAGAGAGAGAGAGAGAGAGAGAGAGAGAGAGAGGGGCGTTACCACGGATAACGCGATATATTCGGAAAAATCCCGATTGAGAGTATAAAAATATCACGACAATGATATATCCATTGCGTAGCTGTCGATACCGTGAAACAGTAAAACTGGATTTTTACGCGAGATCTCATCATCGAGGAGACCGATAAAGATAAATAATCAGGTAAACAACTCGTCGCAAAAGGCTCACAATAAACTCAACGAATTTTATTCCGGATATATGGAAAAATACGAATCACTTCCAACAACGTTTCCGAAAGGGTAAATTCTCTTCTCTAAACATCTAGGTAGAGAAAACAAACAAAAATCCAGAGATTCTTCTTTTATGAATGTCAAGCGCATTTTTCGCCTTAATCGACATTTAAGTGAGAACCTGTTCATTGAGTCCACTTAGCAATGTAGATTAAAAGATATTAATTACGTTTGACGTCTATATGCATGGGCAAGATAATAAAATTTTGTTTTCCAATTAAATCCAGTTAACTTCTTCAATCAACTCCAAATAATCTCATGATAGTATTTTATCAAAGGAATGCCACTTTGTGACTTAATAAACAAGATTGGAGTATTAGGCTTTTAAAATTGGCAGATAATGCTCCGAATTACGATGCATTATAAATCTCTTACGGCATCGAGATTAATCTTTTGTGCTGGATAAGCTTCTGTATTAAAGCTTTTGCTTACAACGGAATAATTTAAAATCTTCGGGAGTGGAAGGCTGACAAATGTATTTTTAACATTGTCGATGCAGAAATTCCAATGCATATTCAAGTGACTTTTGCCAAGCAAGTTAACAAATGTATTGCATCAGATGTTCATTCGCTGGACAGCTTGTAATGCAATGTCGCCTATCATATGTACGTTATTCTAGTAAAATATATTACATGCACGTATGGCCATGAGGTATCCTGGCCTTTCGTCATGGAAACTTTGACGTCACGAGGACAAGTCGATGCCACGAATGTGGACTGTTCGATTGTCAGGCCGGTTCACGTTAATAACAAATAGAGAAATCAAATCCATCGGTTCACGCATAAATAATTGGTGATTAAGATACGGGGATCTCCCGTTTCTCTCCGTTCAAGGATTCCCGCTCTCGCCGCCTCGCGTGATTTCCGATTTCGCGCGAATCGGCATTGCAGAGCTAATCAGAGCTGATCTGAATTTTTATATGTCGAACGCGTGTCGTCGCGCGCTGCGCGCAGAAATTTAAATAATTCAGCCTCGCGCGATTCTCCCCGAGCCCGCGATTCAGCCACGCGGAGAGAAAACCGAACACGGAAATCTTAATAATACACGGAGCGAGGAAGCGTCCTGTGATTTTATTTCTTCTCGCTGACCAGGTGCATGGTTTCGGTAAGAAACACGCATCGTGGGAGAATCGAGCGCTGATTTCCATTGAGGATCAAATTGCTCTCGATCCGACCGGTGATCATTACCGAACAATCGAAGGGCCGCTGGCTCTCATTACGAATTCGATTGGACTCCGCGGCCGGGCCCCTCCAACTCGGAATTCTCACTTCGGGCTCTCGTTCAATCTCAGGCTGCCGCCTGCACCGGTAATGAGGAAGTAGTTTAAACCGATTGCGATCTTTGTCGGTTAAGATTGAATTCGGTCGAGCGCCGGATGTGAATCGTTTAATATTCCCGTCATCCGAGTACGCGAAGGACTCGCCGACGGACATGAATCGTGGCACGTATAGCCCGGCATCGTACCTCGTTCTTTCCCGAGTGAGTTTTCGATGCTAATATCTCAAGTTCGAGCTAATCTCGAACTTGGCTCGGTCGATCAGAATCATCGAGACTAATAATTATCTCTCGGCTTCTTCTTTCTCACCGCGTAATAGCATCGCGCGAATTTAGTAGCGAACTGAATCGCCACGTTTATTTCCCTGCTATTTTCCGCCAAATCTTCGGTTCTCGTCAAAACCATTTTAAAAACATCGTAAATTTTCCAAATACTTTTATGCTGAGTCCTCACTTTTTGCTGAAATAATTTAAGAAAATTATTTTAAAACAAAAAGTATCAACGAAAAGTTTACAATAAAGTTTTGCTAAACGATAAATAGTCCTCTTTGATAAAGTTATTTCTAATTATTATTCTAGCGATAAATGCTCACGTTATTTTCTCTCATTGTTTATTATGATTACTGTTTATTGGTAACTTGAAAAAGGAAAATTGAATAATTGATGAAAATACAATAGAAATCCTTATATTACGACGATAATATTTGCATTTGATCACGTATTAACCTGGGGTAATACTTTCGTTACATTATAGTTGAGTTATCACATTATTGTTTACTAAACTTTCATAAAGTAATATTATTAGACTTTATCGCGTGTCGACGTAAATTATAATATATATAAACGTAAACAATAATTAAGACGTAATGATTCTGCTTTGCCCTCGCGTATTTGTTTGTTGTCTTTGACTTGCGTCAATAAATTATTTGTTGCGATGGAAAAAGAGGCAAACAGACGACTGTGAAATATTTTATTAATATAAAAGTAAAACGGAGACAGAGCGCACACGAGAATAATTTCAATTCCCGTGGACATCGATGATCGTCTCACGCATGTGCAAAATGCAGCGTGCTTCACACGTGGTGAGGAGCCGGCGGGACCGCCGCGTATCCCCATGCCTCTGCATTTTCTTCAATTAATGTCACTCATATCAAAAGAGTAAGTGCACCATTAAAAAGCAAATCGTATGATTTATTACTCCCATTATTCAATTTGATCGTTTTAAACCCTCTGCACTACGCCGATGAATGTATAATACAATCCAATTCTTCTTTTGAAGGGGGGGATTTAAAAAAACAATCCCGCGCGCATAAAAGGATCAAATCAAATCTAATGTTACACTGTGTTAATGTATTGTATTAATAGCTTTTGACAATCTTCCTTGACGAGATTCGAAAATACAGAACGACCGGAATATGACAATAAAACCGACGCGAAGAACGTCCTAAGCGTTGAGTTGATCGATCGGGTTGTGTGTAACGCAAGGGTGATTATTCGTCGTATCTCAATCATAAATTCACCACACCAGTACATCGTTGATGAAATAGAAAATTTTCCGCACTTAAAATCGAAAAGCACTATAGCCAATTAATTATAAAAATTAAATAAGCAGTGTATTATTTATGGATTGTACCTGCAATTTTGTTTTATATAACATTCTATTTTAAAAATTTCAACATAATTTCTATTACCGCATAATGAAACAAAGTAATAGCTATAACTGTTATTAATAACTAGAAAGTAACGGCAAAATTATGATAATGCGTAATGCTGTTGCATAAACAATTAAATACACGTTTAAAAAAAAATTAATCCACCAAGTACGGACATCATATTCAGAAAATAATTTAAAAGTAACGGTCTTTCACTTATTATTATAATTTGAAGAGTTCTTCCAATTTTTTCTAATCGTTAAAGTTGAATTGTTTTGAAGAAATACATGAAAAGTAGATAAATAAGTCTAAGAAAACAATATTTTGACAATGGATTGATTTTTAAAATTTTTGTTCTCGAGGATTTAGCCTTTCATTGACAGACGCGAACTTACCCGCCCCTGCAGCCAGGAACTGAGGTAGCTTGGAACCCTTCTCCGTCATCTCTTCGGGATGGCCGACGATCCTGTCGCATATGCTCAACTCCACGGATTCTCTGACCGGGGCCACCGGGGGTGTACCATACACTGCCGAAGGGGAACTCACTGGTACAGGACTGTAGGCATAGTCTTTATAAGAGCGCCCCTCTATCTCCTCATTGCCGCGAGTGGGGGTCATTTTCACGATCTCTCTTTCTCGCTTGGCTTCCTCCGATTGTTCCCACGTCTCTCTCCCACTTATTTCTTTTGCCGCTCCTCGCGAAGCGCGATCTCGATCGCGGGTCGATCGCCGTCGCTGCGGACGGTGCGGGATGCAAACGACCGACGTCTCGAGACCTAGACCCTGAAACGAGGCGCCGCCGTGGTCAAGGTCGCGCGGCGTCGTCGCAGAGAACGGTTTCTAGGGAACTACCCCATCGAAAAGGATGCCCTTGACCGAGAGGAGCGAGTCGAATTATGGAGAAACAAGGGGACAGACGGGAATTCATTTCCGAATTTTACTCGGGATCTCTCATTAAAATGCTGGAGTAAATCCAATTCGTGATTTTGATCATCAAAATGTTTGTGAGGGAAGAAGAGTTCTACCAATTTACCTTAGAATAATAGATAGGTAATTTAATCTTTCTCAATGTATTCACATATTTATTCGTGATATCTTCTTTTTATCGAGAAACGAGATTCAGCTTTGTAATAAATATGAAAATTAACGCAAAAATTGCAGCCGTAGCGATAAAGTTAAATTAATAGTTACATTTCCGCTTTGTAGGAAAAGAAGAGTGAAAAATTGCACAATTCTGATATTACACCCGCCTGCATAATTGTAAGCTAATTTGAATGCATTTCCAGAGAATTTCTATTGCAAATACTACGCGATAAATGCGCCCATTTACATCTTTCAGTTTGCGTTAACATCAAAATAAATGAAGACATTTATTTGAAGAAATAATTTGTTCCGAGATATTTTCTTTTTTTCATGCTTAAAGTTTTTCATGCTTAAATATTAAACCTTCAGGCATTAAAGTTTAGTTACGGGAATCGCTTCAACAAATTTTATGTCGGTTACAGCGCGAGCAAACTGTGCTGACAAAATCTATCCTTCGCAGAGTATCACCCTAATTCGAAGATGGTTCCCCTGGCGTTCTCCCTAATACAAGCCGAGAGAAAATCGATAACGCGCTGTACCAAACACGTTGTAATAACGCTAATGCAAATGAGTGGCGCGATCGATTAAACCACGAAGCGGAATCACATGCAATGCCAAGCGGGACTTTTCGGTTCGCGTCTTCGTTTCGCGACATTCCGCTATACTGATTAATGTATCTGCATTTCTAACATCAATCTCGTATTATTAAACACGCTGTGTGCCGGTAAGCGCCGTTCCGCTTTTCTCTCTCTTCCTTTTCTCGGCTTTCCGCGCGACGGAACACGAAGAGATGGACGCGTCGTAATATTTTTATCCACTATAAATTGAACCATGCTGGATTCCAAGTAATTCCAAGGAGATAATTCTATTACTAATACGGTCCGCTTACGTCAACGGAAAAATCAATAAAATCCAGGACGAGATTTACGTCCTGCGACATCGACCCGCAACCGATGTCACGTTACGCACATGCGTGCCGATTGCGAGTCGACAGCAGCTTCGTACGAGTAGAAACGATGTTGCTTTATAAAACTGAGAAAATACAGAAATAATAAAGAAAATTTAATTTCACGATAGAATACTCTCGTAAATCACGCTTGGCAAAGGAGCGTCCTTTTAGTTTTTAACGCAATTACGTTACGCGCTTATTGGTAGAAAATCTCGATGGAAAACGGCAGTTGCCGCTTCGGTTGAAACTTCGGACGGAGATAAATAACTTGTAAAATAAATAGATTATTGTGTACAGATGCTGTCCTTTTACCAAGCTCTAAAATAAGACGAAAACAATCCTTAGTACACGATTAGTGAATCTACATCGCGCGTTTCAGGATTAATTATAAAATATGTATATTTAAGCGTGTCTTATGCGTGTTTTGCATGCCGCTACATTTCTATGACACAAACTCAATTTTTTCACTGATATTTTCTATTAATTTCGTGAAACATTTGATTCATCTTTATTTCAAAAAAAAGATCCTATTAAAAGATATTAATTCTTTTTCTTTCTTAGATATTTGTTTATATTTAGAGAAAACATATTTGATTTTTCTATTAGAACAATTGCATTAATGCAGTTCTACATATACAGCACTTGTTTTGATAAAATTATTCTATTTCGGATAAAAAGCTTAATCTGATTCACAAAGCTAATTGTAATTAGATAAAGGCATACCAATGCAAAAAAAACTTAATGTGATGAGTGTGTGTGTGTGTGCACTTGTTTTAATAAAAAAAACTCACAAATTCGATGAACACGACGCACTTTACTGTCGGTTATCTCTTTCGCGACTGATCGTGAATCAGAATGTTCGCAGGATGATTGAACGAGTTCATACGAGTGGAATAGTTATTATCGCGACGACGAAAAATTCTGTTCCTCACACTTGTTCGATTGTTTTCGTTCACGGAATTTTCAAGGGATCGATAATCGCTCCTCCCGCCGCACTTTCTTACGTATGGAAAAAAAAGAAGTCGCGTATCGGTGAGATCTAATTGCGATCTACTGCTTATCGACGATAGCCGTGACAGTTACGCGCGATATGTGAGAATGAATAATAGTCGTGACATTCTTTCAGAGACAGGATGTGTGTGGGGTGGAGGGAAGGGAGGTAAAAAGCAAAGAACGGACTTACCGATGTCGCACACACGCACTGTCGTTAAAATGATCTTTTCCCCAAAGGAGAGCTGTGTTATAAGTCTCCGATTATTTTTCTTTTTTACATAACAACAACGATAAATTATCGGGAATGTATCTCTGTGTGTCGCTGTCGCGTTAATCGCTCGATATCTCGATATCTTTGTCACCTCACTGGTAGCTCTTGATAACGATAAAGGCGTTAATTTATATAACGGCACTTCAATACCGATTACGCGTAAATTAGTCAGAAAATATCGATCCATTGACGTTAGCAGGTTTTGCGGAATAGCAAACATTGCAAATCGCAAACACGCGATTTATTACATTCGTGTTTATTCAATCAAGCGACGTGGCAAAATTATATCGTAACGATATCCTTCGCTTTCCTTCATTTTTATGATGGAATTTGCGTTTTCGCAGGTGTATGGGGGATACTGCTGCCTGCCTTGATTCGTTTCTTTCATCTCTTTCAAGTTTTCGAAACCTTCTTTGCTAAAAAGAAATTTTTAATGTCATGGTCGCGATGTTAATATCAACTAATAAAAATGCAATTAAAGTGGAAAATTGTACAAAAAAAAGCGAATATTTTATGAACTTCAAGAAACCCAGTAGGATCAAGTGAAAGGCAAATTGACATCCAGGTTGATACCGATAGATCACTCAAACTGTAGATCAATCAATTGTACAATATACAAACAGGATGCGCGTCTAGTTTGTGCGTAATTTGTACGACGTTTAAAACGCGATTAAACCAGTAATTATCGTACCAGAAGCGTAACTGCCGTGCAAGGCAAAACAAGGAAGCAATTTATTCGTTACGTTCGCGACAGAATTATTTTCAACATTTTAATAAGCGAGCGCGACTAATTGCTCCAAGCCGAACGCGATTCATAATTTCACTCGCGAGCTTCTACGTAATCTGACTTTTAATTCATCATTACGTTGTATATGAAAAAGATGGGTCGAATTAATCGGAATAAATAAAATCGACCGCGCGATTGTACACGATTCCAAGGGAAATTACGAGTTTATGCGAATACCGATCAACGTCAACGGTAATTAATAAAACTGAATTGTTACCATCTAGAGACGGACGGAAGATCGTCGAGAGAAATTAATCAACTAGAATTGCCGATACAGCTAATGGCATCTGAAATATATTGCACCAATAACATCGATTAACATTAAGCATGATGAATTTAATTTTCTAGCTCTATCCGTATGCCGCGGGCTATAATTTAGATGGAAACAATCGTAATCCTTAACGTTTATTCGAGGCTGCAGCTGCAACTGCATCCCCCTAGGATAAAACAACGAGATAATATATAGCGAACGAAGTAGTAATTTATCGCTTATAATTATATTTGTTTATATACCCAGTGACAAATCTATAAATTAGAACATACGTGAATTAAAGACAATTACAAGATACAATGTCGTATATGATGATTCGCAAATAAATTGGATTAAGAACAATTGGAAACGTCGAGTTTTCGTTGACACAACTGACAACTCGGCAAACATAATCACGAGATAATTATAGTATGATGTAGGAGGCAATATTATGGCAAAAGCGATCATAATGAGCAGGATTACGAGGAAAATCGTCTCGTATGTCAATAATTTTCACGTGATTATGTTTGCCCATGTGCCAACAGTGTCAACAGAAACTTAGCGTTTTCGTTCCTAATAAACTGTGAATTGTTCAGATCAGCGCTCTTAATTCATTTTGTGTTTGCGCATCGTCATATAGCTCATTGTCGCAATTCTCTTTAATCTGCGACAGTTTGCCTTCATTACAGTCTTTATTATATTATTTATAAAAACTGGAAGTAAGCTTCGCTTGATTTAAAAAAAAAATTCTGCTAAAAAAGATTAATGCCGGATTGATTCGGAACGCAAAAATCCTTATCTCTTTGTTTTATATTATACAAACTGATCTACAAATAAAAGTATAGCAAAAAATTAAAAAAAAATTAAAAATTTTGTAGAAAAAATTTGCGTCGTTACTATCAGTTACGTAACGTTCATTTCAAATGGCGCGACATGCTGTGTTTAAGACTTTAAAAGGTAGACACATGTGAATTTTCAATTACATCAATTATATACGAATAACACGTTTCGTCAGCGACACGTTTCAGCGTTTTCCGCCGCGTCGACATATCGATCGGAAAACACTGGTCCGCGGGTATTGTACACGGTTCTCACATTCCAAAGAGACTTACTTAATCAGTCGGGGGTCGTGTCGACGGATCCTCGGGGATTCGTCGAAAAGAAACCCGCTCTCCCGATGACGAGTTCGCCGAACAAAGGGCCGACGTGATGAGGATTGAGAATTAAAACTCCTGCCATCTCTTGGTTTTGCGAATAATAGCAGCAACAGGTAACCAGCTGGTCCAGTTATCAGCGTGAAGAAGCTATTACTCTTCCTTGACCTGGCCTCGGTTTTTACCCTGCGCGAGCATAAAGGTCCTCACCGATGGGCGATTCCTAGCGCGCGCCTCCAACTGGAAACACATTGCACCGTTATTCGCTATATTATCAGTCTGCATTATCAAGAAATTAAGAGACAATATTGTTTTCTTTCTAACAATTGAAACGTCACCGTCAGAAAGCTCAAGAAAATTTATAATTAGCTTTGTAATTAGGATACCGCGTCTTATAAAAATAACACTTATTTTTTTAATTAATATAAATCTTTATTCTAAAATCTGTTTCGAGATAATATATTAAATATGTAAAATATCATACAATTAATTTAATTCGTAAATACCAGAATCTGAGATTTAAATAATGTAATATATGACGACACCTGTTTAATTTTTTTTAATACAAGTCGATTGAAGAATAGGAGAAGAATGTACATCCTAAAGAGCGGAAAAATGCCCAACATAATCTAGAAAATTGAAAATAATTGAAGGTATACTAAAATATTGTCGTTTATAAAATTGCAAGAATATAAGAAGTGCGGTTGAAATAAGAATCTATTACTTTTTATTACCAAGTTAGTTTCGGTGAAAGATATTGAAATTTTTCTTGAAGAAAAAACTCCGATTTCATTTGCAGAGGCAAAAGATTGTTGCTTTATTGTACGGTTTTATTGTATTATGTAACGCGAACAAAATAAAATGCCGTTGTGAAGAAATCAGGGTGGAAATCAGTCTTATAATACGACGTTGATATTCGGTGCTTCAACCTGGTCGACAGCGAAATTGACCGTTAATATCATTAACGTAATCGCGCACGAGTGCGATGATAACGAGAACTCGAGATGTAACCGTTGAACAACGCATTACGTCGCGCGATTTTCGCGAAATGGCGTTGCATAATCTAATACGTGAGAAAATGCATTATACGTGTAAAGAGAAAAGAAATGCAACCAGTGCTACTAGTGGGAGGATTAATGAGAAACGTGAATGGGAGGATACGGGAATTGCCACGCGCGAAACGTGACAAAGTGCATTCATTTTGTACTTACGTCCTATTACTCACAGCACTTTGCAAGTGCGTATATGCGTCATTACGACATTCCACTGCAATCTACAAGCGATAAATCACAATCGCGGAATGTTTCGTCAGTAGCAACGTTAAAGAATTAAGTTAACATTTTTCTACACCTTACGTGAGAATAAATTGATCGAAGCGCCTCAAGAAAATGTATCAGAGAAAAAGACATGCATTTTTTTGGAATCACAAACGTTTTGCAAAATATTTAGAATATCTTAAAAGCGGCTTTTGCTTAATGGATATTTTTTTACGTTGCAAATTTTACGTTCCTCCAACCTACATCTTTTATAACGTGTAATAATTCTTTTGCCTCATTCTAACACAATTTTTGTTGTAAGATAATATTTTCTTGATACTTTCGTCTCCTTTTAGTTCATAAAATTTAATGTAATTCCAGAAACTTGAGTATATAATATTCTACAATTTTTTTACAGCGCCTAGTGTAATCATTATCTAACATTATGTAACATTATTTATGCGTTTTATTTTTTAACGTTACTAATAGAAAAAATCCTGTGAAAGAACATTTCAAACATTCGTAACTGCGGAAAATTTGTTCACGTTGAATGAGAGCTACAATACGTAAAATGAATTTCAGTGACAGCTGACAAAAACATTCATTCCGACGCACGAAGCTCATTTTAATCATAAAAGATGATTTGTGTTCCACTTTAAGAATGCAAAGTCTGCGTCATCCCGCGTGGAAAAATTTCCAGCTTCGGATATTAATCTCCCTGTGTAATTTATTTACGAGACTGATCCCATAATATTAATTAACGCTTAATATCTCCATCTATTAATTATACAACGGTAAATTACTCGCCAGATGCGCGCTCCGAAAGGCTCCGAAGCGATTGACGCGCTACTGCTTTCATTCTAAATAAATAAAGGAGTGTCATCCCACGCAAATTGTAGTAAATCTAAAATTTTCCGTCTTTTGCATGCAAGCTCGTGAATCTCCTGGAAAGTTTTGTTTGAGTTTCCTGCGAGAAAATAACGTTACCTCAACGGGATTTTGTCGATAATTCCTTATCGTTGGACGAGGAAGGTATTTTACTACATAACTTTCTCGAGTGCCATCGATAAACTTCCTAGTTATGAAAAAAACTTTTATACATGTCATGCTGTAGAGGAATCGTTTTATCGCAACGGCGATTTTCTTTGTCGGTCGTTTTTCTACGAATAGAAATTTATATATTCCTCGTTTACAGATATTTCTCGGTTTATCTATATATTTTTTGATTTTTTACTTCTCAAAATTAATCGAATCGCTTTTTGTGAAAAATATGTAAGTATATCTTGATTCGAACGAAACTTTTGGTGCGAAAATAAACCGAGATTTATTTTTATTTTAATTTTCCATCGACATGAGTTTTATATTTACTTATCCTCACAGAATTGAAGTTTAAATACCTATTGTCTTATGCAAGAGACAGGATACTGTATCATTCATTGAATGGTAGCAAAAGCGTTTTCAGCCCGATTGCATTATATAAATAATGATATTATCCACTCATTTTATCGCGTTTCTGTTAATTATTTCTTGATGAACCTGAGTTGGACATTACCTCGATGAAAATTTAATGAGACACCATTGTTTGCCGTCAGCATTTCAATATTTAGTATTTCTCTAGAAAACGGATCAAGTCGTTAAATCTGGTATATTGAAATTTAGTTTAAAATAACTAAAAAGTGCGAATAATAAAAACTGAATCAACATATTTATGTACATTTTCAATATTAAGTAGCTGTTTTATTAGTTATTTATTTACTTATGTACAAACGGGATGTACAAAAGAGACTCTTTTAGCACAAATAATGTGATTACAATTACTAACATCAGCAAGAGACGCAGAATAAGATACTGAAAGAAGAATATGAGAATAACAACCTTACAAATTACAATGAGAGAAAATGTAACAAAGACCATAAGATAATGAATGTTTAAAAGAACTAAGAGAGAATTTTTTAAATTGTCTTTGAGGAAAATTGAGAAAAATTATCTTTTGCATTTTAATTATGTATTGATGTAAAATATTTTTAAATTTAGAATTTCTCATATATGTCTATATACACACATACAATGTATATATGTACACATACATGCGCATACGAAAGAATTAATGGTAATCGCATTCTAATCTCGTTTGTTGGTCTCAAAAAGAACGGCGATAACTTCGTACTTTCTACGATAACCTTGGAGCAATAAAAAATTGAATGTATGCCGATCGATTCAACAATCGCTATTTTATCAATACGTCTGCAGAGGGAAGTTCCATGACAAGTGCGCGCAATATCAGAAGGTCACGGTTACAATTATATGCTATACAAAGTGAGCTGCACACACGTAGAAATATACTATATATAATAACTTCAGGTTGCAGACAATTAGCGATGACGTGAAGCAACGTCGTTTTAAACATCCGTTTAAGACATCTGTTTCAGACAGTAAACACTTCTAATTACGTATTTCGCAAGATTGTCAAGCGTAAAGTCAAAAAATAAGAAATAGATTAAAAATGTGGGCATATTACAAAACCCTCTTCTATCGTAAATGTTGTATGATTCTGTCGAACAAAAATTACTTCTAAATATATACAATTTAAAAAGTTGATATTAAAAACTGAATTTAAAATCCGTAGAGAGTATTTAAAATTTTTTTTCAAATAATCTTGATTTTTTTGAAAAAAATTCGAAAAGAATATTTCTTACTTTTATTCTGTACATTATAAATCTCCCCTTCTTTCTCTATCTCTCTCTCAAAAATAATGTCTGTTCCTTTATAGTACTGGCGCATAGAACATTTCAATCAATGAATTACGTCATTTATAGTTGTTTTTTTAGGTAAAATTTTGGACTGTGCAATTCTAAAATTTATATGTTAAACATCAAGTGGACGAAAACACGATATTATAAAAGGAAAATTAAATTTTATCACACAATTTGCGTTAAATTGTTTGCGACTTTAATCAATAGCGGTTAAACGCAGCTCCTCGATAGCCTCAATCGTAATCTGCGTTATCTTACCGTAAGATATTCTACTCGTCTTGAAGACGCCATTCACGTAAAAAAAGGATAATAAATATAAAATATCAATATACTAACTTACATTTTTCTTTGTTCTTCAGTGGTAGTGCTCTATATTTGTGCTCTATATGTACTCTAGAACAGCTAGAGAGATAATGACGCGCGTTATCGCATAATTTTCAAAAGGGGCGCAGTTTTAATGGAAATTGCTTTACATTAATCATCTTAGGAAATACTTATTTCAGGATCGCTATTTTTAGTTGCAGAAAAGATAAGTTTAGAAAATAAAGAAAAATGAAACAAAAATTAATATTTCTTTATTATTCAAAAATTTATTTATTACTCAAATCGCATTATGTGCAATAAACTTGAATAAAATATTATATTCGCGTCTATATATTATTAACTTGTAATAATGTATTTAAGAATTTATAACAATATATTATTAATAGGGATTTATAACATATAATATTTATTGTTAAAATTAATATTTTAATAATGTATCAAGGAGTTTAAAACAATATATTTCTAATATATTAATTTTTCATTCCTGTTTTCAACATACTTTCCAATATTTATGACAAACTAAAAATTTATTTATTATATGTATATTGTTGTGCCCGTGCTGAGACACCCGTTGTAAGCTGAACTTGGCTCACGAGTAGCTTCAAGCCGAAGCACGTGCCTTGACAACGGGCTGTAACATTGTTTTAAATAAAACGCTTCGGCTTGAAGCTACTCGTGTGCCAAATTCAGCTTGCAACGGGTGTCTCTCAGCACCCGAGACCCGAGCGAAGACATCATAACGATCACCGAGCTCCCAAATGTTGCGCCGCGCTCCGCAATCTCTTGGACACTCGCGTTCGCGTCGCACACTCCCGCACTCGCGTAAAGAAAGAACTAAAGAAGCACTCTCTTAAAAGAAGAATCTCAGGTTTATTCTGAACGAGAAAATACAGAGAAGCGTAAGATTGGAGAACAGGTCCGAACGGTTCGGAAGCTCCAGAACGAATCTCCAAGGAGATGTTTTAAATAAAACAATATTACAGTCCGTTCAGCCCGTTGTCAAAGCACGCACTTTGGCTTGAAGCTACTCGTGAGCCAAGTTCAGCTTGCAACGGGTGTCTCAGCAACAATATAATCATTATTGTCATAATTAATCTTATTTTTGTGCTACGATGAAAAGATCGCTTAACTAAATGCACATATTTCTTTATGCGTAACTGGAATACAACAGAGGCGACATATCACACATTTAATTATTAATTGCGAAATGAAGTCCTAAAGTAAAATGATGCAATAATGTTTAAGATTATGAATCACTTAGTCTTAAATTTAACTAAAAGGCAGTTTCGTAAGATATTATTTTTTTCGTATGATATAATGCACATTATGAAATAATATTTAACAAATATGCAACTGATGAAATTTTTATGCATCGCGTGGTCATCGATAAACTTGCATGAATAAGAATTATGTATTAATAATTTATAGAGGACAACAATGATATGTCCAATGAAATAATTTACGGACGAGAGTACGAGAAATGAATCATTCATGAGATTTAACTTTATTCTCAGCAACTTTCTCAGCAATTCACTTCTTGATGCGTCGCCGTTAAAATCTTTTTGTTGTTTGCCCGTTTGTCTTCTCATGCTTTGTCGCACCAAGATCTTCTTGCAGCTTAGCTCGACAATAAGCAACGATTTAATTATTTATACTCTAGTAAATATCGTTATCGAAACAGCAGTCACGCTACAAAGCGAAAGTTCGTCAATACAATTTAGGTGTTTGTCCTCTTGTTGCCCTGCAACTCCTCTTGAATCTCTTGGGAGGTTTTCCCCTTAGTTTCCGGTATGAAAAAGTAATTAAATGCAGTGCCGGCCGCCATGATCGCGGCGAAGATCCAGAAGGTGACGTCCGCGCCCAACCCTTTGTTCATCGCCGGGAAGCTCTTCGTCACCAAGAACACCAGGAACCAGTTTAGCATCACGGCGATACCGGAAGCGACCGCCTTGGTCTCCGCGGGGAACAATTCGCCCATCAGCATCCACGGTATCGGGCCCATCCTACGCATAAAATGTAACACTGCAGTCGATATCCCCCCCCCCCTCGTTTTTTGTATACTAATTGCGATTTCAGATACTTCAGTTACAATTCTAAAATTATCGTAATCTGTAACTATATTAATTATAAGTGGACAGTTTACTGGGATAATATACTGTGAATGTATTATTTAAAAGATCCGAACGTAATTGATTGCAGGGTTTACTCACCCGATGGAGAAGGAGATCATGAATAACGTCAGAGATGTGAGCGGTAGCCAGCCGAGTTTACTGACGTCACTTCCGCTCGCCTTAATATTGAAGTACGTACCGAGGGCCACGAGACTGACCATCATGACACTCGACGAAAATATTAGCAGTGGCTTCCTTCCGGCGCGATCCACGATCAGAGCTGCTACGCCCGTCATAACCATCTGCCAGAAACGACGGTTTCAGGTAAACAGGCGATTAAAAGCAGTTAATAATAATTGCGAGAGATAGGCAGATATTGCGGCAGATATACATCATTGATATATATCGCTCTGACAAGTGAGTATCATGTAAAATTCGACTGCGAGAAACACGAGTTATACACATAATTCATATAAAATCACGTTTCGCACAATTAACTCGCAAACATAAAAATACTCTAATTAAACTTTAATAAGATAATCAAACTCTGAAAATTTCCAGAAAAAAGTTTTAGTTCCTATTCCTTATTTGAACAAACTGTATTGTTATAGCAACGTTACAATTCTATTTTTACAAAAAAGCTGCATAAAAGTGTTCTAAAAGAATTCTGTAAAAGTGTAGGCTTTTACGCAAATTAAACATTGATAATGGGTGGCACCTGAACGATCGCCACGATTATAGAGGAAACCTCCGCCGGCATCGAGCTTCCGAATGCCTGGAAGATGGTGACGGTATAGAAGATCACCGCGTTTATGCCGGATAATTGCTGGAACAACATGCCGCCCAACGAAGCGAGCAAAGCCTTTCTGGATGCCGTGGTTCGTACAAGGTCGAATATGCTCGACTTCCTCGAGGCTGCCTGCTCGGCTTCTCGTTGCGCCTCCGCGAGTTCCTCGGACGGATCGTAAGCATCTCCTCGGAGGACTGTCATCGCTATAGTGGCTTCCGGTTTCAATCCTTGATTCTATAAAGATTCGAGACATATCCAAATTTTTCTTCGTGAATAAGTTCATCACGGTTCAGGTTTCTATCACAATAATTTCTTTCGACTGAACAGTTGTAAAATTCTAATATAATTCAAAATAGCCGACATGAATAGCCATGTAATAATAAAAGTCTCTATCGGTTTGACCTACCACCAGCCAAATAGGCGACTCCGGCATCCATATAAAAGAAGCCAAGAAGCCGACCTCTATGAGGGCGCAGACTATAGCGAACGCCGTGTAGTTCATCACGGCCCCGAGTACGAAGGCCAGCAGGATCCCAACCGTGATGTTCAGCTGGAACATGGCGCCGAGGGAGCCTCGGGTCGACGTTTCCGCAATTTCGGAGATGTAAGTCGGTACGACGACGCAGGCCGCCCCCACGGCGGCGCCGATTATGAACCTGGCCACGTAGATCAGCCATAGTTTGGAGGCGAATATGATGATCACCCAGGACAGGAGAAACGGGGCTGCCAGCAGTAGAAGCGTTTTCTTCCGGCCGAGTTTGTCGGCCATCGGTCCGGACGGAACGGCGCCCGCTATCGCGCCCAGGGCCAGCAACGAGCCGATCCAGGACCCTTGTTCCTCAGTGATAACCAGCCAGGAATTCTTCTTGTATAGCTGGGGCAGAACGGGAGACGTCCAAGCCAGGGCGGTGCCAACGCCGACCGCCATTAGGCAGGCTGAAAGCATTTAAACGTCGAATCAATTAAAGAGAAAACTTAAGGAGCCTTTCTTAGCAACAGTCTTACTACATTTAAAATTAAATTTTCTAACTAATTAAGTTCGAGAGACTTAATAGAGGTATCGCGAATAGCTACTTCTGATTACTTTCTTGGGCGGATTTTATTAGAATTATGCAAACTACGAAATGTTTGTGAATTAACTTTTTCAAACAAAAAAATTTTATATGCTTTAATATTAAAGGTTTAAGAACTAAATGTTAATATAAGAGTTAAAGTTAAAAGTTTGAGAATTATAAATATTACATTTATCTTATATTTCTTAAAAAATGTGTCACCCATATTTGTATTTAGATATTGAGCTCGATTCTTATCGATCGCTCTGCAATCCTATTACATCATTACTTTCGTTCGACGAAATATAAATTATCAGAAATAGTTTATCTCTTTCGATAAAAGACATGCCGAATTTCGTAAATTCGTTAAAACAACTTGCCGCTCTACCTTCTCGATGAATAGTCTCTTTCTTAAGAACTACAGTGCCGAATGGCTATGGCATATGCGCAAACATTAATGCGACAATTGTGTAAACCAAATCTCCTTTCCATATATCATGCTAATCCACGCTGTCGACGCTCAGAAACAATTATTTGGCGTGCACGATAAGGCGGACAGATGGGCCGAATTACTTTATCGGGCACGCCGAAACTCCAGCTACGATAACAACCGCCGTCGACAATAGACAGTGGTGTATTATGACACGTCGGAGATGAATTGAGTCGTTTCGCGGAATATAGCTGTAGCGGGACAGCGAATTCACTGTTCTTTGAGATCCCGCGGGCCCTACGTCCGAAAGTGCACGCTTATACAGAACACTGTCGGATTTCACGGCGAGACGGACACCACCGTCTCTCCTCCCAGAGCAAATTACAACGCGCTCGTTTCAATAAAATATCACCGGGGGTTTTGGGAGATACGAGCTCATAAGCGAGATACGAGCTTATTCGGTGAGATTTCATAATAATGAACGGTCTGACAAGCATGGTGGGACTGCGATCTCGTTATATCCAACTTCTGCAGGAAAGTCAAGAAACTCGGAAGACAATCTGCAAGCGTAATGTCCTCCTCTTTCTCACGATTATATCTGTGTAGAATTCAATCAATATAACGAGCGCAATCCGACTGAGTAGCGTAACGAGTTTGATGTCCATGGCAGTTAAATCCACTTCGCTCGATTCGTTGAAACTCAACTAAAATCACACGGTAGATTTCACTTTAATTCAGTGAAATTGCACAAACGCTAATTGACGTCGCTCTATAATAATGCTCTGATTAATAGCATTTCCATTTATAAAAGTCTTTTAAATAAAAAGCTGTATGTGTAATCCCTTGATAATATCGATTTACGTTTTTATGTGACTTCAGCTGTTTGGAATGCAGATTTAGTTATCTCCGTCAGATAAAATACAAGTGAAATTAATTGTAAGTGAAAAACGCAGATATCTTTAAAAGATGTTTTCGTTAAAAGGAGAAAGATATGCAATAACTTCGTCATTAATATCGTTATCGTCTTTCTCGACTAGGGAACTCGAGTACTTTTATTGACAGAAGAATGTAATTTCTTAAGTAGATTTTTGCGGATAATGAAGACTTTAGCAAAGCTGTATTAAGATATATTTCCGATTGCATCTTTAATTTAATTAAATTGTGATCTAATGACCTTTTTATCTCTACTTGCAATCCAGCAACTTCATGAACAACGGAAAAAAGCGATAAAAAAAATCTACTGTACAGTAATTTGATCTTTAACAATTATAAAGCCTCTAAGAAAATAGTAATTTTCGTCAATTAAAACTGGATAATGTTTAAGTAATATTTAAGTAAAATACGTGATTATTAAGTTTCTCGCAGTCATGACATAACGATCGTGATTGACGATTATCAGCTCGATAAGATTGTAATAAGTTAATGACTAACTGATTAAACAATTACTTAGTGAAATACATAATAAATTGGAAGTCCTTAATTCAATTTTGACTTATTTCTGAAAACAAACTTAAACGCTTGTGCCAAAGGGACAAGTAAAAAATCGCATTTTTTCATGAAAAATTAAACTAATATTATTTACTTATCATCTGCGAATTTTTAATGTTCGAAAAAGACAAATAGTGTAATCTATATTTCTATATTCGTCTTAAGATAATTTCCACTCATCATTATTTAAGAACAAATATTTTTTAATGTAAACACTTTAGTAAAATTATAAGATCCGTATTAAGGATAACATTATATAAATATAATCAGATAATAATAATAATATTAAATATTTCAATGTTGGCATTTAATACATATAAATTAAAAAATAAATCGCTCAACTGCAGGGATGAATATCAAATATTATTAATGGAAATTAATGGTAATCTGAGTCGGGATTGCATGTTTGCAATATTTGCACACCACTTGATATAACATATTACAATATTACATACTGTTTTGTGAGCAGTATAATTGGCTCACGAGTAAACAACGTAGATTGTATTTGAATACACGGTTGACGCAAGCTGTATATTAAATAACCGATATACGTGCCATAAATTGAAACACATATACGCATCATATTTTGAAAGCACATAACATATCAATCATAAATGTTTAAACAGGTCAATGAGAGATTTTGCACAATCTCCACCCCGTCGCTCGACACGGATCCGACTCCTAATTCCTTCGATCACTTAACTCGTAAAGTACCGCGAAAGAAGCAACATACAACGAATGCTATTGTACACCGTTAAATACCGGAAATGGATGCTAAATACTGCCATAGCTTCCTGCCTTCCTGGCGCACGGGAGCACCGTTAATCATCCCCGTGGCTTCCATCCTCTCCTCCATTCTGCTCGGCGAGTCGGGCTGCTTCTTGAAGGAGTATCGAGGAAAAACGACTTCGCACTCGGCGACTCGTTCTCGTACGCGTCACTCTCTAACTAACGCGTTTCGCACTCGCCTATCTCCTTCGATTTTTCGTCACGGATAACGCAAAGTTCACCGGAGATAAGTGAAAAGATGCGATCTATACGTTTCGGCACGACACGAAGGCGCGCGGAACCGAATGAACGGTGCGGCATCGGGGCCAATGGTATATCACCAACGTCACACTATCTGGTCACCATTATCACTAATCTCGCGCTTATCTGGCTCGATCGAAACGGCAAAAGAGATTTACAAATCATACAAATCACGATAATCACGGTGCGACGAACGGAGGCACCCGCGGAATTGAAAATCCGAACGAAAACGACGCGCTTCCGTAAAGTCGGCGCTCCGCTTATTGTTGGATCTCGCGTCCACGTCACGCTTTTTTTTCAGATTTTCGCGATGATAGAAATGAACTAAAAATGAACTCACAATCAGTGGATCTCTCGACCTTTGTAATATCCCGATAAGAATAAAAGAAACTAGGTCAAACTGAATTGCAGCATATTCAACATTTTTTCCGAGAAAGGCCGCCAATGTTTGTAGTAAGAAAAATATAGTAATCATTTTTCGTTAATCTTCATATTAGCTGATAAAACTGTTTTCCTTCTCTGATAATGATATAACGAAGTTTAAACAGTATAGTAATATCTTTTCAAGAACCGGTATTTTTTTAAGAAACATTTTATCGGCTACTGATGCGAGACTTTCATTAATCTGTGAGAAAGGTAGGAATTATGTCAGAAAAAGAGAGAGAGAGAGAGAAAGAGGGTGATCGATATTTTTGAAAAATAACCTTCCCTTTTAATCTCACTCACTTTGATGTGTGCTTGCCTCTAAAATATTCTACACCATTAAAATTTCTCACACAGAAACACAAATTTAAAAAATTTTAATAATATAGAATATTTTTAAGCGCACAAAATGGTTCTCGTTAAAATAATTTTTTGGAATAACGATAAATTAATTTACGTAGCGCAAATTGAAAATTACGCAAGGGAACGTGTACATTTGGATCGCATCAAAAACAGAAAGATACAAACCGCGACGGATAATTATTTTCTGCGACAACGCGGTGAAATTCGTTACATACGTCCGAATTTATGGAATATTTAATAAAATGCGTCTGGTATATAAATCGCGAGCTACACGTGGGATGTGCATGAGCGGACGTCCATTCCCGTTTCATAAACGGAACATTCCGGAAATAGCCGGATTTAGAAAAGAGGAATGAAAGCCCCGTCAAATGCGGCCGCTTACCTTTAACGGCGAGCTTCGCCTCCAGTCTTGTGACAGGCACTTCAATCCGATTTCAATCGCCGGCAGAGTGCAATTCTCGATTTTCTCCGCCGTCGCGTCGCGTCGAATTTCGCGTTCAACGCGCGTTCTCCATCTCTTCGTTTCCACGTCCGACATATATTCTCCTCCGAGTTTTCCCCGACGGAAACAGCTCGTCGTAGATTATTGCATTCCTCTCGTGAGAAGCGCAAGCGGATGCATCTGAGAAACACCGTGTAACTACTCGTTGCGCCATTTCGCACGTTTTATCCCGCGTTGGAGAGATCGCGCTGTCGAGACACTTTCATCGTTTTGCTTCTCCGCTTTTTCTCGGTTTTACCGCTTTTACCATCTTTGTTAACATCTTCGTCCGCTTTGGTGCGAAAAATTTTAATCGGCGTTCGCTCCGCACATAAACGTTAACTAAATATTGCTTTCCTGCGGCGCGGTGATTGCAAGTCGCTTTATATCGACAAGCTTTATCTGATAAGCGAATTTAAAACAAAAATTTGTGAGAATTTAAGTTGTGAAATAAGGAGTTTTATTGATCTCTGCACTTGATTTTCGTTGAGATAGGCCGAATGGGAAAAATTGCATTTTTATTGCTTGAGCCTTGTTTGAAACTAATGCAACTTAAGTCGTTTAACATAATTTAACATAATAATAATAATCGAAAAATATGATTGTAAATATAATAAGAGCGTATTCAATTATTTCTGTTCAATAATAATCAAAATTATCGCTATCAATTGTTCCTCTTTCGATAGAAAAATATTGCTGGAATTTTATTAAATCTCGAGAGAGATTTAAGGAAATTTCCTTATCAAATGAAGTCGTCGTTACGCTCAGTTTATTACGTTCGACACAGATTTTAGACGACATCCTCAAATCTTGCAACAAATTTAACAGCGATAATAAGGTCGATTTAACTAAATAAATTATACGATACACGACACGATTATTATCCGTGCCAATAACTTCTGTCAAACAAACGCCGCCCGTCATTTAATAACTGTAAATTAAACCAGTCACAGAACATAACGGTAGCCAGTTGCGCTGTCACTCGCCGTAGGTTTGAACGCGGCATCGTATTGTCGATAAATTTTCCGTGACACGCGTTTCTCTGGTAAATCGCACGTTATAGTTAATTGTAGAAATACCTAATGAAGGGGACGTAACTCATCAGTTTCATACTTCCCGACAAGCGACAATGTTCCGGGGCGCAAATAATATACCGCGTTATCGTACTTCAGCATAATTTTACGATTTTATATATCAAAAAACACGATGATATACAAGAGAGAAATAACTAGATTTTTAACTTAATACGGAAAAGCATTTTCATCTAAAATTGCAATATTTCTTTTCATGTGCCAAATGTCTATTTTAGAAAATAATTATCGCTAAGGATTTTCTATTATAAAACGGAATATCGCGCGGTAATAAGTTAGATAAGACGCACTCAAGAGAAATTCCAATAGAATCACGCCAACAAATCAGTTTCGTATTTGATAGTAGATCGATATTGGAAAGCGATCGCGTTTTATCTACTACCTTCGGAAATAGTGAAAAATCGACGATCGAGTCATATAATAATATAGATATGGGAAAAGCTGTATACGTTATCTCGACTTTTTAAGTAGAAAATACATATACTTCGGGATTTATTTAACGATTAAATATCTTTTTAA
Source organism: Temnothorax nylanderi (assembly GCF_030848795.1). Classification (NCBI taxonomy): domain Eukaryota; kingdom Metazoa; phylum Arthropoda; class Insecta; order Hymenoptera; family Formicidae; genus Temnothorax; species Temnothorax nylanderi. The sequence goes on along the minus strand of NW_027249068.1, from coordinate 1,196,621 downwards.
TATCACATAATCATTTCTAGAGTAGATTTACTTTTGTGACGATCGTGGCGCAGAGAAATATGCGCAGCTCTAATGAACCAAAGATCCGATATCCAAAGAGTACGAAAAAAGTAGGGTAAACAATAGTAAACAGGCAGGTTATAAGGAAGTTAGTTTACAGGAGAAAAGGCCAATAAGTAAGCTCTCACTTCAAAATATAATATCCAAATTTATTGCTCTTTCGAAAGGAAATTGGCTGCTCCTCGCAGGACAGAAACGCGAGCAGCCTTATTCGTCACGTCAAACCTACGAGTTACAATGCGCTGTAAAAAAAAAGTATAAACAAAAGTGGGAAAAAATCTCTCGGAAAAAATACGCATGGGTACTACAACGAAGTCGATACTGCGTACAGGCACTGGCGAGAGAAACAGAGAAATATGGTGAATTAATAGTCATGGAATGGTTTTTCGGTAAAGCGCGGCAAGGAAAGCGGATTATCCTTATACGAATAATGAAGGACTTACAAAATGAAATCGCATAGCCGCGCAGCTGAATTCGCGTAAGTGCATACCCGCGAGTGCGTGATAATTGAATAATAATTCTGTGTAACCCAAAATTTATGTACGCCAAATATGAAACGAGATTGTATTTCCCTGCACATTCAGGCTGCGCTCCCAAATAAATGTTCGCGTACTTGTGCAGGCACAGTGAAATTCTCGCTCCCAGAATCAAATTGTGCCTTGAATCATTGTATTGTTATACTTACTAATAGGAGGAACGTCTATTATTTTAATACTTACCTTGCTAAATTAATTAATCGTGATATTAAAACTAAGTATTATATATTACGCTAATATATGACTTTTATAAATAATAAAGTTCCATCTGTACAAAAAATAAATAGCAAAGAGAATGAGATTCTACGTTCAAAGCTACAATTTTGATTCCAGGTGTATAGAAACTTTCACTGTTCATTCTAAACAAAATTTACAAATCTTGGATTAAAATCTTGGATTCTCGAGTGACTTCCCAGATCTTTTGTCACAAAATTTCGAAACCGAATTCCTTGATGATCAAAGGAAGGCTGACTGTCCGTTTCGCGAATACTGCACTTTGTGAAAATTCAAATACTGCGCGCTTGTGCTTCGTGCGATTAACAATGGAAATAATATGATGATCGCCGCAACGAAGCTATGATCGATGCAAAGAAAATCGCATTGTTAAGTATCTGTCGTGCTGAACGTTCCTAATGAGCCATATAATCGCAATAACGCGTCAGTGGGATTTTAAGTCAGAAATCCGCTTTCGTGGCGTGTGTTTAACGCTAAGGGCACCTCACCTTCTCTCGTTGTTGATTATCCAATGTGCAATTTAAATCCACTAGGAATGAAGAATTGTGAACTATTGGAATAAGATTATCATAATTACGGATTATCACTTTTCAGCGTTAAACATGCGTCACGAATGCAAGTGATTCTCGCGCTGCTCGGAATTATCGCGTAACTGAAATACGCAAAGGATACCGTCATTTAAGTAGAACACGATATATTCTTACCTTTTCATGCGCACACGCGTTTTGCACGATAATTCCCGAGCTTATGTTATATCTTCAGAAATCGGATTCGCAGATTACGCGGTTCTTCGTAAACGAAAAGGCGAGGCGAGATGCGGACGAATTTTAAGGACTGAAAAATTTAACGTTCAGAAAGCAAAATAATTTTCTTCCCGAAGAATACTTTCACTCAAAGATAGATCATCAGTAGAAAAAAAATAATCTAATTTCTCATCCCTAGGATTCTAGAGATGAATGGCAACGGTTTATAATTTACAATTAACGTAAGACGTAAAGGAGAGTCTAATTGACGTAACAGATCACTGCACACCGCGAGCGAAGATATAACTTAATTTAAACGCGAGGATCACTTGCGCGGTTCGGTTGTTTATACTTATCACTACCGTACGTAGAACGTTTTAAAATATATCACCTTACGCGCTAATAAGGCCTGTGTGCTTTAAGGTATTTACGTCCCCATTCTACGTCGCACGTGTATATTAGCACTAAATAGCGGGTGTGCCGTTTCTCGAAATCCGATCGATCGCGTGGACCAAACTGATCGCGGATCATCGCTCCCCCGTCCGTCGCAATTTGATTCACTCGATCGACGTGGGTGACACGCGAGAAGAGTAGCGTTCAATTAATTGTAGATATACACGATGAGAGATTCGGACGGTCGCTCCTTCTAATTACGAACGCGCGGCGTGAATGTGGAATCTTGGAGAATACCTCGGATTAGAGCTCGCTCGCTTATCACACGTGACAACGCGCATCGACGCGTGTGCGGGCGGCGATGTCCGGACACGCGTTCAATGTCCCTTACAAATTAAAATCGGCGCGTCCTGCGTAAAAACGCTCAATTACCGTTAGTATAGCTTATACCCTAAATTTAAAAAAAAAACGCGCTACCGTAAAATCGTACGAGAGAGGAGGTCTCTTCTCGCTTCTTTTTTTTCTTTTTGGTGTGCTCTCGGAAGGAGATCGGACGACGCGGACGCTTGGAAATCTCAGCTCGCTCTCCGAGCGCGGGATTTATCGGGGTCGGACTTTTCGAGTGGATTTTCTCGGACCATTAAAGCGATCGGTCCTTCGAATCTCCGAATTATCGGATCCTCGTGTCAATCCTGAGTCTCGGAGCCCTCTCCGCTCTCGGCGAAAATCCCTCCTCTATAATCTCCAGATCCGCGAAACTTCAGGAGCTTTAAATATATCCGACGCGATTCCTGCATCGCGTTTTCTTTCTACGCGAATGTCCCGCGTATCCTCGCGAGGGGGGAAGTCATTACGGAGACAAGATTAAACGAGACGTTTATTTAGCTCAGGTACGGAGGAATTAATTTCTCTCGCTTTCCGCTACGGTTCCAGCCCTTATTTCCCCCCCCCTTCTTCCAACGTAATTTTACGTTACGTTTCGCCTGAGCAAACGTAAGCGGCAGGAGGCGGAAATGAACTTTAAATATTCATCGCGCGAGAGTGTCGCCAATTTTACAATCTGTTTGACATTTTCTAAATTAAATTAACATCGCATTATTTTTCCATTGGTATAAAAATGGAGAAATGAGATTATAAACGCGCCAAACAAAAGAACAACGATTAGGCAGTCTGTATCCAACGATTCTTGCTGTGCGAACAGATTTCGGTGAAAATCAGTTTGCGGTGTGGAGTCAAACGAGAATTGAACACAAATTGTGACGGTGTATCGTGTTTGTATCTCGACTACTTTCTAATCTTGAATATTTCTTTTGTTTTTATTGCGTAAATACTTAAATAACTATTCGTAATAATCACTGTGAATTATTCGTTAATTATTCGCGTATACGAAATAAATAGAGTATTACGTGTCGCATGATTTTGAAGTCGAAGTCGTGGCGAGGGTAACGAGACGTCGCAGGAGGTCCGACGGACGATCCTGCGTTTCCGCGAGATCTTTATTACAGCGTCGTTCGCACGAATAGAAAAATTAAAAGAACGCTCCGTCTGGTTCGTCGGTAATCGTCGATACGCGAAAACCACAACTGAAAACAAGAAGGTGAGAAAAATCGTGGCACGTCTCGCGATAAGACACAGATACGAGAGTCACGTATATCCGAAGTAGATTTCAAGACTCGCACGTGTTTCCGCCACATACGACGTGCAAAATATACGTGCGTTTAGAACATCACTATATTTTGCCCGCGTCGATGAGAGAAATTTTTGCATCTATATTAATTGTTCGCATTCGATCCGAGACTGCCGGGGAGTAATGTGAATCTTCGATTTCTCGAGTCCAGTGGAATTCGAGTCCGCGGTTTCATAATTACAATTTTGGTCCTCTAGATGTAAGAATATCTCTAAGGAAACCACAGGAACTCGAGGGTGTGTTTTTAGATCTTGTGCGAGAAACCAGGACACTTTTGATATTAAAATCGTAAGTTGAAATCGCGACTCGAAGCTTATGGATATTTCTTCGAAATTTAATCCCATATTTTTAACCTTGATTTGGAACTTGGGATTTTTTAGCATTCTGGAAATCGAAATTCCGAAATCCTGAATCTTCGGCCTACTTACAGTTTTGTAGCTCCCAACTTCAAACGCTCAAAATAGGGTCGTAGCAATTCCGACGGAATTCTTGAACTCGCCAGTCCCTCGAGATTCGATCGGCGATTGTTATATCAGTAAACCAGTTATCGTGGGTAAACATTGTTCAACAAATCGGGAGCGACGAGCTTTACCCTTGGGGGGGTGTCCAAGCCCCGTGTCCCTTGGCTAATAACAAACTCAGGAATTCGGCGGAGAAAACGAATTTCGCGATCGATTACTTCCGGTGTCCCTGATACCGCGACGAGTCGTCCCTTACGTGTGTATGTGTGGCCGAACAGAAGATCGCGCTTCCGACTGAAAGAAATATTTCTAAACGGCGAAATAAAATATTAAGAACAGATCAAAGGCGCGGCGGGCTGGGCTTATCTCGAGTCGCTTAAATTATTTTACATATCCTACGATACGGGCGTAGACCAGTCTGTGTAACCTGAGTCAATGATCAAATCTTAAGGAGAGTATCGTACAGGAAAATCGACTTTCCGGTGTCGGTCGTGTGTACGAGCTTGTACCTCCGGCTGGTCATCTTGTCGATGAAGCTCTTTGTTTCCGCCTCGCTGTGATGGGGACTCCACCGTATCGACAGTATCGATATTCTTATGACGTCCCATGGGATGGTGTCGAGTACCTGCGATATATAATTTTCAATCGCCCTTACGACAAGCCCTTGAAACGCTTGTTACCGACTTTATTTTTATAACTCTGATCAATCACATTCTAAAGTTTATATGCTTCTCGAGGAATTGTCACGCGGTATAATATTTCTGACGCTTCTAATGAATTTAAATCTCGAGACATCGTAAAACCATATTCGTTCTTTTTAAATAAAGAAAACATAATGAAAATATGGGTAAATATAAAATTAATACTTTTACATACTTTTCTAAACAAACAAGCAAATATAAAAATTTATATATTTCAAGGATCGCTAAATCATTGAATTTATATTATTTACCTGGCCGTCGGGAGCGTCGGGACTGTCCAGACTTAGGTAATCCAAAGTCGTGGCGTTGTATGCCAACAGTACGCTGTAGAGAGGAAAGCACTTGAGTCTAGTGGTAGGAAAACCGTCGTCCGACGACACGAGGCTGTTAGGACCGTCGCCCAGCTTGGTGACCTGGACCTCCGATTCCTGGTGGTATTTTATCTGCAATATACCGTTCGCGCGCATTAAACGCGTACTCTTGTCGCGTTTGAATCATCACTGCTCTCCCCCCCCCCCCCGCGACAATCTCCCCCGTTTCTCACCTCTTTGGTATCCGTGTCCGTGCTGAGACAGGCGTGGAGGACCCTCGACCGCGGGTGTCTCGTGCTTCGCTGCGCCTCGAAGAAGCTCTTGGGCTCGGTGAGTATCAGAACACCTCGCCAGCTCAGATTGGACTCCAGCCAAGCGGTGCTGGAAATCGCGCCTATCTGAAAGAGCGATGACACCCGGCGGGCGATTGGTGACGGATTTTTACGGGCGAAATCCCGATAGGACGGTAAATTGGCGCGCCGGCCTAATTCTCGCTTCTGATTAATAAGATGAATTGAAAAGAGAACCGGGGAGAGATACCCGAGGCTCATCTATCTCGTTCGCCTATTTTTAACCGATTGCGTGTCCGACGGAGATCCGCTACTTTCGCGTGTTTCGCTAATGTTACGGTGCACTATCGCGCGGGCGATAAAGAATTGTTAGCGCAGCCGTGCGGTATCTAAAGCAGACTTTCAAGACTGTTGAGGCACCGGTATATACTTGGCGCTAATTTTAATTCCAAGACTTGATAAGATGCAAAGAGGGAGGGCGCATGCAAGACGGCGTGAATTTTCACTCAAAGGGATTCAGCTCCGAGCCTTTTGAGAGCCTTTCACGCTCGTGAACTTTCATATTATGCTGATTATGCATCGCTCGTTGCGCTCTCAAAAATTCATAAAAACGTAACATCAATGTATGTACAATGTTATCGAGAAAATTTTAATCTCCCTTAAGCTTCCGCAATGCCTTCATAAAATATTCCAAAATTGCCAATTTAAATTTAAACACTAAGAGAGTTCATACTTTTCCTGAAGAAAATTTCGTGAAGGACTACTTGCTGTAACTTTTTAATTCTCAATTATAAATATTTCAGTAATTAAAGCGGAAAACTGAACTTCTAAAAGACACTTGAACCGAAGTGAACTGCAAAACGCGGTTATTCAATTACGGGAACCTGCTTCGCGGAAACCTCATCTGCTTCTCTTTCAGCCGCTTATACTTCGAAAATTGTCGATGCTCCGTCTTTTTAATTAATGAAAGATCATCCGATAATTGATCGAGGATTCTGTCGGTGATTTAGGATTATAGAACATCCCGCGTGATATATACGAACCATCTTTCACCGTCCGTAAACCGCGAGTTTCAACCAACAAAGAGATATTACGTCGTCACATTGGAAGGATGACGTTCTCAGGGTGCGCGACGGTGACACGTGGGACATTAATCAGGAAAGATTTCTCACCCTACTGATGTATTCCGCGTAGACACCCTCGCGCTTGCCCTGCGACAACGTGGCCACGTACTTCTCCTCCGACGTCTGGTTGGCGTTCAACGGGTCCTGATGAGTCGTCGTTTTCAGATGCACCTGCCGTATGTACGCGACCAATTGCGGGTTGTCCATCGAGACGCTGTCGAGCACGTAGTCTCTGGTCATGTTCGCGTCGAACGCCTGTCTCCTGTAACGGAACGTCTGCTTTAAGCTACAGCACAGTGGTGTTCAATCTCGCATAATCTGGAGCTCGGTCGTGTAAATCGTCTCGCAAGGGAAGTAAAAAAAAAGAAGTGGCAAGGAGTATAAATTTTCACACGAGCTCGCCGAAATCCGATCGCTTGTACAGTAAATCGCGAGTCGCCTGGCTCTCTTTGCGGCGCAGAACGATGGGATTTCACGTACGAGATGCACGTGGGATTTGGAATAATTAAAAGCGAAAAACTCTTCGGTAATGAGATTGCGCGTGGTATATCAAACATTTCACAAAAGCTTAAAATATCTGTCGTTGTCTGATAATCACCAAGAATCGTAATCTTGTCGTGACATTAAAAATGGGAACAAGTTTGATTGAAAATTAAAAAAGTAAGAAAAGATTTCTAATATCAAAATAATTAAAAAGTTTATATTTTTCCCTTATCTAAAAACCATTCGATTTAATCTCACGAAAATTAATCGGCAGTTTACCTCAAAGCCGCGGCTTCGCTCCAAACAAGGAGCAGAACCATAGCGGTGGAAAAAGCGGCAAGAAAGGCGAGGCAGGGGGCCACTCTCCTCCACCAGGTCCTTTTGTAATTGGCAAACGACGTGCCGGTCAAGGTGGGCCCTACAGGCGGTGGCAGACCTCCGTTTGACGAAGGTGTCCCTGCGGGAGCCATTCTGCGGAAACACAACGAACGTGTAAACACGCGCTGCATGCAAATCATGGAAAAAAAAAGACACTCGTGATGAGCTGCAGACTCAACGCTTTTTGACACGTTTCACGAATTCGCTACCCTATTCTCCGAGGGTGTTTTTAATACCGAGATTTTTGGCAGCGGCAGATAAACAGGGACTTTCGTCCTTCAATAGCATTCCAATGGACAGTTGTGAAATTTTGCCAATTCTTCTAACTTCTCAGTCGAGGTAATCCAAAGAAATGTGGAAGGATTGAGAAAGGATTAAGAAAGTAGAAGAAAATTAGAGTGTCATGTCCAGAGTTAACAGGTATATTAAGCTATCTAAGCCAAATTATCAGAACACAAAAAATTTTATATGGAATTAATTTGCTAATTTGCAATTTTTTGCTTTTAAAAGTAAATTTTTTGCTCCAGCTATTAAAAAGTTAAGATTAAGCTATCCAGCCCTTTGTAAATTTTTAATAGTGCGAGCAAAAAATAGCAAAAAAATAGCAAATAATTTTGGTATTATTAACTTTTGGTATTATTAACTTTTTGCTTTGACTTATGTATATGTTTTTTTTTACAATGGCTGGACAGCTTAATCTTAAGCTATCCAGCCCTTCGTAACTTTTTAATAGCTGGAGCAAAAAAATTACTTTTAGAAGCAAATAATAGCAAATAATTAGCAAATTAATTCCATATAAAATTTTTTGTGTCTGATAATTTGGCTTAGATATCTTAATATACCTAGAGTTAACGGATATTGTTGGAAGGATATTAATCGATAAGTTAATCAATAGCCAATAACATCTCTTGCTTTGCAATTAACATGTAGGATAGGAAGTTTGATAAAAAAAAAATCGACGAAACAGGAACTGACATAGTTTGAGATTTGTCATATCGGAATTAAATAGTTTGAAATATATGTTATATATTTATTTTAGCGTATCTTAAAATATTGCAAAAGATAATTTCTAAACCTCCTTTGGGAAAGGCTGTGCAATCAAATAGATGGGTCTTCTGAGACACCCTGTAAACACGTGCAGCAATGTATGCAGGTACACGCATGAGTCACCCTGCACTTTCTAACCGGCATTTTTTTCAGTCACGTTCAAGTGAATGCACGCCTAAGGATTCGAGACAAAGGAAGACCCTCATGAATCGGATTATAATTCGTTTGTTATCTGTCACGCGTCGCCACACGGAAGCTGTGTCCCGCCGAATAGAAATTCACCTCTCTTTCCCGACGATTTCGTTTTTATTCGACATATTTTTTTATTAAATTTGTATTGTATTTTTCGTTTATTTTATGCCACGTCCAAGTTCGATAGAAAAAATATATATAAACGGGCAAACGCGCCAGCGATATTTTTATATTGTTTATTCTCTAAGTTACTGAAAAATTGATTATTATTTGTTTTGCAAAATTGAGGTGCTCCAGTTTAAATGAAATAAATTATTTCGAGAGTTAATCCTGTGAAATGGAAAAACGTTTTTAATTCAAGCAATAAAAGTAGAAATTGATGGAATCTCCTCTCATCAGAATTTACACAGAAATAGTTTCTCAGCGTATACACGCGTTAGATAAGCCTGTGTGTTGCGCCACGCGGAACAATGTCCGCTCCGTTATTTGTCTCACACTGCGTTAAAGCAAGGTTCGCCGGCACGAACTTGGCGTCACTTCGTGCATCGCGAGGTTCGCCGCTAATTCACTGCAAAACTTTTAGCGAAGACAAAACAAGGCAGGTAGTGCTCGGCTTCATTAAATTTGCTTATATCCAAGTGCATGGGTCTTCGCGATCGATGTTCCGTATAGCGCAAAACTTGCTCTCCGATTATCAATTTAATTTTAATTATCAGTTAAGTCAGTTGGCTCTCGTTGAAGATCATCGAAATGTCAACGGTTTTCGATTAAAAACAAACAAGTCACTCGAAGATAGCTAACGCTTCCTCCACGTTCTCACAATCTCGAGCGAACTTTGCTTCAACATTCAACTGAACTTTCATCATATTCCTGATTTCTCACACGCATTTAAGTTTCCAAAAGCTTGCACGGGATAAAATCGGAAAAATGAAGTCCGCGGACTTTATCATTCTCGGCAATGTAATTCGCATCTACTCACTTCATTTTCGTCGGTTTCCGCTCGTACCCTTTCTTATCCGTAAGAACCGAAACTTGGGGATCATTTAGGTATATCCCCCAACCACGCGACCACTATATCACTCTTTCGGTTCACGTGCGAGCGCTCGTCATCCCCCGCGCGCGAGTTCGATTCGGGGAGATCGGAGAAACCGCAAACTTGCAACGATAACGCACCCCGACACGCGTCTCACGTATCAACGTCTCTGACGTCTCGCGAACTTCACGTCGCGTATCGCGCCCGGCCACAATATTTGGTAACGCCGCGCCGCCTAAACGTCGCGTGTGTCACGTGGGCTCGACCTTCGCAGCGTGTGTTGTCTCTCGGTGTCTCGTCGGTGTCAGATCGTTTCCCCTCCCCCGAGGGACGCTGCAACGGGAAGATCTCTCTCTCTCTCTCTCTCTACCGGCGAGAGTCGGCGGGAGAATGATCAATCGAAGCCGAAGCTCGTTTCCCCGCGCCTCCTTTGTTTCCGCGGGGCCATTTGTTGCGGGTTTGTTACGTAATGTAATGTAACGAATTGAATAGCCGGTGCAGATCTCTCCTCCCGATCTCGAGTCTCGTTACAGCTGCGGAATTTCCAAGATGCATTCGAGCAACCGTCTCCCTCCGAAGTGAACTTGAGTGACTTGCGAATCTTCGAAACGCAGACCAATTTCCAGGGAGATCTCGTAGTTCGATGCATTAGGTACAATGATTTGTAGCGATATTTCGGGCAAATCCGATTAGACGATCATCGGGTCCTCAAGATAAGTGTCCTTTAATTGCTCCACTTGTGTTTGTCGAAGAAAAAAAACAGAGAGAATTAGTCTTCAAGAATCTTGGAGATAATTTTGCCCGATTGGTTCTCAAGTCTCCTTGGACGCAGTCGACCTTCAAGTTTCAAGGAACATTCTCTGCAACAATCCCTTCTCGATCCCTTCGCTCTTCTTTCCCGAGCTTTTTTCTCTTCTTCGTTTTTCTTTTATTGCTCGTCTGTCCCCTCGGAGGATTCTCCTCGTGCTTCTCGACGTAGCAGCTGAATTTTTATAGAACCCGAGCCCTTGAAGTAGTTATTCACTGCGCGGTCCCTTCTCTCCGGGTTTGCCGGGGTTTCTCTCCCTTGCTCTCGCCCGTGTATTTATTACAGCGATGCTGCCTCGAAGATCTCCCATGTGTTTCTCGGGCACGAGCGGGATTCCCCGCGCGATCGGCATTCCACGAAATATATCCGGCGACTCGATCGCTTCTCCTTCTCGACTGGACGAGAACGGAAGTCGGTCGCTGGAAGACTGCAATACCACGTCGCTCTGCGCCGGAATCAATCGATTCGATCCAAAGCCGATCCCGTCCCGCGAAGAACGGAAGAATTCCTCGCCGAGACCGACGAATTGCTTTCGTCTCCGAAGGGGGGGGTTTCCCCTCCCGGAATGCACTCGGGACCACTGTCGCGGGGACTCGCCCGGCGAATTCCCGACGGATAGAGGGGAGCCGACGGCGGAGACGGCGGAGACGGCGACGGGATCGTATCGGCTCGCTCACTGGCGGCGCGATTCGCTCCGTCTGTCTCCTCGGTCGCCGACTTCTTCGCCGACCGACATCGAATTACATACACATGTATATGTGTACGTATGTATGTATCGATTCGAGCGAGAGACGACAACGACCAACGACCGTGTACGCGAGGAGACGGGCGGGAACAAAGAGACAGACGGGAGACGTCGCCGGGGCCGCGGCGCGGCGCGACGCGACGCGACAGACGAGCGTTCTCCGCACGCTTGTGGCGGCCGTCGATCCGAGAAAGCGTGTGTCGTGTATTATGGTCGAATGTCGCATTGCAGCGGCGAGGCGACGTCGGCGACGACGGTGGTGGTGGTGGTGGTGGTGGCGGCGGCGGCGGCGGCGGGCTTCATCGTGCCGCCGTCGCCGCATCTGTCGTCGTCCGTCCTCGTCGCACTCGCGCCAGCACTCTCCACTTCTCGCGTTTCTCTTCGTCCGGGACCGCTGTTCCAATGTCAGCGGGCCCTGCTGCGTGACAGACGGCGAGCGTGGCGCGGCGAAAGGGCCGATCAAAGAGGAGGCCCTACGACGTTACGGACGAAGGATCCCAGTTCTTCGTAATACTCGGACAGCGAAGTTGAAGAAACTTCAATTAAGTTTGAGGAACTTCGCTGCCCGAGTACAGGTGCTTAAAAAAAAAAAATGTTAACACTTGTATGGAAGTAACTTTTTTTTTAGAAACAGAACTGATAACACAAGATATTGTGTTAGATTTAAAGCAAACGAATTTCTTATTGACGAGCGTATTATTATAATGAATGTATCTCTGTAGGCGAAGTTTATTTTAACGATCCGTACCGGACAAAGAAATAATCTACTTCTTGTCACCGAATCGTTAACATTAAAATAGGTCTCTCATTAAGTCCGCGTTAATTTGCTTGGCAATTCTGGACCTCCTTCTCCTTCCATTCCTAACTTAAAGATCACAATATCACGAAGACAAATGTATTTTGTTTTCAAAGAGTCTTCACTTGTTTACCATCATTGCAATGTGCAAGATCTCCGGTAGAAAATTGCAAATGTGATTGTAACAATCCAAAAAATTATGCTTTAGGGCTCTGGACATGACCTGAAGAAAATTCTAAAAATGTATTGATAATGATAAGGAATAAGGAACAAGTGGAGACTCTTTGGAAGACAAAATACGTTCGTTACTATGATATCTTGTGTTATCAGTTCCGTTTCTCTAAAAAAAGTTGCTTCCATATAAGTGTAACATTTTTTTCAAGCGTCCTGTATTACGAAAAACGGAGATCTTTTCCTTACCACCCTGACGTATGGGTCGACATTAGAATTTTCGATCCGAGTTTCCATTACTTCGGAATCGTGATATTCGGAAACGATGGTTATTGATCTCGCGTTGTTGGGTCGGGAAAAAATTGGGCGATCGCGAGCTCGCCTCCACTCCTCTCGCGTGACGGACTCGATTCGAGGCAATAGCGCGCACTGGTGCGCAAAAATTGACTGAAAATCGTACGCGTGGTGGAACACGAGTGGTCCCGACTGACGCAATGGTGGTACAACGACCGGTGTAAGTCAGTGTCGTTTGGCAGAATTTCTCTGCTGGACCGCGCGCTCCGGCGATCAAAACGCTTGTAGGCCACGTTTACCTAAATACTAGTCCGAGTACTTGGGTAAATTTGTGCGCAACGCGGCTTTTGTAGAGCTCATCGGTGTGTGCGTACCTATAGTGCATTCAACCGAATTCGCTACAGGCGTAGCCGACAGATTTGCCGGTAGATAAAATATCAAGCTAACAAACTGATAGGTTTATTTAGCTTCCAGCACGCTATCTTCATCACTCTCATTTAATACAGTTGTTTCATGTAACTGTACGTGTATTCGGAACGTGGCGAAGATAATTTTCGCAAAGTTTTCTGAAGATAAGCAGAGATCTTTAGACGAGCGGAGATAAAACAAGAATATCTTTTTCACTTATTATATATATATTGATTTTATATTAATTGAACTGTTTACATATATTAATAATATATTATTTTATACATATTAAGTGAATTCTATATATTTTTTTCACTTAATATATATAATATTGATCGACGTTTTTTAATATTTATAGAAAGTTACGTTTTCGACAAAAACGCGGAAAGAACAGCTTTGCTGAAGTACCTAAACTTTAGCTAAATACAAAATAATTATGTAGATAGTTGCTCGAATGACAAAACTATTTGCAGCATTATCATCTTGAGTGGCCTACATATTTCATCCTTATTATAGTGTCCTAATTATTTCGGTCTAACAAAATTATTTTCAGATCTATATCTAGTTAAATTTTTAGATACTTCAACAACACAGTTTTTTCCGTGAAACGTTCAATGTGCTTTATATTAAGCAATTTATGGTAAGTCAATGTACATTTTTTATGTATAAAGTTCGCTTTGAAATTAATCCTATGAATTAATAAATTAATTGAAATGCCAAATGAAACTTTGGCATCTGTTTATGTTACATATTATATATTAATTTGTTTTGTTATGTTTTATTTGCGTAGGTTTAAGGTTTTTCATCAAAACAATTCAATTTCCAATCACTTCTCGCTTCGACAAGCTAATGATACTTTAAAATAATTGCCAATTCTTTTAATTTCTACTCTATCTGCGAATCGTAAGAGAAAGTGCGACAGCTCCGCTCTATATATATAGTACAGAATTGCTAATAGCGCCTACAGAGCGATACGATGTTTACAGTAGACTTCAACGCGACGTGTTACGTTTCATCTCGTCTCGACTCTTCCCGAAATTATACGACCGTGTCGCGATAACTTATCTCGCCAAATTGCTAACGACGCGTGGTGATTCATCTTCATTACCTCGTATATTTATCGAAAACGTACGTCTCTCTTTAGGGGGGGGGGGGGCCCCACACGCGATGATTCGAATTGACTTCGCCTCTCTCACTGATCAAAATTTCCCCTTATATCGAAAACGAGCCGTTCTGTCCCGGGGGGGGCAGTGCTAGAAATAGGATTTCTGAACCGCATAGGTACGGAGATCACGGATCACGCCTCACTAACTCCTATACGCGGAGTTGCGTGAACCACACGCACACTGCACGCGCACTAACGCAGGCGAGTCCGTTTCACATCGTCCTGCCGCACGGAACACGGGATATCCATCAGCTCGAGGGAAAAAGAGCGCGCGCTGGGAAATCTTTAACTTTGACCAACCGACGTGTCGTCGGCTCCGTTTCCTTTTACCTCCGCCGCTGCCATCGGAACACCGGGGCGACGGACCTCCCCGTATCCTTTCATCATCGCACGATGATATTTCGCGACGCTTTGCGCAGACACGTTTTCTCTCTTTTGTTTGTCTGTCGCGGAACGTGCCCGAACGCGAGCATCCACGGGCGGCTCTTTCCGCGTACCTGAACCCGCGGCGGCCGAATCCTCTCCGCGTCAGTCAGGATCGGAGCATCGTCCACGCAAACAGGTTTCCCTCTCGGCGGCGCTTGTCCTGCTCGCGCGGACTCGCCTGCCGCTCCCCGCGGCCCGCGGCCCGCGGTGTCCCCGAGGAACGGAACGGAGCGGAGCGGAGCGGAGCGGAGCGGATCCGCGCTCCGCGATGACTCGACCCACTGACGACGGTAGTCGCGCACTGCCACGGTGTTTATGACACTGCGCGGATGATGACACGCGAGAGTACCCACCGGGAGGAAGTTCTTTCTCTCTCTCTCCCTCTCTCTCCCGCTGGCCTTCTCCTCTCGCCTCCCACGCGAAGCTCTCTCTCTCTTTCTCTCTACTTCTCGCGAGGAGACCTCCGCGGTACCCGAAGCGGATAGAGAGACGAGTTTACGTTGTTACGCGCGGCTCGCACTCGGATGCGATCCGTTCACCGCCGCGTTCGCGGGATGGCACCTGAATCTTCGGCCGACCGCCGAAGAGGAAGCGCAGGCAAAACGTACTACCACCGCTGTGCCCTGGGCTCGTGGCGAGTAGACCGCCTCGACTGCCGGACTGCCCTCCAGCACCTGGGACCCAAGCGCCTGACGCTCGGTTCGTTCGCCGAGTACAATGCCTCCTATATCGGGTGTCCTTCTTTAAAACACCGCCTACCTCCGTCCTCGGCTATCCCCTTCAAGCCGACGAGGCCGCGTCTGTCTTTCTCTCTCTCTCTCTCGCTTTCACGAGGACACTCTCCGCTCTCCTAGCCAGGTAGTAGCCAGTGACTCTCATCCCGCCCAGGTGAGCGGCACCGATCGGTTCCAGGGCTGAGCGTAGTCGCGGTGTTTATGGGGAACTCGAGTAGGGGCCTCACGGAATCGCCCGCGAGTTTCGCCGAGGCTACTTTTTTATCCGTACACTTTGACACGGTTTTTAATCGGGAATATTTGTTCATGGAGAACGAATGGAGGTGGAAGAGAAATATTGCGAGCACGTATCTCTCTCCGATTTTAATTAAACTTTTCCAAGTTCTCTCGAAATCTTGCATCGCAAATGTCAAAGTTACGCTGTTATGCTTATATGATAAACGTAAGAGAATCGTAACATTACAAAGAAATAAGTGTATGGTTATGACTTTCATTTTGCATTACTTTTTCAAAAGAGATTTTATTAAGGGAATATGTATATTACAAATCTGTATTCTTTTCATTTATTCTTTTTCACATTACATATATTCAAATGAAAAGATCACGTGATCGGAAATTGCATCAGGCAGAGTGGAACACGAATGGAATAGAATAGATATACAGAGCTAGTGGAATACGAAATAATTCATTTTCCGCTAATGCACCCGGTACCGCATGCAGAGAGATGCGCGTTCCATCGTCCCGAAGTTTAAAACGGACAATTCTCTGGAAGCTAACAGCGCGCTTCCCCGTTTACACATATAATTTTATGTTATGATTTAATTTCTAGCTCTTGCCGCTGGTATCATTCGAGTTTTCGTGCTTCGCGAAACCGTATCTTGAAACAAGCACCGACGCGTGCCCGGGAATCTTTCGCAGAATAAACTTTGAAACTCAATAACTCGCGCGGAAACTTGCGCGAAAACCACACGAGTTTCGCGTTTGATAAAATATTCAATTTCCGAATTGTCGACGAAACGGTAACGTGATTCCGCGCGTTTCGGAAAGCGAAACGCCGCGCCGCGGCGGATTCGCCTTATCGCGAAAGAAAGTACGACTGCACGCCGGCTTGTTTCGGACAACCGGCTAAAATTAGCGCGAAACGGCATAAAAAGCCCCGTTAACTCGAAAGCCGGACATCGCGGCTCGGCCGGCCGGCCGGCGTGTTATTGATCCCCGTAAGTCGCGCCCTTTGTATCGCGGAAATGTCGTGTTGCTAAAGTGGACAAAGGCGGCCGGTGGCGTGCGCGATTTCTTGATCAATGCGGAGTGAATTAAAATTTTAGACCCGGGAGAAATCCAGAGGTGAAGTTCCGCCGCGTCCGTGATGCACGCGCTGTGTATCTGTCAAGGAAAACCAATATATATAGCTTCGGCGACTTCCAGATCTCGATTTCGTCTTGCGATTATACATGAAAATATAACGACACGTCTATTATATTTATAAAGGTCATGAGTAATATACGTTTACATTTGCGTCTGTTAAGTGCGAAATCTCGGCCACGGAAACCCTTTATACGTGTGGAAGGTTTGAAATTACACAGAAGAAAAGAATATTCTTGATTTAATAATATTTTTTAACATGCAACATCTCTTGAAATGAGATTATATTATGTTAAACGAATAAAACTTGCTTGAAATTATTTTATACAGTTCAACCAAGAAAAAGACTGTCAAATAGATTATAGTTCAACCAAGAAGAAGATTATCACGAATAGATTAAACCAAATTCTTATAAAAAGATCATAGATGGTTGCGTATCCTACGAAAACGATGAACGGGTTAATTTGAATATAAGTTTTGATTTAACACTTTTCTTTTCTTTCTGCGTATACGCCGATAAATCCCGAGGCCCTCCTCTGTGTCTCATTTACGTGACGTTTTCCCCGTTGCGATGATAAATTTCAAAATACGACGACCTTGGGCGACGTGCTTGCATTCGGCGTATCGAATTTTCACGAGAACGGCCATCCGCAAAGGTGGACCGCTTATGGATCACGCTCATAATTCAAGAGGCCGGCGCGGCGCGGGCGGCGGCAGGAAGGCGGGGCATTTTTTATTTAGGAGCTCAGCGCGGAATAACGAGATCGTCTTTCCGCGAGAGATGGAAAGAAAATTCCGGGGGGCGCGCGCGCGCGCGCGCGGCGACGTGAGACAAAACGAATGGATACGGTAACGAGCGGCAGGAAAAAAAAAATAGTGGGACGCCGTCAGCGGTATAACAACTGGACGACTTTTCCGCGGCAACGTGGCGTGTACAGTCTCAGATTTTTCACGGGAATAATCCGAGAAAATCCGAGCGCTCCTGAGAAAGAACACTCGAAATAACCATGCACCTGTCTCGCGGAATCTGCGCTATATTTTATTACAGGAAGCGACGCCCCGCGGAGACAGTTAATATTGGACGAACCAGAAAACTG
The DNA here is from genome assembly GCF_030848795.1 of Temnothorax nylanderi. Lineage (NCBI taxonomy): Eukaryota > Metazoa > Arthropoda > Insecta > Hymenoptera > Formicidae > Temnothorax > Temnothorax nylanderi. Next base: position 1,178,942 of record NW_027249068.1, on the reverse strand, counting down.
CTTAGAATTAAAATATATTTCAGTGGCCTGACACGATTAATACAAAATATCTCTTCAAACGGTTATCGACGATTTTTCGTGTATCTATCTTCTTATTTCTTTTTTACCTAATTTTACAATATATTTCATTTAATTTTACAATATCTTCTTTTTAATATCAATCTCGGAAATGGAAAAATGAAATTGTTATTGTCCAGAGACTGTGAATATTGAACGAACAAAAAACTTAGAATTAAAATACATTTCAGTGGCCTGCCGTAATTAATACAAAATATCTCTTTGAACGCTTGTCGACAATTTTTCGTATCTTCTTATTTCTTCTTTATCTAATTTTATAGTATATGTTGTTTACTTTTACAACATCTTCTTTTTAATGCCGATCTCGGAAAATGAAATTTTTATTCAACTTAATTTGTCCGTTCGAGAAAAATTAAAGTGGCTATAAAATTCTGCTGTAAAGACCCGCGACAATGCACTTGTTACGCAACGCGATGCTAGGAAAAACGACACTTTTGTTCTTCCTCTTCTTGGCTTACTGACAGATTTTATACCCCGTGAAACGTCTCGCTGCGCAAAATTATGCAGATATAACTCGGAATGTAAATGTGCCGCATAAAATTTAGAACACGAGATAGTTTTGTAGAGATTAGCGTTTCATCGGCATTGATTCGCGCGCATTAAGCGTCGATGACAACGTTCGCGCGATTGTAAAACCAGATAATCAAAGTTTATTCAGCCTGCGGGTGATCAAATGACATTAGCGACTTCCACAATAACGATTCGACGACCGAGCTATGTAATTTGGCTCCCGGTTCATTCGCGACGTTATCATTTCGCGTTGGACATAACGGTCGTAATCACATAGAATTAATATTAATAACTTTAATAATTCAGACTCCGGAGAGCATATCGGTGAAAAACATCGGTTATACCTTCATACCAGACATTGTTTCACGTCGCGAGCGCGCACTAGCTAGTGGCAGATGGCACGAATTCGTGTGACATTGAGAAAACAGCCCAGCCCGGCCCGTCCATCACCCTTCGCGACGAGTACAGCTGCATCTCCCGAGTCCGGAGGGCACGGAGCAACGTTACGGACACGGGCGCACGCTGAAAGTAGATAGAATTTACGTAGTAAGATTTCTGGTAGCCCCTGGCTCGCACCGGGGGGGGGGGGAGGGAGGGGAAAGCCCATTTAGATATGTCGGCTAAAAGGGTCCGGGAGTGTTTATCTTATATCTCTTATCCCTCGCGCTCCACACCCTCGTATAATATTCCTACACCGTACTCCGGCATCGGTTCTCGCGCAAGGTAAATAAATTATGTAGAGTGTGTGCGCCGTACATATATTCTGAATATTTACATCTTGTTCCTCGCTCCTTTACCGTCTTATTTTTCACGTATCGCCACTCGACTTTCGAGCATGTATCAAGCATGTACACAAAGGGCCAGTTATATCCCGAATATTCCGAATATTCTCGCTCGCCACCGTCTCTCTCCCTTTTTTCCCTTACGTCGTCGTATTTTTATAATCCATCTCTCGAGCGTCGTATAAAGCAGTCGTGCGAATTATGCAAAGCGCCCTAGCTGTTCTGAATATTTAAATTATTCCATCTCTCTATCTCTCTCTCTCTCTCGTTTTTCTTACGCGCCACGTGTCTTCGCGTACCATCCCAGGCAGCACGCGTATCCAAAATCGGGACGTAGCGCTGTCTGGGCTCTTTCGATTCCTCGCGGATCGCAGAGATCGCGCGAAGGATCGATCGTTCTGAATATTTATCGCACTTTACAACTTATTTCACGTCCTCTCGCGTCCTCGCGCACCGTTCGCTTCTGGAAACCGGCGCGAAAGTGCCAGTTATCCAGCGTCTTACATCCCGCTTTCTCATTCGTCTCACATCGTACGATCTTCCGTCGATCTGCCGTCGAGATATAGTGGATTATACGGAGTGTGACGGAGTGCCCAGACACCCTTCGTGTTTGCTCCTCGTTTCATCATCCCTCGCCCTTCGCCACCCCCCTCCCCCCCTCCCATCGGGCCATCCATATCGGTCCTCGTGCACATGGCACGCGGCTTCCCGCTCGGGCGCAGACGCGCGGCGGCCGCGGGGCGGCCGTTGCGCGATCCCAGCACCGTCGTCGAAACCGGCGCGCCGGCCGTGGAGGAATAACGCTCGTCCTCGCGGCGCACTCGTGCGCCGACCGCGACCGCGAACGCGGCACGTCCGGATCCTCATCTCTCGCTCCGGAACGCTCTGGAGTAAACGCGCGGGGCGCGCAGCTTCCGCGCGGCGGGCCGCGCGATCGCGAGAGGTCTCTCTCTCTCTCTCCCTCTGTGCCCCGCGGGTGTGTCCCAGCAGGTGGTGACCAGGATCGCGTTTTTCGCGGCTGAAACAATCACGCCAGAACTCGGTCGAGCTCGATACCTATATAGACGCGGGAAATGTTTTTAGTGTTGTAATCGTGTCCGACGCGGCCGAAGCTGAAAGTCGCTCGATGCTGGTGGAGACGTATTGGTATTCTGTCGAGAATATTGATGTCTTTTAGGCGAATAAGTTTTTGATGGAGCGCGACTGCTTGATTCTCATTTCTGTTTCTGTTCGTTCTTGTTCTCATCTTATCGTCACGTCGATTATTTTATTATTTTTGACACTTTGTATTTAAATTGATACGCGAAGTTAAATTTCTAACAAGTACTGTTGCTCGTTTATTGGTATTTTATTGCTTACAGTATTTGATACACGCGAGCGTGATTATTCATTTACTTTACATTATTTTTGAGTTAGCGTTGATCGCTTTAAAATTGTTTTTTTTTTTTTAATACGTTGTGAATATCATCGGTAAAGTTATGTAATTCTATACATATTGTTCTATAGATAATTGAAAGGAGAGAGTTTCTGTGCAGTTTCACCCCGCATAGATTTTAATTGCGCGAGTTGCATGGTTGTTGCACCAAACGGCACTATAATGTATTTAGAAAATCACGACTTCGCCGCACGTGTCACGTTAGTGGAATGTCCAATAGTTCGATTATTGTTTCACCTAGAAGCGCCGTCGGTGTTACATGTTATACGTGGAAATATTTATTAATAATATAACTGGAGCATTGTCGATTATTTCCCTCTCCCTTTAATTATGGACTCTCCAATAAATTGGGAAACGAGGTTGGTTGCGTGTTAAAAAATTTAGTGGGAATTTAAAGTCGGTCCTTTTAATTGTTGATAGCTAATATTTGATATCTTTATATTTCTAGTTAGAGTTTGAGTTTGGACGAGAAGTAACCATCCCCGGCTCTGAAGCTTTAATTCCTTCCGGAAGACTTAATCTCTCGTAATCTTAGATGACCTTGTAATTAAAGCCTCTAGTCGCCGCAGAAAAGTCAACTCTCGGGAGCTCTTGATCAAGAAATCGTTACAGTCCATATTTGTGTAAAGATAGTGGTACAAATATAGAACCGGCATACACTCAATGTATATTTGTCCTGCATGTTTGCTTCCACGACGCTGCGCTTAACATCGTAATGCAGATAGACTACTATCAAGGAATGAAATCGCTATTACACGACGTTATGTACGCGCGAAACGCGAATCCGTTTGTCGTACGAGATTTGTATCAACAAGATTTATTCGCAGCCCAACCGGAAGAGATTAAATCGCACAGCATACGAAAACTCAATTTTCTCGACGTAGTACATTTTCCGAGCAGCTAGTATTGCAATTAATTATGATAATTACAAATTCTCAAAGAATTGTGCGTATTTCAAAGTTAATTTGCAACTCTCGTTATTTAAATTACTTACTCTCGTTGATGAGATACACATTTCTTACTTATTAACATTACGGAAGTATAATTTATGAAACGCGTTTTATTCGCAATCCCGTGGAGTGTGGAGTTCGATGAAATGGTAGAGGTAAGATTATCGCTATGCGATACGTTTTTGTCGACGAATTTTGTCGATTTCAAAATAGTCGAAATACTAAAAAAAAAAAAAAAAAAGAAAGAAAGAACGCGTAACGGGACGCTTTGAAAAATCTCATCTGACAAATGGACTTTCAAACGTTTGTTTGCAGCGCAACTACAACTCGGTGACTCGACTCCGCCTCGGAGTACGGCGCATTGTAATTGAGGGAAGCCACCCCGAATGGGGTGCGCGCTCTTGTTTGCAAGTTATAAACGCTCCTTCCTAACTTCGGTCTCACAGATTTCGATGTTTACGGTCGCGTAAGTTCCATAAAGGACGACAGAGCACGCTCTCCCGATCTGCGTCTCCCGTTTGTGCGCTATTCGTAAAATATCGCTTCCAACAATACGAACGACCTCAAAAGGTGCCTTGAAAGCGTACAAACGATACCTGAAAATTAGAACGTTCCTTGGATGTTTTCCATGTCTGATTATAAGGACCAGCATATCAAAGAAAGCCCTCTTGCTCGTAGAATCTCGACATCGCGTTATCACGGAACGTTTATCAAAAGCCAGTATGACGCATGTAGCATATTCATTTTATTTGCATAATGTGTAATTCTCTCATTGTAATATTATATTCATTGTAATTCGTAATGTACCTATATTTTATCTGAGCTATGATATTGAAGGGGATCCAAAATGAACCTGATGTTCATTGTTTCTCCCTCAATGTTCTTGATATAATTGTTATGAATATTTATCTAAACAGCACTCTTCAAATGACCCTTTTTTTCTTTCTACCACAATATACATATATTAGAAAAAAGAATTTTTTATTTTAGACATTAAAACAGAATTCTAGGTATCCACATTTTTTAATCTAAAATTTAATATCTCTTCTAAAGTTGAAAACAATTTCTGTTAGAGAATTTGGGATAAAGTTTTATTTATAACTGTGTGCCGTGCAATGCAAAAACATTTTAAAAAATCAGGTATACGCACATATGCATATATAAAATATTAAAGTGCACGCACATACATATGAAAATGTACGGTGTGTAAAAATATAAATAGCATTCTGTTCTGAAATCTGACACGAATTATATAATCGCATAAAGTTTTGCGATCATATAATTATGTTACTTAATACGTATATTACTTTTGTATTTTAATGTATATATATATAGACATATCCTAAATATATATAAAATTCATAAACATGTTGCACAGCACGCAAAATACGAGATTGATCGAGCCTTGCAGAATATGAAATAAAGATCCAATTATATAGGTATCACGTATCACTTGTAGATCTCAATTTACAGTTTTAATTACGAAGTTGCCTGAAACGATAATGCAAGGAAATGCAAGGGAATTCTTCTGTGCATAATTTCGGAAAATAGCGCATCTGTCTTTCCCGCGCGAGCTCCCCCCGAGCTCATGCCTGTTCATCGAAACGCGCTCTGTTTAGCGCACAATACGTCGTGTAATTGAATTCGGCAGCGGCTGCTCTCGTTCACGTCGTCAGACGACAAGCTTGTCGAATCCACGTGAACGTGCAAATTGGATTTGACGTCGGTTGGCGCAAAGTAATTCACGAAACTTTATTAAGGCGTTCGCGTTCGTTCCAGCGGTGTCGAATAAGCGAATTTTCCGCCTCGCGGATCCCTCCTCCACCATATGCAATGATTACGCGGTATAAACGGTGCGCGCTTTTATATCGGCGCTCATTCACAAAGTTCGGACCCCCAGCTCTGGGGATGCCGTGAGCAACCAGATCGGAAGTCGTTCGAATGGAGATCAAAGACCGCGCGTTTTACTTTAATAAATATTCTATTTTTGACGGGGCAATTGAAATCCGTCGTGAGAGCCGGCGGTGATATACACTGTTCGTCAAAATGTACATTCTCAAATAAAAAAAACTTTTTTTGACGTTTACACAAAAATTGTTATTCAACCTTTATTGAGTTTTTCACTGCGTGGTTATTGATATTAAAAGGTCGCGACGGTATAGCGAAGCTTACTCGCGCAGAGCTCACTTGCAAATTGGTAAATTGGCAAATTAAACCAGATGGAGAAACGATGGTAAACTCTTGACATTTCGGAGCTTATTTAATTAATTAATAATAATTTAATAATAATCGCGAGAGCTTTGAATAATGATGCTAAGTGACGTTCTCGAAATTTTAAGTCACTTCCATCTCTATATTACTCGACATTTCACTGGGAGATAATTAACATTAATACGGTTATGGTTATTTTTTTTTACTCATCCTATATTTCCGTGTTTCAAGAAGCTTTCTTTCCCTGCATTTGACGTTATGTCGAGCATTCGCGATGTTTTGTTAGAACACACGCAACCACACGTTCCCCTCTATTGATAAAACGTGATGGTAAAGCAAGCATGATGGATGAATAGGTGATGTATGCCTCGACAAATGTGTATTCCGAACTAACATCGCGAGCGTCGAGATCGAATGAAAATGTCGAGATATCTACACGAGGAAGATTCATTCGCACTAACGTTTATTCGACAACCTCGATGTTGCTCGATGATAAGAAAACTCCGTCATGGACGAAGTTTGCCTATCTGTAATGGAAAGTTTTCTTCGGTGTTTTTTGTTCGGGGAAAAAACTTTCTACGAGACCTTTCGCGGGCGCTCTAAATGTTAATGCGTTTTGTTCCCTCGAAATAAAAAAAAAGAAAGGAGAAATCCCCTAGTCGCAAGTTGAAACCGCTCTACACCATGCATACCGAGCGCTAAACGATAATAATTTTATAGCCATCAGACTTTATTTTTACTCCACTTTTCCACAATTCGGAGTATACCTTCCCGCGGGTGAAATTATAGCCCAATTACGGATTGCGACATTATGAATACAAATGCTGGCGTAAATCGTGTTTTAGCGCTACAGTGCTTTGAAACCGAGACACCAAGAAGCAATTTAGATCCGTTACGCCGCTAATATGCCGCATCGTTCCCCATATCGATCACGTCAGGATTACCCGTTTGTTTATCTGGCGTATGATCGTCGGCGAATAAAAGGAAAATTAAATAAGGGGAAGAGTACGAGCGCGACGGTGTTATGATCTCGAAAAGCTATTACTGCTCCGCGCGTCGCGTCGTACCTTGTTCGTCTAACGACGGGTTGTGCGGTAAGGATGTTACTTCGCAGGACGTAGCGCACGTGAGTGACCCCTGCATGCTCCAAGTAATGCGAAATGCGCTGACACCGTAGGTTCAACGTCGTACACGACACCTCGAGGAGCGACATGTGTGTAGTGACGCGAGATGCATCACGTTCCCCGTATCCGATATAAATTTAATATCGTCGCTAAATTCAATCGCGAGTACCTTCGCGTACCTTCCCCCTACGACAGTCCTAATAAGCTCGATTCACAACTTCGGTGGAAATAACATTTTTCTTCGTAGTGATCATTCACAAATAACCGTGTTTGACTCTCATAGCTCAACTTTTCCTTTTTACTCTTTAGTCTTATTCTATCATAGTTATTATACAATATATATATATATATATATATATATATATATTATAATAATTATTATTATTACATGCAATTATAGTTATTTTAAGCTACTTGTCGCCGTAATCGTTTCATTTTTTCCGAATAATCGTATCATTCTTGTCGAACGACATAAAAGCTCCTTTCGAAGATAATCGCGTGTCGAAGGGTAATGAAGCGCGTTTCGACCAGACCGTGGATGTAATCAGGTCAAAGATGAAGATTCACAATGGGGGCATGTGTACAACGTCGAGTACGTGTGCGTAATATGTCTAATGCACGGATCTCCATTCGAGCTGCAATTTCGGGTGGCAGCTATACGTCAACGTGTTTGCCGCGCCCGTGCCAACTAATCAACGTTGTTAATTGGCACCGATGCCGCGCGGCCCCGTCCGCACGGTGGTGGTGGTGCGCGGGTGAATCGCGCACAGATATCCGCCGATTAATACAATGTGACGAGAGGGAGGGGCCCGTTGTCTCGTTGATGGAGAGAAACGAGCGATTGTTCGTGTTCGATCGAGACTACCACGAGGATGCTCCAGAATTCATTCATGCGAAAGAGCCCTCCATTGTCACTCGACGGGGATAGTTTTAGCATTTTGAAAACCAGGCCGTTACGCGTATATCCTTTTTTTTCCGCTCTCACATTTTTCTTTGTTTGCATGTAAATAGGTACGCGTACTCTCCTCCGTTTATTTTCAATGTTGACGCATGAAAAGTTTATTTCTATCGTTAACATCCCGATCTTTAATGTGGACAAGAAAATTATTATTATATTATTCTTCTCGTATTATTACGTTTAACTCTTTGCGGTCCAAATTATTTCTCGCAAATGAGTGAAGATTAAATATTAGTCGGTTGATCCAACATGAATCAAAGAGCTGGCGCGCGGCTTCTCTCGGCATATTTAATATTGATCATACAAATGTTTGTGGAAACTACAATCGGATTTTTAATTAGGCCGTCCAATTCGTCTCCCCAATCAATCCGGGGTAAGCTCGCTAATTTGACGACATCTCGTATCATTCATCGTGTCACGACACAGTTGTCGCTCGTCGCGCTCTGTTACCTCGCTCGAAAGCAATTAAAGTGACGAGGAGTAATTATGAGGGATACATCCGTTACAGGGACCAGCCGCCGCGCCGTCGTCGTTCACGTCGCAAGTAAGATTCGATGCGCCGCGAGCAAGTGCCCCGCATTGTCGTCGGAGGGATCATCGACGGATACCTGGGCAATTATCCCGCGCGTTAGCGCGATCCGTTAATTAAGCCGCTCGAATCAGCAGCGGCGGGCCGCTGCTAATTAACGCCGGCGTTGCCCCCGCCGCTCCCCGCTCCCCTCCCCCCCTTCGCCGACCGAGGGACATCGCCTCGATCAACCGACCGACGGATTTAACGAGAGAGCGAGCCATTTGGCGCACGTGTGACGGCCGGTTTTTTTTCTCCCTGTTCGTCTCTCACGGTCGTGGAAGATGGTGCGCGTCGTCCGATGAAGGTGGGGCCGCGCGACGAGGCGTCGCGGCGCCGTGACAATGCGGAAATATGAGACTTCCCACGCCGACCGGATCTCACCGTCGTCTTCGTCGGCAGTGCGCTCGCACCGATGCGACTTACAACGGTCGCCGACGCGTACGTCCGACGTCCATTGAGGAAAAATGGGAGCCAATCAGTCGACCCGGAGCGCGCCCACCCCCGGAGAAGAAGGTAATACTCGTCTATATGGCTCGCGAAGCGAAGAACGCGCTCGAATCTTTTATGAGCCTCGCGGGCACGTTACGCGGAAATGCTGACAATGAGTATAGGCTCTCGGTTGCACACACGCGCACACGCGTATACTTAATGCGGTCGATTTTGATATTTTATGAACGGAAACAATGGGCGCGACTCTCCACTTCAAGCACGAAAAGGGGTGATTTGGCTTTCTAGTCTAGTCGCTGGTTATCTTACAGCTTGAAAAATACCTATTTTTCTATATATATTTGTTACGAAGGCGAGTGTATACAAAGTAACGTTGACAGTCGCTTTCAAGCAACGAAGAAAAAAAGTTATTCCTTTATTACGATCTAATTGAGCTCGTTATAGCGTTTATACCTAAATTTAACTGGCGGAGGAGTCAGTATCGACGCTAAAGATAGCAGTCCGCTGATCAAAGCTGGAAAAGCTATTGACCAGAAGCTGAATCAATCATTACATAACAAAGACAAAAAAAAAGACAGTAATGAAGTAAATTACCTTCTATATACAGATCTTGATCTCAATTGAAGGAAATTTTCTCTTATAGCGAGAATTATAAAAGATTATATATATCCTTGAGATATATTTACTACCGAGACGTTATGAAATAGGTATGTAGAATATTAGTGGAGAGATGCCGCGCCACGTTATATCGCCTCGCTTGGTATCGTGTAATTCGCATAACTCGAATTCTTGCTCGAACGGATACGCATCGATAACATGCACCGTTTCACGGAAGATCAGCTTCTTCTATCACGTTTATGCCTCGCTGGGGCTATAACTTTCGCGATATCTCGCGAGAGATGCGCGATACGGCGCGACGTTGCGTGGAAATCTTCGCTTACGACTCGATTACAGAATATCGAGCTGTTGCCGGGGCTATTAATAAATCTTTTCTGTATTATATCGCGCGACAGTCCCACGGACGTTTAATTTCACCAGGAAAAATCCAATATTCAATCCCATTGTAATTAAATTCCTGGAAAAAGAGAGGCGCCTTCTTCGCGACTCTGTCTCCGCGTGATTCGCTTTTTAGCTCCTGTGACGAATGTTGAAAATACCGATCTTGTTTTTCGGATTCGTAACTGGCTAACCAGCAACTTTAACGAAGTCTCACATCTATTTTTAATCTATATTTATAATTAAATTTTTTAATAATATAGAATTACGGAAAAATTATTTATGTCCGAAGAAATAATGTCTATACGCAAAAGGAGACTGCAAAATTACCTCAAAATTGATTAACTTTATCGTATGTCACACTGTTTAAATTCATAGTGTCAAATTATACTCAATTTGAATAAACAATTTTTAACCATTCCTGTAGGTCGCCACTGGTCCTATTTAATATGTCGTTAATTTAACTAAACCAATGGAGTTAAAATACTGTTTTATGTTAAAATAATAAATTTCGACACACATGGTAGTTAAAAATAGAAAAAAAAAGTTATATAACTCAAGGTATCGGTTTAATTTTCATCCTTTAATATTTAACAATGCACATTATCTCAATTATCGTACCCTTATTACTTCAAAGTTGCTTAAGTTTACTACGGGCGGGAACATCAGTTCTCACGTAAGTCAAATCTGGGGAGGATCAAGCTCGAGATTCTCAAGTTGCTATGCGCTTCTCCGGTTATGCGGTTTGGCTATTTCGGGAAGACCGGAACTGCGTGTTCGGTGCAATATAAAATAAACTGTGCGTCTATACATCCGCCGAAATCGATCCCCGCCAGAATCCCCGCCGGGATCTAGTTTATATCGACGCTGCAGTTTCCAAATAATTTCAAATTTTTCGCGGAAGCGATAGAGCTTCCAAACGAAATCGCTGCTAAAACCGCGGTTTCCACGCTTGCCAAAGGGGTGGTTTAATTGGCATATCTACGAGCCGCTGTGCTTAACAAGACACCTTTATGTTTCGCGATAAAGGGTGATTGTCAAATTGCCAATGCCGACGAGAGCCGATTTCGATTAGCATCGAGTTTAACGTACCTATTGCAGAAACGCGAAAATACACCCCGTGCACCATTACGCGATTATCCATCCACTGTTAGGATCGCGCTTCATTAGCGGGAGTCAATGCGCTACTCACTCACCGTTAAATTCGCATCCCCCTCATTGACTTTCATTTCTGTGTTGCAGTGAATTTCGATCATTTCCAAATCCTACGCGCCATTGGGAAAGGCAGCTTCGGCAAGGTAGGTCACGAGTTATTTTCCGGCCGGATCACACAACGGGGTGCCCGCTATCGCTACAAACCGAGGCTCCGAGCGTTTTCTCGCGGCCTTTATTCGCGAATTCGACGATTTCAGAATCGGTCCAGATTGCGGCCTCCCGCGCCGTTTATCTCGACAGGAATCCTAACGGTCGGTTTAGCCCGGCATTACTCTTTTACATGCGCGGTAACAGGCGCCCCGTTGTTCTCCGCGGTCTCGCTAATACGTCGAGTCGCGAAGTAATTTACACGTCGCTTCACACCCTCGCGGAAAACGCTTTTGAACGTCAGGAAGGAACTATAAGATTTTTGTCTTCTTGTCAACACAGCGTGGCTCTTTTGAGTTCGCGCGTAGTCGCACGTAGTCCATTAACCGCGCGCCGAACGCGTTTATAACGTAAATATATTATTTGAAGAACGACGCACGGACCAACGGGCGCGCGTTTATTCGGTCCGTAACGTAAAACGCGGCGAGCGCGAATTGCATTTACGCCCCTATAAAATGCGTTACGCTCCCGATCGTAAAAAAGTGCGTTCCACGACGCTTTTATATCTATCGGATAAGGTCGCTGCGAAAATTCCGAAACTCGTTCCCTCAATTTTTATGGGGGAGCGAGTACGCGACGCTCCCCCGTATTCTTGAATAAATATTAGAGTGGGAATTAAATTTATGTAACGGACGAGACCGCTGTCGTTCGCGGCTTGAAATTGTTTACGGTTTATTCCAGATCATTTTTACGGAGACACCGCGAAATGTTTTCTCTCAAGTAACACGTGGTAATTAGAGCGATACGAAAGGTAGCGTAAAGTAAACATCAACGCTACGGTCTATCGCAAATTGCCCAGGTAAATAAACGAACAAGTTTTAGCTCCTTCCCTTTATTATTATTCTGCAAGGGAAATTAAATATTCCGTGAATATTGAATTTGCCGACTCGAGAAAACTCGCAGACAGCCAAAACGGTTTCAGCGGTTGGAGCGGAGCGGCACGAATTTGCCGGGCGGAATTAAATTTCGATGCAATTTCTGCTACACAGGTCTGCATCGTGCAAAAACGTGACAGTACCGGCAGTATGTACGCCATGAAGTACGTACATAAAAACGAGTGCGCGGAACGGGGCGCCCTGAAGAATGTGGCGAGGGAGGTGGAGATCCTGTCGAAGTTGGAGCATCCCTGCTTGGTGAATTTATGGTTCAGCTTCCAAGGTAAATCGTCTTTCGAGACATCGATCACACCACCGAGTCATTCTTCCAGATCTCGTGGGAAACGCGTAAAATATACACAGGTGTGCTCCAAGAGGTCCTAGGAAAACTTTTTCACGAATCCTTTATTAGCTTTACCGTGTTTCATCTCTCTTTTGTCGCCTCGCGATTTGTGAAACGTTGACAGTACGATATTTTCGCCGAGAAAAATTCAGCCGTCAACCTTTGATCGAAGAATCAAAGAGATTAAGGTTCACACTTTTTCTCTACGAAAACACCAAATTCCAAGAAAGATTCATGTCAAAGCAAGCGCTGTAAAAGACAATTTGTAATATATATTTGTATAGTTACGAATTTTAATGAATGCTAAAAATTGTAATATTCCATTGTGAATTAAATGTATAACAATCGCTTTTTATCATAAATTAATAAAGATCGCGATAATTAACGCAATGCAGAGTGGTGGATAATTATTTCGCGAATTCAGACCCGCGAGGAAACGATCGCGGAAATAGCGAAACGTTTGTGGAATTAAATTTGAATATTTATAAAGAGAACCGAGGCTCTCTGAACATTTTAAACTGATTTTTATTAAACGTTGTAATATCTCTTACTGCTCTTTAATTTAATATCTTTATAATTAAATTTCGATTTTTTTGTTGAAATCAAGTTTATCCGTTCACGTCTTTAAGAAAGTCCTAATTTGTAAATTATTTTATTAATATTACAAGAATCATTTATCACTTTAATTTTCTCTTTTTCGCTAGAATCCAACTCGAATGATATTTCCACGCTCGCACGTTAATCTTTACAGTGACAATAGACACTGTAGATTTTTTTTTTTTTACATAAAAAAGGGAACAGCAAATATTAAAATGCGAAACGCACGATATTTTCTTTATCACGCGAAACCATGGGCACGATGTCTCTTTTTCGGGTTTTTTATTCGCGGTAGACAAACGCGGATTAAACGATATTACGCTTATCTCGCAAAAACACACAGCACTTTATTGAAAGAAGCTGTTCTCTCGACGTCGGGAATACGGGCGGGTGCAAATATTTATGCAAAAACGAGCAATATGAAGCTCGCAGTTGCCGTAAAGACTTTAATGAGAGTTCGTCAGTCGACCGACTCTTTAGATGGGTCATATATTAAACTAAATATTCTAAACGAGATACACACAGACGCGGCTTGTAAATAACGAGACTGTGTTATCGAATTTTTTGTCGTCAAAGATTTTGACGGGTAGGCCGCGGATTTAGATAACAGAAGAGTGCGACCTAAAGAAATCATCACTAGGATTTCCCGCATAAAAAACCGATGATAATTAAGCAAGTAGAAGGAAATGGAAGAAATAATTGCGACCTCGCGAAATTATTACAATAAAAAAAAAACATCTGTCGTGCATTTGATATCTTTGCAACTTTCAGGACATTAATTATTTCAATGTTGAAACAATAATTACACAATTTGTTAAAATACATTTGGTAAATAATAATTATAATTTATAAATAATAACTATAATTTATTTTATAAATAATAAATTTTTGAGAAATTTCTCTGGGACATCTGATTTTGCATAAATTTATATCTATGTATATATGATATATGTAGACATTAATATGGTTACCGTGCGACAATTAGCAAATTACAATCGCCGTGTACAAATACCTTGTGTCTATAGAATAATCAAGTTAAAAGTTTTCTCATACCGCGTAGCTATCGTACTTTCTATTTTCATTCGTGTCATTCGAAGGATATTGTTCTGCACCACATTTTCCAATATACGTGATTTATACGTGGAATATATGAGGCAAGCTAACGGAGGCACGTGGATAGAAATTGAATGTAACGTTTAATTATAACAGAAGCTTTGTGTTCTAATTCCTTGATCGTTAAAGGTAATTTATGCAAAAAGGTAATTCCTTAACATTTTTAATTGTATCTCGACGGAAGAGTATCATTAATGAATATTTAGCAACGCTACCGAATAAAAAGACGGCAAATTATGCATAGCAGAATAATAAAGTCACGGCGATTTTGTGTAAAAATGACGTAATTAAATTACTCGCTGAGAATTTATTCGGCAGCTGCCCCCGATTAACGTTTTATACGCGAATCAGGGAAATTACCATCATCGTATTCATCGATTTCCATCGTTCGAACGTTTTTAACAGGCGCCGCGTCATATATATATATGTATATGTAGAATTCGCGCGTGCGGTTTCGCGTCGCGTCTGCTTGCCGAGAGGCAGACTCATACCGCGTATTGTTCGGAATCGGTTTTATCGCTCGCACGTGAAAATATCGGGACAATAACGCATACTCCGTGCTTGACTGTACTGGGTCAATATTGATCGGTCAAGCGTTCGACGAAGCCACCCGCGCCGCTTTCATCTCGCGAACGTGACGAAAAAGGGGCAACCTTGGGGCTTTGCGTAGAAGAGAGGATTTACGCGCCTGTTTACGCCTGCCTGTTTACGTTCTGTCGCAGACGAGGAGGACCTCTTCATGGTGTCGGATCTGCTTTTGGGCGGCGACCTGAGGTACCACATCCAGCAGGAGGTTGTGTTCGGCGAGGAGAGCGTCGTGCTGTTCGTGGCCGAGATCGCGCTGGCGCTCGATTACCTGCAGACCCACAGGATCATCCATCGGGATATCAAGCCGGACAACATACTGCTGGACGAGGAGGGTGAGTCGATGATCTCTCGAACTCTCACCTTTATCCGCGCCAGCTGCACTCGACCGCGGTCGCGCGAGAATAATAATACGGATAAGGATAATTAATCTCGAGCTCGAGAGAGCTTAATTCCGCAAGTGGGATTTCCCAAAAAGTTCCTTTTCCCGCTATCTCGGGAAAAACATCCGAAAATCTGACAGCGATATATATCGTCGTTTTTCGTATAAGTGCAGATAAAGCACAAATGTCTCTTATTTGGTAATTTTATGTGCATTTAATTTAGGGGTTTAACTCGTTCAATTATTTGATTGTTTTATTTACAGAAGCTCAGCGTGTGTGTGTATGCATTTGCATTTATATGAGGCGTTATGAGAGCTTTAATTATTAAAATTAATGATTAATTATTAATTTTAGATTAATAAACTGCGATATTTAATTATGATATCGCGTAAAATCGATACGTTAATATGCGTCTATTAAATAAAGCTGTACCTGTAGCTCATTGTGAATTTTAACGGTGAGGAAAGATCGCGTCGCCAAAGAGTTTAAAAGCACGACGACACAATCCCCACGACAAACAAATCCGTTTAACATCCCCACTTCTATTTCAAGTCACGGCTTTAACAATGGCCACCTGATCCCTGAGTTTCATTTAACACAATGCGAAAAGTCGTACTCAATGTAAACATTGGATGAGACTCGCGTAACCGTGTCTGCGGTGAATGTGGCTCGCGTAAATAAACTTTGAATCTGATCGCGGTAACGTGCTTGCACGCGCACGTTTTACAAATCGGGCGTAAGAGCAAATAATAAAATTATCGACGTATGGGGGAGGAAGCGAGAGAATTTTCCAGGAAGAAGGATAAATTTTTCTTGTCCATTTGCAATATTTATCATATTTTTGTATTCAAATAACCGGAACTAGTCGCAATCGTGCGCAACGTTTTCGTGGATGGGCTCTTCTGTTGCACAGCAATTTTCTCCGAGACAATCCATATTTAATTTATATTGTATCTAACATTTGTGCGAAAAAGCAAATAATAAAATCATTGACATACGAGAGAGGAAGAGAGAGATTTTTCAGAAAGAAGGGTAAATTTTTATTTTCTCATTTGCAATATTTATCATATTTTTGTATTTAAATCATCGAAAGTAGTCGGAATCGTTCGCGGGAGCGCTCTTCTTGTTGCGCAGCAATTTCCTCCGAGACAAATCCATATTTAATTTATATTTAATATTCGTGAATGAACAAGTAATAAAATCACGCGACAGAGAAAGCGAGATATTTTTCAGAAAGGAGGGTAAATTTATTTTCTCGTTTGCAATATTTATTTTTGTTTACTTCTCTCGTTTATCTCGTTTATCATATTTTTGTATTCAAATAAACCGGAACTAGTCGGAATCGTGCGCAACGTTTTCGTGGATGGACTCTTCTTTCCTGTTGTACAGCAATTTCCCCCGAAACAATTGGTGTTTAATTTATATTGTGGAAGCCCACCGTACGAATCTGATGCCGCAAATCTCGAAATAGCCGTCATTAAACCAGGGTCAAGCTTTCCACCGACGTGCATATCTCGTTTGCATATCAAGCGCCGATTCCGAGGTCCGGTCTCGATGTCGGTGCCACCGCGGACAAACGTTTCTAATCGCGCCCGTGATTCGTTTACATCGGAGCGCAAGCAAGACCCGCCGGGTTTATCGTTCGAGCAACTGAATTTCGCCCGGCGAATGAGATTATTTGCAAATTCGCGCGGGCCCGCAATGCGAGGAGCAATCGCCGGGTTTTAACGGGATTAAGCCATCGGCTGCGTTCGCGCGCCATTCATCCACCCGCGTCCTGTCCCGTTCGCCCTCGATCCCGGTGAGATTAATATACGTATTCCTGATGTGAATGTGAATTTAGCAGACTGTGGGCGATACTTACAAGACGCCTTCGCGACGACGCGTGCAGCGCGGAAATTGCCTGCGAGAAACACATCGCGGCCGCGCGTCGTGAAGACGCTCGCTAATTGCAACGGACGTCATTCGCTTCGCAAGCAGAATTAATATATTGCCGCTCTCCCGGCGAAGGATTTTCTATTATGCAGCCTTCTGTGGAAGACCCGGCTTACAATCTTAAATTGCCTTTCTTGATTTTGAAAACTAACTGACAGAGAGTATATAGAAGCTTCATTTCCGATAATATCGTTAGTTAGGAACAAAATATGAAGATTTCGAGGTGCCTTCCGAGATCTCAATGCGGCTCGGGGAATCGTGTAACAAAATAAACAGGGGAAAATTTTATTATGTATTTTTTATCGGGTATCGATACTCCTTCGCGTAACTTCGGTACTTCGCTCGTTTCTTTCAGAGTTCCTCGAGAACGACGTAGCAATGTATAGGTATAAGGTTCTTCCCTTCGCTTATCAATGCGGGAAATGTTGCCTCTCCACTCTCTCACGACTCCGAGCCGGGATCCAGAAATTATATCGGTGACGCTTTTTCCGCCTTGCTTCCCCGGCGATATCGATTTATTGTCAAAATGTTAAAGACTGCGCCGGAGGCTGCCGGTGGAAATAAAAGCCGAGCAAATCTTGAGAGCGACGCTAAATAATGCAGACACGTCTCGAGTTCTCGAGAGCCTCGGCTCCTCGGCTGCTCGTAATTTATTACGCATTTGTTAATTGAGCGAAGCGAACAAGTGCAAACAGAACAAATAGCAGAAGCGAGACCAAGGCAAGGATTAGATTGCCGCGATCCAAGGCCCCTCGCCACTCGGGCACCACGAAAACTCTGTCAGCATAAACGTTGGAGGAATGATATAATCGGTTACGTCCGCGCGATTGCCTTATCGATTTTCCGCCAAATGAAAATTAAGCTCGAGGCGGTAACGACGGCGAACAATGCGTTGGGTACAATATACCGCCTACGACGAAGTTACGAAATCGAAAAGGGAGACACGAGATGAGCAGATAGGATTGGCGAGACGAAAAGGGTTTGTGCGTGCTCATGCTGAAGGTCGGATCCGCTTTAACAGAAAGGCTCGACGGGGTGCGACGGGGTAGGAGGGAAGGGGCTTGTCTCATCGGGAAGTGCCTCGGGGACGTGAGAGAGGCACTGCACATACATCTACAATCCCGAAGAAGGGAAACCGGGGGGGGGGGTGGGTGGATGGTGGTCCGCGGGGAAAGGGGGTAATCCTAATTTCCTCCTGCACCTGGCCGACGGCTGTTTGAATCCCGAGATTGCCTCTGCATCATTTAAAATTACGCACCCGGTTCCCCGGCTCTTATCGCCCGGTTTTCGTGTCCCATCTAGCGTGCGACGCAGGGCCCATTCTATACCGGGGAAAATATCACCTTGAGGACACCGGCGACAGCAAAACAGCTGTTTCACGTGTGGATTCAGGCCAGACATTATTACGATCGTTGAATGTAGCGGGGATCTCGAATCGTTCGATCGACTTGTATGAGGTCGACTTCGGAAATCGATGAAAAAGCGAAAAGCATCTCCTTAGAAACTGGAGCCGCGAGAGGATTCCCGAAAGCCCTTTGTGCGACGTCAGAGAAACGTTCGTTGAATAATTGCCCGAAAGAAAAACCATTACGAGTAAATCTCTTTTCTTAGCACGCGAAAGGGCGGAAGTCCCTCAAAGTCTCTCTCTTTAAAGGTCACGTCGCTCGCTCGCTCGCTAATTCCATTGCCGTAATATCATTAAAAATCATTATAATCCCGAATAATTGCGTAGTTGAAGAAGTTAAGGTAATTCAGCGTAATATGGCAGAACGAGGCGCACTAAAAAACTTCCAAGTGCCGGTCTGCAGTCCGATTTACTTACAGTTTATCAACTTGCGCGAAGAACTTCGACGTCTCTTCGAGGGAGAACCCCGCATAGAACTACTTTCATTGAAGCCTCAAGGCGTGATTATAATGGCGAACGGCGTAAAATCGCGAGAATATGATAGTCCATTTCTCGCTTCCTTCCGCATTCTGGGGGATCCGCTACGCGGTCGTCGCAATTTATCCCGTTAATTTCACCTAAACGCGGCACCGCACACGCGAGATCACGAGACCTTAGTAGGCGGAGGCAATTTAGCAGATTGAAGCCGTCAAACACTTCGTGAGTGGGACGAAGCCGAGGGAGCGCTCCAAAGAAGCGTTCCTAATCTATTTTGAAAATCTACGAGTCAGTGAGTTTCTGCGAGACCTGACGAAGGGTGCAGGCCTCCTACATTATTCGCGAGCGAGTAGTTGTTTAAATTTAAATAATGCGTCACTCGTTTTTCATTTCCGTAGACGTCTGTCGATACCAATACTCAACGGCGAACGCAATGGTTCTCGATTATTTTCCATCGGAAATTGTTATCAAAACTCGCTTTTAAAAGTGATTCTGAAATAAACGTTTAATTTTAGCACGTAAGCTCCATTTAAATCATATAAACTAATCCACTTTAGCTCTTATAAAATTTCGAGCGTAATCAGCGTTATGCGCTTTAAGGTCGTGCTTTTTATTTATAAATCAATTGAGTAACTGGTTGCAAAAAAAGTTAGGGTCAAATCCCGACGTTTCTCATTCTTGTCGCTGAACAATGATAAACGATCGCGTTTCAATGAAAAGATTCCGCTTTCCGTACGGAGGTCGTCAATTTTTATATCCCTACGTCTACAAGGTAGGAAGCCATTCTTCCTGATGTTATATGCAAACTTATACCCACGTGCCTGGTACTAAAGCACGAAACCCGGTCACAATGGGGGGGATTGTGTGTTATTGCAATATGTATAGCGGCATCGGGGAGTTCATTCTCTCTTCTCTCTCTCTCTCTAGTTTACATCGTGGCTCGATCCACATTGCGGTCGACGCGATGTTTAGAAAATGGCAACGGATAAATATTGCGGGAGTAGCGTGGCGCACGCGAGAGAGAGCCCCGACCATACAGCGTCGGAAAACCAATATCGCGCTCGCGTGTGTGTGTGTGTATGTTTGCCTGTGTATCCATCCCTTAATAGTTCTCTGGTGAGTACATAGGTACAGCTGTGCGATGTAGTTAGGGTTCGTTAGGCGTTCATCCCGCAAGAAACATCTAAAGATCGCGAGCGCACACATGTATTATTCACACACATTAATTGCCATTATTATAGCGCCGTGCATCTTTTTATAATACCCCGAGCGAGGGCTGGGAACCCCGAGGAAAATATACTTTACCGCCTCTGTAATTTAGATATTTAGAACGATGAATCTTGGGTTGTGTGCGGTAAGCACGTCGCAGGGTCGGGAAGTTAAATTTTAATCCAAGATTCAATGCGCGTATAAAAGAACAAATTAGTGTTGTTTATTGGGTACGCCTACAAGGGAGTCTTTTTGTTATATTTATATTAATTTGTACGGTGACATTCTGAAATTTTTATTACGGATTAAATTGTGGTGCTACTTTATAATAGATATTAATCAGCAGTCATTACGTGTAATTGCCGTCTCGTGCTTGAGAGGGATGTTCCAAGGCGCGTAAATAATTCACTTGCTTAGTCATTAACGTAATGACGGCGGATTACAAAAGATAGTTATTTGCTTGTCTAGGCCACGCCCATGTGACAGACTTCAACATCGCGACTGTTCTCGAAGACGGACAGTTGGCGACTTCCATGTCCGGGACAAAACCGTACATAGGTATGTGTGAGCGAATAGTCTCACATCTCTGATATTTCTTTTTCCTTCTTCCGTATAGATATATTTTAATTGCTTGAATTCTCATATTCTTCACTTTCAAATTAATTCATTTAATTTGCTCCAATCCCTTAATCTTTATTTCCAAAATATATTTAATGTGTATTTAACTGCAAAATATATTTAACATTTATTTAATTATTCAAATTATCGCGTACACGTATTTTTTTCTGTATTTAATATAAACGCACGTCAGGTTCATAATTTATAATTGCGGTCAACTTTATTATTCTTATAACTTATTTCCGTGAAGTTAATTATTTATTCTCACACGGAAGCTTTTGCTTCACGAATTGAAGATTCGCGATCTTTAAGCGAAAGCTACCTTCGCATCAATAAAATATCGGTGATACCAAGCGAGTCTCACGGCTTAGAAAAAAAGGGACGTTTTGAAAAGAAGAATACCCCCTCGTTTCCACGCATCAATTCAAATCCGTCTTTTAAGTATGTCCGCTTTAAATTCGGAGCCGCTCTCGCGAATAACGTGACCGGTGCGTTTTCTTGCATTTCTTCTTTTTAACGCGGATCAGCCCCGGAGATTTACATGTGCTCGTGCGAGGAATACGGTGTTCTCGGCTACGGATTCGCCGTGGACTGGTGGAGCCTGGGAATTCTCGCTTGGGAGACCCTGGCCATGGAGAGACCGTATTCGCTTCACTCCACGACGTCCAACAGAGAAGCTCTAAGGATCTTGAAGGTAAGACGCAAGTGTAACGAAATAATAATAATAATAATAACGTTGAATGTCCACGCGAGACAGAGACTCTTCAATTTCTTCCGCCTCGTCTGAAACTACACAGTATACTCGAATTCTTCCGGAGCACTCTTGAGTAACATGTGCGCGTTATTCTGTTAATTAAGGTTGCGTCATGTCCCAGCTGTCACGTTAATTAAGGACTTGTCATGAGCATGCCGTTGGCGACACGAGCCACGAGCGTATTATAGTTCTCGCCGGTTCTACCTTGCATGTCCGTCCGCTTACACAACACCAACATTTTAACTGTCTTGCGACACTCCGGTTTGAAATGACTCTTAAAGTAAATGCACAGGCTGTGCGATGTAAAACATTACGCAGTTCGGTATCGCATTCGGTAATTACAAAAGATCTTGGAATTACCTACGTTCGTGTTTACGTGAATGATCTAAGTCCCTTTTATTCGGAGATAATCAAGAGTGTCGGTCTTGAAGGATTATCTCTCATAAGTTTTATAAAAAAAAAACATATGCTTTTTGTGAGAGGCATTGAGTTTTACTATCTTCAATCTTCGTTCGGAACTTCTTGTTTACGCTCATCATATTTTTATGACGGATGCGAGAAAAAAGTCTCGCGACACGAACACCTCGTCTTTCAGGAGGGAAGGCAGTCACCCTCGCACTGGGGCTCGTCGATACGCGATCTCCTGGACCGCCTGTTAACCCTCGCACCGAGCGCCCGAGTGTCGTGCTTGAAAGAATTGAAGCGGGCGAGAGCGATGAAGGGCCTGGACTTCGACAAGGTGCTGAACAAACAGATAAAGCCGGCCTTCACCCCGCCGAAAGATCACCTGAATTGCGACCCCACCTTCGAGCTCGAGGAAATGATAATCGAGACGAAACCCCTGCACAAGAAGAAGAAACGCCTGGCTAAACAGAGGTAGGTTCAGCTTTCGTGCATTGCTCTCTTAAACTCAAATTAGTGAAAATATCGACCAAACCAGTTACAGGAGGGGTTCTCACTGATTGTGAGCATCAGTGAGTATCATCTCTCATTTTTAGTGCAAACTTCCGCAACTTTCGTCTTACGTCTCATTAATTGCGGCCGAAGGACGTAAGATTTCACCATAATCGCATGTATTTGTAAAAGCCTTTTAAAGCTTTCTATATTTTGAGTTGATATTTTTTGGGACAGGTCCTCGTATTTATGGAATAAAAATCGTATTCAACGTTTCAATAATTGCGCTTGAAATTAAATATAAACCGTTTTGAGGGATTGCGTTTCCCTCGAGCCTCAAAATGGGCACGTAAAAAAAATACACGTCTCCCTTGTGTTCAACAATACATTTCATGGAAAAGCAAATCGCTTCTAGACAGTTGTGACACGTTTTGTCAGTTTAAGAGGATTATTTTCCCTAAAAAGGGACATTATTTTCTTTCACGAAAAAGACTCAGAGTCGTTCTAAATTCTATTGTATATTTAGGATTTATTTTTAATTGAACATCTTTCGTTTGCTCGTTTATTGGCCCTTGACCTTTTCACATTGCTTTCTTTCGCGTTAACATTTTTTTCTTCTCTTCTATCATGATAGAATTACGTTGAAGAAAATTATCATCGCGTCGCGAATACGACCCGAGCACAATGCGACACCCGATCCCTAGCGACTGTTACGCTCTCGAACATGTTGAGCTTCACGTATTCCTCTCGCGAAACTGCATATTACCGAGGTAATTAATATGCTAATTGTCGAAGCAATATCTCGACATCCCGTTGCAGGTCGCTGAGGGTCGACTCGGCGGAGGATGCTGGGTTCGCCGATGGGGCTGGCTCGAGCGTAGACACACGGAGATTAGCCTACATCCCGGAATACCGGGTGTACAATCGCGAGCGCGAGATCGAGAGACAGGAGAGAGAGAAGAAGGAGAAACAGTGGGAGGAGGAACTGAACACTGCCATGAAGGGTGCCGAAGAAAGACTCAAGTACGCTTGAATATAAAAAAAAAAGCTTCCTCGAGATTGTAATATATTTTTCTCTCCTTTTTTTTTTAATTTTTCCTCGTGATTCATCCATCGATATTTATCGCTGAAGATTAACGTGTTGCAAATTGAATAATCCCCCGTTTTATTTCCCGGTTTCTCAACTCCCGCAACTAATCCCGAGTCCCGAAGCTGAGACCCCGGAGACACCTCCGTGTATATGTCTATGTTAATCTCCCCCGAGCGACGCGTCTCGCCTTCCAAGCGCTCGCGATATATCCGTGCCGCAACCCTTTGATTACAGAACAAAGCAGCAACATCTGCCGGCCCAGCGAACCGGAAACCGACTGAGCGTCTCGACGACGAACGTCAAAGCGCGCATAAACGCGTCGCCGAGGCAAGGTCGCCGAGCGAGCGCCACCGCGTCCTCGGACATCGACTTCATCGACGCGAGTCCGGAGCCTAGCACGTCTTAGATAACGCCGGACGCTATATTCGACGTAGCCTACCTGCCTGCGACCAGTAGACTCCTTCAATCTTACGAATGCGCACCGAATTCCCCGACGGAAGTCCTTCGCACTTATCATTAAAAAAAAAAAAGAAGTGTCTCTCTAATATTCAATTATTTCTCACGCTAAAATGTAAGACGAGGAAGCGAGATTCCATTGTAGACGAAGTTTTTATACTCCTCTTGAAAAGATATATACGACGACATATAACATAGTACTTCGCTCTTATTTTTCTATCTATCGCGATTCAATGTGGGATGATTTATCTTTGACGCCCCTCCTCTACGAACTCCTACATTGAGTCCTCCCTTCGCAACGCTTGCTTTCGATTATACGCTTCGAAAAAGATCGGGAAACGCGAGTTTTAAGGCCTCCGTATAGTTTCTGGTGCTACGACAAAATTATGCTTATCCACGGCGGATATCAGTTTTTTTGGGAAGTTTTACAGGTAGACGCTGATAGCGCACCGATTACCGGATATCGGTTCGCTAACTATAACTATCTTCATCCGCGGTACCCTGAAAATGTGGATAGCAGCTGGAGGTAACCGCACGTCGCCGTAAGCTCTATCAGACTCCAGCAGTGCGCGCTTAATTAATCACTGTACCAGGAAACGTGCATTTATAAGATTACCATCCCGGATTATCCCGCGAATTCCGACTTCCGACTAACAGCGGCGCAAGCTTATTCTCGGAGTAACGAGAGAGAACGGAGGGGATGATCTTCTTTATTCGAGTAGCAAATTTTTTTTCGATTTTGCCTCAAAGACCCGATTGCGTTAGACGATCCTTAGAATTAGGACGCACGCCTTCGATAAATATAATATATAAATTAATCCTTTCAGTACAAATTACAGTCACATTATACCGTGCATCGCTTTTAAAAGAGAAAAATTATCTTCCATCTCACTTTCTCCGAAAATCACTACGTGACATGAATTTATCCGCATTATTATCTTAATACCGTGAAAAACTCTGCAGCGTTAACTAGAATCATAACGACAAATACGTTTAAAATGGCGTGAGATAAAAAGAAGGATTATAGATGATAAAAAAAAGATTTCAAAAATCTTGGTGGTCCAAGAATGCTAAAAGTGAGTCGAGACGAACGTGTGAGAGATCAATTTCAACACTTATATCTGACATGGTACTGAAGGGATTACGGCGTACATTAATGACTACTTTGTTGACGGGAGACTGGGAACAAAATATGACCTACATATAATAAATACATATATATATATATATATATAAATGTTTTGTTCTATAAAAATATATGTTGTTTAGAAGCGAGCTATGTACGAATTGAGAATAAAAAAATATCTTTGACATGTTTATAACGCGTTTTGGCGTATAACACCCTTAAATCTACGCGCAGATTATGGAGAGACGTGCGGCAAATAAAATTGCGTTCGACAAAACATAACATTTTATTTACATTAATTATTCGCGCGCGATTTTATCTCGTGCAATTTTATAAACGAATAACACTCGCGGGATTATATCGCGTTTCACGATATCGAATTACCGGGGAGGGGGGGAGGGGAGGAGCCGTTGAACTCTCGTCATTAGCGATTCACATTCAAGAATTGCAGGTGCAACAGAATTTGGCATTAACCGAGCGTGTCTGCCGAAGGAGCGCCGGATAATCGATAGCACTGGCGCCGTTTCGCGAGGGTGAGAAAAGGGTGAAAGGGGTCACCGTGCAATATAGATCCCCGCCAGAGACACTGCGAAACATCGCCGAAGTGATGCGAACATTGCACGTTACACGTGTGCGACGTATAATCGCGAGGTCCTCGAAAAATTAGATCAAAAAGATTCCGCGAAACGTAAAAGGGTCGGAGTAAACGCGCCTTTGTATCGCGCCGTTTCTCTCGAGAAAATGCATAATTTTTAAATAAATTAACGATTGTTCTTAGACAAGTGGCGCAATTTATGCAACGATTGCGCGAACGAGATGCGTCTCGCGGATCGTATCTAAAAAGGGGGACGGATATTCCGAGGTAATTGCATCTCTGTGAAAGCCGCTGCGAGCCGGTATAATGGACCAATTATATCGCGTCCGATCGGCGCTGCAAGTGGCGAGTTGCGCGACGATTAAACTATTGACTCGATGTATTTTTAATATCCTTGCGCAACCATCGATCGTCAACGGCGGCTATAATGAATGAAAATCATTTAACGCCTTTTTTTTCCTCTCAATTTTCGCGCTTTTAATTTGTCCAACGAAACATATTAGCGCGCGACAATTCCTTCCGAACATGTTCTCTCTTTCTTTCTGAATCGCATACAAAATTCGACATTTTTACATTTGACGGGTCTCGAAGTAACGATGATTGTTAAAATATTTTACGGAGTTAAAAAGAAAATCCACTTCAGTCTCCATTTTTGAGTTATTTTATTAAATAAATCTACAGAAATACAGATATTAAAAATTACGAATATATATTTCCGATTAAAATAGATTTATTCGTTTTAGAGAAAAATGATTATAATTTTTTTTCTTTAGAACCTGCCAATCGGTTGCGAAAGGATTAATAGCTCTCCACGGAATAATACCGACGCGAACAGTTGTGGTTCTTAACGGGGAAGTGTAACGAAGCGGGGGGGGGGTGGGGGGAGGGGGGTAGAGAACGGCAATCGCGCCGGTCTTCGATGGGGAAATCCAATAGAAGATAATGCAGTTTAGTTTCTGCAGGCCGATGAAAGCCGTGGCAAAGCCTTTTGCGCGATAAAGGCGCCGTTAAATAAGAAAATTCAACCTAATGGAACCCTAAGACCCGTCGTTTCCCTTTTAATTGCCTTTACGCGCTTCGCAAATTAGTCCTCTTACGGTAGAATGAGCCACCTCTCCTAGGACCGTATAAAAACTGTAATTACGCTTAGCTTATAAGTTTCTTTGATGCAAAAAAAAACGAGATTTTTTTTACTCTTGTTTTTAATCTTGTTCGGAAAGATATTTCGATCTCCAGACTTGTCGCCATCGCTTTATTCACATGCCCGTGGCAGATACATAAATTTTATTTCATCCGCTTAAAGGAGAAAAGCTGTCGTCCGTGACGGTAAACTCCCGCGAGACGCTTATCGGGAAGTTCAATCGAGACTAATGTAATTTCAAACCACGAGTCCGACGGAAAATGAGAGGCGTTTCTGCGACGACCGCCTTAATTCCTTCATTTCCCACGCTTCTCGATAAAAAAAAAAAAGGAAAAACGAAGCGCGCCTCTGCGAAGGGTAAGTAATCGTCGCTCGTTAATCTTATCTCGCAGTGTGGAAAACAATCGCAAGCAAATAAAAGCAAAGCGATTGAGACCTGCAACAGAAAACTTGCGTTCGAGCTGCTTTGGCCTACTTTCGCCGAGATAAAACCATTAGACGTCTCAGCCGCGGAAGTTTTATATTTAGGGGCAAGGAAGGGTCAAGCGAATGAAAACTTGCAATTTGTTTAACACTTATAAATTTGCACACTTATTCCTAGGAATTATCAGGAGGATTGCGTTTTTGGATGCGGATAATCGGAGCAGCGGGAGTTACGCAAAGTCACGAGGACGGAGATTTGATAAAAAGAAACGTTTCCTTTATATACGCAAGATTTATATACATGATATATATATATATATATATATATATGTAAGTAATAGCGAGATAAAGTCTATTGCGCGTAGAAACAATCACCATAAGTTCTACGTCACCGGCACGATTAGAAACAATAAAAGTAAATAAATCATATTTGTTAATATCACAAAGTATTGCCGTTTCTCTGTTTTGTCAGCCGACACGCAAGCACCTACTTGTTTTCCCTGCACGCTCAAATGGCAATATATGGAAGACCGCAACATGTCTATAAAGCGGCTAGAGCATGAAAATATATTATTTGTATATATCTCCTTTTTTTTAGAATATATATGCGCGTGTATATATGTGTGTATGTCTGTGTTATTTTTTTGTTCAGAAAAATAGAGTATTCTTTCTCTCTATTTAAACAATGAAGAAATGCTAATCATTTCCATTTGTCTCGGATGTCCTTTATAAACGACACACTTAAACTATTGTCATCAGTCCATAACATTAGATGATTACCATCAGATATTATCGCAGATATGCATTCTACTCTATCTATTAATCTCAACTCATATTTTTGCAGAGAATGAAAATAGTAATTCACAACGAGTTTCGCTACTCCATGAAGAGACACAACAACAGTCAACGTATCTACGGGGTATGTAATTTTTTTCTTTTTTAATTCTAGGTCACACATATTGTATCTTATGTACATTAATCTGTGCCAAAAAGAAATATTTTTGACTTTTCATTAATGGTTCCAGACTAGAAGAGATTAACTCTTTGCCCAAATTATCCGAATCACTTCTCACTAATGAACAAAGATTAAACTTTTATCCTCAATGTCATACAATCAGAGGGAATCTAATATGCAATAATCAGTTTACATTATTGCACATTATAAAATTACAAACCTAACCGTTAACAAATAAAAGAAAATATTTTACTTTGGAATAGCGCGAGGATACCGATCCAATATAATTTTGATGATCTTTTTATCTTTCAATCCATTCAGCGACTTTGTGCTTGTTATTGTTTCTCCCCATAGACCAACTATCTTACCCCTAAGTATCTTTTGATCACAGATTATTTCGTGGGCGTTGCGACGAATTTACTGGAAAGTTACCCGATATATTCTCGTCAAAATGTAACGGCTTATTAATATAAATGTATAAATAAAATCATCAACCAAAAATATGCGGTATGTCTATGTTAATTGTAATAATTATTAATATTAAATATTAATATTCGCACTATACTAGGTATATATCACATCTTAGTTTAAACCGAACGCAAATCCTCGTCGATGTATTCGGAGTAATTCGCAAGTACAACTCCAATATATAGATTTAAGTAAAATAACATTAATTATACAAAACGCATGTTAATAACGTTAATATATAATGCGTGTGCTTTAAGTATTCAAGTTAATGTCTATAAAAAAAATTAAGGTACAGTATGCCCCAAAAGTTGCGCAATTTCTTTCAGCTATTAAATTTAATTAGCAATTTAAATTATGGTCTATCATTACTGTCATAAATACTTAGTTATGTGGTCCACTTAATTCATTTAATTTTAAAGAACACTTAAATAATTAAAGTGCACTTTAATTAATGGCTATTAATTAAAGTGATTCTTAAATTAATGGACAAAATAATGAAAGTTAGATTAAAAAAGCTAAAGAATGCCAATTTTAGCTTTTAATTAAATATTGCTACACTTTTTACAGACAAAATTCATTAGAGTTTATAACTGAGAAGAAATGCGCATTGTCTGAGACACCTCATTGTCAGTATACGTGACAAAATTCTCATAGAAAAAGGATTGACTTTGGAAGACGTCCATCCCTACATTCGACGTCGAAACGTAAACGACCAAGAAATAATTACCTGTTACGTAATTACCTGTTCGATGTAGTTTTTCGATAAACGTTTAGACGGTTGTCACATCGGTCACTTCAATTCTGGAAATCGGTTTCGCAGGTTCTACGTATATAAATCCCTCTTCGTCGTTCACGGACTCACCGATTCGGAGCTGCTGCAAATTCGCCACAATCGAATCTACCTGAACTGGCTGATCTGGCGGAGCGGCCTCGCTCCTGAGTTTGCTGAAGTGAAGATAACAGATGCCACGGTAGCCCTGCCAAGTTATCTCACTCGGTTTAACGCCACGCATCAGCAGAGCGTTCTTCAGATCGCGGACTCTCACGCCGGACGAGATGTTAGAGAGCTTCAACGAGAAGTCGATATGCGTTTTTGTTCTAGCACGAAGATTCTTACGCCGCCGGGACGCATTCTTCGCGCTGTTCTCTACCTTCGTCTATAACGCACAAGCAAGATTTATTTATAAAGAAAAAGATGCTATATAGAAATAATGCTATAAAAAATAAATAAAATATTTTTTTAAAATTGAACCCATGTAAACTTTAGATTAATAGAGAAAGAGAGAGAGAGAGAGAGAGAGAGAGAGAGAGAGAGAGAGAGAGAGAGAGAGAGATTTAATTCATTCATAAAAATATGACAATATATTTGAAACTCGATATTGAACTCAATATATGTGAAAAGCGCTTACTTGTACTTCAGCATTGGGAGGATTACTTTCTTCTTCGACTTTTGGCTTCTTATACGTTCGTCTTCGTGGCAGGCGCGGCTTGTCAACTTTATCCTTGTCACCTTCCACGATGTTTTCTGTATTGGACACATCTCTCTTCGCATTAAAGCGCTTCTTATTTCTCGGATATTTAACACGATTCTTGATATAATGGCGCGTCTCCACGTCGGAATCGACTTCCTTCAGGACTACGATTTTGCCATCGCTGCGAAAAAATAACCGTGTATTTACACGAAATAGCCTACTTAACGTGAGTCAGGCAACTCAATGCATACTTTTCATCCATCTCTTTGAGCTGCTGTAATACCTGCATGGTTTTGAGTCTTCTTTCGCTAAGCATATGCCACAGAATGCCAGACGGTTTCTTCAGTCTCGACTCTACGTAGATAGTTTGTGTCGGAGTGACAATTATATCTACCGGCACGTCATATTCTTTGAACAATTGCGGTGGTAAGTGATCCACGATTTGGCAATCGTGCACTGTCGTGACAACAATCGTGTTTTCTGTTATCGTGCCCATTTTCATCATCATCGCAAATTCAAGATCCGCGAAACCTTCCCCTTTGCCGAGCCTGTATCCGTCCCGACTGACGCATACAGATCCCAGCACAACCAGATCTACCTGAATAAATAACAAATGCAAAATAAATGTTTAAAATCACCAGTTAGTGTCCTTCGTTGTCAAAGTAAATCTATGCAACGTAAAAAAATATCTAGATAATACTGTCTAGATAATGGCGTCAATTTATTTTTATCCATTATTTATCCGTTATCCATTAATAAGTTAATTATTCTTAAATTATGTGTGAAATATTCACCTTGATATGGGAATCTAGCCCGAGTGGTTTACCCGTTTGCTCCAGGCCGCGCATGGAAGCCAATGTTTTCAGCTGTTCTTTTGTCGCGCCGGCAACCGGCGTAACATGTAAGAACAAGCCAGTTCTCAACCTGGGGATAGGGACGATGATTTCCTTATTTGCCTCCAGAGCTAAGAACCTTACTGGTTCCTGCGGCTTGTCCGGATTTATCTTTATGACTCTCGCCTTCTTAAATTCGTCCAGGTCGATCAGTCGCTGCGCCGCCTCCGCAGCGCCTTTGAAGTTCGGTATACGCTTGTATATGTTGACGGGGAAGTTCACCAGCTCGTTCTTCGTCATGTAGTCCCATACCTTACGGCGGAAACTCGACTTGGTTACCTCCTCGGCTGCAAGAAATTGTCAACGTGAGAGAATATCAGCTGCAATGACGCAAACGGCAACAATGCGACATATATTCTCGCTTGTACTTTCTATAAAATAATTTCAAGATGGTGAAGCACATACATACACGCGCAAGATACATCTACGTCTCTTGTGTACAAACACACAAATTCCTGAATTATTTCTCTTTGACATTTAGGGCTAACGCGTCAGAGTCAGAGGGGATTAAAGAAACGCCTGTTGCGCCGATCGCGTGGAAGGTTACTCACGTAAGTTCTCCGTCATCTTGACCGGCTCGTCGGTGGAATATCTCAACAGGGGCGAAAGGTCCAGGACCCGGAGGAGAGAGATCCCAAGTAGCGTCACCGCGCGAGGTCCCTCCCGCAAAAATAGACCGCACGATTTATCCCGTTTTCACGCGCGGCCCCTTCCCCCACCTCTTCGTGTCTATTTCTACGCGGCACCACGCCCGCAAACTCCGCGACATCGTAATCCTCTAGGGATCCGGCTGTCCCTCGTCGAGGCGCGCGAATACCGTTCGCGAAGCGAGAACGCCGGATAAATGTGACGAACGTCGGGACCTCGATGCGTTTATTCCGCGCCGCTTCGAGGACGATGTCGATCGACGATCGCGGCCAGGAGGTGATGAGACGGGATCAGCTGATCCTTGAGAGCAACGAACTAGGGAGTTACGGCCGCTAATTCTCTAGTTTGCTGCTCGAGGATCAGCTGATTCCTTCGCTCACTTTGTGCTGCGGTCCGATTCACGCTCACAGCAGCGCATCAGTCTATCTTCGTTTGATATTCGATGTGTGCAACGAAGACAGAATGATGATTACACGCGATGAGTGTAAATCGGATCGCAGCCCTTATAGCAGCTTAATCCTCACGAAAATATCCTCATGTCATCCTTACACATCCTTGCATTCCTTGCTTTCCTGTCGTTCTTACGATACCTCTAACTTAGAGGTCTGTTTCTCATAGCAGCACGTTGTATTCCACATTTAAAAGAAGACGGATGTGTGGAGAAAAGGAGGAAAAACAAAAGATACAAAAATTGCCATAAACCTGATTTATGCGTTTTTTACTTATTTTCTATCTGAAACGGGATGAATGTATACGGAATGGACGTTGAAAAAGAGCGAATAATCAGAAATATATAAGTTACTAGCGTACCACTGTCCACGTGACGGCTGAACAGTGACGGACGCTGTTCGGGAATGTCGAATTTTTCTCTTACATATCACGTACGAGTTTTTTAACCGGACGAATAATATATCTATACTAATAAGGTACCAATTAAGCCTCTTTAAAACTAAACGATCGATTCCTTTATAAATAATAATTATAAATGATAATTGACCAACGCCTTTTATAAATCTTCTAATTTTAAGTGCAACGATTGATTTATTATTTCTCATCAGTCTCCTTTACTTTTTCTTCAGTTTAGTATATGAGTGGCTCAATCTCTCTCTCTCTCTCAATCACTTTAAACGAGAGAGAGTAATTGAATTTTCCTCTAATACATTATATTGGAATTTGTTTTTATTCTTATCATAAAAAAAAAACGATTTGTGAAGACGTTACTTTAATCAGCGTTTTTTCTTTTTCCCCCATGGATGAAGCGTTCGCTCCTCAGGGTTTCATCAACAGATTAGATCAAATTAATACGGCGACTCCGAACGCGATTACATCCCTGCGTTCGTGAGCAAGCGCGAGGGAGCGGGAGACGAGCAGACGAGCAGTCGACGCTCGGCTCTGCTCGGCTCCGTCGTGAAAGATGGCTTTGCTCGCGAGAAACATCTGCAAGGCGCTCTCCCAGGTAATCGCCGACGCTCCTCCGTCGCTCCGTGTCTCCGGAATCCCGTCGCACCTGCGAAATGCAAGAAAAGCGTATAAGTTCTATTGGCTATATTATTGACCGTACGACGAATAACGTAGCCGCTTCGTCGGCACGGCGAGGAAGACGATCGCGCAATCGAGTCTTTATACCGTGATTATTTTTATCTGAGACGCATCCGCTTGTCAAAAACACAAGCTCGCTCCTCGATATGCAACGCAAACGCAGATCCTCCACACCTGCCCGGCGGCGCGCAAATTGGTACACGTCGGTCGGGGCAAGCACCCACGCCCGCCTGCTCACGTTATTTAATCAGAGTAGTCTTGTTATTTGTCCAAAAAAAAAAAAAAGCGATAAATTGGCCCTGATTACGCAAGAAGGAGCCGATTGTTGATGAGAAAGCGTGGTGAACAGGACCAGATTGACTCCAGTCAATTAAGAGGATTAATCCTGTCCGGATATTCTAAATTTTCTGGAAAAAAGATTACACGTGAAACAGAAGCGTAATAAATGCTACTTTGAATTCTTTGTATAACTAATTATATTCATAACATATGCATAAAATGTGATGCGTTTGTATTTTGAGTATTATATTTAAAATATATCACATTTAGATTATATCTTGTTTATAGGGAATTGTGAACCTTAATATAATTAATAAATTATAATATTATATTTCTCGCTTTGTGTGTTTGCAGGCTGCTCATAAGAGCACAGTTAGGGCGCTGCACGTAGGAACAATTAGGCAGCAAGAATCGGTAAGCGTTTACTTATTCTCCAATTGGTAATCAGGCTCATGCGTGACCCCGCTACTTCTTTTAGACAGTTGAACAAGAAGGAAAGTTGAAATGCACCTTGATACCGGGAGACGGCGTTGGACCAGAGCTCGTGGTTGCTGTTCAAAGTGTTTTCAAAGCTGCGGATGTCCCGGTTGAATTCGAACCTTACTTCTTGTCTGAAGTGAATCCAACCCTGAGTGCACCTCTGGAGCAAGTCTCCAACAGTATCGCTAGAAACCGAGTTTGTCTAAAGGTCTAATTATATACCTTCTAAAACTAACGATAAAATATACTCAATTTTTTCATTTGGTATATATACAGATAGGTAGTTCAGTGAGATATTTGATGTTTATAGCTAAAACGCATATAATTAAAAATATAAAAATTTTTTTATCAGAGAAAGTGAACTACGAATTTTTTAAAGAGTGTGTGGCTGAAAGGTAACGATAATTTTGTAATTTGATATAACTGTGCGTTGCTTTGTGTGACAGGGGATTCTAGCAACTCCAGATCACTCGATGACGGGAGAGTTGCAGACCTTGAATATGAAATTACGTAAGAGCCTGGACCTGTATTCGAATGTGGTGCACGTGAAATCCTTGCCGGGCATCATATCGCGTCACCAGAATGTGGACTGCGTCATCATCAGGGAACAAACGGAGGGGGAGTACTCCGCGCTGGAGCACGAATCTGTCAAAGGGGTGGTCGAGTGCTTGAAGATCGTGACTGCCACTAAGAGCCAAAGAATTGCGAAATTCGCTTTTGACTATGCCGTAAAGAATAACCGCAAGAAAGTCACGTGTGTTCACAAAGCTAACATAATGAAGCTCGGCGATGGACTTTTTCTCAGATCGTGCCAAGAAATTGCCAAAATGTACCCAAGGTACATTGAATAACTTCCTCGTCGCCTGTGTGATTACCCCTTACAAATATTTATTACGAAATTATTGCACAGTATACTTTATATTCCTATTCTCTAACGAAACAGGATTACGTTCGAGACGATGATCGTCGACAATTGCACTATGCAGATGGTCTCCAATCCACATCAGTTCGATGTCATGGTAATGCCGAATTTGTACGGAAATATTGTGGATAATCTCGCGTCCGGTCTAGTCGGCGGTGCCGGAGTCGTCGCAGGTGCCAGTTACAGCGCCGAGTGTGTCGTCTTTGAACCGGTAACATGCAAATGCATTCTGATTTTGTTTATGCAAAATAAGAACTATATTCAATATACAGTTATACAGTTAATATTAAAAAGAATCTCTAGAACTTGACTTACGCCCATTTTAAAGCGCAAGTTGCTAAGATTTGTATTTTTCAAAAGGGTGCGAGGCACACGTATTCCGAGGCGGTCGGCAAGAACGTCGCGAATCCGACGGCGATGTTGCTGTGCGCGGTGAAGCTCCTGAACCACGTGAATCTCAAACGTTACGCCGAGCAGATCCGGGAAGCGTTGAACCGCGTGCTGAACGACGGAAAGGTGCTCACGAAGGATCTAGGCGGGCAAAGCTCGACGTCGGACTTCGTCGCCGCTGTGATAAACAGCCTGCGTTAACGAAAAAAAAAAACAACTTGTGTAACATAGAAGGACGTAGATCTTGCGTCGCGAGCTCATTTTTATCTGGACTGTGCGAAACGTAGTGCCGCACCCGTTATAGAGTATATTTAACTCACCTACGCGTCATAAAATTTGTAAAGCTGTATCATTTTAGAATACTATAGATATGCAAATTTGTATTTGCAACAGTAACTTCCCGTATGTTCTGCGAACAAGAGGAAATCCAAAGTATTTTGCAATCGCTAAGTCGCAAAAATTCAATTGCGACGTGCGGACTGCATAATTAGCTGTATAATAGATCAAAATAGGCAAAATTGTACCATATCTATGTATAATAAATTACGCTACCTTGTACATCCTATTAAAATGTCACAAGTTCTCCTAATTATTTCACATAATTGGAAATAACAATATAGACAAGCATATCTTTACGTTTCATAGCAAAGTGTTAAAAGCTGTGATAAATTAGCATTGACAGTGATTAAGATATATTTTCTGATTTGTTTTATTTCTATCTTTTTTTCCTGATACCTGTGAAATAAATGACCTTATACGATATAAATATAATAATTATATGAATATATAAATATGCAATATTATATAAATAAGTAATATATCAATACACAACAAAAATGTGCTATTCGCCTACAAAGTAAAATTTCTAATTATCAGAAATCCATGAAATTACAAACAACAACGGAGCATATCATTCAGTTACACGTGTCCATTGACAGCTTGGCATGCGATCAGCTGATCGGAGTCAATCGGAGTCTTCGCCTACATATCGCACATATATGTATGTACGCCGTACAATCAGGAAATAACATAAAAGCGAAGTATCTCGCATTGTCAATGGATCCCAACAGTTATGCAGTGGAATTAACACGTCAAGACATCGTTAAATATCAGCTTCAAGTGAACGCTTTAATACAGGTAAATATATAATCGTCGTGGTACATAGAATATAACCTAATTTCAATGTTGATCTGAGACTATGTTGACACTGTTGGTAGTGGGAAAAAATATATCACGAATTATATTATAACAGGCCTAATCGATGATTGGTATTTAATAAATTATCTGTTGTGAAGGACATACAGCAATGCAGTGGGCCGCTGGAGATGCTGGACGAGCTCAACGCGGAGGGCAGAGCCAAGATAGCAGTTTTAAAATCTTCCATAGAACACCTGACATCCATCGCCGAAACCGAGACGAATGGAAAGAAAAGGGCCGAGCTGCTGTCCGCCGTGGACAGTTACAAGGAGCAGTTGAACACTTCTTTGGCGGCCTTCCGCAAGGCCAACATTGTCAGCGCGTGTGTCATCGACAAACTGGCGAGGGAGAATCTGTTCTCCATGCCGGAGGAGCGGCAAAACGCTCTCCGTAGACGGCACGACAAGCAGAGCTTGACGAACTCGTCCAGCCAAGTAACGGACAAGCTTCTCAGTATCTCCAGGCATCTGGCCGAAACGACTCAAAGAAGCGCCGACACGCTGGACAGTCTGTGTACGTATCCTATTTCGTTGAATGGCAAGTGCCGCAATTCTACGGATCGTTATTGTTTCAGTGACATCTTCGGACAAGGTCGGCAGCACCAAGGACGAGTTGGAGCATCAACAACAAGCTATAGCGCAGTCAGGGAAGCTGTTAGGCAAATACGGTAGACGGGAAGTCACCGATAAAGCGCTGCTCGCATTGGCATTTGTCTTTTTCCTCGCCTGCGTATTTTACATCCTACAAAAAAGATTGTTCTGAGCATGTATAAACTATTTAAGATGATATCAAACTGTTTGCATAACGTAAATGCAAAATCTTGTATTATAAGGAAACTGGGGGAAATAATGTGATATATTATATGTACTCTTCAAGAGTGAAAGAGGAATAAGGGTGAACTTTTATAAATATTTTAATAGTTTCATGTATAAATTATTTTCATTAATCTCTTAAGGTCATTTTCATCCCATCACCAGATATTGTTAAATAAAAACAACTGGCTGTATACTAAAGCATCCTGTAAAAAAATAGAATTAATGAAGTCTCTGGGTACACATACATCTTTATATTTACTGTCATTAAAGTAGATCTTACTGTGCTGAATTTTAACACTAGGAGGTTTAATAACAAGACAGCTATAAATTAATTTTTAACAATTTTTTTATCGATATCAATATTAATAATATTTGTAGCTTTTCTGTTAAAGAAAAGTCCGATAAGAGATTTCATTGAACAAGGTCCTTCTAGTGTTAAATGCGAATAATGTTATTCTTACGTAGTGGGATATTTCCGTACATTTTTACAACCGCTCATGAATTCCTCCCTTGAGATCAAGCCGTCTCTGTTCGTATCCATCTTTTCAAAGAACCTGTCCACCTGTTTGTTAACCACGGACTGGATAGTCCGCGTATTCTGCACCATCTCGTAAATCGCGGATACTATGACCAACATTTCATGTCTCGTGATACAACCATCGCCATTCAGATCGTAGAACCTGACAAGCGGTAAGGGATTTGTGTATTTTGTGTATTACATTCGTCATCTTGGCCATGTTCGTGATCATTAATTCAGCGAAGAGAATGAATCGACTTAAAGAAAAAATCGATCAAAGAGTCTAGTCTTAAAATTCCATTAATTCTAATTCGAAAAAATATATGGAACATTGTTTTCTAATTCCTATATAATTAAACCTCCTCATAAAATACCGTCTACAATTTTCTCTAAATTCATTATCACGAAATCACTATTAATAGAAACATCGAGGATGAGATGAACTCTTACCCGAATATCCAGGAAAGCTTTTGGTCCACATTGCCATTGATGATCAATGTCATGGCTCCGAGAAGATCGCTGAAGCTGACGATGCCGTCGCCGTCTCGGTCGAAGCTGTTGAACACGATCTGCGCGTATCTAGCCGGATCGCCAAGCGGAAACAGTTTGGCGTATGCGGGTTTCAAGTCGCCGGACGTCGCGCATCCTCTCGGACACAGCTGCTTGAAGGCGCGATACAGTTTACGAATTTCATCCTTCGAAAACCCGGTGCGACTGGTCAAGGCGGACAGCTGCTCGGGGAAGATATATGATGAATGTTTATCATCCTCCTGGATGATTTCTACGAAAACGTGTTCAAGTTAGACAGTGATATTGTATTCGTAAATTTATTGAAACATGCTGACTTTATTTACTCGAAATAATCTTGGAAATTTCAAGCTTTTAATTCTAGAACTGGAAATTCTTCACAATTATATTCCAAGAATAAAAACTATAATTGTAACAAAAATTAAATTAATGGTACACTTCAGAGGATTCTTTTTTTTTATAATTAATGCCAAATGTGCGTTATTATTGGAAAATTGCAAATTATTCACTTTAACTTTTGTTCTCTTTTCCTTCTTATACTTCAAAATTTTTAATAAAGAAATTAATAATTGTCATACAATCATTTAATAAACTGAATATTTATACATTTAACAGCTATCATGAAATTATTTTTAAAAAATTATTTTAAAAAACAGATGTTTATCATTAGTTTTATCACTAAAAAGGCACTATTAAGATTCTACTTACAAAATTACTTAATTGTACACATTACATTTTTATTATCTAATCTAATCGAGCGATTTGGCTAAATTAATTGGCGATTTCTAGCGTTACAAAAACTAAACTAGGTGTACCGCTCAAATCGGATATCATTACCGGTAATTTTTTTGATGCCTTTGCTCATTTTTCTCAGGCTACGTTGCATCTTTAC
Organism: Temnothorax nylanderi; assembly: GCF_030848795.1. Classification (NCBI taxonomy): domain Eukaryota; kingdom Metazoa; phylum Arthropoda; class Insecta; order Hymenoptera; family Formicidae; genus Temnothorax; species Temnothorax nylanderi. Next base: position 1,139,504 of record NW_027249068.1, on the reverse strand, counting down.
GGAGAGACTGGGTCGGCGAAGAGACTCGCAATTATCTTTGCCATCGATACCACCGTGATTTGACATTCGAAGGGACTCCGACGGACACGTGAGATCAGATAAGCTTGACAGTGATCAACGCTTTTCAGCGAATGTCGAGCGGAACGAAACTGACGCAAGTGGTGCAGTCGACTGCACGGAGCAGTTTTGATGAAGTCTGCAGTAGCCAAATATTTAGACGATTTACCACGGCATGTCTGCAAATCCCAACGAGAAGTGACGTGCGAGCGCATATTCGCGGATGTTTTTAGGCGTGTCGGACGTCTTACCCGGTTCATCTCCAGGAATTTTTTTCCTGGATCACTGCAGCAATGATCAGTTGATCTCTTTTAATATAATTGTAATTGCGCATGTTTATTAGCGGTTCAAATTTCTAAGCGACTCTCCTTATACATTTATTTTATATTCGAATCTTTGAATTTGCCAGATCACGATATCAGTTACGTGTTATCACTGCCACAATTAAATGAGAACAAGATCAACTTGACCCGACCCGAATTTCAACGTCAGATCTGGCGGATTCGAGATGGATTCTTGGAAAAGAAGTAAAGGAAGAAGGAGATAGAAGCCGTAAACGCGCTCCTTCGAGAAAGCATTTCTTGCCAAAAATTCGCGAGAGTGAAGCGGGAGAGGTGTAGAAGCTTTCGCGGAAAGCGATTTGATCGCATATTTTCAAATGCATTGAAAACTTCCTCCACCCACAAACTAGTTTGAGTCATTAGATAGCGAGTCTCTTAAATAGCTTTACATTGCACATGCTTTCCGCGTTTATCACGTACGGCGTCGAAATTTGATAAAAGTATTCTTAAATGTAATATATACATAAGTACGTACAATTTTACAATTCTACTACTTTTGTAACTATAAATTCAATTTCGTGTGGAATGAGCTAATAAAAAATCGCTCGTCTATTGCGAGCATCTGTGTGGAAAATAGACATACTTTCTCTGCCAAACGCTATTAATAGTCGGGTGGACTGGAAACCGACTATTACGGTAATAGGAAATCGGTAGAGCAAATCGAGCCCCGTTGCTCAATGGTCCATAATTCGAGAGCTCGTCCTTTCGTGGAAGGATCCGTAATCCGTCAAGTGTAAGGACAGTCATATGCAGTTGCGTGAAGCGATTGACCTCGTCGTTTGCAATTTACGAGTCGTACTCGATAAATGGGCCTATCAGCTCCCAATGATTTCCTTCAAGGCAATCCGAGTTATTTGTTTACGTATAACCCAGTTCTTTTTATGCGACGTACAGTCGGTATTACGTAATTAAAGATTGATTACCAGTATCTTGTAGTCACTTTCCTGTAAGAAGTTGCGTGCAATGTGAATGGGATTGAGAAAGACTTCATGTAAGATGCGGAATAACGAACGGAAAAGTGCTGTATCCAATGCAATTGCTTACCACTGCAAGGGCTAATTTGCACCGACGTGGATTGATGCTATAATTGCACCAGGGAAATTATCTCTTTCCTTCCAAGTGGGATTATAAGCTGGAAGGGAAAACGTCGGATTACTATGTTATCCTACTGCATCATTGAAACATTTAAATAATGTTTATAGCTACTAATTGTCATTTCTCTCAAATTCCTGTGAATTTATACTTTTCTCTTGAATCCTTATCTCGACCAATTAAATGTAGCTTACTGTTAGATAATAAAATAATACAGGGATGATAAGCGTTTTACCTAGGAAAATATTTAAAGCAACATATCGGAGGAAAAAACCCAAGGGGTCAAAGGGCAACTTGCGCTTCGGTTCGCGCGATCGGTTTCGCGGTGCGTAAAGTGTGTCAAGTTCGCCGATAAGATAATCCGGTCCTCGGTATCGGCGCAAGCAGCGTCCTTGACACGATATTCGGATGTAGAGCAACTCCCAATAAAGTTGGGCGCGAGCGCGGAAGATGGAATATATCGCGCGCGCGCGGATCGGCCCGTGCAGGCCGCATATTATAATGTGGGTCACGCGATCCTTTTCACAATCTTCGGAGGAAAAACGCACACCGCGAAATTCATCCGGTGCGGCGCACTTTGTGATCGAGTGCACGCAACGACATGCAAGCACGTGCCGGTGGCGCGTTACGTTATGCAAAATTATTATTTTATGCCGAGTGCCGGATTTCGCGGATACGCCTACGTTGAGCTGCGGCTCCGAAAGCGCGATCCATGAATTAAACATCGAATGCTAATCCGCGGAGGAACCGTATCCGATCTCCGATCGCAATCGCGATGCGGTCAGCCATTTCTGCGTCTTCCGAGCGTCATTAGCACACACAGGGTTTTCCTTTCTTCCTATGCCTCAAGGAGTCACGTGAAAATATCATTATCATAGGATGCGGCATACCGGGCAAATGAGTAATTATGATGGTATCAGTATCTCATCCATCTCCCTTTGTATTTCCCCGCAAACGATATTGCGTGCGCGGAATACGCGAGTGAGGGAGCAAAAGAGTTACGAATGTTGCATATAAATCGCTGTAAACAACGATCAAAACGCGAGTGAGAAAGGGCCTTCCCCAAGTTCAGAAGCGCGTAAGCGAGTGCGTCACTTTGTCAGCACGTGCAGAATCCTAAATCGAGGAAATAATCGTGAAGAGACGGGAGACTCGCTGGAATATAAAATCTCTTCGGCGGCTCTCGATCGCAATCCCCTTATAGAAAAACAACGAAGGATCCAGAATCCAGTGTGATTCAAGCTTCGATCATGAATGCAAATCGAAAACTTGGGAATCTGTAATGCAAAATATCGTAATACAGATCGTATGTTTGGATATATAAATTCGAAATGCTTAATATCTTTCAGATAGGTAATTCTGAGACATAGAAGAAAGGAATCTTAAAATGATACAAAAATCTATGATTGAAGAAACTGAAGATCGAATATCTATAATCTGTGATTAAATAAAATTAAATAATTCTGTTGATGTATTTAATTATCGATTCAATTGTGTGATTCTAATAGAATCACATATCAATTATGAATTGTAAATCAAGATTCAGCCAGATTTTTGTGCCATTTTCTTCCCTTTAATATATGATCATAAAAAAACTACTGCATATTCTTACTGAAGTCAATCGAACACGTACTATCCCATTCACTATCCCGAGTTCCTTCATCAAAAGGCAACGCAGATTCACCATTAGCCGCGCATATATTTTTCTGAGCGGTAGGGCGGTAGGCCGGTGGCATATAAAACAGCGGTAAGCATCCAGCATCTCTCCACTGCGGTAGTGCACTTGTTACAGTTGCTTGCGATTAGACAGAAGTCAATTATTACATCCACGTTCTAACAATCGTCATATTACAGAGGTGATCTTAATCATTTTCCATTATTTTGTACGATTGAAAAACAGATGCAGATGACAGCGCGATTAGTAAGACGAATATTTTAGGAAAGACGTCGCATCGTTGTTAATTCCACAATTCAGAAAGTGTGAAAGGCGCGATAAGAAAACTTTGAGCTCGTGACGCAACGACGTTTTCATTATACGGTTTTTTGGTGCGTGAACGCGCGTTGTCCCTGTCTTTAAGCCACTTTGGTGCTTACTACGTGAGCTGCGACACTTGTCAGTAGTGGTACAATCGGCGAGCGTCACTTCCAATAGAACTTTCATTCTTTATTTGCAGGACATTCACTTGGTGTTCTACCATTGATCCTGTATCATCACGGATACCAAAGAGATCGAAGGAAACTGAATAATGTAAGAATATTAATTTCACAATATTAATTTCAATTACAATGAGAAACGGGCAACTTAAAAAAATCAAGTAAATTCCAAAAGACTGTAAGTGAACGAAAAAATTTTGCTATTCTTGAACAATTTTTCCACTCTACTTTAGAAATTTATTTTTAATTAATAGTTTTTTTTTAATATAAAGATATGTATATTGTATTTTTATAAAAATATCAAGCTCGAAAGATGACTAAAAAATGTACTAATCTTTCTAGCTTTAGACATTTTTTATACTTTCAGTTTCGAAATATTAAAACATAATACTAGACGTGAATATAATGCAAAATTGAACGATCAAATTTTAACACAAGGGTCTGAAAAAATACTCACAAAAATTAGAAAATAACTTTCTTTCTCCTTCCAGATCATCACAAGGATATTATTACGAGATTATGACCGCAGTTTTTAGAAGATACAATTAAAATGAAGTTAATCATCCTGCTGTTGCTGCTGGTCAATTCCGCTTTTTGTATACCTTGGCTCGATCTATGGTTCCCTCAGCAGTCCTCGTACGACACTCAAAATCGCAGATACTATGCAAACAACCCGCATCGTCAAGGTAGAGATGGTAAGGAGCGCTGGAAACAGATCTGCAGGACCATAAATCCGGATACGTACGCGTTCCCGGGACGCGTACCTTATCCCGCCGCGCCTGTCTGTCCGTGGTAAAGGAAATTTTCGGTTCAACTCTCGATCTGTGTCGTGCCAAACGTAAGCGAGAAACGCATCGTGCGTTAAAAATATGAATTTATTGTAACAACGTAGTTTTTAGACAATATACGTCCACCGGGTTACGAGTATTTCAGTCAATGTGGTTGCGTGTACGTATGTGTCCGTGTGTGACAATACTAGCAAACTAGTATACATAAATATTCGTGATTACATACAGCTACTTACGCGTTCATCACGTAAAGTACGAAGCGAGAGATAATTGTTTCGCGCATTGCATCTTTCGTACGCGAATTTTATTATTCCTCGCTTCACGGTCCGTATTCACACGTGTGTTAAAAAAAAAAGGGAAACAACGAAATTTATCGCATTGCAGAAAGTAACTTTGTATCAGAGTGAAAAAAATTTAACGGTACAGATAATCCAAAAAATAAAGCTAAGAGCTATAAAAAATATAGCTTACAGATTTTTTTTTTTTGGATATTCTATGCTCGTAAGAGTGTTCCACTGTGTTGCAAAGTCATTTCGCATTGACGCAACTTTTCTTACCTGTCAGTGTTTAAATTTATAGTGCGCGTACGGACTCGCTAAATATCTGCTAACTTAGATACAATTACCTCAAAGGCTTGTCTATCGATCTGTGTAACATCGACATTCTAAACTCGTCACATCATCGTCTAATACTCGGTAATAGCTCTCTTTCTTTTTTTTCTTTCTTACATATAAAAATAAGCTATGTACATCATATATGTTACATTATAATGTCAGTTTACGTTCAACTCTTTTTAAAAAAATGCACGCCTCCACAGCGCAATTGTAATCATTGGTAGTCTTAAATATCATGTATATTACATGCTCTATGTACAGTCCGGGATCACAGAGTTCGTACAGCACGGCGGTGCTGTGCGTACGTTGATGCTTGTGGCTCAAGAAAGCGATAACAGACGTCTTAACGCATTATCCAAGCAAATTGAACAATATAAATACAGCTTAAATTTAAATACAATTAAGAGAATTGTATTTACCTATAGTTAATGTATAAAATTATATATAGAAATAGGATTTCCAATTTTTTCAAAATTATATAAACGTGAACGAATCTAGGAATAAATAGATTTGATTTGTAGAGTTAGCTTTTCTCTTTTGCACAGTGAGATAAGTATGACTATGATACCATCGTAACTTCCACTGAGACCTGTCGTCTCGGCGACATGTCTTGTCTTCTCTTGTATGTGTTTTTTAAGAATTGAAAAGGCAGGAAACAACCTTTCTGGAAAAAATTAATAAACTACAGGTGTCATAAGAAATAAAAACCAAACCCAGATGATGCAAGTGAGAAATTTACTCAAAATAGATCTGTTTAGATTCAATTAAATATGGAAATAATTAATTTAGAGTTGTTGTGGAAGAATATGAGAAAAGTCGATTAGCAGATTACTCATATAGCGGGAAAGAGCTCGTATAAACTTTGAATAAGACAAGGTTTTTACCTTTTGCAAAATTGCAAGAAAAACTGTGCAAGCTGCAAATTATCATCTTACTAATACGGAAGCAGTGTTTATCATAACTTCCACCGAGTCCTGTCGTCAATCACGGAATTGTTAAAAAAATATGATTAGTAATTTTTGCCGAAACGGAATATTATGGTATCATAATTATACCGCCATCACAATTCCTCCGCGCGACTGTCCTTAAATAAATTATACTACGATCACTGTCCGGCATTGCTGGAGAATTTACCTGAAGAATTCTAGAGAATAACTTATTCCTTACTTGGATCACAATAGTTTCGTTATTACTGGGGAGAAATTCCGCATTGCACTGGTAAAATCTTTTGTCGCCTGCGCGAGGAACTTTGGAATCATATTTGGGAGCGAGAAGAACAATCATTTCCAGACTTGTATCAGGCCGTCCGTGCTACCGGTGAGAATGCAGGTGTTCGACATGGCCACAGCAGAGATTGTGTCATGCTGGCCGGAGGGTGGAGTCTCGGGACCGCTCTCCTCCATGTTTCTTCCTCTCGCATCACTTCCGGACAACGGATTAGAATCATCGTCCACCAATACTTCTTGCACAACGTTCGTTCCGTCTATCAAACGTAAACTGTAAACAGAGAAGCAATATCGTACATTATTATGCGAGAACACGATGAATATATATATTGAGCAACATAAATAATTTCATCACTGACTCGTATGCCAATGAATTTGGAGTGAGGACATCGTTAGCGGCGGGCAGAGCGACATAGGATGCGGTAGGTCTATTGAAGTCCCAGAAGCGTAATCGCATATCGGTTCCGCCGGCCAGAAGGAAGCCCGAGCAATCGATGCATCCGGTGTACATGGCACACACAGTGTGGCCGGTTTGAGTACGGCTCAACGGTGGAGCATTCGATGCCCACAGAACCATCTGTCGAATATCGGTCTCCAGATTCCACATGGAGATCTCGTTGTTACCTTGCACCGCTGAGATTATCCACGAATGCTCCGTTGGATGCGTAATCACCTTTCGCACTCTGGCACCTGAAACGATGAGAAACGGTAGAATGGCATCGTTAAAAACGATAGGAAGTATTTTAAGCTATATCATTTGTACAAAGTAATGGAAAATAACATCGGCGAGATAAGCTACCTGTTGGATGCTTGATACTTGTTATCGGCAGTTGGAACCTCAAGTCCCAACAGGTGTGGATACCCGAGCTCGTGCCGAGGGTCAACCATTGCTGATGACTGTTTACGCAAAACGACGTGATGACTCCGTGCTTCAAATCGTTTTCCAAGCGCCACGTTGTGCCGGGACATCGTAGATCCCAACCTACCAGTGATCCGTACAAAGAGGCGTACACAAGAACCGATTGCGAGCCAGAATCCAGATACTGAAGATCTACAGCGCATCCTTCTTCCTGTTACATCAATCGCGAACAACATGTCTTTAATATTCCTGTGTATCAAATTTTTACATTACTGCGGAAATCTCTAATCACCTGGAGATCCAATTGACGAGTGCCGATCAAACTCATTTTACTAGAGTTCGGCTCAATCCGAAGTACGAATACCGTCCCGGATGTGCTCGCCGAGCTCGCTAAAGATTGTCCTTGGTCGCATACAGTCAAGCCAACCAGCGGACCTCCTCTGTGCATGTACGTTTGCCTGTAAAGTACAATATCAAAAAATAAATACTACATAACTCGAAGCTTCAAATTGCAAATAATATAATAAATTAGTTAAAATCTTCAACGTGTAAGTGTTCTGGAAGAGAAAAACAATACCTAGAACGATTAGCAATATTTCGTCCCTCCATCTTACTGGCGTCCCAAATCTTGATGCATCCATCGGAGGAACTACTCGCGAACAGGCTAGTATCCGGTATTGAAACCAATCTATTCACTGCCGCTCGATGCTCGTGAAGATGCGCGACGGGAATTCCTCGGGGCCTCCAATCCTTTGGCAGTGATGTGGAGCCTTTTAGCCAATATCGATAATGAATAAAAAAGCATATAATAATCATACAGCATGATGTAATCTGTACAGAGATCCAATTTTTATTTACCAGCTTCGCAGGCGACGTTGTTAGCCCAACGTTTTGCTCTTAATATTGCTGCGTGTTGTTCTTGCTTTCGGTACGTTAATTGCCGCACTTCTAATCGGCAAGGCGCACACCTATCTGCAAAATTGTCACGATCATTTAATATTTTTCTATAATTTTATAAAACACAAAAATTACATATTATTATTTATTCGCCTTAATTTCACTTACATTGTATGTAAGATCGCTCGTGAAGCGAATGATCGTTCATGAGAGAATTAATGCTGGTCATATCTGATAGGCAATGATGCGGAGATAAATGGATGTCCCCGCTGTGTATGCTCTGACTAGGGCTACCACTGCTTCCAGTCATGTCTGACATTTTAACTATAGCGTGCTGTTAGCAATAATATAAGAATAATTATTGCAAACAATATAATTAGCAGGACGATATAGAAAGACCTCTCAATCAACTGTCAGCTGTAATACCTGAGTGTTATCTTGAGCTGCAAACATCGTGCGCCATTCTTGATTCATCGTTGCGTATGTGCCAACGGTCTCCGATGTTCTTCGGTCCAATCTTTTGAATGGCAGGAGAGTTAAGTCTCCCTTAGCATCAGGATATAATACGACGACATGGTGTCTTATCCTATCCTTCACTGGACTCAACTCCAACTTGCCATCTACGGACTTGATAGCATTTTGCTTCGACTCTGCGGAATTGCGATATTTGTTGATCTTCATCAAGTGAGGCTTCATGATCAGCAACTGATCCTCAACTGCCTCGGTCATCGATTCCGAAGTCAGTCGTCTAAAAAGCTAAAAAGGATCTGTTTATGAATCTTTTTGAATTAAATCTTTGTCACACGCAATAATAAACGATATAGTTTCGCTCAAATTTCTCTCGCTGAAGGCGCGATAAATGCAATATGCAACATTATTTTATATTTTTATTCTAAAATTTAATTTTCTTGTAATATAACAAAATTTTTTTTAAATGTTATTTTGAAAATCAGATATACGCTAATATAATAAATGTTACATACATTTCTTAAGGAGGTACTCATGTCGTTGTATTGTGGCGGTACCACACCCGTTATGACTTTTGCTCTGGCTGCCTGCTTGTGTTCAAGTACTTGGAATAATTCCTCCACATCGTTATACTTCACCACGGAATCGTATACTATTCTGGATATCGGAGGAACAAGTGCCTCAAGTAATAAAATCTCCTTTTCTATTTGGATCAATGAGTGCTTCAGATATGGTTGAAGCATTGTCTGAACTTTACATTGGACATCCACCACATTCAGAGTTCTCGCCGCCGCGGATATAAAGCCGACGGTTGCATGACGTATCCAAAGATTTGGGTGAACCTATAAAAAATGGCTGTGTACATCAATAGTACTTCTAAATTCAATCAGTCTTCTTTAATAAAAATTTAAAAGTCTCTTTTCTAATTTGTTAATTTTCATCATTAAATATCTAATTCTAAAAAGTTGTAAATTTTTCAAAGAAGAGAATTTAAATAATAATTCTAAAATTTATCAAAATTTTAATAAAATCCTATATCTTTAATCTTGCCGATCTGTCAATGAGAAAACATTAGTTCTGGACTTCATATAAAACCTATTATAGAAAGGTTCTAATTTGAATTACTATGTATATATATCAAAGATTTATCAAATATATCATAACAATGACATACCAGGAAGACCATAGTTTCTGATAATAACTGATAGAGAGCAGATTTATGTAGTAGACCCAGTTCTGTAAGTGTTGCCATGGCATTTATGGCCTTTGTGGTTACAAACTCTTCAGGATCGGATAGACCTTGCTGCAGAAGCGGCATTAGTATCGGACTACTATGCCAACCGACATATGCAGCCACACCGACTATGCATTCAAAAAAAGAGCCTCTCAGTTCCTTATCCTCTTTGTCGTTTAAGAATGTGATAACGTGACTGAGCAAAATATCGTTGGCTTTCTGTTTTCCGAAGAACACGCACAATTTGTTTATTCCGTTTTCCATTAACGTTTGTTTCACTAAATTTTGAGGATCTGTTAACAGCATGGACACAGATTGTTGAACCTACATGAAAGATAAAGATACGAGGATTATATTAGGATGATTGATAATGTTTCAGCTCTAGTTCAAATAAAAATTTCAGCGAAAATTATGTCGCTTTACTCTTTTTTTTTTTTTTTAATAAAATGTAGAAGATATCTATACCATTTCGTGCAAGGTTTGTAGTTCGCTGTCGTAACTGGGCTTTGGTCCCTCCTTGTTGCCCAAGTTAGACAGATGAGCGTTTTCCAGATAACGCAAAGCAATGTGCGCCAAATACGCAATATTCTCTGCGTAAGCTGCCCTAACTATAACTGCTTCGTCTTGAGTTATATGCGCTAAACCTGGTAGAATGTACTCGGGAAATATGTTCACATCTGAAGATGGTATCGATTTCACAAGATGTAAACATTTCGTTAGAGTGTGTATCGCTGATACTCTTACTCGCGGCGCCGGATCGTGAACCAAATGGAACTAGATAAGATTTAAAAATATATGTTAGCAATAATTAACAATATAAAACATGCAGTTAATTCGTTCAAACAATTTTTCAGGGTTAGCTCAATAAATATAAATTCATATAAAATATTTATTTTTGTAAAAAATTTCTAAAAATTGGCATTTTAGTACTTACAATATAAGGTAATATTCTATCAAGAATTGTTTCATCAGAAACATTTTCAGCCAGCTCTAATAATATCTCTAAACTGTGCAACTTGGATTGCGAATGATGCAATCCTCTTATGCAAGATGTAACGAGTTGAGTTATGATAACGAGTCCTTCTAGAGTTTCACTCGAGGTAGAGATTGATTTCTTGGACTCTGCATCGCATGTTTGTTTACAATCTTCGGACGATTTAATCTCCAGTTCCGTATCCACTTGAATATCACTGCCAACATCTTGGACAGTACTTTTCATGTCAGTTTGATTTAAATCGGTCTTATCAGAACTTTGATCGCTGTCGACTTCCACCATCGTATTTTCTTCGCTGTGACCAGAATCGTCCTTAATCGATTCCACATTACTCTCGTATTGACCAGATTTCGCGGTTTCCGCAGGTTTCGTCTCGCTCGTTTTCATTCGTTCACTTTCGTCCGTCTTTAGTATACTTATAATATTGCCAATGTCCTTCTTCAACCGCGTTATCTTCTCGTCCGGTGATAAAATCGGAGCGGCGGAGAAAATAAGCATGTAAGACTGCAGGAAGGAATAAAAGTATTCCGGGAAGATGGTGCCGCGAGTTTGAGACAGATAGATCTCTGCGCTCTTCCTATTCGTTGGATTTCTCTCTAGCATTGAACCAAGCAGCTCGCGTATTCCTGGGTCGTCTATACTGTCCAAGTGCTTGCTCACAGAATATTCGTTGTTCCTGTACGCTGAATATATTATCACCACATTAATAGAACTCACGTGTTAGGCCGGATTTTACTTCTATTTTACTTCATATTCATTTTTTATTCGACAAAAAAAAAACAGAACTAAAAATATTATATACCTACCCAAGAGTTGTGAAAAATCGAACGGTGGATGACCTTCGTTATACAATTCTGTTAAAGCACAGCCTGCGGAAAAGATATCCATCATGGGATGCAGATCACCTGTCTTAACTTCTTGTTCTGGTAACAGCAACGTATTACTCAATTCTGAAGACAGTGTTTTCACAAATCGTTCGGGCGCTATGTAGCATGTCCTGAAAATATATTAAATTGAGATTGCTTTATCAAAATAAAAAGAAGAAAGAGGATGGCTTTAGCGAAGATTTTACCTTCTCCTAGAAGTATCAAAAAAGTATGAAAAATCCGCGGGATTGTCTTCTGGTAAATACGTCGGTTTAAAACTGGCAAAATCTGTGAGTAATACCCAGTTCCAACTGGTTATCATAATATTTTCTAATTTTATGTCACCATGGCAAACACCAAACTGTAGGAAAAGGAAAACAATTATTTTTAAAAATTATAATCAGAAATGATACATTTTTTTACTTAAATAAACAAGAAGTTATAGACAAGAATTAAGATAAGCTACTTCAGTCAAAATAGGTAACTTGAATAATTCTCTTTGCAGCGTGCTATTTTGAACAGCTATCTTCTTTTTTTTTAACCCTTCGAGGCCACATAGGGTGGCGGCCACCCCAACAAAAATTCAGGGCCCGATATTTTCAAGATAGGCTTTATAATCAGTGTCCCTCCACCCAGAAATGCCCAGGATCCCTAGTTGGGTCCTTCTCTCAAAGATCCGCGCAGTAGAAAGGCTGTAAGCCATGTCAGTTATGTTTGGTAAACATTTGAAAATTATTATAGGGGTGATGACCACCCCAGTACGGCCTCGGTGTATATTCCACATCGTGACCAAAAATTACAATATTTTTGTTCCTCAAGCACATTTTGGGTTCTGTACCATGCATATTTTTGAACACCCTTAAGATGTTTCATGAATTTTTACGTGCATTAATTGAAATTATGAGACTTTGAATTCGTCTGGGGTGGCGACCACCCCAGTATGGCCGGAGCGTATTAAAAAAGAGGTGTAGCCTCGGAGGGTTAAATGATTCACATATGTCACCATACCTTATGGGCTTGATTAAGAGCGTACAATACTTGGAAAGTGATCCACTTTTTCTCAATGCTGGTTAAAAATGGCCTAGTGCTGATCCTGTCATAAAGAGAATATTTGACATATTCCCGCATTATTGAGCCAGCTTTTTCTGTGAGCTGATCCAAGCATACACAATTAATTCTAGTCGTGCTCAAATAAGCTATATACAATTAAACAATGTTCCTATGTTAAGATACCTACAATCATTCGTTGAAACGGTAGGCAGTTGACAGCCGAGGCTAACTTCGACCTGATCTCCTCCAGCTTGTCCTTATAAGTAGATAATGGCAATGTTGGGTCATGAATTGCGAACACTTTTACAACTATCAGCCCCTCCAGACTGCGGGCCCGAGCCACTTTGAAGAATCTAGTACTTCCTAAACTGCGGACGACAAAGAATTTTGTAAATCAACAGCTTGAAACCCGCAATAATATTATATTCATAATTATAACTTATTCTAAATGATATTCCCAAGATTTTTATAAATGTTATAGACTTCTTTACGTGTACATATGTCAATTATAAGTCTGTTATTCATAATATTCTTCTCAATACTAATCATGCGAGAATCAGTGAAAAGGAAACCTCGCACAGTCATCTAAATATGATGTATTACTCTGCTAATATTACTTGCAAGTGTAGGAAATATCACGAAGAATTAACATGTTTTTATCCGTCAAATACCACTCGAACACGCGGCTTGACAGTACTCTTGACAGTGTTCAACTTGGCAGAGTACATATACACACACGTAAGGTGGAGTGACTCGATTTGAGTTACTTACTTCACGTCGAATAATAAATCACTGTGATCTGTCAAATAGTGCTCTACCGGAAATATTTGGCTGGGCGCGATGCCCACTAATTGATTGCCCATTTTTGCTATCAAGACGAGGGGTTCAGATAAAAGCGATACGCTCACTCGCGGCGTCCATTTTTCCCGATTTTTTTTGCACATTACGAATGCAGTGCGGCCAACCGCGAGCCAACGTGCATCTAGGTGATCTAGGGTTCTTTACGTTCGAATTATTTTTACGCAGGCATGCCTGCTGCGCAACTATTTGAATTTGGAGCACACTGTATCTGTAAAGAATATAATCCTTTACTCATATGTATAATCAAATCACGTTTGCGACTACCTCGACTAAACTCCGATTAACTTAATCGGTGATCAATTCAATCTACAAAATCGCTTGATGCAAAAATCTCTACATGATTCATTGACCTAATTTTTTTTCGTATGTTGAAAAGATATACAATTTAAAAAATTATTAAAATGCTATTTACAATATTATTTGATAAATTAATCATCGATCAAGTTAATCGGAGCTTGCGGTAATTAATATTTTAATTTTATACGTTATAAAGATATTCTTGATACCGAGTGAAAAAAAAACCGATATAAATTTTGTAGAGCTCATAGATAATTTTCGAGTTATTTCATTTTAAAACAGTATCTTAAATATATTGCTTACACTGGTAAAAATTGTCAATGATATTTTGCAGTATCTTTTGATACAGACACTTTGCCGGTTGAATTAATCGCCAATTAATCGGACTTTAGTCAAAGTACCCTAGTACAGAGATTATACGGCCGTAACATAAATAATAATATATTAAATGCAACATATTTTATAATATATATCATATAATTTGTATTATTTATTTATATTACAATATTATCGTCTTGACATCGTTTGTGATGTTACTAGATGCTGTCGCATTGCGCCGCGCCTGATAATCACGGAATAATTTTTCAGTACTGCCAGTATAGTGCCAAGTACCAGTACCGAGTACGCCAGTACAATACTAGCGGTTTATGTCGGCACTCGGCACATAGCCTATATCCGAAACTCGGAGAGCTCAGCGCCGACGATGAGCGACAAGATGGCACGTCAGCAGGACTTCAACGATCTCTTCAACGTGAGAAATAATTTCTACATCGGCAACTACCAGCAATGCATCAACGAGGCGCAGAAGATCAAGGTGAAAGTCACATCCCATCCCGACGGTGACGCGTCTCGCGGACGCTATGCCACGCGCTGCTCCGTTCGAATTCCCAACGTGGACGGCTGTCATTGCCATTCTTCCTAAGCATTACGCTCGCTCGTCTTAGCAACGTTTCCCTGATACAGCATTGTTGCTTTTTCAGATTTAAAAAGACATATGTTACACAATTTTTCTTGTATTGTATTTAAAAAATAGAACTTTGAAGTAGTAGTGTTGCTATCACAAAATAGTTAATATTGAGTTTCCAGATACCAGACAAGTCAATGAAAGATAAGCAACTCTCTCTCTCATTGAATCTTTAGCTCTCAATTTCAATTTGTACACTAGAGAAAAGTATAGTGATTCCATAACATATTTCTCCTACCGAGTTTTAATAATATATCACCTGATTTGCGGAGTAAACTCGTCCGTTTTGCAATTGTTACCAATACAAGTCTCATCTCTTTCCGCAGACGTCCATTCCTGAAGTGGCTATGGAGCGTGACGTCTTCCTTTATCGCGCGTACATAGCGCAGAGGAAGTTCCGTGTGGTGCTGGACGAGATCAACAATTCGTCCCCGCCGGAATTGCAGCCGCTGAAGACCCTGGCCGACTATTTCGCCAATCCGCATCGCCGGGAGGCTATAGTGGCCGAGCTGGACAAGGAAACCAAGAATGTAAATTACGAGAACCACAATCTCCTGATCGTGGCCGCGACCGTTTACTACCACGAGAAAAATCTGGAGGCTGCCCATCGAGTGATATGCTCCTCCGAAAATCTGGAGTGCATGGCGCTGACGTTACAGATATATCTCAAGATGGACCGTCTGGATCTGGCTCGCAAGGAGCTCAAGTTGATGCAGGAGAAGGACGACGACGACACCCTGACTCAGCTCGCGCAGGCGTGGATAAACATCAGCAGCGGTGGTGACAAACTGCAAGATGCTTATTACATCTTTCAGGTGAGAAAAGTCGTCAATCCCTTGGATGTGTGTGACGCGAATATTTTCGAATTTTTGTTTGTCTCACCTAAAATTACTTGATATTTTTTCTGACAAGGTTATGAATTATTCCAGGAAATGATCGACAAGCATTCCAGCACGAGCATGTTGCTGAATGGCCAGGCCACTTGCTTCATTGGACAGGCCAAGTACGAGGAGGCGGAGACGGCCCTGCAAGAAGCTCTCGATAAAGATAGCAATAATCCAGATACGCTGATCAATATGATTGTCCTCTCGCAGCATATGGGCAAACCGCCGGAAGTGGCGAATCGTTACCTAAGTCAGTTGAAGGATTCCCACTTAGAGCACCCTTTCGTCAAGGAATACTTGCAGAAGGAAATTGAATTCCATAGGCTTAAAGAACAGTATTCATCTTCCGCCTGAGTACCCCTCACCAGATTATGGCATTCCGTGGGATAAGATTGATTAAAGGTATTGCCTATGAATGGATCCAAGTGGACTAGACAAGTTTGACTTCATCGAAAGTGTCCAATGAGCAAGGCTTCTTCTCTTTAGCCGAAAAACTTTTCTTCCTGAATCCGATAACTTGCAGTGCATTTCAGATCTTCAATTATTGAAAAATATACTTTTTTTTTTAATTATACATTTCACTTTTGTTAAGAGCAACAAATCGAAGCCTGTCCATATAACATTAACTCTTAGGCTCTTGAAAATACACTTTTAAGATGACGTTATGCATATATTGAGACTTCAAACATTCTAGTTATCTCTCGCGGAATAGAAAACGCGCAATTTTTCTAAATAGACACATCTCGTTCGTAGATGAACATGTTGTTCTGCAATATTAAAATATTTTGTTTTTATATTAAATTAGATATATATAAATAGGTATAGCAAAGTTGTACGGATAATGGAAACGTTCGGAATTGCAAGACGTATGTGACTGAAGAAGTTACCCATTTTATCCTACTATTACACTTTCACTACATAATCACAAAAATATGGCTGCCATTTTATAAAATTATAAATTATCGAAACTAGAGAGACCATTTCGCGTGTAAGCATCTCTTCATACAATATTCGTATCGCCAATTTAGAGATGTAACAGATAGGCGAAATATTAAAATAAAATATTTCGTACATTATGAATACACAAGAGCCGGAAAATGTCTTTTTTAATTTCCAAATTCAATCCCCTTAATATTTGTAAATATCCCTATTATAATTAACTTATAAAAATAAATCGTTAATTACCATTAATTGTATACTCTTGTATAGAACCTTGTTCATCAATCAATCTTCCTCTTAGTTTTCTATAGCAAGCCTGTAAATTCATTTCATAAATGTACGTACAATTTTACATGAAAAGTTTTAAAGTCTGATTTAAAATTTATAAAATACCTTATATAATACAAGTAATGATATATTTGAGGATTCAACATAAATAAGCCATTAATTTTGAAAACGACCCGTCAAACTTTAAAACTAAATTTGAATGGAATTTTTTAATGAAATTAGAAAAGACTGATGTCTCTTTCATAAAATTTTCAAGATTGATGGCATAAATAATTCACAAGTAGACACATATAAAATAATTTAATCTTTTTATTGGTGGCGGTGGGTTTCGGAGAACCATATTGTATATAACAGAGCACGTTGATTTCACAACAGAATAAGTGTCAAACTGTACATAAAACATAACTGTTTCGTATTAAACTCCGCGTTTTATAACTCCCGCATACGTCTTTGACGGAGCATATATACATGAAATTATATTATTCCTGGATGTTCACCACGTGAAGTATATTCGTTATTGTAAGATTATTTAGAGTGAGACCAAAGTTAACATCATTAAATTAATATTAATCCAAGGCTGTATGCATTATCGAATCTACATGTGATATGACTGTCTTATGTAAGTCATTAAAAAAATATCCATTATAATCCTAATTAGATAATTTACATTATCATATATTTGATATTCTTAAACTAATATCACAATGGCTCGAGACAGTCAAGACTTCTGATGTTTGTGCATGTGTCCTGATGAACGGTGTTTAGCTGCTGGCGGCACAACTGTCTTCTGACATAATTCATTCATACAACTACGTAATGCATAATCTGTTGAAATTCGCGTTATATAAACCTGGAAAACGTCTCTATCTGCCTTCGTGAAAAATTCTAAAATTGCGTGACTTCCTTAAAACCGTAACAGATGTACAAATTCTATGTAAAAAATCGTTATTTCACACGCGAACTACAGACCATATACACAATTTATCTTATGCAACGTCAATATTAAGAAGAAGAAATAAGAATTATACTCGACTGGATACAATGTATGTATATTTACACGCACGCGGACTCACTTTTCTACATGTGATGTGCGGTAAACTTAAGTAAACTCGTGAGAAGCGAAAAGGCAGGATTTGTCGAGAGAGAGAGAGAGAGAGAAAAGGAGGAAGAAAAAGGGAAAAAAGAAGAGAAGATAATTATAAAGATGCCTTGTTGTACTCCCAAATATTGTTCATCACATTCAAAAAAATAGATCCAGTTCTCTCCGTATGCTAACAACAAACCGTTGTCGCTATCGCACATGTCACATTTAATATAACTTAAAAATACAAATTACAAGTCCGCTGTCTAAGGAGGTAACCATTGTGTGTAACGAACTGCATAGATCTTTCTCTCGGAGCAATGCAAAACTCACATTGAATTACATTACGTTTTTCTCTTGAAAAGAGAGAGTTTTCATAGATAAAACGAATACTGATTCATGTTCTTACAGTGAAACATGTTTAAAAAATTGTACAAAGGCTCTTGATTGTCTCATTGCAGTTCTACTGAATTGCGAAATCAAGCAAAATCTTATGAACTGCTTATGCTGTATAAAACAAAAAATAAATAAATAAAATTTCTTTTTTTTTCTTTTCTCAAATCTGCATGTCCTATCTTTCCAGTAAAGTGGACTTCGTGATAGATAGTTATATAGCTATTTATAGCTAATTTTAATTATAAAGATTTGTAGCTATTTATCGATTTATCCATGAATCGAAAAGGTTTTCTAATTCAATATGACTGCAGTGAGGAAACAAGAGTCTCTCAACATGAGCTCATAAACTTTCAATGAACAACCATTACAATGATAATGCGAAGACCTATTTAAAACGATAACTCGATAAATTTCATAAGTGCATTGTTCAACCTTTGTTGCTTTAATGAGACTGAAAACTGTTTTATAAAACAACACGATTTCCTTTCTTTTTTATAATCAATAGCATGAAAATTTCATTTGTCAGCTGAACTTTTGAAATCAATGGAAGCAATCATATAAGCGTTAGGACCAACATCTTTTCGCGAAGACGCGCTCCTGTTTCTACACTTTCAAGGTGGTTAACAAGATAATCATCGTACCTGTACAACAACACGATTATATAGAATTTTCGATATAATTTTCTTTAGAATACGTAAAACTTTATACAGATTTTCTTATCGTTATTAAATTCGGTTGAACGCGCAAATAAAATAGTACAGAGTGACTTGTAAAAAATGGAAAATGTCGCGTGTCCGTTCACACACTGTTTTTGTTTGTACCATTGAGCCAATGTATTATTCAGATCGTCAGTATAGGTAAATGTAAAAAAGAAATAGCGTTTTTTTTTTATAGAACAAGCCGCTTCATAAAAATAGAAGTACTTAGCAGAAGCGCCTGCGCAATCCGATTCGCTTTACAATCTCGATCTTTTATACAAGTAAACGTTTTATTCCAGCGTAGAAGAAAAAGACCGGAAATCAAACCTTATTTTAGTTTCCACTGTATTATCTCCGATAACGGAAACTCGTGTACCATTGTATTATCTCCGAAGACCATATCGGAGATTCATTCTATATCGCAAGATGGAAAATAGCGTAACGACGAAGCAAGCGTCGAGATCAAGAAGACCGATCGATTGAAAACTCCATTCATCTCCATTCATCTTTGGACAGTTCCTTCGATAATGATCCGAGCTTTCAACGCGCGGCATGATACTATCAATCTCCAGAATTCTTATTGAAAATTCTTCGACGTAATTTTTACCTAGAGAGATGCCGTTTTAGGTAGAGGGCGAATCTAGAAGATAAGCGCGGGCGCGCGGTGTCATTTTACGTATGCGACCTCGGCTACTTATGCTGATGCCGGGCTCCGGTATGCTCTCGTCGCTATCCTCGGCGTACGAGCGACGCTTGATCTTGCGCCGGTTTCTCACCGGCATCGTAGTACTATCGTCGCTATCCTCGTTGTAACAGGGACGCTTCCGAGCCGAGGATCGCCTGCTGCTGTGCTGCGTCGTGTTCTCCGAGTCCACAAAATTGCGCTGCTTCCGAGGACTCGAGCGCGACGATCTGAATCCTCTGTAGGAATAATCACTGTCCTCCGAGTCTTGATGATTAGCCTTATGTTGAATATGCTGCTGCTCTTCTTCCTCTTCCTGCTCCTGCTCTTCTTCTTCATCGTCGTTTTCGCTCTCGCTATCGCTGTTATCATTCTTTCCATTGTTAGCGGTGTATTTTTGGTTTTGCACGCTCTCAGTTACTAACTTTCGTGATCTAGTATCTCTTTTGATGATCTTCTCTTCTTCGCTTTCCTCCGTAGAGTCTGGCGCTAGGAATTCCTCCTCGTCCTCTTCGTTATCCTCGTTCGCCTTGCTCTCCGCAACGTACTCATCGTCATCGTCGTCGTCGTCGTCGTCCGCGATAACGTTCGATTTCACTTTAGATTTGGATTGCTTACCGTTTTTAATATTTTTGCCGCGATTCTTGCGAACCTGCTTGCTGCGACCGCCGGGCGTGTAATCGTCCCCAGAATCGGAATCGGCACTAACACTGGGTATCGCTGTCCTCGCTCTAGTTCTTCGGACAGGGGCACTGTCACTGCTATCACTGTCCGACGTTGCTTCCGACTCACTAGCGTCACTATCACTATCTTTCGGCTTCTTCGTTACGGTCGACCGGCAGATTCGCAGTTTCAACGTTGGCCGGGACGGGCCGGAATTAGACCGCTTCGTGTGACCGTTCGTCATCCGAGATGGTCCTAGAAAGCGAAGTAAAATTAAGATTAGTAATTTAATTATAAGAAATTGGTTCAGGCCATGAAAACTATAAAGGTGTAATAGATTGTAATCGTTGCTGGTAACAAATCCCAATCTATTGACTACCCATTTTGAAAATTAAGACGACCGTATAAAGCATACATCATGAGGAGTTTGTCAAACTTTGTGGCCTAACACAACATAAATATACTTGGTAAAAATTTTGTTTAATTCGTAGTTTTATCAAAGTATAGGGTCTTTTTCTTCAAATTCAAAATACGCAGATGACAAAATAATTCTCTGCTGAAAATATCTGAAAATATTTCCAAAATTTGACAAACTCCTTACGCGATATATAACAAAGTGATAATTTGGAAAAAAAAGGTACACGCGCGTACCAGGTGCAAATATGTCAAAATTTTTCTTTTTCTGCTCTTTACCAGACTCCTCGTCGTCGTCGTTCTCACTGTCTACATTGTCTTCGTCGTCATCGCTAGGAGCAGATTTTGATTTGGAAGGTCCTGTACATAAAACAATTTACATTTTATCGCGTTACGTTTACACGATTCAATAATAAGCGCTTACCTGTGCCATTACTTAAATTAGGTTTCTTCCTCTGTCTCCTCTTTCTTTTCGCTCTTGTTTTCTTCTCATTGTTTTTCTCATTGTTTTTATTATTGTTACATTTACGTCTACTCGCCGATTTCCAATTTAAAAGTATCCTATGCATGTGATCTTCGAACATGGCCGACAGTCTTATTGTCATTGAATATATCTGTACGAATAGCCGAACATCAAGGAAATGCGGAGTTATAAATAAAGCAGGCAAATATTATATCAACTTACCCTCGAGCGTTTGTTGGTATTAAAATTCCTACTATTTGTGAATATCAATTTCATGTCCTTTGCAAATTCCGCAGGCGTTTCGTAATTGCCACCTAGTAAATCCTCTTTGACGGTACGCAAATCCATCGGTGTGTCTATTATTTGATAATACTCCGGATGTTCTAATCTGTCCACCGGTTCCCTGCAAAACAGTCGGTATTTCCTCATTCATATTCCTTAAGATACAAAAAAATAATGCTATTAAAAATTCAAGTTTTCTCTTGACTTACCTGAAAGGTATCGAGTCTTCGCACTGCCATAGACTCTCCAGCAATTGGCGACACGCCAGTTTCCAGTCTTGTGATATCTCTTGCGAACGCAAATTTCTACTCGAAGCAGATCTCGGTTTACTCGTCGAGGGTCTGTTTTCTACGTCTATCTCCGATTCAGAAGAGTGGTACGTATCATTCAATTGGTGATATACTGCCGGAACATCCACATCGATAGTTTCCCTACGTAAGAAACGTTATTTAAATAACGTACAAGCAAAGAAAAAAATATATAAAGATTCTGCAAATGCCACTTCTGTATGTATCTTACTTTATTATACGTAGACATAAGTCAGTGACTATTCTCGCTTTTTTCACTATATGACTGTGCGGTTCGTTGAATTGTTCAGCGTTCGTTGCTAAGTATCTAACATCAAATTGCGCCGATGTGATTCTTCTGTAGAAATGATTCTCGAAACGGGCTTTTATAGTCGACAAATCAATTGGATATTCCACGATATAGGCGTAAGTTGGATAAAGACTAAGATCCACTGGCACCACAAACGGTTCTGCGATCGCGAGACTCATTACTTGATCCAGGCCTCGTATGATTCGGCGACAAGTCGCTTCTCTGTCACCCATGGGCCACTCCTCCGCATGGGGTTGGTACAGTATCGCTTGTCTCTCTTCCGGTAAGACGGAAACTGCACCGCCGATTTCCGTGGGAACTCCTAAACGATTAATTAGTGCATAATTAAAAAGTATAAGTAAATTAAATAAAAAAATTTAAGTTCAAATTTTGACAGAAAGTTATGTTGAAATATTACATCGAAATGAAATATTACAATTGTGCCGTTTGCTCTTTCGATTTGAAACTAAACGTCTATTTTGATAATCAAATTAAACGAGCTTACTATCTTCGTCAATAGGCTCGAGATCCCAAGGACTCATTCGTTCAAATTCTCCATTATCCCATCTGACGCGAATGGACATAAAATACGATTCCGGAAACTCTTCGTCTAATGGCTGCATTCCGACAATTTTTCCCATCCACCAGCCATCATCGATCATACAACGAAATTTATCATGCTGAGACCAACTTCGCGCCAGCGCCATATCAAAGGTTTGGCGCAACACTAGGAAATCTAAGACATCGGCCATGTCGTGGTATTTAATAGTAAAATTCTGCCCAGTAAGCCGACCGGCATCATCCATCAATGCTAATTTCAAACAGCACAAACGAGGCGGTCGTATTTCATACTTAATACCCACTACTTTTACAAACTCTTGCGCCTAGAATATAAGTTTCTGATTAGTATATATACATATATTTACATATATCAGTGTTTAAGATATTAATATCAAATATGCTGGTCCCATATAAGGTGCTTTCCATTTACATCAAAACTCAGATAATTCTCACTTGTGACGTCGTTCTATCCTTTTTGGCAATTAATGAATAATAAAGACAGAATAAGGTCACAAGTGAGATTTATCTGAGTTTTGATGTAAATGGAAAGCATCTATAATTAAAAACCTTTCTTAACCTCTAGAATAAAATAAACATACTCTAATATTTATCTTGGTCCATGGCTCGCACCGCGGACTAAGCTCATAAACCTTTTTATTCCTAATTGCATCTAAATAGAATTTATGACCTTGTCTAAAATACACTATTTCGTCACCCATCTGCGGGTAATAAGGGGCTTTCCTCGGTATTATTTCGGTAAGCCATTCTGAAGGTCGATAAATTTCAGGAACTTCACGAATACCATTAGCTATTTGTATTCCCTGCTGGATAAGGATGATAGAGAGTTCAGAAAATGTCAAATTAAAATAACGTAAGTCATAATATCTATATGCAATACTTTTTTCTTAGGACGCCTACTGCGTCTTCTGTCCGTCTCACTCTGGGGTGTGACAGACCGTTTTTTCACGGGTTTCCGTTTACTGCGTTTGGGCGGTTCTAAACTCAATCCGTGATCCGCGATCCAATCAGAATACTCAGTACTGGAATCTGTAGTGCTAGAATCGGAGCACATATCCTCCTCGTGAGCAGTGGAATCGTTACTATTGCTACTGGCTGAACTCGCTGACGTGCCAGCGTTTTCAGGACTCTGTAAAAACGTTAAGTATCACGACGCTTAACCAACCGCATAAATCCGTACAACCTCCTTAATCATCGTTACAACACAGCAAACATGATTGTCCACGAGTTAATATTTATTAATATTAAATATCGTATCTGAAATACCTCATATTCGTCCTCCTCTTCTTCACGCGTTGCTCTAGTTCTATAACCGTGCCTAGTAGTTCTATTACGTTTCCGGTTTACGAGTTTATTTCCTATATTGCCTTGATCAGTGGCAGTGCTCGAGGTAGGCTGTGGTCGCCGTCGCATTTCCTGTCGCCAAGTTTCTATCTCATTATCGGCCATCGCTTGACTTCACAGATAACATACAAAACGTAAATTAATTTGAGAATCGATATGTTCTTTTCACATTAATATTAGCATCATATTCAGCATATTGTTTGTATCACGAATGAAGAACTGATCAATTCATTTAAGACAGTTTCTTATGAAATTTGTTCGCCATTCTGATACGTTTATTTATCTCATGATATTATTAAAAAAAATCCATGTAATATTTACATCATTTTGAGTTGAGTCTCCATTACAGCGGGATTAATGGGACGCGCGAGCATAGGCTTATTCCAAGGAGTAGTGTTATCCCTTTGCCAATTGCCGCTGCTTTGCCGAACACCTTCAACGTTGCCTTCTCTTCTCAAACCAGCTCTACTACCACGGGGACTCGCTATTTGACGAATCGGTTGTTCCGCGACGTTATTCTCCCTATCTTCTCCGGCACCAGCGGCGACCGCTTCTCCATCCGCTCCTCCATTGATATTTTGTCTCTGAGCAAGAGCCTCGATTAATCGATCAATGTTCGATCTAGGCTCTTGTTCTGGAAGACCTTCTATAACTTCTTGCATGCCTATTTAATAGAAAGGTTTGTGTTATTCTAATTAAAACAATCATTCGTCAAAAAGAATTCCGAATACCCCGAAAAAGTTGGAGAAATAATTGCAAAAATAAAAATATTATTTTTCTTGCTATTGAAGACTAACATCTGTCTCAATTATTGAACTTTTTAAGATTTGCAATTGTACTGTTATCTTACCGCCTGCACCAACTGCAATATTTGGTACCAATTGCTCGCCCCTACAATTTTCTCTTCCTGGTACCAATCTCTGCAACGCTGGCGGATAGGGATTTCCATCTACATCAACCAAAAATGGTGGCGGCATCAAATGCGGCGCTGTTTGTGTTTGCTCGTCGAGAACATAGTTATTTCCATCTCTTATCAAAGGACGATAATCCGTGTGAAAGAATAATTCTTTTGGTATCTGAAAATAATTTAGGTAATAACTTAGAAATAATTTAGGAATGTGCTACCCGATACAAGATGAAATATACAAATGGAGGCTTACGATTTTCAGTTTCTCGACTGCACAACCAAATCCGTACATCAACAGATGTCCATTAGAATCCGTCGCGGCGAGCCTCGTACCATCGGGCGACCATTTCGCATCAAAAATAGCACAATTTCCTTGGCCTTCAACAAAATTTTGAAAGCACTCAATCGGTTCTGTTTGCAATACATCCCAAACAATAAGCTGGCCATCGTGACCAGCACTGAGAATCATTCGAGGATCTATTGGATGCGATTCCAACACAAAAACTTCATCTTTGTGTCCCCGCAGGACCTTCACCAATTCACCCGATTTTGCGTTCCAAACTTTCAACGTATAATCGTTGACTGCCGTTATAACAAATTCGTCGCTCACGTCCCAACAAACCATGGTTACTTTCGCCTTTTTGTTAGAGTCATCATCCGTTTCTGGTTCTCTGTAAAAAAAAGAGAAAAAAAAAATAATATTTTTCAACACATTGCATTAAAGGTATGGAATCTTTCAATGAAATCTTTATCTCTTTAAGAAACCCAAATAAAAAAAAAACAACCCACCCAGGGAGCTTTGTCGTCATGAGCAGCTGTTTATGTACCCACTGCTGCTGCTCGAATTGCCATACGTTCGCAGTACCATCTTTAGAACCAGAAATGAATTTTAAGCCGCTGTGCGCCCATTGAATACTATCGACTGTATCGGAATGCGCCTCAATTTCGAGGACTCTGCGTGGTCCTTCGTCCCCTAACATCGCGTAAACTCTCACGTTATGATCCGCGGAGCCAGCTGCCATAAATGCACCTCCGGGGCTGAAGGAGGAACAAATCATTTGCGCTTGGCCGGGCCTCATTTTCTCATGGTACTGAATGGGCTTTGTTCTATAACAAAAACGACGCGATTGTCCCATATAAAAATGTTTATACAAGTTGAAAGTAATATTACAGAAAAAGGATATGTAAGGATGAAAAATTATTGCGTTACTTGTATATAATTGATCAGCTAAACTTACTGAAATACTGCTCTCTCGTTCGGTTTCTTTGTATGAGACCAAAAGGCTACGGATCCATCAGTACTGGTAGAGACTAAGTAGTAAACGTCATTACACGCTATTGGACAAAAATTAATGGACGTAATCATGCCTGAATGCCCGGTTAAAACTGCCACCTTGAGAGAGATATAATTTATGAGTAAAATATAATTCTCCTAGAAAAGTAACTTTATCTCCTGTATCATCGTTTTGGTGTACTTACAGGCGACATCGACTGGAAACACCAGACCCGTATTACTCGATCTAAACTTCCCGCTGCCAACAGAGTATTTTCGAAATTCACCGCAATGTCCATAATCTCCGCGGATGCACCACGGAAAGTGGCGAGCAAACGCCCGTCAATGGAACTCCAGATTTTGACGAGCAAATCGTCCGCTCCGGTTACAATATATTTGCCGGTGCGATCATACAGCACGCAGTATACCGCGGATAGATGGCCCAACGTATGCCGATACAACTTCATTTTGCTGTAGAACTTTGTAGGTATCGCCTGCCTCCGGCTCAAGGGGCCAGAATTCTCACGTCCCTGAAGTACACGTACTAGTGGGCAGAAAGATATGCACGACAAAATTATACATCAACAATTTGCACCGAAAGCAAAATTAGAAGAGTACTGGGCATGTATTATGGAACTTTTCGGAATGGATTCCGATCGGAATTATTCCGTATTCCCTTGAAAACAATAGAAATCTAGAAAAATAACTAAACTTTGATCAGAATCCATTCCGAAAAGTCCCATAATACGTGCCCACGTTAAGAATACACATGACAAATGTATCTTGCACAAACAACTGTTGACTACCGAGCTCTCTTACCTATGTTAGGCACTGACAGGCTACCGAGGAGTTCCAGAAAAGGTTTTCCACCGAGTCTTATAGAATAATCGACAATGCTGTATGTACGACGCATAAAATCTACAAAAACAAAGAATTTCACAAACGCCATGTTTAAAATTTATGCATCAGAAGTGAACGTCTTAATCCAGAAAATATCAATTGTATTAAAGAATATGATTGATATCAGGCATTAGTATCTTCATACCTTCGTGGGTACGCAGCAGGGACTGCCTGCCTGCTCCCAGAAGCGATATCACTCCACGAACGCATGGCGGCACTTCTTTCTCTAACACTGGTCCTATTCTGGCACATATTTGCAACAAATAACGCGGCCCAATGTGAGGATATTTCTTTTCCTAAAAAAATCGTCGCAATTTCTCAACCAAATCACTGTGAAATAATCCATAAATATTCGACGTCTAGAAATTTGACAAGTATTTACAAATTCACATCGAGTACCACGTCGAAAGGTTTCAAGATTATAGAATATTCGCAGAAAGAGGTCGTCTAGACTGAAGTCCGACACCAAAACAATCTTTTTTAATTTCGGTCGAAACCGAAAAAGAATATTCGGTTATGTGTCAATTTCGGCCAAAAACCGAAATTTTCACGTACTATCACAATCCTAGGCTATTATCACAATTCGTAGTATCATAATCATATTATTTCAATAATAACAAAATTTCTAAACATAAGATAAAAATATTTTTTAAACAGGTCTTTGAAAAATCTGTGAAAGATAAACAATTTCGGCTACGTCGCCGAAACTCGCTTTCAATTTCAGCCGAAACCGAAACTCAACCAAAACTCCGATTTGTTTTTGCTATAAAACGAGCCGAAAGCAAAACAGATTTTTCGGTCGGACTCAAGTATAGACTCAGTTTCATTACCTAAACACATGTTGTGTATTTTTCTCAAGCGTCATTTGGTTCTACATCCTTCGTGTTGGATGTGTAAAATACGAGAATCAATCAAAAATAATTACATGTAACGCAGAAGAAATAGTACTGCACAAAACTAGAAATTAACGTTCCCTAATTGTGTCAACGAAAACGTGCCCGATCGTCCGACTCCGAACGTTCGCGCGAGAAATTCGAACGATCAAGTAGTTCCCGCGACCGACCAATCGACGCTCGCGCACCGACGCGCCGACCAATCGCAGCGGCTTGCTCGTCACGCACGTAACCGCACTTCACAAACAAGCCGCGGGCGTCTATATTCATTGATCAGCTCACGCGAAATGGCCGGAGACGCGCCTCCATTGGCCGACGGACGGCGGCGGTGGGGGAACCGTGGCGAACGGTCGCTGCGTGGGCGCGACAGAGAGGGAACGAGGCGACGCGAGAGGAGTCACGGCGATCAAAGGGGGTGGAGAGCAACCCCCCGCGGATCGACGGGGGGGTACTCGATGCGCGCATTATTTCATCGAACCACCTTGCGACGCGGCCCGAGTCTCCCCCGCGGGGGAGACTCGGGCTTGCGTCGCGCGGCGAGTCGAAGGGCCCACACGTTTCGCCTCTGCCGATCGCCATGTCGCAACCGTGGTGTGCCGTACTCACCAATTGCTCGAACGTCTGACTGTGCACGTTGCCCTCCCAATCGAATCGCGACGGAAGTACCTGCGAACAGAGGCGCGATCTAAAAAAATCCATACGGGGGATGATCGGGGGAGGAGGGGGGGAGAAAAATCAATGCCGATCGATCGGCGGGCGCGATCGGCGATCGGCGATCGCCGCCGATTGCGGCCCCGCGAACGGCCGCGATACCTCACGACCGGCCAAGGTCAGTGACCTTGAGATTCTAATGTTTTGACAAGCAGAAACCACGTGCGAGCCATGTGGTCCGCGACTCGCGTTGTATACAGTGTGTCGGGCCCGCCGTTACGGCTTACCTCGGCACGCTCCAGTTCCCGCTTCAGCACCTGAAACAAAGCGCGTTGAGTGCTCGCCTGACGCGTTCGTATACGGCTCGGTCGCGCGCTCGGGCCGGAGCCCGTGGTGTCGCCCACTTACCGCCGCGGCCTCCGGACAGATGCCCGCCTCGAGGAACTTGACGATCAGGAAGTACAGCTCTGGAAAAAGAGAAGGAGTTGCGCGGGGCGCTTTTAGCGACGGCGGCACGTAACGCGGCGCGACGGCACGGCACACGCTCGCGCTTCCGTGCCGTCCCTCGATGCCACCGTTAACGGCATCCGCGTTTACCTGGCGTGATCCCGGACTCGTTCCTGGACGCGCTGCCCTCCATCCCGGCCGATCGATCTTCCTATTCACTTACGGACGACGACGGGAGCATCGGGCTTACGGCTCGTAGTACCGCTATAAACCACCACGGAGTTCATTTTCTCTGTACTGCTCGAGGACCGCGACACGCACATGCGCACGCTCGCCTACCCGACGCAAAAGTAGTCCCCCAATGGTAGAGCGCCGCGCCGCTCTACGGACAGGAGCGTAGCGGCGCCGCGCGGGACCCCGACCCCGTGCCGTCGCGTCGCCCGGAAATGTTTCGATCGCCGAAAATCCGTGATCTCCTCGGCGCGATCGAACGATCGATCGTCGTATTCTTGACGAATTCCGCGAAGCCGTGTAAAGGAATCTCGTGCCTCACGCGAAACCGTCGCGAGGAAACATGGCGAACATCCGGATTACATCATCCGGGAGCCTATCGGCGAGACGATGACTCCGCCATTGAACGCGGCACGCTTGAAAGCGTCTCGCGGTCAAACCTCGTTCCGCGAATTTGATCAAGACAAAATTGTACATTTACTTAACAGTCTATTTATAGAGACGAGGCACGACGGAAAAGCAATGCAAATGAATAAACGAATATTGCCTAATCCGCCGGTGCGGTGATGTGTCTTTCATACGTAACATTTTCGTGAGAACGAATCGAAGTACATTTAAGAGAAAGAGTATTCGGCGACGCTCGTTCGCGATGATCGACGAAAACCGCGAGAAAACCAGCGACAAATCATGTATTAAAAGTACACCTAAAAGGGAACCATTATCGCTCACGATGCTCGTTTCACCGTGCACCTTCGACACGCACGACTATCCAGACGTAAAAATCGATCAATATCCTTGAAAAAAAAAATTAATCGTGAAAGATCGCATCGACCCGCGTCGGGGAAACGTATCGATCGCGGGGAGATCGTAACAGTAATTTATCGTGTCGAGTAGACGCGATCGTGTCCACTTTCGAATAATCGATGCAGGTTCGTGAATTTATAGAGCAAGGCTTTATCGGGACATCCGTTTCCTTGTTTGTCGCAGCTGCACGTTAATGAATAAGGGGTTGGGAAAGGAGAGGAGTAAAGAAAAACGCGCACATGGCGCAACTGCGAAAACGGACAAGACGACACGTGCGACGTGTGTATTGCGCGCGCACATGCATGCAGATGTATACATATATGTGTGTATGTTATATACGTATATGTATACACACATTTGTTATATATCGTTAGTATGAGTGTGCTTGAGGGTATACGCCTGTACCCATGCATATTTATGTGTATTACGACACGATGATATGATAACACACATTATACATATTATCACACACATACGCGCGTATATGTACATACGTACGTGTAGCGATGAATTTGCGTCGTTTTCCGTAAAATCATATTTCTCTCAATCTAAACAGTACCATATAAATCATATAATTAAAATATATAATTATAAACAGTTCGGATCCGAGGGTTTCTATTTTCGCGACACGTGCCTGCAGCCCGCAGCTCACTTCACGCGACTCACGCAAACGCAAGTGACAAGAAGAAGAGGGGAAGAGGGGCGACGGCGGCGACGCAAGACGCAAGCCAATATGGCGGCCGCGACGGACGGATGATGAGTATGACGATGAGATAGGGGACAGGGACTGCGCGTTCACGTGTACCACGTTACACGCGTCGAACGCTGGACACTCTCCTCGAATATTAACGAGAACGAGAACGACGCTGATCGTTGCTGACGATCATAGATGTTCGATTCGACAGCGCGAGAGAAATGGTCGGAATCGTCGCGATAACGGCTCCGGGCGCTCCGGCTCGCGTTAGATGAAGACAAAAAGGGAGAAAAAGAAAGAGACAGAGAGCTCGCTGCTCGCACGAGTAAACTGCGTTTGGCATTTCGTCAGCATTCCGTTAGGAGCAGTTAGGAGGTACCGAAGACACCTCAAGGATAACCCGATACACCGTCGATGTAACGCGTCCGAATGCGTAGATAAGATAGATAATTAGGATGATTATGGAAACGACGCGGTAGCCGCGTCGCAAGTAGTTTTTTTTAGTTGCGGTACGAAGGTTAAACCATGACTGGCAGCTGATATCGTCGTTATCGTCTCAACAAGCCCTGCACATTGTCATGTTCGTCGACAAGCACTGACTACTAGACGGTCGAGTCTGATAGAAGCGTTCGACGAAGAGTCAGTCGAAGGCGGTACATCTTTCGGTGCATTTTACACGCCCGTACATAAAATTCGGAGTACGATGTCGTGGGTAAGGGAACGCACTTTGAACTGGTTTCAACTCCTGGCTCTGAAGATCATAAAAACCGGCCAGGTACCTAGGCATGTGGCGTTTATCATGGATGGTAACAGACGTTATGCGAACAAACGTAATATAGTGAAAAGAGAGGGACACTCGCAGGGGTATGTATGTTTGAAGAGAGTTCGCAGATATGTTAGTCTGCATTATGTTCGTCTAATATCTTGTGTTTTATTTATGACAGATTTGAAAAAATGACCGAGACGTTGAATTGGTGCATGGATCTTGGCATTCGAGAGGTCACAGTTTATGCTTTTAGCATAGAGAACTTTAAGCGCAGCAAAGAGGAAGTCGATGAGCTCATGGACCTTGCCAGGCAGAAGTTCAAGCGTCTCCTAGAAGAGAAGTATGCATGACATTTCAAATCGGGCATTACTTTGCATCGCAGTTGTATAGATCTTGCTGTTACAAATGTAAAAAATTTCCAGGGATAAATTAATGGAAGTTGGAGTGTGCATTCGCGTGATTGGCAATTTGTCCTTGCTTCCAGAAGATTTATGCAAACTGATAGCTGAAGCTATGGTCCTCACTAAGGACAATAACAAAGCATTTTTAAATCTTGCTTTTTGTTATACATGTAAGTACGGTCACCGTAAACCATATTTATATTCACACTCGATGTTATATTTTATATACTAGCTGTGGATGAAAAGTTACATTACTTTCTAATGTTAAATATATATATATAATGTAAAGTAATGTGTTATATACAGTGTAAAGTAATAAATTATAAAAAATATGTACATATAATTTAAAACACAATTTTTTATTTTTTAAATATCTGCAGCAAGGGATGAAATTACTCATACAATTAAAGATATAGTAAAGGGTGTAAAGCATACTGATATTTTACCAGAAGATATTAATGAAGACCTGATTGCCGACTGTTTGTACACTTACAAGTCTCCAAATCCAGATTTATTAATTCGTACTTCCGGAGAGACTCGATTAAGCGATTACCTCTTGTGGCAAGTAAGAAGACGTATTTTATTTTTTGTGACTTGAATATATTTCTTCTTCTGTAACTTATCGAAGCAGAATCTAAAATAACATACAATCAAGCATCTAAAATAATTTTACCTAATTTCTTGTTTAGATTGCTGACTCCTGCGTCTACTTTACCGATGTATTGTGGCCTGAATTCAGTATATGGCATTTTCTCGGTGCAGTCTTTTATTATCAGAGATGTTATCCTGACTTACAAAAATTTAGGAAGAATTCGAAACCAATCGTGCATAATAGTAGAGTATCCATGTATGTCGATAAGTTGCATCATGAACGCGACATTATGATTAAAAATATATATCTATCGACAGTTCAGTCCTAGAAACAAATGAACGCTATTCCAGTAAGTATAATCAGTAAAATATGCTGAAAACCTATCGCATGTATTTTGCTTCAAATTAACTTTCCACTACGGTATAGTTTATCACTTTTGCCTCAGGCAATTTTATTCTATTTCGTGAATATATGTCTACCAAATTATTACAGCAATTAAATTGTATTATGTCTCGTCTGCATCAACAAAATTAAATTGATAATAAATTTATACATATACATATGTATATATAAAAGTTGTGTGTGTATATGTACACATATATAAATTTATATATAAGAACTAGTCAAGCGATTAAACAAATCATATATGAAAACTAATGTTAAAATTTATACAAATATTTGTTCTATTTATAATACCATAAACTCAGGGAGATAGCTACAGGTACTTCCAGCTACATAAGATGTTTTAGAAAACAAGAAATGATTAAAAGAATAATTAAATCTTTAATATATGTAAAGTGAGCAAGACCTAATATTGAAATGCTTGAACAATGAAAACAATTACTGAAATTTTTACTTGTACAGAATCCTTTTCATTTTTCTCTCATATAAACATGACATGTAAAATAGATTCATTCTTATGAAGAAATTAGATCATTAGGAGAGCTTATAAAATACGTATAAGACATGTATAATTAAGTAATTTATCAATCAATCTTGCCAATAAAAATTTAATAATGAATTGTAACAATTTCAGCAAGTATCGGTATTCTATTACAATGAGATATTTGTTTTCTGAAACGTCCTAATCATAATTGTATGTAGATGATAAAATTCGCTTCCATAAAGTGTTATATATTATAGAGCATTTATGTATTTATTTATCTCTGTATGTACATTCCATACATCGGTTTTCCGATTGCCATGTGCATTGGAGAATTGTAAAACAAATATAATAGCGATAACATAAATTATATGTATATCAAATAAATAATGTTAGTCATAATATTAACGCGCGTGGCTATAAAGATATAAATATACGAATAAGTTCTTTACGTTGCAATATGTACTTTATATATATATAGATCATTTTTCGAATTCGAGAAGTGTGTATAGAACGGCCTATACATTATTTACAATAACTTGTTTCATCATGTGTTGTTGCACAAAGCAAATAACAATGTTTATGAATGTACACTTAGCGTCAATCACTCTATCGAAATAAGATGTACACAATATTTTTCAAGTCTATAGTTGTTCTTCGTCAGCATGATTTAAAATATCACTATATGGGATAAAATTTGTTCATATTACAGAATACTCAACACCTTGCACAATATTTAGCCTATCGCGAAGCAAAAGTATCCCAATATCTATATATAATCTTATTTACAATTTATTCAATATGTATCTCTTATATTGAGCCTGATTAAGATAAAGTAAATATGGTAAACATTTACGATATAGATACAATT
The DNA here is from genome assembly GCF_030848795.1 of Temnothorax nylanderi. NCBI lineage: Eukaryota > Metazoa > Arthropoda > Insecta > Hymenoptera > Formicidae > Temnothorax > Temnothorax nylanderi. Next base: position 1,105,119 of record NW_027249068.1, on the reverse strand, counting down.
TTTTGAAATGTACAAGAAATATACATTTAGTCTGCTTTTCTAACTGTTAGAGATATCGTGCGATTATTTTTTTTTTATATACTCATTAAAGATATAGGAACATATGTATTGGCACATCTCTAATAGCTAGAAAATCGTCATTTGGATAAAAATGTGGATCATAGAACTGAATGTTAGAATTATATTTGCGTTTGATGATTTCACAGGAAGACAAAAAATTGGCTAGTTAGACATATAAAAATGGTTAAAGGGACTCTTATATATTTGTTAACAGTTTGTAAGCACAGTTTTTATGTATTGATTCGATAAGAAATCAATTTCGTAAAAAATCAATTTTTTACTTATTAGAAAGTAGAGATGTTTCAGTTTTGTTCAATTGTATCTATATCGAAAGAAATATAATCAATCGAGATAATCGTAACAGGGAGATAAATGTGACGTCTTAATATTATGTTACAAGTTAATGACACTGAATATTGACTCGGCAGTCATCGTCGTTGAATAAATCTATGATTGTTAAGTTCACGAATTCAAGTATGGGACGTGCAGCATCACATTTATCGCGCTGTTAACAACATTACCTCAAATGATCATTTACCACTTCATCCTGCAATAATACTTAATTACGTCAAATCAACTTGCTTTTGCGCGTGTCCTTATTTCGAGTTATAAGGCGGATAACGTCTCGTCGAGGGTTGCCTCTGTCTGGCTAGAAAAGATTGACCCTGTCCCGAACTAAGCGCCGCAAGGCGCTGATCCATCACTTCTTTATGACAGTTCAGACCTAGTCTATGAAAGGCTGTCACCATCAGCTTCTCCTCCATCTCTCGCAGCAACCTGGACTCCTTCATAGACCGCTCCATGTCCTCGTACATCTTGCGCTGCTCCACCAGTTGGTTGCGCAGCACGGCGACCTCGCTCGGCGAAGAGTTGCTCTGCTTCGGGTCGAGGCTCTTTATGACACTCTTGGCCTTCTCAATGTACTTCTTGTAACGTTCCTCGAGCGCGGCGTTCTCGTATTCCTTCCGCGTGAGCTTCTCCTGAAGAGCGAAGGCCTTCTGCTTCTGAGTCTGCAGAGCGCTCTCGCGCTCCTCGAGCTGCAGAGTCAATCGTTCCTTGTCGGTTTGCGCTTTTCGCAGTTCGTCCTGCAGCTGCGACATCTTCTGATTCAAGCCCACGTTGTCGCTCTTGCTGTCGCCGCCAACCTGAGTGCCCATGGCTTCCTCTAATTTGGTTTCCAACTCCATTATCCTTTGATTCGCCTTGCGATTTTGACCTCGCAGCGTGTTGAGACGCTCCTCGGAGTCCTCGATTAACGCTTGCACACTCGGCAGCTTGTCCTCGTTGCCGGTCAGCTTCATCTTCATCATCTTATTCTCCAGCTGCAGACAGAGTAGCTTCTCTTTGACCTCAAGCGGGATCATTTCCGTCGCGGAGACTCCGGTACTGTCGGCACTGGGTTTCGCCATGTTCTCGGCGGCTTGCAGTTGCGTGCACTTCAACTCCTCGTTCGTCTCTTTCAGGGCGTCTCTCTCGATGATCAGCCGATCCCTCTCCCTCTGCAGGGCGCCCAACTTCGCTTCCATTTTCTTGCCCTCGAACTCCAGCCGATCGTTCTTGTTGCTTTGTTCGTCTAGCCTGTGATGGACTTCCGCGAGCTGTTGCTTACATACCTCCAGATGACCGCGCAGCATCGTCGTGCGCTTCGCTTCTTCCTCGTAGTCCAATTTAGCTTGCAAATACTCGACGTTCTTATCCTCCAGGATCTTCAATTGCCTCTTAAGGTCACTCATGTCCTCCATCTTCTTCTTGTACGACTCTATCGTGATTTCGTACTTTGCTACCTTGTCCGTATTTTCCCTCAAGGCGTCCACCTCGTCCTTCAGGTGGTTCGCCTCGTCGGCCGCCTTTTGTAGATCCTCCTGCCTCGACTGCAGCTCCAACACCTCCTTCTCCAACAGTTCTACCTTTAATCTATAATCATCTCTGGACGTCTCCATCTTGAACAGCTCATCCTTCAACTCTTCCACCTGCTTCCGCAGCCCGGAATACTTGAGGATAGATCCGGACTCCTCCGGATTCTCAAACTCGTCCAGCCGCTCCTGGAGTTTCTTATTCTCCGTGATCAACGCGGCCTTCTCCTCCTGCAACAGAGAGAGCTGCTGATCGAGCTCGTGACACCTTTGCGCCAGCTGGTCCTTCATGTCCGCCGTCGCCTGAAGCTCGGCGTAGAGCCTCTGCTGTGCGCCGTCCGCCACGTCTACCAGGGACTCGAAGTTCAGCTCCTGGATACTCTGCATTATCGCCTGCTGCACCGTCTCCTCCATATCCATTATCCTGGTGATGTACTGCTGCTTCTGGTCGCAGTTGACCGCGCAGCCAAGGATCAGCTGCAGCAGCCGGCGCAGCTCGTCGTTGTCGCAGTGCTCGCCGATCTTGCTCGCGTCCGGCTTGGCGTAGCCGGACAACTGTTGGTTCAGGCACTCCACGTAGTACTCCATCACCGCCTCCACGATCTTCTTCATGTTGCTGACCCTCAGGCGCCAGTTGGTGCCCACGTCGGTCTTGATCTTCGCCTTCCACACCGCGGTGAACCACTCCGGCGCGATCTTGGCCAGGGCCTCCGCCAAGGCGACCCCGTCGCTTATCTCCTCCGCGGAGCTATGCGGCGCTTGAAGGTCAAAGGTGCCCAGCCACTTGATCAGGTAGCCCAACTGCTGCCGGTAGTCCCCCATTCTGTCGCTTTTCCTATCCCGATCCCTGGACCTGCCTGGACCCAGAGATCTCGAAGGGGAGACTCGTCGACGACTTGTAGCTCTCGTCAAATTCCGCCAGCTGTGTCGCCCTCGTGACCGCGATTCTCGGTCGAATTCATAATCCCGCGACGTCGAGTCGGGGGACGCTGCGCCGCGGGTCAGGGACGTGGCCGAGGATCGCCGTGGGCCGGGTCGCTCGCTAATCCGTGCGTACTCGAGCTAACCAAGAAACGGCCAGTGTCATCGCGCGCCGATACGGCCCGATAGCGCCTTATCGGGGCGGAAGTCGCGAAATTCGAGCACCGCCTCGGGCAACAGCTCGTGCACGTAGCGCGCGATAACTGTATCATTTGTATCGTGCATGACGCGCGTCAGCCGACGAGGGGGACGCGCGAGTTGATCATTTCGTTGTCCCAGTTACTCCTCCGGGTGTTCCGCATCTGCGAGATAAAACGAGGTTCGGTCATATAAGCGTCAAGGGGCCCCATTCACGATCAATCATATATTGTGCAATATTGCCCGTTGTGCAACATCGTTGATCGCGAATGGGCACCTTTACGTCGCCTCCCGTCGCTTTCTTTCCGCCTGCACTACCTCTTTTCCTCTCCAACGAAGGAACTTAAGCTCGGTCTCCGTGAAGCGTGCCAGGTGCCGTTTGACGTTGTTTGACGTTTCTCTCGTCGAAAAAGCAAGTGGGAATTCGGAGTAGCTGGGAATCCAGCTGTCGCGGAATTTGTTCGTGATTCGTAGCAGTGATCGAGCGACGGGAATGACCCCGATCAAGATCGCTCGATCCGGCGCGTATCTGCCGACGTGACAATAATATTTGTATATGTTACACGAGCCTCTTGTAAAAAAAGTAAGAAAGGAGACACGGAAACGGAGCTCTGGTAGGATACGTAATAAAGCATGTGTGTGTTTGTGTGCGTGTGTGTGTGTGTGCTAGACAGGTTAGGATGGAATTGTTGAGTTAGCATGAGTGTCAGATTAGATCATTAGATGTAAGTCTGTCGTGGAAGATAAATGATATAAGGGAAGATATTGAAGGAATTCTTTCGCTTTCTTTTTTTACGAGCTAACTTTGTCTTGCATAGAATGAAATTTATGAAAGTCACTCTGCATTTAGTTTTCAATTAAGTGCCGAAACGCGTAATTAGTTTGTAACATCATCAATTTTCTTTACCTCTCGTTTCGCAGAGTTGATCTGTTTGAATTACATATGCATATGTTCAATTGTTTCATTCGAAAAGTGACAAGAGAGACTTGCAGTTTGCGGCATAAAATACAAAACTCTGTGGACGTCGTGAACGTGTTGCATTTTTAAGAAAATTATTTTTCTCTTTTTAGGATTATAAGATCATCCTGGGGGAGAAATGTTCTTGGCGAGAGTCATTAGAAAGTCCGCGGTGGCGGTGAGTCCGGTTAAGCAGCACTGTAAGCTGTACTCGCATCAAGCGTCGTCGAGGGCTACAGTTCACCCTACCCTGCCTTTGGGGTCCTTGCGATTCTGCAGCGACAGCCCACCTAAATGTTGGAATTGCGACTACATGTACAGGTCCGAGCTGTTCTGCTCAAAGTGCAAGGTGTTGCAGGAATGGCCGGAGAACTTGAACTATTTCGATATCATGGGAATCAAAAGGGAATACAACGTGGCGAATGAGGAGATTCATCAAAAGTACAGGGAGCTGCAAAAAACTTTGCACCCCGATAAGTTTGGCAACAAATCCGAGGTAAGCGTTCGTGGAACAAGCCTGGACGATCTTCTCTCGGAAGCTTTTTATAATTTATTGTATAATCAAAATTCTCCTTTCTTATCTGTAAGTAAAATTTGTTTTAACTGTCGATAGAAAGAAAGGCAAATCTCAGAGAAGTTGTCGTCTCTAATAAATAAGGCTTACAGTACGTTGGCGCATCCATTAAAAAGAGGATTATATATGTTACAATTAAAAGGTATATCAATACCAGAAGGTACTACCAGTTTGAATGCAAAATTTCTCATGGAGATTATGGAACGTAACGAAGAGATAGAAAATGCGATAGAGGACAAAGATAAGATCTTGAAACTGGCCAAAGAATCCAGGGAACTGCTCGACACAATGTCAAAGTAATCTCCATTTTTGGGTAGCTTTAATCTACATCAAATCTACATCAAAATCGTTTTCAGTGTTTAATGTTCATTCTTTTCGATTCGTTTTTTCAGGCAAGTGGCAGAGGCGTTCAGTAAAGAAGATATTGACACGGCAACGAAGATTTTAATAAAAATGAAGTATTACGATACTGTAGATAACAGGTTAAAGAAGCTGAAGCATGACTTAGGTATAGTAGAATAAATACATTACAGTTTCTGCAAAATACAAATATTCTACACGAAACATTTTAATATCTTCGCTCGCTATATAAAATGTAAAAAATATAAGTTTTTGTACTGTATATATATATATGTTATAACATATGTACAGATTTGTGTTGAGTGGATCTTAAAACTTGTATATACGTACAATCTCTCATTTTATCGCGTCAACTTGATTTATTTGTAACAAATCAATGAAATCTAAATAAGTTCATACGTAATATAAATTTAACAAGCTTAATCTAGATAATGTAAGTATAAAGCAAGAGGATAAAAGTTGGACTGAGAGGGAAACTTGATACATTTTCCTTACGTTTGCTGATTATCTATTTTCCATTGCTCCAGCCACTGACATATTCTATTTACATTATCCATCATCTGATCTGGAGTATCGTTCGTTAGCTCGTGCACTATCTCTTCCCTGTAGTATTCCCTCGCCTCTTCAAGAATAATTTGAAAAATCTCGCAGTCTATATTGTCCTCCAGTTTCTTCCCGCAGTAACCCCTGTCCTTGAGACGGTCGTACAAGATAGTGTTGTCCGTTCTGAGCACGAATACGATGTCGATCCATCTTTCGGGGAAGAAATCGGCACTGTGATAGTCGACAATTTTTCCTCCTTCGCTCATAGGACCTTTCATACTGTTCAGTAACTGGAACACGATATTACACAAAGATTTCTGTACGTTTGAGATGTGAAAATATAGGTAGTAATATCAATATAATTTTATTTCAACCAAACTTCGTGATATAACGAGATGTAAGAAATTACCTTCCTCTCGTCCAACACGCTGCATTGGTACTCCTCGTCGTACTCCTCCAGGCACTCATTCTCGATGGCAATTTTACTGACATCCAGCCACTCCAGTCCAGTTCTCTGCGACAACATGCTCGACATCATACTCTTGCCCACGCCAGGTGTGCCTGAAAAACGATTCGACAATTCTCTCTCTCTCAAAGGATATTCAGAATTTATATTAAATAACTGTAATATGTATGTTATCATGTACCTGTTATTAAAATGTTAGGTTCGCTTCTGTGCATGTTCAACATCTTGCGGAGATACAGATGCGGCGACAGTCAGAGGCCAGTCCCAACCACGTGCGCTTCTGGCTTCGTCAGCTGAGCTACGCCGTAAGAAGTTCGGAGCAAAACAATGGGATTTATATCTACGCAACGCTGGCGAATTTCTTAAAGGATCCGTACAATTTACCACGCCGATTGGTTCTTTGGTTGGCCAACAGAAAAGGAATTGGCTCTGTCGCGTTTTCTGTATTTATCTAATCTAATACTATATTTCATTTGTAAAACAATTTTTTAGGCGTGTCGATTGGCTACAGGATAGAGAAGTTCTCGAGTTTCCAGAAATTCTGGAAGTCCCTATCCCGTAGTCCCAGAACCCAGACAGCGCGCATGTCAAAAAGACGTCTTTAGATGTCTTTAGACACGTATGTCTAAAAGTATTATTTATTAATAAAGCCTCTCTTTTGAAATTTGAATTTTTGTTTCGTGTTGGTTATAGCTACTGAATGTAGATTTTGGAATACAGACATATAGATATTTCTGGACACTCCCCTTCTCCGTTCTGATAGCCAATCAATGCGTCAAAAAAACCATTGAAAAGTTGGATCAGTTTTAGCAATAGAAAACAGACCCTACAGGCCCACAGGACTCTGAGGGGGGGGGGGGAATATCCATACATATACACGTGTCCTAAGGGCACGTGTTTGAAATTTCAACGTCATCATTCATGCCCGCACGAAAATCTAGGAGAGATAAGCGACGCCGAGCGAAGGCTAGCTCGCGGTCCGCTGTGCGTGACTCGTTTATTTGTGGACAAGCGGCTGCGAGGGACGGACGTCTACGTCGGGAATATATGCTCCGTGACCACGGGTGCAACGTAACACGTGTTGGGTCGAGTACGTTTATTTGTAGAGAAAGAGAGGACGTGGTGGCTCCGCTGGCAACGCAACGACGAATCTCCGTCGCCGATCCCGTAAGATCAGTTTTAACGTCGCTATCGGATTCGCGTCGCGACGGCGGCGGACTCCGCCGTCGCCGTCGCCGTCGCCGTCGTCTCGGGCACGGAGTACGCGATCGAGCGGGTCCGCGGGCGCGCGGTTCGCTCGCGGCGACGATCGAGGCATCGAGGTGCACACGTCGCGGGCACTACGCTCAAACGCGTGCAGCGATCTGGCGTCGCGACGGCACGGCGACGGTGAACTGGCGACGAGTCGCGACGACGACGTCGTCGTCGTCGGGAAACGCGTCGCCTGATCGGCGACGCGAGTCGCCCCGCGCTCTCGCCATCCCCTAACCTGCCACGCCGTCGTCGCGCCGAGTAACCTGACACGGCATAACATATTGCGTCCCGATTCGCCGCGCTGACGCGACCAGTCGCGCGGATGACTCAGCGGCGCCGTCGGCCGCGCGGCATCGGCCACGCCGATCCTGGCCCGGCGGGACACGTGGCTGTGCGTCGCGTCGGAGGCGTCGTGGCGCGAGATGTGCGTCTCGAAGCGCAACGTGTTTTCGACATGCTGGAAAGTGGAGCGCGCGCTGGCTATAGTCTTACCAGATGGACCTAGAGGATGAATCCGATTTCCGATTAAAAGCGCACGTCGATTCACGCGTTTGTATTTTCTGCCGGCGTGAGTAATTCCTCCGATCGGCAGGAAGCGAACCTGCCTGTCGTCCCTTGACCCTTCTTTTACTTTGGAGCGAGAAGTCTTTGAGCTTATCCTCTGGATCTGACACGCCGAATCGCGAAAAGCTGCAAAATCTCGGGGCAAAGTTATCGAGATATGTTATGCGATACCGATAATAACGCGTCTCTTTTTCTGTTTTTGCATACAGATTGTAGCAGCATTAGCGGATTACGTAGCAAAATTGTGCAGTGGCAAAGTAGTGCAGCCAAGATCCCAACCATTCACGCCGGAAACATAGATCTTGAGGAATTCGAGCGTTGCGACGGTGCAGAAGGGCTCTATGTGCTCCACCGTGACTTGGGCGAATGGTACTTTAGTTTCCAAGAGCCTGCTACTGTGGTATCGCGAGAGGTGCGTCCAGGTGGCCTGTAATCCCGGTGTGCAACAGCGGCAAAATGCTCAACGAGATCAGGGCGGCGGTACTGTTCTTAGTAAAGCTGATCGAAAGAAGCGAAAAATTTAGTCCCGATCAATTGGAATGCTTCAAGCGGCGCCTGGTCGAACTGCTGACGGAACGCTTCAAGAACCACTGGTTCCCCGACAAGCCGTTCAAGGGCCAGGGCTACCGTTGCATTCGCGTCAACGGCCACAATCGTCGGGACGCGACCCTAGAGTCCGCCGCGAACGCTGCCGGTGTCAAGTACGAGGATCTGGTACTGCCGGTGGAGTTAACGCTGTGGGTTGATCCCAACGAGGTCTGCTGTCGATTCGGAGAGAGCAAGGGATCGTACTGCACGCTGGCATCATTCGACGACAAGGAGAACACCGTACCCATTTTCCAAGCCGAGCATAACGACAACGCGGAGAACGAGAACAAGCTAGCCCACGTGGGGCCTATCAAGATACAGGTGAGCACTGATAGATTAAAAACAATAAAAACAGATTAAATTCCTAATGTACGCGTGTAAATGTGAACGTAGATTTTAATAGAATAGATGAAAGAATTCTTTATAAATGTATTTAATAGAGAAAATTAATAGCCTCGGGGATATTCAATTTTTCAATTTGTAAATCAATTACTTTCAACTACGCGAAACGCTTGCATAATAGATAATTTAAAAAAACATCCGTTCTGAGTCTATTGATATGGCGGACAGCATGAGTTGTTGCATAAAGGACTATTGACTTACAAATTGAACAATCAAATGTCGCTGTAAGTATTAATTTCCGCATACATTTGCTATCTATAACTTGTTTGGCCTCTGTATCTTCTTTGTTTTCCATATCCGATATCGGGCGCTACGCGATATCTCTAAAATGTATTAAACTCTGATGTATTCCGATTCCAGAAATCCCCTCTAACCGCAAGCACGGAACAACAGCCGAAATCAAAACCATTAAGCGTCGCTAATCAAAATCAACAGCATAGCAATAACGGTACAGGTAAGAGGCGCAACTTGAATAGTCCTAGGCTGCACCTGAACAGAAATCGTTCGTGGTTCGGCCATTCCTTCAGCATGGGTTACGGCCCACATCCAATCAGCCAGCCATGGTATAATATAATGCCTCCGCATTTCCTCGGTGGCCCTTCCCCACCGCCCTTTATGGGACACCGAGGAAACAAGTGGGTACAGCCCTCTTATCCCGCGGGACCCGCCCGTTTCCACCATTGGTCTCCCAAAGCTGCTCTTAAGGTATAAAGAAAATCGTTTAAAAAAAACAGTTAAGAAACCTGTTTCTTTTTTTTTGAAAAGAAAAGGATAATTTGAGACAAAAAGCGACTTGTTTTCCAGAAAATGCATATTATTGTTTTAGCCCGAGACAAACCGTTATATTGTAATCCGTCATTAATTAAAAAGATTTTAATTAAAATGTATTCGTGACACATATTATGTATACAAATAGAGAATGTAATGTAGTAAATGTAAATTTTTATATTAGAAACAGGTTTATTAACGCGTTTTTCAGTAACGAAAATTATCCATCCTGTAATTACAAATGACCTTGTTCGAACTAAGGCTTACGATTTTTTATGACTATGAGAAGTATTGCATTATTACATGTTACGTATATATAATAATAAATTGGAGTAATAGATGTTTAACTCCGGATGCAAGGTTGCTTGTAAAAAAAGGTAGACTAGTGGCAATTTAAATAGAATAGTAAACGACGCATTAGTACATGCGTGAAATGAAGATAGATGTCATATCATGACGAGTTATTTCTTCGATCAATTCTTGAAATAACTTAAATTTTAATCGGAACGTGCGCGCGATATATATCGAGGAATTGAGAGAATCTGTTTATCTTCATATAATTGTCGCCAATCGGTGAATTGTATATGCTTTGTTACATCTGTTTTGTTACATCTATTGTTGTCAAATGCGTTATTGAAGCTGCATAATCGAATTGGCAACGCCATTTGTTTAAGCGTTAATAGTTTATAATATGGGAAGAATAATGGGAATATAATATGGAAAGTTTTAAAACTTGACGTACTCGGATATTTTCGGTGTGAAATGAAGTACACAATTTATAATTTCATTACTCACTTTATCACGTTGCATACGACGACACGCTTTCACTCATGTTTAACGATAAAGTTAAGCCGTAGCTTCACGTATTTTTTAAGGGTTTACCTGAATCTCCTTCGGCCATTATGCCCATAATTGTATAATCTGAAAAGATTACGGTGACTTTACATTGAAAAAAACGTTTTTGTAAGAAGTAATACGTCGAGCAAGGCACAGAAAGAATTTAGAACTTTATTTCACGCCGAAAGAAATGTCCGTGTCAAGTCCCAAAACTCTTGGAATTAACTCCCGTTATTCGTCCCATTATAGTCTAATATAAACTGGACTATAAACAACTGGTTTTGTTCCGATGTGACTAATATTTGCTCTATAGTAGGTTTTATTTGCATCTTAGCTATTGTATATCGTAACCGAGAATTGAAAATGAAGTGTTAAAAAGTTACCTTTTTCATCTCGTGTGTGTATATATATATATTACAATCGATTGTGATTGCGTGATAAACGTGATTGCGATAGAATCTTGATACATACTGATTTGGATAAATTCGATTTTATACATATATATATATTATTATATCGTCTAACAAGGTGTGAAAACAAATTCGTTCTACCCTTCCATGCGAGGGTAGTGACGCGAATGCATTAATTCTATTAATTTATGTGCTTGGAGAGAAAGAAGATCCACGACACTTGTTATTTAAAGATATACTGCCGCCATTGAGATTTTTTATCGATGATCAATGCCGTTGTTGGATTAACGAATCGACGCCGATATTAAAATTAATTGCGCTGCCACGTTGCAGTTAGAAAAGTTGTTGTTGTCGTCGTGTTCGACGCGAACGAGCAAACGCCGAATTTATTCTTGTATAAATTACATGCTATTTTTAACTTTAAAATGTTTTCTGCGTATATTCGTTGTTTGCGTATATATTCAGCTTCTCATGGAGTTAACGCATTCAAACATAATGTAACATCAATGCAATAGTAATATCAGTGTCATGTCAATGTACATTCGGCCTTTTATATATATATATACATATATACATATATATTATAGAGAATTTATGAGACATTAATAGATAATATATATTTACTTATACATATGTTGGCTTTATATACACAATAGACGTACGTATTTCTTGTTTTCATTACGGTGTTATCTTTATACATGCTATATATACAATATATACTGTACGTGAATATATTAGTGACAAGTGTTGACGTCGAAAACTGTATGTAATTCTTATATGTAACTTATTCTCTGTAAGATCAGTTGTTCCTTCGAGATACTTTTATTGTGTTCACAGTATATTAATTGCGAATTAAACGTTTAACTTAATTTTGCGACAGCTAGTTAGGGTTACTGCGTAGTTAATGATCTTATCTTTGTATAACAGATAAAAACGTTTATATGTATATATATATCTTGAATTATAATTAGCACACACAGTCAATAGTATAGAAATGTACAATTTATTACGTTTCGTTTAATAAGTTTCCATACGCTTATGTCTCCATCATATTTAAAAAAAGTTGAATCCGTCAGTCTCTTAATAGAAATCTTCGTAAGTTAACAACGTTAATTTTTCATAGAGTATGAGACGAGAATTAATAATCGCAAAATTGGTTAAAAATTAGATCTGTAAACTATCTTATGAAATCATTTCATTATCAATAACTCATTATTCTTCGGTTTTGGGCGCTCGGCCTGAAACGCCGAAAATCGAACGGACCTAGTCCGAGATGTGCAATTAATTGTTAACATTGTGCAATATTCGTTGTGCAATGAACAACATGTGAATCTTCTCGAAGGAACAATTTTTGTTACGTAAACAAGCGACATTGCGAATATCTGTAATTTCGAGATGAAAGAAATCTCTGAGAAGCACGAGGTGCATTCCTACTTCGCACTAACTGACAGCAGGAATAACACATTTTTAAGTAATCGTTTTCTGTAATACGGTAGAATCATGGGAATCGGAGAGTATGTTATATTTAATATCGCATGGTAGAGAATTTATAGCTGTGCCCGACACACGGGGATCACTGTTGCCGGATACATAAGCGATGAAGATTAATCTAGATGTGAATCGTAATAAAAGTAGACTACGTTAGACATTTAATCAAATGACTCGTACTATCTTCCCGCGGCCTTGTTTCGCGTAACGGAAGTGTCGCACTTTCGTGTCGACTTTATCTCGAGGTCGACGTTCAGCAAAGTGAATTAATTTCTTTCTCGGCGAATACATTGCAATCGTAGCCATCGTTTACCCAACGCGAATTAGTTGTAACGTTAAATAAAGCCATCATTGACATTTGATTGACATTTAAAGATTACGTTTAATGACATACTGGTCCCGAGAGAATTGAGAGCTTATATAATGAAGATAAAGTCGAGATGATTTATATGGCGAAACGGTGCCTCCGTTACGACGAACAGGGGCCGACGTGAACCGGGTCGTTCCCATATGTAGCACAATTCTGCAACTTTCACGTTTTACAGTTAGCACCGTTTGCTAAATGCATGTAATCTGCCCTAGCGTAGGAACTTTGTGTTCACTTTGTTAAAATCTTATTCAGAAGAGTTATGTTGTTGTTATATAGGAATATATGGAAAAAGTCTATATAGATATTATATATACATATACACAAATATATCACAGCATATGTATGTAGAACGAAGCAATATTGCATTCGGACATATTCTTTTATTAATATTCTTACATAATATATATATATATATATAATATATATACACATATATGCATATATGCATACATATATATACATGTGTGTGAGTGTATATATATATATATATATACATACATGCACATGTATACTCTCTATAAAAGTATATGTATGTATATATGCTATATAAATGAAAGAGAAAGGGAGAGAGGCGCTCAACATTTGAAATGTTCCAAACTATCTAGCTGTGTTCACACGTAGGGGAAAGAAAAATTGCGAAACCGACAACAACGTACCTTTTCTTAATGATAAGTAGGTAGTCAATTACTTTATACGAGATACATATACACAAACACACACATACACACGCGCGTGTTGCGCGCCCCGCGTGATCAACGGTGAAACGCAGCGTGCTCGCGAGGGAAAGAAAAAAACAATACCTTTGTAATAGAAAATCTGGAATGCGATGCGCGCGAGGTGACCAGAACGAGCATCAATAGGCGGATCGAAGACTTTGCGATCAGCGCAAAACCACTTTGTACTTATCCTACTTTCGCCGAACGTTTTAGCACCTTGAATCCGGCGCAGCTACTATATCTCGCCCATTATTTTCGGCTCGGTTTGACAGAATTGCGTGATTCACGCGACGTGTTAACACGTGTGTATCGAAGGGGAGAAAAATCGATGGGAGGAATAACAGATTGTACAAAAGAGCAGCCCTCTCGGTCGCGCGAGGGGCGCGTGTCGAATCGATGCCACGTGTGTCGCGCACGTGTGTCGGATCGGTGGATTCAAAGTGTTAAATAGCGTTACGGGAGCACGAGTATCGGTGCCTTTTCCCTTGGAAAAAAAAAAAAAAAACTGCCGAGCGGCATACGTGACTTTGGGTGCGATCCACTTGGCGCTCCAAAACGCTCTTGGGAACATTTCATCCTTGTCGTTTAACAAATATTAAACAAGGACAAAACGACGCTCTGAAGCGTTTGAAGCGTTTATAGTGGATCGCACCCTTCGTTGACTTTGTGCCGCGTTATTCCGCCGTGCGTTTTCTCACGGAGGCGAGATCGTATTTCACATTTTCCATGACACGCCGAGTTCTCCGCTAATGAGACGTTAACCAGGGACGATCCGACGTTCGCCGGATCGTCGCGTATCGACGAACGTAATTTCAATGTTTGGATCATTTCGATTGTAGGGTATAGAAAGCACCATATAAACGTATACATATATATTTCCCTTCTAATGCTGTGTCATAACGTTGTAAGGGATGTCTCTCCTCGCATAGATACTATTGCAATGATAACTGGACGAATGTCGAGAGAAACGGTCCGATTTTCTTCCGATATAACTCCGAGGTCAAGTAATAAACTATAAAAATTGTCGATCGTACGTGTCGTTTAAAACGAGTTAATGCATTCCGACGGGAATCGAGATAACACATTATATTTTAATCAAACATTTTATTGACCCGCGCAAAAATTAACATCGTGAAAGAAAAAAAAAATTCCATTAACTTAATTTGTAAGTAATTTGATAATTTTTGATAAATTTGCACAGATAAAGGATGTACATTTGTTTAGATTAAAAAAAGAAAATGCGCCAAGTTCGCGGTTATATTTAAGAGGAAGAATTTATCAATTAAGACGGATTGCATTAATTAAAAAATTACGTGATGTTGAATAATTAGAGTAACGATTGCAGGAAGGAAGGAAACCGTTGCTTTTTACGTTCCGCTCATTTTTACCGCGTACACGACCTTCGCACATATTTCGATAAGTACAATGCGGCTCCGTTCGATACACCTCGCTTTCGTGATATTTATCTGTAAGTCTACAATAGGTGTTTTAAGCCCTAAGCCTTAAGAAATTGCTCAAACACAGTTGAATTTGAGGAGAATAATTGACTGTGATTGATCAATTTCTTAGGGCTTAGGGCTTAAAACACCTATTGTAGACTGGGACTAATGTGTCGTACCATTTGGGGCAACATACTGTCGGATCCATGTCGATACCATGTCTCGTATTTCGCACGATGCTAAATATCACGTCTTTATATATTTTGCAATCGAGGCTGAACGTACGGTCCCCGTCGTGCTTGATCAATCGACTTTTTATCCTCGAACGGTCCGTTTCACGTGGCCACGGCTAAACCGTAGCGCTTTTAAAAAGTTTCTCGATTTAGGGAGGGGGGGGGGGGCATGTCGGCGCCTCGTGTTCGTATATAACGCGAGGTGACGATCCACCGGATATCGAGGGGGCTCGCGTAGGACTTCGGCTGCGCGGTCGACTTGCTACTTGCACAGCAAATTAGATAAGGGTTTTCCTCTGTCGTACGTAGTTTTACGCTGCAGCATAAATTGCTAAACGCGACTTCTGCGAAAATCGAGGGCCGGTTACAAACGCGCGTCACGTCGCGCGATTCAGCGCGGAGGGAGAGGAGTTCCCGCGCGCGAGCGGAATTTCTCCCTCTTCTTCATCCCCCCCGAGCGCGGAGGATGCGACGCCGCGGTATTTTCCAAGATGAGCCTTAACGGAAATTTCTCAAAGTTATCAAAGAAATCAATCGCTGATTTATTTAATACTTATACGAAATATATGATAATAACTTAATAACTCAAGACTTTAATTGTTGTCGTATTGGTTTCATTATTATCATATTGTCACGTTAGTTTCGTTGCGGCTTGTTAATCTCATCGTTCGAAAATATCGTAGTGCGGCATCGCGCTACCGCAAACTGATATTTACTCCTACTATTTAATAATTTTAAGATTTTATGAATGTATGTGTGTATATATTTACATATAATGTATATACATATGCATTTGCATTATACACAAATTTTTTACGCAGCGAACAAAATGATCTTATTTATACGAAGGAAAGGATTGTTTTTTTTTTTTTTGAAACCGCGTTTGTGACGCTCTCGTTTTGGCAGAACGTCCGCGCCAGAGTTTTAACATTGTTGTCAGTAGTGATTTATTGTCTGATCAGAACAAGCGCTCGATCATTGTCGCACTCTGTATATATACATAAATATTATACGAATGTTATACATGCATACACAGGATTGTTCGAGAAAGGTGTTTAGTAATTATTCGCCGCCAAGTAGTATATTTTTTTATACTCTCGAAAATTCTGCAACGATATCTGTTTTGTGATCTGCGTCTTTTCCTATTGGATTTAGTTAATTTTGTTTTACTTATTTAATCACATTCGACGTTATGTGTCGACCATTTTACCAGATAGACCAATATTATTTAAAACGACTGTTTTGAAATATGGCTTTATACTCGATATACTTAGTTTTGTCACAATAAACGGCTTATGCAGATGTCTTAGCTAAAACCGGCTTATATTATATAAATTATAGCGGCCGTTGTTTGCGTGGAATTTTTTGTGTGGCCGAATAGCAAGGATATGCTGCGTTTGAATGTATCTTTTTTTTTCTGATCTTTGCAAAAGAAACCGAATAATATTGATTGTTCTCGAGACGTTGGAGTAATTCGTTCCGAAAGGGATTAATTTATTCTATGACTATATTAATCGCTGCACTTCTTCTGCAGGCAATCCCGTATGTATTTCTCAAATCAAGAAAATGGAAGCAACATTGGTCAACGTTGACGATCAGTAAAAACCGTAAAATTAGCTTTACGATCAGGTAACTCGTGCATTTAGGCAAAGTTAACTTTCAACTGCATTATACGAATTTCCCGAGACCGATGTACTCTCGCGGTCCTATTTCGCGATGTGGCAGTTTTTTTCTATAGAGTTCAAGCACACAAGATACACACTTTGATTTCGACGATTTCTCAAGTATTCTATTTGACACGATATCGTGAACATTTAATGTTATTATGATTGTATTAACGCCATTAACGACTTATAATTAAATAAATCATGTATGGGGATGTAACACACATTTAATAAATACTTTTGCAAATCAGCCTGCGCTGCGTAATACGTCATCCGTCTTTATGCGACTCACCATATGTATATTAAAAAAAAAAGTTATTTATGTAGAACGTGTAGATAATTTGTATGTAAACAGTTTTTCCGTAACAGCGTAATCGGTTTGAATTTTTGTAGGCAGTTTTCTCTCATACGTTCGCAGTAATGTTAATATATTAATAATTGATCATGTAAAACATTAATAAAGTATAATTTAAGTCAACGATATTAATGTCACGCTTGCACACATTTTTCAGGACATTTTTATTCGCACGTATCTTAATATACATATACATATATTCTTAATTTATAATTTTATGCACCGATTGTTATGTCTTGTAATATTATTGTTATTGCGACTTCCACCAAATCTCGACAAATTAATAATTGACTTGTCAAGTGATGTATATACAGAGTATTTTGTTAACACGGATAGAATTTATTAATTTTTTGATTGACACGGAAAAAGAGATTAGATTTGTCTAACAATTAAGTTAACCGACGATTAGCTTATCGGGTACTACCTGTATTAGTTTTTAAATAATTTTTTTGTTTGACTCATAAAAAGAATTAGCTAAAGAAATTTTGCCGTGAGCGATAAGTTAACCGATGATTAACTTACAAACTTATATTATTTTGTTAACACGGGCAGAATATTAATTTTTTGTTATTTGACATGGAAAGAAAGATTAAATCTGGAGTTGTAAAGCTAGAAATTTTTATTGTAAGCGATCTCGCGCCGGTTGAATTAACCGTCGATTAAATTAACCGAGGCTTGATCGAGGTCCCCCTTGCTGTCCCGGGGCGCACTCCTGGATCACGGAGCTCGGGCCCGAGACTCGACGCGGCACGGCACTGATCTGGAGACGTTCGTGCTGGCTCGTGCCGTGCCGACAAAGACGGCAGGCAGGTGGAGGTGACGACGGCGACGGCGGACGACGAGCGGGCCTCTCATCGCGATAACGGAAAGAAAGGAAAAACACCGAGGGAATGTACGGAATGTACTTTGTTTGCGTCGTGAGTTCTTCTCGCGCGCGCGGCCGTGCACGCGCGCGCGACTAAACGCTGCCGTCGGACGTCGGACGCCGCGCGACGACGGCCCCTCGGCCCCTGCCTGTCAGTCCTGTCACCGCTGCACTCACGTTGACTCACGGTCGCGGACGCCGAGGGAAGGAAAGGGTTATGAGGCGCCAACGGCACCGCAGTGGTCGCGCCGTCAGACGATATTTTTGCATTATTGCCGACTCCGTTTCCAGCGCGGCGGGCCACCATGGCGGAGAAGTGCAAGGTACGTGTCCGCGGGTCACAGGAATTCCCGCCGACGGCTGGCGGCTGGCGGCTGGTCGCGGGGAGTCGGGAGACGGAGACTGTTGCCAACGTGGCGACGGACAGCTGACCACGGACGGACGGCTCGATCCGGAGGAATTTCCCTCTCGGATAAACAACGGGGACGTTATTCTCGCTGACCCTGGACGATCGAACCCTCCGACGCGCGATCCGCTCGGTCTCCCGCGAGTGAGATTTATCGACGCGATTTATTACATACGTGCACACGTGTGCCACGCGTGATCGCTCATCGCTCGCGAAACGCGTCTCCCTGGGAGAGCGTATTGAATCTCCGCATTCTTCGCGTATCTTTCGCCTGTCTGCCTCGCGAGAGGATGATTCACGTTCTCTCGTACATTTTATTCGAAAGCGTATGAAGTAGATAAAAGGCACGAATGAAGTTATATAAGTGTCATATTTTCTTTGATTTGAAGTAATTTTTTAACAATTTGCGTTGATTTATGTATAACGTAATTAAATAGGAGTAGTAGCTGACTTATCGATTGAATTTGAATGACAATGTAATTGAATGGTGATTTGATTTATAATGTCTCTTTCAATATAGGATCTTTGTATGTATATTGTAACCACGTCACCTATTTGTAGGCAATAGCATGCCTAACACAAATTGAGTCTTGTTTGCCCATTAATAACCTTGTTATTAAACAATGTATCTGTTTTCCGTCGCTGAACTGGCTGTACTAGTTCAGACTTTATCTTTTTCTCCTTTCAATATGGAGTAAAAAAAAGATAAGACTGGCTGAACTAGTGCAGTCAGTTCAACAATGTAAAACAGGACCCAATGATCGCATACTTGTGGACTTATCAAGTGATATCAACAGGAATGCGGCTGTAAGTGTAGCACTTGTAGCCAGGATAATCAGCAGCACTGTGACATGCATCTGCACGCGGAGATAGAGAACCTGCGCCAACGACTGCTCGAGAGAGACAGCCACATTGTGACGATGGAGACGCAGTTTTTAAACGAGGCTGACAAGTTTCCGAATGGGGAACTGGCCTCCATGAAGGAGGAGCTGCTGATATGGCAGGAGAAGTATTCGCGCTTGCACGAAGCGCACAAGAGGGTTCAGAAGGTCAATCAAAATCTGGAGGACAAGCTGCTGCGGATAGTGGACAAATGCGAGACGGAGAAGAGTGCCTTCACGAAGGACATAGCGACTCTGTCTCATAGATTAGCCGATGCGAATTACACGATACATCGATTAACTCAAGATAATGTAAGTGCTCCATTTTCATATGTATTCTAGAATATTTACATTTCTTTAAATTCCTTTATTTGATATTTCTTTTGCTAAGCTTTATTTGATAAATAAAGAGATTATTTACACAGTTAATTTATATCTATATATATTTCACTTGAAAACCATTCTTTTTTCCCTTTTAGGAAAAATGTAGAAACGACGTTAGTTTGGCTATCCAATTGCTGCAATGCAAACCTTCCAACTTCGTGGGTCAGAAATATGATTCGGTAAGGTACCGTTTTGTCATATATAAATTTCATACTACCATTTACTTAAAAATTATATCGTGACAACTCTTTTTCTCGCCTGTTTACTTATCACATATTTTACTTTAGTGAATTTTATGCGTTGGTATTATTGAACTTAAATGTTACAATGACATTTTTACTCGTATTTATATAACGTCGCGTTAGTGTCTTATTTTTATTTTACGCACCAACAATGTTATACATGCGCGCGCATAAATCTCTATGTTGTTTATGGGCCAATTCCTTTTAGTGACACAAGTCGACACAAACATCGTTCTATCCTTCTTGGCATTCAATGAATAACAAAGACAGAACGACATTTGTGTCGACTTGTGTCACTAAAAGGAATTGGCCTTATATTTACATCTTTTGCGTGTATGATAAAGCAAGCGATAGAAACAAGTGCAATATAGAAACTCGATACTTCTTTAATAAAACTGAATATCTATAAATGAGAGAGAGAAGTAGATATCTATAAATTTGTTTAGAAATTATAATGATGTGGCAGACGTTTAGGTAATTTACATAATTTGTATTTAAAAAGACATTATTTATTATGGGTTTTGCTTAGAAATACCTTTCTTAACTTAGCATAGGCAATTTGGTGTCTCTTTAGTAGCATTTAAAAGCATAATAGGTATGCGCTTGTTATTGGCATCTAAAATAAAGATAAGAAGTTTCAAGACCACCGTTGTTTTATTATTGCAGCTGCCTTCTGAGGTTCAGGCCAAAGTGCGAACGTACGTCGCGCAGAAGCGATGTTCCGCGCCGGACACGACGCAGCCAGATGTGAAGAGCATCACCGTGCCGATATCCACGTTTCCGCCGACAGCGATGGTGTACAATATCACTAAGCCTACGGTGGAAAAACACAGTGACGACGATAGCGACGATAGCAAACCACCGATGGATATCGTGTCGGCGGCAATTATGGCGAAGGTCCTGGAAGACCGTGAGAAAGAGAGAATCTTCGCCAAGCATTGCGACACATGCACATGTCACAGAAGCATCCTCACGGTAGACACGGAGACGCAAACGTTCGTGCCTGATACGTTCCCTATCTCCGAGAATTATACGTACAGCTTCGAAAAACAAGGAGGAAAGGAAGGTACGCCGAATGATGAGAAGTATCAAAGCAAAGATAAGTTCCAATCGAACCTCACGACGCATGCGGTCTTCTACGAAATCAACGAGAACGGCAACAAGATCCGCCATCACATGAACGGCGATTACGTTAAATACGCCTCGCACGTTCCGTGTATCAAAGACAAGTTCGTCGGTAGGAGTGGTAGAAACGGGCAGGACTACACGATGGAAGAGAACGGCGTCATTACGAGAGCCAGTTTAAACAAAAAGAACTCGTCCCAGAATCACGAAAACAAGCATTCATCGTTCTCGAGATTAAATGATCTTAATAGAATAAACGTTGACAAGGCATCCAAGCCATTCAAGGTCAATAAATGCGATTCTCCGCTCGATAATAGATCTGCAAAATATTTCAACAAGAGTGAGAGGAACTACTTCGAACCCTTTGGTACTGATTGTTTGGCGCGTGAAGACAATCGGCTCTCCGACAAGCAGATGCACATCGACATTATTAATGACAGGTTGTGGAAGAACGAGTGGACAAAGTCGAAGTCCGAGACAGACCCTTCGAGGGAGAACAAGGGCAAGGCGAATCGCGGCATCGAGCTCGATATTATCAACGATCGCGATTGGAAGAATGACAGATCGGCGGAGCGGCAAAATGCGCGGAACGCCGCGCAATTCACCTTAATCGAGGTCAAGAGTCCGGACAGCAACGCGGCGAATCACAATGACGGCAGTCAGACGGAGGTAACGACCAGTCCGAGCTTCAGCAGCGACAGCATGGTCATCTCCAGTTCCGATCCGTCCAGCAGTTGCAGCGACGTCGCGCAATCGTTGACCGGTGGTGCCTTCAATTCGAGCGCCAAGTCCAACTCGAATCAGAGTCGCGTGACCGGACCGCGGAACTGCCTGGTCCGGGTCACGCCTGGCTCCAAGAACATTCTGCTGGACAATGCCGGCCATTACAAGACTTTATTGTACAGCAGTGGCAACGGCAGCGGCGGCGGTGGTAAAGCTAACACCGCTTTGGTACATGCGAAGAAGACGTCTCGGACTGGTTCCGAGCGTTCAACCGGCAGCGAGGACAATTCGCCACCGCCGGCGTTACTGCAGGACAATCAATTGCAACGAGTGGCCGAATGGGTACAGTCGTCGATGTGCGTGGAGAATTCCGCGTCGCATGATAGCAATAAGATCAAGTGTGTGGAGAACGCTGCGAATGACAATTCGTCATCCGTGTATCCGAAGAATTCTCTTGTAAAGCGCAAGCCCACGCAGCACGACGGAGGTTTGGCTCGCAACGTTCGAGACACGCCGAAAAAGTCGTCGAAGAACATCGGGGATTACAGCGACGTAAATAATGAGCCCATTGATATTAATATCTTGTCTGAGTATATAGACGAGAGCGAAAATCTCATAACATTCGAGGACGAGCATTTGCTGAAGGATATAGATTACGAGGTGAAGATCACGAAGGAGATGGAGGAGACGTATCTGAAGCTAGCGGCGAGCCTGGACCCGGTAACATTGAGCCTGTCAAGTGCCAACAATGCTGAATTGACGATCGAGAAGTACAGGGAGGATCACAAGAGGCTTCACACGCAGAGAATTCAAGATAAGGCGGGATCAAAAGCTTAACGTGTATCTCAGCGAATTCTTCGAAGACAATTGACTATATCAAGCAGGGAGTTCCTTCAAAGATATAACAGAGCGTTATTTTTTGTAACTATATTAAAGTAAGGCTGTACCAACACGAGTAGTATAGGGAAAAGAATGTCCTACGCGTCACTGCAAGTAAATCGGTTTCGTTTGCGTTCGTGAGCGAGATCCGTAGGTTGATTTTAAAGCGAGGGAAATTTAACTGAAGGTAAAATTAAATGCAACACGGTAGTCTGGTCGTAACGTCAATTACGTAATTAATAATTTACTGGAACTTTAGATCAACGACACTGAGTCACGCAGAAAATTGTCGTTATTTTAAGACATGATTGCGACTTATCAACAATCTTTTTCGCAGTCACGTAAACAAGAATGTTAAATCGCAAACGTTGATTTGCGATTCTCTGCGTTTATTTGCCTGTGTAATCTTCCTCACATGCTTCTCTCTTTGGCATATTAGCTAATAATTAATCATTTTCGTAATGTACATAAGTATATATATGTCTAATTTTATCAGCTTAAAGTTTAAGGCATATTTATTTTAGCAAATACTAATATCTATTAATTTATTCCATCTTGTATTAAGCTAATTAATCTCTAGAGTTACAAATAAAGCCGAAATATTTGAGAGCAATTATAGAAAATGATATAAAACGTGCCGTGTTGCAATAAGATTTACTGGACATTAAACGCGTATTAATTTTACTTATACAAGAATTATACAGTCAATGGATGTAATTAATCATTTAATTTTATGACGAAAATATGAATAGTTAACGTACATATATATTTTTTTTCCCCAGTTTTGCAACGTTGTCGTGAACACACGCGCGATTAAAACTATAGAAACGACAATATTATGTGATTAACTTACGATACACCCGGAGAATACTATATTCCCGCAGACATTACTTTACGAAGTCCATCGCGTTAATTTCATCTCATGATGTATTAAGTATCCACGTTTATGTCATACCAAAGCTAGGCCAATTGCGATAAGGACACTTTAATCCTTTGAGCCCAGAATTATTCTCGCTGTCCCGCGGCGCAAACGTAAACGCTAAATAATTAAGATAAGCAATTCCTACTATACTCAGCTTTTATATAACGTCGCAGCAAGATCTCTCGCGCCGCTGCGCTATGGACGGTATTAGGGCTCAAAGGATTAAACGGCCATTTAGTTTTAGCCCGTTTATCGATGCCACGAGGAAGCATAATTTGGCAATTTACCGCCGCATTACACCGATACCCATAATTTCGTTAAATCCGGCGGTAACGTGAGCCGTTTCACGCAGAAGTTAGGTTCGCATTGAGATTATTATAAGAGAAGAATAATCGCATCTAGTTTTATAAAGTGACTCTCTAGGCTCAAAGGGATTTGTTACTTCGCGTAAATTTAATTAGACTGATTTGTACAGCGGAGAGTCGCTTTCGAGCGCTTCAGTAACTTCAGTAATCGTAGCCTCACCGATGCTTATCGTGTCTCGCTCGACAAAAATGTTTCACATTAGTTCAATGAAAACTTTCGCCTGATTTAACGATGGTCTAAGCTCGTTGTTCCGCTTGCGCGCTACTTGCGGATACGTAATCGTACTTCGTTGCGACATTCGCACAGCTGACAACCTAGTTTCAATTCTACGGGCAACTAGCTCTGATTATCTCGTTCTTCCCTCGTTATGATCTCACTCATAATACAAATAGAGGAGTGAATTTTAGTTTGGAGAACTAGAAAATTCTATTTATAACTAAATGAATTTCTATCGATTCGTCTGTCTTCTCACTTGAGGGGAATGAAGAAGAAAATGGTGCTACTAGATGGATCGGATATAGAAAATCGCCGAGAGCCCGGGAACTCTCAATTTTTCATCCTCGAAGATTTATCAGAGAAGGCAACGGAAAGCCACTCTGGTTATTGCTTCTCAGAATATCGCTGTAGATCAAAAGCAAAAAAGTCCCGAGTCCCAGGGCAGCCCTTTGATGGGCAAGTCATATAGTCACAGAATAATTCTCCAAGTGATCGCCAACGGCGGGGGGCCCGAAGAAAAAAAAGAAGAAGAACCTCGAATGTTTCGAATTCGGCCCTTCGGCAATATCGATTTCCGGCGAATCGCATGGATTAGTGGCTACGTTGCTGAATGACCAGAGTTTACCGCACACCGACGATCGAGGGCGAGCGAATTCGCAATTCTTTCAGTATTAGTCGAATACGCGCCGACGACCAAGGGCGTAACTGCATTTACGGAAAAGGTACGCAGATACAAAGTGTGTGACAATATATACCTCATGGCTTCTCAAGCACCGCGCAATACTACTAATTCGCAACTCTCTTTTGTAAACGTAAATTTAAGGGTCGCGCGAGCCACCGGGAGAGACGTGCGTCGCGACGCGAAAGCCCCGAGATTACGAATGCGGGTGGTTCGTCGCCGGGTAGTCAGAAACAGTCGATAGCGCGTCACACGTGAAGAAAAGATACGTTTCTTCCATATTTCATACGTTTCATCAGTCGTTCCCCGCACATGTAATCAATTAAAAAAACGCGCAAATAGCGATTAAATTAACGGAGTACGAAATTCACCCTCGTCTTACCGTTCCCATCGATTGTATCAGCGAGAATCTATATTTCCTTGATCGACTATCTTATTTTAACGATACACATCGTTAATTTTCGAACGTCTCTTAAAGCTCTAATACCCTCTTCCTAAGAAACTCCTTCGCAGAGACGCGAATGTTTTATAAAAATCTTGTTTTATATGTAAAATTTTTGAATTTAGAACGATTCGGAATAATTCGGATATTGTTTCTCAGAAATTACGGTAATTCGAGATTAGAAAGAAACTTTCTTCGAGCGTGGCTTGATTTGTTGCGCTCGGCATTATTGCGTTGCGTTTGTGAAATTTCATTCAAATTAATTAGACCTGCAATTACCGATCCCCGTTGCGATACCGACGCCCGATTCCCGAAGTGCGTGAGAACGACTGGCGTTAATTAACGTGCGCGCTAATCGCTTTTGCGCGTCCCGATGCGTCTCCGACGTAGGATCGTGGGACTCCTCGCGTAAGCAATTCGTATGTGTACGATCCCCGGAGAGATCGCAGATAAGAAGGATCGGCGGTTTCCGAAACTCGAATCGGTTGGACCGCGGGATCTCCAACCGAGAAAACGCGAGTCGGTCATCGCAATAAAATAATCCGTGTACGACAGCCGTATACCATTTACTCACAGTCGAATGTATCATATTCAACGTGGCGATGATTATCTCACGTAAGCTCTGTAAATATATATATATACATATATAAATAAAATATATTTAAAAAACTATGCGTGTCAACGTCGTTGAAAATTTGTATTTAACGCGCGTCTCTCGCATCTCTCTCCGATTCCGCAGCTTCTAAGTCGCATATGGGAACGCTCATAATTTATATTCCGTTTATATATTCTAATCTCAGATACTCGGAAACGTGAATCTTTAAAAAGTCAAGCTTTAAAACAGAAATTTCCGAAGACAATAGTACTCGGAGCAAAACTGACATTAAATTAAGCTGTAGCTTTGTCGGCAACTTTGTCGCTGTCGCTATCGCTATCGCTATCGCCTATTGTGCAAGGGGCTTAATTTTATGTCAGTTTTGCTCCGAGTACTGTTGTCTTCGGAAGTTTCTGTTTTAAAGCTTGACTTTTTAAAGATTCACGTTGCTCAAAGTTAATTTCTGAGAATTTTCGAGGCCCGGAACGTCTAAAGGAGATATATAAGTGTTCCCGAAACTTTTCTGGTCCTCGAACGTTCGATTTCGGCGTTGCTCGCGTATGAGAACAGTCGGCGCGGCGTTGATGATGACATAAGCGAGGCGGTGCGGATCCCGCGTATTAGGCCGTGCCCAGCTTTGTTCAATCAAGCTAATGTTCCAATAATTCGGGGCCAACCGCTTAATGAATGAACGAATAGCCTCGACTGAGAGGTTCGATTATAAACGCGACGGCTTACATATCATGCTGCGTATTCCGGCGCTGCCTGGCCGCGCTCTTGGCAAGGTCTGCGCAGCCCCGGTGGCCGAGGGCGAGGGCGGAAGGGTGGAGAACACGTGGGTGGGCGTGCAAAAACGTAGGTGTTGCGTGCAACACTCGCGCGAGTTCTCTCCTCTTTCTCTTTCTCTTTTTCATTGTAAAATTATCGTTGCATTTTCGGAATTTCTGTATAGTTTATAACGTCTGGCACTTCCTCCGAGAGTTCTGGAATTCCTGACGCATTCTATAAAAGCATTCTGGGACGATTAAATGTAAAAGATAACGGTCCGAATATACGGGATGCTAAAGAGAGCTTCGTGTTACACAAAGATTGCATTTTCGTCGGGCTCGAGTTTTCTTTTTTGAAGCGCTTTTCAGAATTCCCAACTGAAAAATTTGTAAACCGTGGAAATTGGAAAGTTTTCATACAAATTGCAGGAATTCCAATTTGACTGAAATTACAAGACTTTGATTCTGTAAGACATCATTTTTTCGCGAACCACTCGTGTCACAAAGTATTTCTGCTTCGTTCATATGCAGAGTGCTGCAAAATTGAAACAATGATCTTCGTGAAAAATCTCTTATCAATGAAAAAGAATTCGATAATTTTCGAAGTGATAATCCGTTGAAAAAAAAGTATCTTTTCGCAAACTGAGGCAGGAAAGAAGCGAATATAACGGAACGTAGTCCATCCGACCGCGCTCGAGATCTTTGAAGAGACGGAAAAGAACGACGCTCTATCGCGACGATAACGCATTTTCACGAGATGCGAGCGTATATACCTATTCCTCGCTTTCTCGCGCCGGGTCTCCCCGCGGGAGACGAGCCGAGAGGCGGCCCGCGGCCGGCGGATCCGCGGCGGCTTTCCACGGGTGGAGAACGCGATCGGAGAACGCGTGTGTTGGTCAACGCGCCCGCGCCTCCCCGAGTGACCACCTTCGGCGCGTATATCCCGCGGCCGGCGGGCGCTATAAGTCGCGGCGGGCGAACTCGCGCCAGTGAGGACGCGTTCGTGTTCGCGCGAGGACGCGCGGAGCCGAGATTCGAGGCCGAGGCGACGGGCGAGAGAGAGAGAGAGAGAGAAAGAGAGAGAGTGTGTGAGGGGGCCACGATCCTTCCCCCGGGCTCCCACAACCCTCGTGCGCGCATCGTGTGCATGCCGCCACCGCCGCCGCCACCGTCACCACCGCCGTGGGGGTTGCCGCCGTAAATGGTGCCGAGCCCCGCGACCCCGCGACCCCGTCCACCCGCGAGCCAGGTAAGACGACGTCGCGCGTCGCGCGACGGCCACCCCCGCGAGTCACGAGGCGCGAGTAGGACGACGCCGCGACGCGACGGGCGCCGAGTGGCGGCCGCTTCTCTCCCTTGTTGCCCTTTGAGAAAAAAGGAAAAGACCGCCACTCGACTTCCTATGTCCTATCCCGCTCCGGAAGAACTTTTCTGAACGATCCCCCGAAGACCCCGCGGAAAGGGGTTCAACGCGATTCTCGGCTGGCGAACGCTTTTCCCCGATAGATTTGCGAGAACGAAGAGAAGTTATACAGTTCGGAATGACTCTTTGAGAGAGTCGCACTCGCAGTGACTGTTGCGTCGGATCTGGAGAACGACCTTTCGTCGATCGATCGCGCGTGATGCGTGCTCGATGACTTCCCTACGTGGGATGGAGAAACCACGTTTCCGACGACACCCGCGGCTTTCCCTCGTTTCCCTTGAGATTACCAACTGTCGGGAGATTCGTACGCGCGTGTTCTCCAAATGAGCGCGGAACGAATCGCGAATCGGATCGAAGTAGAAAAGAGTAATACGTGCGACTCGTCCGAGTGATGTACGTCGCCTAATGGTGGTGTATGCTAATTAATGGCGATAACGCGAAACACACGGAAACGTTCGCGTGCGAACTGATGAAAAAAGCGGCGAGAGAATCTATTTCCCTTTTAATTACACTGTCACAGAACGTGAAACTTGATGGTGAAATTTCACGTTTGTAACAACGCGACCGTTTCTCGTACCCATCTGTTTGTAATTTCATTTCTGTCCCCTGATTTTTAACGATTCACATTTGAATTACCAAGATGTTACTCTGTAACCTCACGTAGAGGAGCAATTAGTAAAATTTGCGAAACAGTTCGCGCCAGTATTTTATTTTGATCCTTGGCAACAGTTAAGTACGAAATAATAGTTGCTTTCCATTTACACTCAAGTGATCTGAGTCACTCAGTTATGTGAGTATTTTATACTCAGGTAAGATATGTTATTTTGTATTTACCTGCTTATTTTGGTGACAAAGCTATCGCATAATAATACAGATCCATAGCCTCACTTTTAATGTGAGTCTATTAGATTCATTAAAGCACATGGTCTCGATTGTGGATAAAAACTCAGTTGAATCTCACTTGCCAGCATGCAAAAGGAACGTGCATTTAACTGAGTTATGACACAAGTGAGAATTATCTGAGTTTTGATGTAAATGGAAAGCAACTAATAATCGTTTGCTGAAACAATTCGTGACGTTCACAGTAATATTCGACTTTTGGAGATTCATTCCGCAACGTGTTTCGTCTTACAATACAAATATCGGTTTTAGGACTGATCGATCGTTCCGATTTTTATCGGCTTGCGTATTTAATCACGGGATTGCCGAACGCGGTAAATTAACAAGATTAATCGCCAGGGTAATGAGTTAGAGTGTCTATTAAACGTCAAGCGTACGAGCACAATTTGTTACTTAAGACTTAAGCGATCTGTTCGCGGTTTCTTAATTCGACTACTTTTTTTCGTTCGCCTTTTCGCAGACCGTTCTTAGCGACTAATGGTGCCCTCGTTTCGAATGTAGTTTCCACGTGTAAAGTACATGTAATTATTGGCGTTCGGCACATCCTAATCGCCGCGGCGAGTTAATTAGCCTTGAGCGATTGAGATCGACACAGTTTTCCCCTGCGAGTGCCATAATGAGGGAAAAGAATTCCGCTGAATCAGATTTAAAAAATCGCGTGAATCGCCCGTTCATTCAGCCGAGGAAAGTCTTACACGCCCCGACCCCGCTTCGCGGTCTATCGCACGTGAATTTGAATCAGATCGATGTAGGAGGCGGCGCCCTTGTGTGAACGAAAAATCTTAGGAAAGTATCGATCCCCATGATGCCGGACTGTTTCTCACCTTATCGAGGACGATTCTTCGCTCTTGTTTACGTTGTCAATCGAATCTTCGAGACACATTTACTTATCATTTTATTGATCAGTCTAATTCATTCTAACAAGTCTAGCAAATATAGACAAAAAGTATATTTTTAACAAGTACATATTTTAACAGGAAACTCGCATAATTTAAACAATAAGTAAGGATAAATATAATTAGAGATTAAATGAAAGAGCAAGGAGAACGAGGCGAAAGGAACGATTTTTGTCCGTTGAGTCGCTGAAGTTTACGATTTGCGAAGTCGAAGGAGCGACTTGACGCCGAGGCTACGGGGCACACATTTTAAGATTGCACTGTAAGGCTGCGTTTATCGATGACCACTCGGCCTTGAATATTCTTCAGCGATCATCTTCGAGTCGTAATCGCGATGGTGACTTGCACGCGAGAAGTTCGACGCGCCTGTCCACGCGCGCGCGAGGATTTATATTTATTTCACGATCTTTGAATTAGCGCGACGCGTCCTTTCGTTTGGACAGAGCGGATATGAAACTGCATTTTGCCTTGCTACGCATTAGAATTCGCGCCGGTTTCCGCGAGCAAGATGCAACTCCTTTCGTCACGATGAGGCGAGCAAGAATCGAGCGAAATTTCGCGAGCCACGCTCCCGTTCCTCTCTGTCGTATCCTTTCAAAAATTATTCCATTCATCACTGTTGAATTCGTAGTGTCAAATTATATTCAATTTGAGTCATTTTTAACCATTTCTATAGGTCGCCACTGTTCTTACTCAACATGTCGTTAATTTAACTAAAACAATATTAACACTGCGCGGAAACCGCGTTTTTGGAGCACTCACCCGGACATCCTGGGACTTTTAAATCCAAAGGGTTTTTGAAAGCGTTCCTGTGTTACAAAAAATCTATAAAAAAATTTGTGTATTATCTTTAAGGTTTCAAAAAGTGATTTCTATAATACTTACACAGGCCGGAACTGTTGCAATTTTTCTTTAAGAGCGCTGAAGCCATTTCCCGTGAAAATCATAAATGAAAAATTGACTTAAAGGCCCACAGTGTCCGCGCAGTGTTAATTTAACTAAATCAATGGAGTTAAAAATACTGTTATGTGTTAAAATAATAAATTTTGACACACATGCTAGTTAAAAAGTAACAAAATATTAACTTAATTAATTTAAATATCATTCTTTAATATTTAACAGTGATGTAGAGATTATTTTACATGTATTTTCTCTCGGACGCGAGCTTGCGAGCTTAAGTTTTTATTCCTATCGCTTGTCACGCTCGCCGGATCGTAAGCTCCCCGAGATTAGCTGGGATGGGGACCAGCGGCGCTTTCGAAAATCGCACGGGTGATGGATTTGCGAAACCCTCCGAGAGGCTTCGGTTATCTAACACGCGCGTGCACACGCGCGTTTATCGTCGGGGATTCCACGCGAGAAATCGCTCTTGCGGGAGGCGCGGTCGAAAAACCGGTACGCCTGGATTTATAGAGCGAGGAAGTTCCGGGCGCGGCGTAACGTTCGCGTAATACCCGATCATTTCGAGCAAAACGGTCATTACGATCCTGTATTAATTGCCACATGGCAGACGTATCGTTTCCCTCGGTGCGGACGGTGCGTTGAGACGAGACTTCTCCAGACCGCCCGCCGAGAGCTTCCCTATTTCGAAACAGATGAGTTTACGTTACGTGCGCCGTCGTTACGACATTGCGACAACAGGAGCTCGTTAGAGCTAAAAATGCGTAGAATTAGTGCCTACTTTACGAGAAAACGTATACTTTAATGCTCCGTACAGAAGCGAAGTGTGCGTGAGTTTTAAAGTAATATTGCAGGATAGAAGAAAGGAGACTTGCAGGTAATTTAAATTTGCGAAATGGTAAAATATATCAGAAATCATCTGAAAACTGCAGACATTATAATCATTCCCATTTCGGAAATATTATTTCTTCTAAAATAATCTAACAGGGATATAAAAAGGAAATGCACAAAACTTACAAATTAAAAAAATTGGTAAAAAATAAAAAAATAAAAACATAGTTCGCCATTTAAAAATGTTGGAAATTATTTCTGAATATCTAAGAAAGGAAAGAAACATTTTTACGTAGATTTTTACATAATATAATAAATAAAAGCGAGTGCTTCTTAATTCATAGGTGTGATCGAAGAAATGGCTGAAAAAAATGACCGTTCCGGCTATTTTTGCGTCCAACCGACCGTCAAAGGGTTCCGCGGAAGAATCGATTGTTACGCAAATGTCTCGCTGTCCGGAACCTCCCCGGTCGCTAAACACAGGTGTAAAACCGGGGTCATTGACCCCGCAGGGTACGCGATCTGCATTCTCCGTTCTCCTTCGGGACGCGGGCCGATTCAACGATCGGCTGTGTGATACGCGCGATTGCAACAGCTGCAGCGGTAAATTCGCGGCCGCTGCGTGTTTGGAAAGCGCGGCAATGACGTGCAGTTTAATTAAGTATTACGCGACGGATGCTAATTAAGGACGCGGCTCGGCGCGCCTCTTCCTCGACTTGTCGCGGCGAATCGCGCGCGGTTTCGTTACGGCGGACTGTTTCCGCTTTACCGGTCACTAGAACGTGAGAAGAAAAGCTCTGCCATTATGTGTGACGGAAGTAAAGTTGTCGCGCGATACGCTTATAATACCGGAACTCGTACTCCATCGTCGAAGTGAGCAGCAGAGCACGGCCGATTGCTGCGACAATATTTTGAATAATCTGCCAAATCTCCAAATATTGTAGTAATTTGCTTAAAACTGCTCGCAAAATTTACGATAATTAAAGCTCAGAATAAACGAATGTTCATATTTTCGATCACCGAACAGAATCTTAAGCTTAATAATTTTTGTAAATTTTATATATCCGCCTTTTCGTTTGCTTATTTATTTTACTTATTTATATTAAAAATACTAAAACTTTTCATATGCCTCTAGATCTACATAGATCTAAACTTTAAGGTCAAGAGCGAACATCGAATAGTTTGAGCATTATCGATTGCTTAAATCATTCGAAAGATAGAGTTGACGAGAGATGATGAAACTACTTAGTGATGACGTTTAAACTATTTAGAATATTTGAGATCTCGATTCAATTTGGACAACCGAGTCAGGTATCCGGTCCATAATTTTCGGATATATTCGTACAACTCGGAAGTTTCACTGCGCTCGCAATCACGATTGGTGGCGGATACTCCGATATAACTTGTTTTACATGCCTCCGCTCTCGTAATTTACGTTCGCGGCGGCGGTCTCACTTCTACACGCGCGATGTTCTTATTTAAATTTAAGCGTCGACCTCGTGATCGATTAGGGTATTCAAACAATGACTAAAGGTCAAATTTGCGCGTTACGTAGAGAAGTACGGTATTCAAACAAACTTTATAGGTCGGCCTTTACATTTTGCATTTTAGAGATACGTTTTTCGGACAACGAGTGAGGGTAAACGTTGTAACGATAAGCGATATCACGAGAGAGAGAGAGAGAGAGAGAGAGAGAGAGAGAGAGCTTCGTAAATATACACACAGTACGTTACATGACTACGTCGTAACTGCGCATCCATTGTGAATCAAAATTATACGCGCCGACAGAAAATATCGATATTTATTCTATAAATTTCATTGTGTGATAAAACGAAGGTTTTTACGTCGGTTATCTATCCCGGAAGTACGGACCTGTCTATATTTATGAATGAGATAATCAGCGCGCATTAAATGATAATGGTGCGCACACATGCAATATGAATTTACAAATATGCAACCTGTCGCGCAGAATAAATTAAAGCCACGGAATAAGCCGCAGATGTTGACCTCTGATCTCTTCGTATGTTTAAAGCGGAGTACAACCGCTTGATTTTCATTTCCCGTCGACGTCGTGAAAATAAATTCTTATTCCTACATTAGGTAATAAGGAGTTAAAGTTGGCCATGCTCGACGCCTTAACGCGTTGTTAGATAAAGAAGTGAGGTTTAATTGGGGCGAAAGTTTTTTATTTCACAATACGATAAAATCAATTTCCGTGTTTCGAAAATCGCCGGCATTAAACGTAAACCGTAAACAATGTAACGTTAACAATTTCACGTTTCACGATTATTACGATAATTGCGAAGGCAGAAAAATGTGAATGGGATTATACGTCGGCATCGCGCTCCATTGACAACGAGAAGTATAATTACGGCCGAACGAATTTCTGTACTTCCCTGAATTTTAAATTTCTACTCGTTAAATGCGCCGTGGCCGAATAACAATGCGGAAATCTCAAGTCTCAATTTTTGTAATGATAATGGCGGGCATCTCGTCGTTTTTATTTAATGAGACAATTAGGAACTGTCGTGATGGGCGAAAGTATGCACTTATAGAGATCCGCGTTACTTCTCTCGAGTCTACCTACTCTACGCCTTCTTCACAGTGCAGTTATTGACGTATGATGGTAATTACGTAGAGTGCACGGCGCGTCGGTGTATAAGCGGATGTGGAGAATTATCGCGAGTTTATTATCGAATCGCGAGATCCACGGGGCAGGCCAGCGAGTGCTTCTACGGAAATGCTGTTCTTCTTCCCGACAGCTCAAAATAAAATTGTCTTTAATTTGCCTGTATAAAGAAGGAGAGCAAATCGAACGAGGTTTATAGTCGAGTTAGACAAATGGGATTAAATTTGCGGACAGAATCTATAAAGCCGGCGAATAAATGATCGTGCAAAATAAGATGTCTTTAATTTATCTGTATAAAGGAGGAAAGTGTGTGTAAATCGGACCGATGTTCAGTCGAGTTAGACAAATAGGATTAAATTGCGGACAGAATCTAAAGCGTAATAGCCGCGGCGAATAAATGTCCGATTCCCCGCAATCCTTGCGTAACCGTTTTACACACCTGCGTTTTCGATCCGGGCTCCGAAGGTCGGTTCATGCGACCCCAAGCATGCTTCCTATTTACGATTTAAGGGAGTTAATCGCGCGCTGGAAACCACCTCGCGGTTTTACGATTTACGGCGCATTCATGGCTCGTACCCGCTCGTCCATTGATTCGTGGGTGAACGACGATTGTAAATCACCCGGTCGCCGTTGTAACGGTGAATTACGCCTCGGACATTTCCCACTCGTCCCGATCTAGATCTTAACCGCGAATAAAATACTCGTCGCGGTTGACAGATAGGACGCGTAACTGTTTGTTCGTTGAACAGCCCTTTGAGCATTCTCGTTTACCAGCATCTTTGTGACACCTTGACAGAATAATTGAAATATTTTAGAATTAGACAGAATAATTAAAGCTTGAAAATGATCGTATTCGAGCGTTCGGCTCGTCACATTTCGATTGGAAATTATCTTTAATTTATCGGCGGAGGGGAGGGGGGGGGGGGGTTATCGCGGGTCGAGAGCGTTTCGACGACGGTCGAATTACCTCGGTGAGCTCTGTCGGATTTGGAAAGTACGAGCGCACGGAACTTCTTTATTACGGCGAGACGCAGCGTTGCGCGACGAGACGAGACGATGCGATGCGATGCACCGGGCACATCGGGAATGTAGCTCAGCGGTAAGCGTGATGAATTCGCTCAGGCGATCGTCTGCGAGAGCGTGAATAAAGCGTTGTTTCTCGTATCTCCGCCGTGGATATATACTCTCGTTGCCCGGACACGTGCCAAGCCGCACAGAACGAATGATTATACGCGCCGCATTCGTTATAATTGCTGGCCGCGCCGAGTCGAGTCGTCTTTCCTTCCTTCCGGAGTCCGTGGAAGGAAGAGAAGCGTCCATCGACATCTCGCGAAAGATCGCGTCCGCAATCGAGGATCCGACGGATTTTCCGCGAAAAGTAAATCGCCGGAAACACGAGGCGGTAATTATATGGAAATCCAAGCGCCGTATTGATCCGTTCCTCGAGTGTTATCAATATAGCCTGCGTTCGTTTATTCACATTGGCAGCTATTGGGAAAATAAAATCTATAATACACGTTATGTGTATTATAGATTTTATTTTCCCAATAGCTCCCAATGTGAATAAACGAACGCAGGCATAGTTTGATGATACGTTGACTGGCGAATGGTTGAGAGGATTGATAGAATTGATAGAATTGAAAATAAGGATAGAGTTGACAGAATTGAAAATAACGAACGACGGAGAGTTTGCTTTCGTCGCGACAGGTAAAAGAAATGCAGAAGAAAATGTACATACGCGAAACTTTTCGTTTAAAACTTTTCGCATCGCGCGCGAGCAATTGATCGATCAGGATGGTCGGGACGACCGTTTCTATTTTTGCAATTGCGGTTTTCCGTCCGCCGGGCGGAACCGCAATTTTGCGCTATCTCGATTTTTATCTCGAAATAAAAATTTCTCCGTGCATTTTCACGATGGTCACGCACTCTCTCTTTCTCAGTAGAGATTTCTATTCATTGCAGGTGGGAGCAACGGCGGATTCCCTCGGCGTCCCTCTCACTTCGGCGACCTGCATGAAGGGCACCAGGTACTGAGCTCAAATTATGGAACGTACTGAGAATACATAAATTACTTAAAATTAATGAAATTAAATAACATTGAATAAAATAAAAATAATTTTTATTGCATGCGCAAATTTATTCACACGAAACAACAAATTAAATAAATTTGGATTTCTCAAAAATGAATTTTGCGCATTGTTGAATAAGATACACAGTAATTAATCCCAGAACTCACGGAAAGAATTTTCTCTTAAAATTTACCCTGAAATCATGGTAGTTGTGGGATAACATGTACCACCAAGAATTTTATGCGAGCTATTCTGATTAATATCTATCATAATAAAAAATATGAATATCTATTACATTAAAATATACAATATGTTTGATTAATTTTACTAAAATATATCCAAGAAATTTCAATAATTTTTCAAAATTTACCAATCTGCTTGGTAATTTTTATCACGTTGTTTGTAAAATGTCTTTTGTATATTTTAAAAATTTCTTGGTTGCCAAGTTGTCCCAAGTTTATAGTGAATTTAAGGGTAAAATATAACGAAAAATTCTCTCCGTGCTGTTGTGTTTGAATTTGCCATTATTATTAAAATAACAGAGTCATAGTTCATAGTTATTTCCGAATATACTGGTATAATAAACTAAAAAAGAGTTTTTTAATTTTTTTCTCCATTTTTCTAATTTCTCTGTCAATCGTTTGCGTAAATAGCACAAGTTCGGGGATTAATATAGGCACAGATTAATCGTATTAACTTTGTGATTTTCTTTCCCAATGAAAGATAGGGCCTCGTAAGAATGAGGCGGACCGATCATGACGGCCACGTCGCGCGGCAGGGTCCGCCGCCCTTCAAGGTGCTGGCCGTCCCCGACAGCATGTACTTGTCGCCGATGCCTCCCGTGGCGGCGCCGCCGCCCCCGCGCGCGCCCGAACCCTACAAAGTCGCCCCGACGTCGACGTCCTTCGGCAGGGCGCATCGTCGTTCCAGCTTCGTGATACTCGCCGAATCCAGGCCGGCGAGTCCGGAAGCCGGCGATGCGTCGTCCACCTTGCCGACAGGGAGGGTCTCGCCCTTCCGCGGACGTGGCTTCAAGGGGCCACCCCCTCGCTCAATGTCGAGGCCGCAGTCGCCGGAAGTCGCCGGGGACGGACGTCGACGCAAAATCGAACGAAGAGGTAAGGTTGTCGAGTGTTTATCAAGAGCAAGCTGCAAAGATTTATAATAATAGCTTCGTTGGAATATTTCAAAGATGCTAAGATAAAATTTGAGGGTTCTTGACGTTACGCTGATGAGACATTTTTGACAGCTCAGACAGCTGAAACGTTTAAAAGACGTTATAAAGTTTAAAAATCTTCCAGACGCTTTATATATTTTATGTAACGCTTCTACATTGCTAAGACAGTTTCATTTGAAAATTACTTATCAATGCGCTTGGTGAAAATTGGTTCAAAATTAAAATTTAATAGCGAGCTGCTTTGATACTTTCTGCTAAGGAAAAATGGTAGGAAAAATTTATAGATAAAAATATGCGTGCAAAATAATATTATTAAAGACAAGATTATATTAATATTCAGATTAATATTAAAGATATTAAAGCTATTAAGATTATTAAGATTAATATTAAGGACAAGATCAGTATGCGTTGCTCCACGCAGTCCACACCAATAATCCGATTAACGATGATCTCTATTAAGTCACTCGTTTATGCCTTGCAGTGTCGTTATCGCAGCAGAACAGTCCCAGAAGAAGCCTGATACCGCAGCCCACTTATCGTCAGCGGTCCACCTCCTTGACGAAGGACAATGAGCGTTCGCCGTCGCCGAAGATCGGTCGCCGAGTCGAATCGAGGACGCGACTGAACGTCTCGGACTCGCGGAATCGATTGAACGCGACCGATTCGAAATCGCGGTTGAACGACTCGAAAACGCGTCTGAACAAATTCGACTCTCGGAATCGTACGAATCTGGCCGATGCTAAGACCCGCTTCATCTCCAACTCTACCAGCAATCTCAACAATAACTCGACGACGACACGCCGACAGCCGATGACGAAAGGTTCGACGCGACTCTCGCCGATCCAAGGCACCCCGACGAAACCGGAGAAGACGACTCCTCGATCGAACGTTAGAGGGAAGGATGCCACGAAACAATCCCCCACGAAGGCATCGAGAACGTCGCCACAGAAGAACAACGTTACTACTCGAAGGGACGGTCAGACCAAAAGTCCCGCTAAGGACCGTCTTCTTTCGCCATCGAAGATTCCTCTGAAGAACAAGGCGAACGGCTCGTCGAGTACCGGCAGGTTCATCTCGATGCCCGAGCAGAACGCCGGGAAGATGGATAGGTTTGCAAAAGAAGACAAGAATGACAAGCAGACCGGCCAATCGGTTCAGAATGGTCGAGCCGAATCGAGCTTGAAGGAAAACGGAACAGATGGGAACACCTCGGGCAATGCGGACGAGGTGGATCTTATAGATCTTCTGAAGCAGACGTCGCAGGCGACCGGTACGTCCAGCGAACGTCTGGTGAACACCACGACGACCACGGCGGTGCAGCCGTTGCACATCGACGCGAACGCGCTTCTCGTGGAGCGAGATGGGTCAACGACGAATCAGCAGAAGGAACGACTCGACGGAATGCTCAAATCCTCGGTCTCCCCCGCATCTAAGGGCGAATCGCCGGTGCCCGCGTCGACGCCAAACGCAACGGGTCAGAAATCCTCGCCGGTCGGGGCAGGTCAAGCGATGAATCCTGGAAACGATAAGAAGGACTCTCCCGTCGGCGCGGAGAATAGCACCGGGGGACACTCGAAAAGCAGCAGCGTCAGCCAATCCATGAAAAGCGTTAGGATGAACGATGAGGTTCATCAGCGTTCCAGCAATCAGTCATCTGCCAATCAGCGTTCTGGCAGACAGAATGCTCGGTGGCCCAAACCAAGCGACGCAAAGGCTTCGGAGGTACAGCAAGTCGCTTCGGCGGAAATGAAGAGTGGCTCTGCGGGTAGCAGGATGGCCATGAGTCGCGACGTTCCGGCGAGCGATAAGATGCCCACGGTGATGGAGAACGACTCGAAGGTCAAAGCGGCCGAGGAGGCGGAGACGACGATGAGCAACGCGACGGCAATGACGACGAACAGCGTGGCGAAGAGCAACAATGTGAGTCCCGCGGACGGTGCAGTGAACGCAGGTGTGAACAGTGATGCTGTGGTACGAACGAGGAACGAGAATCGCGGCAGCGACGCGTCCTTGAAGTCGTCCACCGGCGTGTCCACGGATTCGATCGAGAGCGTGAGATCGACGGACACGGGAGTGAGCGTGAACACGGTCAGGGGAGTGTCGTCGCCGAGGGAGAAAACGGGCGTGCACACGGTGAAGCGGCCGCAGGAGATCGAGACCCTCAGCGGCAATATCGTCCGCGTCGAGCAGAACGGGGAGCCAGCGTGAGTCTTGATTTTATCCTATTCAACTATACGTATTATGTGTGAAAATTGGGGCATCTCATAATCTGCTCAAAAGCATACATTTTTGCAGGGCGAATTTTCGTAAAAAATCCTCTTTTTATTTTGTCCGACATGTGGAGCTTTTAGAACGGATTATTTAGAACAGTAAAATATAATCTCGTACTTCAGACAGAGAATGAATAATTTCTTACAATTTTTTTAAGTTATTCTTAAATGTTTCGTTAAAGTAATCAATTACATTGTCAAACTTTAAATTTTGAATGAAATGAGTGTGCTTTTCAGCTGCGTTTCCTCTTTCCATCCAGTCATTCTTCTTTCTTTTCTTCCCTCCTGTCCTTCTCTTCTTCCAACTCTACTTACGCCGTCCGTTTTGTTTGAACTGTAATTAAGCGCAATCAATGTCAAAGAGATTAATAGCACGCAGCTAAAATATATACACCTAATGCGTGAATGATTAATAACGTTAATTTATTATACAATAATTGTACGTTGTCAGGCAATGGCGTATTAAAATGCCTCATACAAAATACATACTTCTCTTTGATGAAAAAGCAGGCTGTGGGGATTGTGTTGAATTTATAAATTTCTCCGTTTTGTACGAGTCGCGTGATACGCTGATTGAAGTTTACATGCGTGAGTTCATCTGCTAATTCGTTTTGTTTTCACCCACGCAAACGACAAAAAATCAAAGCTATTTGCCCTGAGGGAACGTGATCCGAATTGCGCTTTGAACAGTCGTAACAAATCCAGATGAAATTTTTGCGGATCGGGCGGCACGGCAACGAGGCATCGTTCTCAATTAAAATTGAACGAAAACTTTCGTGACGCGATTGTTTTGCGTCGAAAAGAATAGCATAGTGACCGGAATCTTATCGCCCTCGCGAAACTTTTCAACTCTCACGTGCAACCATTCTGATTCGACATTCTCATTGTCAGTTTCAATTTTTCGCTTAGAGCCATTCGAACGAGCTACTTACTTAATTCCTGAAAGTTCTCGCGAAACTTTCTAAAGAGGTACAAGAGTGTTGAGATAAGTGTATTAAGCTATTTTTGAACTTAAGACTCCAAGCTTAGGCTCGAGTCTTAAGTTTTGCGAATACAGAACTAAGCTTATTTATCCACTCGGGATAGATGATTGCCAGATTCAGTTTTCAAATTATACACGTTTTATTCCCTTCGCAATTGCGCAAACGAAATTTCTTTCGATATAAATCTGAGATTGTTTTTAAAGTGCGGTTCTACGACATAATAGTCGTAGTATTCAGTCGCGTATTTCATCGCACCGTAATAACAACCTGACAACTAGGTCTCTCGTCGCATTACATACAGCTTCGACCAGGAGCGCATAGGAGTATCTTTATCGAGCTGTATTCAATATTTGCAAAATTGAATTTGCAAATATAATAAGATGAGTGAGTCCATCGTTTAATGTGATTTTATATATCAAGAGACTGGAACTTGTAAATTATAAAATCGTTTCATCCTTGGATCAAACGTCGCGATAATCCTGTACAAAAGTTTATTGCATTTTAGCATATAAGAGGTAGCTAGGTTCATTTGTCGCAATTCGCCGGCGTCTCATGCTTTGGCGAAGCCTGTATGTCTTATTATAG
The DNA here is from genome assembly GCF_030848795.1 of Temnothorax nylanderi. Lineage (NCBI taxonomy): Eukaryota > Metazoa > Arthropoda > Insecta > Hymenoptera > Formicidae > Temnothorax > Temnothorax nylanderi. Next base: position 1,063,943 of record NW_027249068.1, on the reverse strand, counting down.
CGACCGTGTATCGAGTTTCTGACGAATATACGGTATACACAGTGGACCGCGTCATTCATTGTACTGTGTATTATTGCAGTAATTACGCGGGTATCTCAAAGCAAATCGCAGGGCTGTTGCGTTACTGCGCAGTTATTTGTTCATCGTTCCACGATGCTTTCAAGCTCGTTCCCAGTTTAGTACTACTAAAGACAAATGACAATGTGTCGTTGAATTTAATTACCATCGCGTGATTTAGGTGGTTCTGAGTGACTCCTGACGAGATAATTAATTTTGGCGATTAGTCCGTCGGTTGATTCATCATATGTGGCCGCAGACGTCCCGCACGTCCGTCGTCCCGATCAATCAATCTTTTTCTCTCTTCTCAGAAAACTGGGAACCAAGTAGATACGTAAAACCGGCAGTCTCGGTTGTGCCGACGTTAAAACTAGTACAAAATACGGGGGAAACTCGAGTTAAAAATTATATGGACCCCTCCTTTTAAACCATGAAATTGTTGATTCGAGTTAATATAATAATTCTAAGCGCTTTCTGCCTTTGTGCTACTTTTTGTAGACATTTTTTATATACTATAACGATTTCTCTCGATTGCGAGTTAGCGTAAGTTATTCACTCCAATAGTTGAATTTCCCAAATGGTGAAGAATCTCCTGATTCTTTTTTTATCCTCCTTTGAAACTTTCTCCGTGTTTAGATCTGCATCATCCTTGCCCTACCGCGTAAATAGCGCAAATTTCGCGCTTACTAAATCTTTCTTATAATAAATTATGTCGGCTCGGAGTCGGATCCGGGAATTAGATGCATCGTCCATTAAAAAACTATTTCCTACTAGAGAATAACTCGGAAATCGTTCGCGGATCAACTCAAACTGCGACGGTGATTTTGTTATTGTGGAATACGAGCGGCGATGCCTGGTGAAAAGACGCATGCTGCGCTTCCGCGGAAAGTTTTTCGCTTCGCCAAGCCAAGACACGAACAGGCCGAGGAAGTTCCCGTCCTATCTACAGTCGCGCAAGATTCAAGAGTTCCTTCACCCCGGCTAGTTATAAACCTCCACCTTCGGTCGAAGCGGCCGAGGTGTGTCTATCGATCGTGCTGGGATTTACATCGACGAGCCACCGTGGGTTAGCTCAAGGGGATAATAAATTAGAATCCCCGAACCATCCTTCTTCGCCGTCATAATGGCCGCCGGCCCGGGACAGGGTGCTCTAATAAAAATACTTTCGACATCCGTCCACCCGTCGACGTTCTCGTCCAAATATCGCGGAATCAACATGATTAACGCGTTCGTTATCTCGCGATAATCGGCAAATATTTCAGAGATTTAACTTCAAAATGGCCGAAGCGCAAGAACGTAATGAAATTATAACGTAATTGTGTTCAATTAATTTTACATATTAAAACAAAAATATTATATTTTTGACATACCTATGTATTCGAATACTTGAATTTTTGAATTAAGTGATTTTGTTAAAATTTTGCCGAAAAATATAAGATTTAGAAAATTGCCGGATATTTTGTGATACCGTGGAAAGACTTGTTTTATGCAAAGCGCCGAAACACCTTCTTTTGATAATTTTTATCATTAAGATCCACTTATGTTAAATTGATTCTGTGCGACGATCTCGATAAGGTTTTCAAAACTTAATTTCACCCACCCTCTGAATAATCAGCTGATTTAGCTTTTCCTTCTCTCCATCTTGGAAATTAGATTTTGATGAATAATTAATGAAGCCGCGCTAGATTCGCCAAAGGTACGTTGCTCCTCATTCATTATTTATTACATCCACACGTTACATCTGCGTGCGTCGATCAATTAGGATATCGGCGGCGATCAGCTCTTCAACGTCGCGAACGCGCCGAACCTCCGCGGCGCGGCGGCGCGGCGTCTCGCGTTGCACACAACCGGACGATTATTATTTCCCGTAATTGCATGGAGATTAAATTCTTTCTGCGCGAGAGATTCTCGCGCCGTAATTTCGTGTGATATTATTACCGGGTCGCGTTACGTACCAATGACTCACAAGACCGCAATAGCGTGACGGTGCTATAAGCGCTCTAACGCTCTATTACGAACATAACTTAATCTCGCGAAAAACAAATTCCGGAAATTTTTCGAATAATCGCACGCTTCGGTTTCGGGAAATCTCGCCGGTTTTTGCGACATTTGAAATGGTGGTATGCTTAGAAGGTGCGCCCTTTTTATCACGATGCCCTCCTTGAGATAATTTCAAGTTCACGAATTAATCATACGAAACTATGAAACTTTTCTATCACACTTCTTTTAATCTTATATACTTTTACGTGCGAGAATTTCTCTTGCTTCTGTCATGATTATTGCATGCACATTTCGAAAGGAATGCGTCAGATGTGAGAGAAATATTTTAACTCGAGGAGAAGAGCAACTACAAAACAACTCTACAAAAGTTGTAAATTACTTCAAATCTATTATTTGATACATGATCACGCAACGCGGACGAGAAAACGTAAGGTGAATCGATATGTCTATTCATGTATTTCATTACATCTGAATTTGTTCCTTTAATAATCCAGCCCATACTATATATATAAAACGACTTGTAAAGTTTTATTATTCTTTATCGCGACATATTTCTGTGTTAATAATTATTGAATTCTTCCTTTTATTTAATCGACAGCCCGATGGACATTTCAAGTAATATATTTAAATACATATTTTAATTCTAAACTACCCGAAAAGAATTTTAGGAAATATTTCCTAAAGCTATTTTAAGCGATATAAAAAAAGAAACGGATGTACTTGAGATATCTCTGGCTTCAAGAAATCAGTAATCTTTTTTCCTCTTGAAGAAATATAATTTCGCCCAAAGAATTTGTTAGATAAAAAAAATTTAAGGATGTAGGCACGAAAGTCCATCCTTGTATCTAACGATTGATCTCGCACACGAGCCAACTCGCTCACGATCTCTCGTTGACTTTTGTGGAACGCTGAAACTTCTTTTTGCCATGAAGATATGTCGCGCCGTGGAAAATGCAATGCGCGATCGTTCACGGCAAAAATATGGCGTTCTACTTCGTTTATGACCGATGATCCTCCATGTACATATTTCTCTGCGACGTGAGAAAATAGAAAGCAATCTCCCGTGTACATCCTTTCTACGTCATTTGAATTTTCCATTATCGTTACGAAGCTCATTGAAACGCTTGTGTTTTACTATTTAATCCGTTTACGTAGTTTCGTCATTTATTTCGAAATTACAATCAATCATGTAGCTCTTTAGGAAAGAAAAAAGACGCTTGAAAAAAACGAATGTATTTTTCTTTCGCAACAATCGATTAGACTTCTTCTACAAATAAGAATCGATCATGGAAGTTTTACGTAAGCGGAAGGGTGTCTCCACCTCGCGTTACGTTGTATAAAAAGAATTGCTTTCATGAAAGTCAGATTATATCTGAAGAAAAATGGAACTAATTTTTGAGGCGGTATAAGAATTGAGGTGCAGAAGCAACTTATCGGAGAGTGATTCGTCTAATTGAGAATCACGGGGTAAACTACTGACCACGAATTTGCACACTAATGGCATAATAGCCAGCCGCCAGATACTAAATCTCACTGGTAATTCGCAGCGATACCTAGGCGATTAAATTACCGCTCGTGGCAATTTTTATTCACTTTCTATTAACATGTTCGTTCACAGATTGTTTCGGAGAATGTTTTCTTAAACTTAATAAACTTATTTTCAACAAAGATAGAAGATAAATAGTTAGCGTTAGTTAATACTGTTTTAATAAAAATGTGTAGTTATCTAATATTTCCATCAAACAGTATCTTCAAACTTTTATTCAATTTCGTGCGATCGACATCGCTATGATGGTACTTTCTTTGTTTTACATCTTTAATGTTTTTATTCTTGCACATAAATCAAAAGTAATGGTTAATAAAAGGTAATAGTTAATAAAACGTTTTAATATTCTTTTAATATCTTTCTTTTTGCAAAAATGCTTTTGGCAAAAATATTACATATATAGTAGGTTTATTTATGTACATTTTATATTTTCTCGCTTTCAATTGATATAAATAGCGAGTAAATCCGCAAAGCATATTCAAGAAAAACGTATCTCTTGAGCATCGGGCAAAATCGAACCCAAGACTCACCCTCTCGCGGGCTGTACAATGTGTGCGGCGGACTTGGATTTCAAGGCTCGCGGCGCGGATCTTTTTTCTTTCCTTCTGCGAGCGCGACAATCGGCGAATTAAGGGAAGTGCCCTCGCTCGCGGGGTGGGCTTGGGGTGTCGTGGTGGCTATAAAGAGAAACGAGAGCACACAGGCGGAGCGAATGAAATACGGGTGGTGGCGCGGGTCGACCTTGGCCGCACGCGACGCGACGCGACGCGCCGCGACGCCTCGCCAGTCACTTGCCACGTTACGTCGATTTTCGGTCATGCCGTTCCTCCCCTTCCCCCCCCCTCTCCCTTCAGCACGTGCTATTTATCCGTCGATCCGCGTTGTTCCGTTCGAATCTGCTGGCAGGAAGACCGCCGCCCGTCCGGAAGTGACAAAGGCGAGTTTTCGATTAAGGCATCCGATCGATCGCTCGATCAGTCACTATCTTTTTTGTCTTACGACGTGTAATACGTACGTATGCAGGATAACTTCTCTGTTTCGTAAAAGGTAAGACCCCGTCGAGACTGACGGGGCTAAACAACCACGTAAGAGGATTAATGGATTCGAAAGAATGCGGCAAGGGAACACGTGCTCTCGCATCACGCGATAATCCGATTTACTTGACTGAGCCGCATCCGTTGAGTCATACGCGGTATTGGAGAATAACCAGGTACAAGTACCTTTTTATACGTATCCGAATGAAGAATTTATGAAAATATGGAGCAGGTGATAACGATCGACAGATTGATTATTGCGTGTTATTATTAATTCTCCATTTAAATATGCTTCGGGAGGTCTGATTCTCAGAAAAAAATATGTCTTAATTCTGTCTTCCTTTACATTTAACGCTAAAGAGACAAGGAATAAATTTTTGATATAATCCTACAGGTTCTGTCTGACCGTCGCGTTGACTTTTCTACTGAATCGCGTCGTAATTCTCGCAAGAGAAATACAATGAGTTATTTAATTTTAATTGAGAAAAAATGAAAGATTTTGAAATAATTTCTTTTTCCATTTTTTCCCCCAAATTATTAATATATTTATTATACATTTTTTTTGTAATTATATGCACGTCTGATTCTATTACGTCGTCCTTAGGTAAGCCACTTAATTCCAATACAATCGCACGTGCCTCGCTTTCGGTTTATTAACGCACGCTTGCATTTTTTTTATGTAAACTAGCCGCCCATTTCCCACAATTCGACATAATTGAGCCGCTGATCCTCGATAACGCGCGGGAAACGTTCACGGTATACACATCGTGCAGCGCGAAAATATTAGATGCGAGAATGCGTTATTAAAGATCGAGCGAAACAAATTTCAATGTAATTTGCATATATAGCGTTATATGCATTCACCTCCTTCGAATTCTCCCTCTTACCTTTCCTCTTTTCCAGTTTAATCGCTCCCGCAGATTAGGTTAATTGCATCCTCGTTATCCTCCTGACCAACATCGAACGGTATGTCAGGAAGGCGCATCGATTTGCAATGTTAATCGATACGTGGAGCAGTTTTTTTAATCTTTACGCGATACGAAACGAGTTGCGAGCGGCACTCGACGGTGCCCTCGTATTTGCATGTTGCGTGGCTCTATTTGCGTTTAAAATTTGAAAATTGCGTAAGAAGGTTGATACACGTACGAGAGATAAGCTTTCCCGAGCGCAGAATTGAATATTTCAGTTTCAATTTCTTCCTCGCGTGTGTCCCTCTCCCCGCGAGTCACATCGCTCTCCGGGCATCGATTACGTTAATATTAATCGATAGAAAAACTATTTTTAATCCGTAGACGGCATCGTGCGAGCTATAAATAAACGAAAGCCGCACGCATTTTTATTTGCATGCCGCGGCAGTTAGGAGCACGGAATTGCAGGCGGTTTTGCATTATTAATTCGTTTGCATTAATAATCCGGGAATTTTTCGTCGGAGAGTATAACAAGAAGATTGTATTACTGATAAATACTTTCGCATTATAGGATCGAGCATATCAGTGTCCTGCGTACCACTTCTTTTTCACACGTTATTATTAATGTCAGAAATTCATATCTTTCGGTGAGATCGTTAAATGAAAAGTTTCCTAATAACATGCTAAGAGAAATTTATTTCAGGCCCTTAATGCATATCTATTAACGCAAACGATTATGATGAAAAGCTCTCGCGTTGTTTGCAAGCGCAATATAATATTAAAAAATATGCTCAAAATTTGTGAACAAGCGCATAATGTTTTATTAGCGATATTAGCGTTAGTAACGAACTTTCGTGCCTGTTCATTTATTAATTTTGCCTGTCACGCTGTCGTCGCAATTTAAATGTAGACTCATTGCGGTATGTAATTAGCACACTGAGAAAAAAAATATTTTAATCCAAAAAAATATTTATTAGGTGGCTCCTAATATAGCATATTTACTTACTATTTACACATATTTATTTAGAATTAGATATTTTTATTTCAATTAAATAAAGTAAGTAAATATGCTATTAGGAACCACCTAATAAATATTTTTTTGGATTAAAATATTTTTTTTCTCAGTGCCAGAATTTATAATTCACGTGTTTTTATCGAGCTTTCAATTTTGACCAACCTGAGGAAATGCCATATTTATCGAATGTGTTTGTAGGATAGGTCAAATGTTAACTTTTATTTAATAACTTCTATTCGTATTGGCAAAAGTTTTCTGACGAGATTAATATATCACTTATCGTCGAGATGCGTGCTAACGGGGTCGGTCGGATCATGCGTGTAATCGCCAGTTGATCATACGCCCTTCGCGCCCTTTCGTGAACTTTCCTTTTTACGTGCGTAGGGAAGTTTCAGGGGTTGTTCCCGTTACATTTATGCGGCACGGCACGTAGCGGCGTGTCACAAGGCAATGCAACGCGACGAGTTTCATAATTTGTGCGAATGATAATGCCGCTCGCGCGGCACGAAACAATCTCATCGCCGCGGATCTGTAGCATGGCGTTAACTTTGTTGCTGAGTTTACATTTCGGTAAAAACCGGCTCGCGTGCAATTGCAATGCTATAGGTCTTATTCGCAGATGTAGGTTCTCAAATCTTTCGTTCGTATTTAATATTTAATGCTGCAACCTGACGTGTATATTGTTGTTTAATTTAATAAGTTCGTGGAAACATTAATCTTTTACAAGTCGTACAATTAAATGTTTTAACACTGAATTCATCAAAGATCGCGCGTTAGATCTAGATTGACGGGCTAGAAATTCCGAGATTAATCGAACGAGGAGAACGAGAGAAAAACAAAAGTGGCAGAGAATTAGCACTCATTATCTCCGGACACAATGCCCGCGTCGTTGCGGCAACGAGATCGATCTGACCGATTAATTAAATTACGGAGATCGCTCGTTGGGCAATGCCTTAATTAGGCGAGTTTCATTCGTGCAACGCATTCGCATCTCCGTGTTGATAGGGAGATCGGCCGGAAGCCTCTCTGAAAGAGGAACGCTCTGATTCCCAAGATAATCCGCGCGCGCCGGGTTTTTTCTGGGATCCTCCGCTCTCGTTAGTGGCGCAATTACGGGGGAAAGTGTTCGGCCACGGCACAAAATTACCCACATCGAAGTGGATCGCGCGGTATTTACGCTTTAATGACACCGCATTTTGCGCGAACTTTCCACCGGTTTTGCCCTCCGCCACCTCCGCCACGGCCCTGCCTCTTTAATCAGCGGCGCAAATGGTGGATACGGGAACTTTCAGACACGTGCAACTTTTAAATGGTTTTGTCGAGCGTGTCGTGAATCGCGATCCAGCTGTGTAATCGCTCGACCAGCGTGCTTTTAGTGTGCCATCAGGGTTAATCCTTTTTAGGACGGATAAATTTTCGAGCTGCCCTTTGCAGGAGCGTGATAGTTTACTTTGGCGCGACGATGTAGGACAAGACGGCTTTCCAAGTTTATTTCCTTGAATATGCAGAAATGTGAAAGATAAATATACAAAAGAGTTCCTATATTGCAATGAATCTTAATAATCAATAAATAAAGTAGGTACTTAAAAGAACCAGACATTTGTAATTATAGAAGATAAGTTCAAATTATTAAAAGAGATAGAACTATAAATCTGTAGAAATAAATACTAATATACGTTACAAAAAGGCGCTTTTTTAAATTGCAAACAGTAACGCTATGATATTTGCCTGCTGTATTTAACTGCTTGGCTGTCATAAATATCACATCATGAATAAATATAGAGACAAACAGACTTCTTCGAATAAATAATAAAATATCTCGTAATCTAGTTAAAGATGGATCATCTAAGTGCTCGTAAAAATTTTCTCGTGAAACTGACGAAATGCACAATTCAGCGTAAAACGTCGTTTCATAATTTTCTCAAGGCATAATAGCATAATATTCTTTGCCGCGAGTCGGCGACAGAACCTGGTTGTTAATATTTTATTGCTTACCAATATTTACTAGTTTACGCGGTTTACAAAGCTAACGGCGGTCGACAAGAGACCTTATTCCTCGAAAAAATAAATTCTCTTTTCTCAGACACAAAAGCGTTAAAAGTTGAACACTTTACGACAATGAGCATAATGTAAAGTAAATAACTAAGACGAAACAAAAAGAAAACAGAAATATATAAGTAACAAAGATATAACAAATAATTCATAACAATCCTGAGATCAAGTAAAAACTGAAACAATCATATATGGCTATTATAAGCGACATGTAATATTTTACATCTTTAGTGCAAAATTTCTTTCCTCAAATATTTTCCACGTCATTTTTCTGCTAGAGACATATATTTAGAAAAAATATTTCACATTTTTCATCGCAGGAGGAGGACTCCCTCAAGTTCATACGCGAACGAGTGTGATCCTAATTCTAAAATAAGCCCACAATCAATCCAGCAGCAACCGCCCTCCTTTCGATCAGCGAAAGTGCTCGCTCCCGCTTAAGGGTTAAGGTGACGACGAATTACAAGCGCGGCTTTAATGCCGTGCAGCCACCGGCCGACACGCGCGTCGCGTCGCGTCGCGTCGCGTCACGTCGCGACGCGCGCCGCGTCGGGGAGAGAAAATCGGCCGCGGCCGCCTTGAAAACCGGCCGGTTAAGGTAAAGAACTTCGTGTCGCGCGTATCGATTTCGCGGTCAGTCGAGCTCGCAGGGGCCGGGGAGCGGAAACGCGCGGGGAAGGATTGAAAATCTTCGCGTGACCGGTCGCGGGGCCGGCCTCGCGCCCTCGCCCCTTGCCACCCTCGCGCGGCCACGAGAGTCTCCCGCCCTGGCGACTGCGGCACCCGCAATCACTGACCGAAGTCACCGGAGACCGGCCGACGGTGATGGCCGCTCGTTGACTTACGAACCGCCGTCGCGATCCCGTTTCCGCCCTCATCAATCCACCGCGATCGTCCTCGTGCCCGATCTTCCCGGCCACTCTCGGGGCGGCTCACTCTTCGCCGATGTTTCTGCTTGTCCCCGCGCGGATCTGCCGTCGGCGTGTCTACCGCGAGTTCGAGAACGGCGATCGCGCCATCGACATCCGCCGATCGCCCCCCATCAAGTTCCCCAAGGAAGGTGGTCCTCCATCCGGCGAAGGCGTCGCGCGTAGGTAAGGGGTTTCCCCGATATTGCGATTTGCGTGCGCGGACAGAGGGATGGGACCTGCGCGGTTCCGGAATGCACCGCCGCGGTTTTGGTATCCGTGAGGATTTTGGGTTGCGATTAGCCTCGAGGAATCTTCCGCTCTTCGTCGATCGTGATTTGGTTCGCGGGCGGTCGATCCGAGTCACGAAACGCTTTTGCTACTAAATAAATGTTTGCGTTTTTAAATGCACATTTTATGCACGCTGGCTTGTAGTTGTCGTTTGTCCATTTAAGAGAGTCCCTTTTACTTTGAGACACTTGGAAATATTAATAGAAATCAATATTTCATTACTGTTATTGTAAATTGTTAAAGTAAATTGCGACCTTGATGTAAAATTCGCACCATCAAGCAAATCTAAATATTACGTCTCGCTCGAATAATCTCGCTCCTTCTCAGTTAGCGTGATCAATACTTTCTGATATTACTATACATTTTACACATGACTCATATGTATGTATACAGGTGTATATAGGTGCTAATAGTCTATGCAGCTAATGTAAAATCGATGATAATTTTTCAGGGATAAATTGCCAGACGTTAACGCTGCATAAAGTAAATTAAATGAGAAATAATATACTTTCTCATCACTTTCTCATTTTAATAAAAGATTAACTAACATAATTCTAAATATAATAATTTCTAAGTATATAATAATCGTGTACATCTGTCAAGATTATACTTAAATTACACATTTTGCTCCTGCCTGAATATTTTATAGAAAGGAATAAATATATACCATTATATATATAAATTAATACACGATTTAAGTACACGATCAATTATCTAAATTAAATGTATGCTCTACAGATTTGCTCCTCAAAAATAAAAATAACACGTGTCTCGATTCTGTTGCAGCGTCCTGGCATCCAGCAACGAGAAGCAAGGCGATAGTGAAAAACTGTTGGCACGTTGGGGGAGGTCCTTGAGTCAATACTGCAAGTGCTGCTCCGGCATGAGGTGCCTCGCTTGCCGTAGGGATCCCAAGGGTCTCTTGTGGACCAGGAAGCAAGGGAGGACAACGGTGATCAACGATATCCCGCCGCCTGTTGCAACCCCCGCTCTCGATGCCCCGCCGCCCGCTACGGACGCGTTGTCGTGCTGGTCGAAATTAAAGGCGCGGTGCAGGTACCGTTTAACAACTTGAATCTCACTCGCGTTTAACAACTTGAATTTCAAGCGTCACTTACCTGTTCCACCGAGCATATACATATATATATACAGTATACAGTATATACATATATATTTTTTGTTTTTAAAAGAAATTTGTAACAATATAATTTGATCAATTTCGTGTCTTTACTAAAATTACCAACTCCTATTAATATTTGATTTTTTATATATTATCAATTTTAAATTAATATTTAGCGATTAATATTATTAATATTAATAAGAGTTGATAAATATCTGTTTGTTTATATGTTATGTTAATATTGAAAGGTCGTTTTCGTCGATTGCCTTTTTTAATTAATTATAGATCATTGTTGTGTCGTACATTTGAGTTTCGTGAGTCATTGAGTATAGATAGTATATCATATTAAAGGAGTAGAAAATTTATAAAGACAATGATGTGATGAAAACAGGAAATTTATATCAGAAAAAGTATTTCCTGTTAAAGCATCACGGCACGAAGATACTCCATCGTATGGGTTTCTTAGTTTTCACTCTGCAACTTGTTATCTTTACTTAACCGCGAACTTGTTTCCAAAACTTTCTAGACTCTTGTAATTTTCCCTTACTTCCTTATCTTTTTTTGCTCTTTCACATTATTATCTTTGCTGTACTTTGCTATTATATATTTTTATTTTTAGTTTCTAGACTCTTTATGGACGTAATTTGTCCGATCTTTGAAGGTCTAATTTCACTTTTGAAATATTTTAACGCTTTTCGTTAAATATTTACATCAATTAAAATTTAGATTCACCAAAAGATATATTTAATTTTTCTAGACGTCTTTTAGAAAATTGACGTGATAATTCAGGAAAAGAGACTCGCGTCATTTCTCGAAATCTTGGATTCTTGCGTTTCATTGCTATGTTACTGAGTTACTTAAAGTCAGTGAGAATTCTGGAAAAATTTTAGGAATTCGCAAAATATTAATCGCGTCGCGAAATGTTTCTTTGACAGATGCGTCCGTTTACGAGAGAGATTACGAGAGGTCAAGTGTTGCACGAGAAAATCGAGGATCGCTCCTGCCGAGCCTACCCCTTGCTGCCCGCCCGAGAGAAGATGCGGTGCGCTCTGCCGTCGTGCGTTCGGCTGCTGCAAATGCAGCTGCAAACGCGCGGACACGCAACAACGCACAAAAAATACACGTGCCAAGCACAGTCTTACAAGCGTGGCGCCGCCGCCCCTGTCGGAGGTACGTGGGCACCGTTTGCCGTAACAAAAATTATTATTACTGTCGAGCGGGACAAACCGCTTTGCATCCTTCAATTTTTTTTTATAGGCAATTTGTTCGATCACTTCGATCCTTGAAAGTTAAGTTTTAGTCTTGGAATATTATTTGGAGCACTGTTATTTTCTTTGCAAAAAGTTGTAATTACTTGAATATCACAAAACTTGCGATTATGCTTTTAATAATTATACAGTTTCTTTTTTTAATATACAGCGGGTTTTATCTGTTTCAATATTTTTAAAAGCTTTGTGTTAGATTAAAGCGAAGAAAGTTTCAAACAGGGTGAGTTAATATTTGTGAAACAGGCATCTTATTTAAACATCCGGGAAATACAACACGTCCGGGAAATACAACACGGTTCGGTCCGCACGGCAGGGATATGTAACGTTTTAGAAATCATTTTTAGACATCAGGTCGTTTTTTTTTTTTACTTATAACACAAGAATGCGTAATGTCGCAGGAACCGAAGGCTAAGATACCGGATGTCCTGGTGGAGCATAATTCTGTCATGCGCGGCGCCATCCCTTGTCTGCCGGTCCCTCTCGCCTGGTTTTGCCTAGTGTGGAACTTCCTACTACCGGGCACTGGTACGATTAATTTAAATATTGATACCACTATATCTCGCGAGAGCGAAGCCTTCCGTTGGGAAGCCATTATCGATTTCTCAAATTTCCAAGTGGGTTTATCTCTAAGTAAAATCAGTATTTCTCCTCTGATAATGGAATTGAATTCAGGAACTATTTGGAGCGGCCTGTTCAACCTGTGCACCGGACAGCCGAGATTTTCCGCCGTCGCCGGATTGAAATCACGACTCGGTGCATTTATCGTCAATCTCATCGTGGGGGTGGGCCAACTGTTTACCGTTCTGTTCTGCCTCGTCGGATGGGGCTGGAGCATTTGGTGGGGCGTCACCATGGTCCGCTTAGCTAGTAAGCATTCTGTGATAGCTTAAATAAAACTGTCTGGTTACCGAATTATTGGTAGAAAGTATTCGAGTCTATTTGCACAATAAGCATCAAATATTTGATTTTAAATTAAATAGGATTTAAAATTATGTCATTATATAAAAAATAAAAATCTACATTTATTTTCTCTCACGTGTATGTGACATTTTATGTTTTTTCAAGTGTAATTATTTTTATTGAGAGAGAGAAAATGTTTTTAAAACTGATCGCGAATTATTTTCAAAGGATTAATCCTTTTTGTAATTCGGACAAAATTTTGTGAATTCTGGACTGAAATATAATAAAATTCCAGAATGCATGACGCGGCATATAAAGCGCATTAAATTACAGGGAAGTACAAGCGATTCAAGGTTTCGGAGGCCGCTAGCAACGATCCTGAGGCCAGAGGGGGCGAGCCAGCTTCCCTGCCTCCCGGCGTGCCGAGTCAGGCCCTGCGAGGGATGGAGAGGGCGCGATGATGCATTTTTAATGAAGAGGAGAGCGTGACCGTCCTCCGCTTATCTAAGGATATTTTGTATTTCGTTCGACAAGTCTTCGCATTTTGCTTAATATCGATCGTTCCGAATTGAAGACTATCGTACGTGCGAAATAAAATTGTATCGACGCGAATATAAGCATCTTGTACAAACGATTATATATATATTTGTGAAGACGATATATATTTGTGAAAACAATTAGTCGATAAGAACTTTTCTCGGCTGCGATCGAGTAACGGACGGAGAGTGAAGATTAATTAAAAAACTTGGACGGTAACATGGCAAGCCGTACGAAATAAGCTCGGCAACTAAAAAAGGCTGTAAAATCATTAAAACAACTTGGTACCTTTATCTCGTGCCTTTTTCCTTCAATCATTTCTTTTTCGCTACTCTTACAAAGAAGGAAAATCTTTTTATCGCAGCTTGTAATAGAATCTGTAAGTATAAGCCAGGAATCTTGTAACAAAACTTTTTCTCTCGCGCGGCTTAGCATGTTATTACATCAAAATCTTCACTTCAATGAGAAGTTTCTCGAAAGATAGTATCGCCGAGATTCTCTTGCAGGATGCTGGTAAAGTCTTTACTCTATTTTTCCCAAGTCAGGAGTGGCGCTCATATCGCATTATGGTATCTTTTTAAATTGTTATAACATGTTTTATTGTATTTTATAAAAAAAAAATTTGTCCTCGATCTCGATAAACAATTGGCATTATTTCTTATATTAACGATATTATTAATTGGAAATAAATAATTTCACTTACAAGAAGCTCAGAGTTTTCTTATCGAGTTAAGAAAAGGCTCGAGAGTCTCGAGCTTTGCAACAGTTCTCTCGCAAGCGTTGAAAATTTTGTTCTCGCAGGAATTAAGCTCGATAGCGGGACTAAGCTTCCATAAAATAGACGAAGACTTCGCGGGCGTCCTGCATTTTTCTACGCAGCGGAAAACTTTCGTTCTCGTCGACGAAAGGTTTCAGTTTTTGTAAAGTTAGCGCTCGTACGCGCGCAAAGTTCGCGGCCTATCAGAATATACAAAGACGTCCTTGAAGATTAATCGCTTTCAGTGAAAGCATCTTTAACCCGAGGCGTTCTTTCAAAATGTACTCGTTGCGTCGATGAGGATGATTTACGGGAGGCGGATCGCATTTGGCGGCGACGTCGCGATATTGAATTGGCGTTCTGGTATGCGAGTAGACTAATTAGACTTATACACGGTAGCTAAGCTCGGGGCGGGGATTACCGCAATCTCCGGAGTGACACGGTATTGAAGCGGGATATATCGATGGGATAATTACGTTTTGAAAAAACGCGCTTTATATTTTTACAAGCGCAACATACACATATACATATATACGAGTACTCGAGACTTACCCAATTAGACTTATACTTATAACTCTTGTAAATATGAAAATACATTACTTACGTCAATTTTTAATGTAACCCCCTGCCTCTGGAAGTTCTTGCACTCTCCCTTCTTCCTCCCTGTACGCGATCGCGACTACCTTTCGCACATGCGCCTTTACATACATACATACATACATCTCTATTATTTTTCTCTTTCTGTTAAACTAGTACATTTTGCTCGTCTATCCTACATTTTCATTAGAATGCAGCTTTATTTATATTTATTGAATTGTCTAAGAGAGAGACGTTCGTACTCTCTGAGTCTCTGAAATGAAATGTCACGCGACTGGATTTTCTAGCTTATTTCCTTCTGCGTGCAGAAGGGTTAAAGCAGGAGGAGGAGACATCGTCAAAGTGACAGGACAAAGAACGATAAAGTGAGCTGGATTTACGAGAGAAAGCTCATTCGATGGAATTTACTGCTGTTTCACTGTCGTCTCGCGTATTACAAGATGCTCAAGTTCAGAGAAACGTGCGCATGCTCGTGAAGTACAAAGGATCTAGCGAAACTACCCTCTACAAGCATGCAAATCGATCGCATGCCCAAGCAGCTCTATTTCAAGCGGCCGTTATCAAGATCGCGTTATTTTCGTTGTTTTTTTTTGTCGCAGCGTTCGCGCCTTGGTTTCAAACGCGCGGTTTTGGATCATGCGTATGTGAAGATGTGGTCCATGTGGTCCGTGTGATCTGTGTGGACGACCGCGCCTGTCTCTGATGGATCTGTATGTATGTCGATCTGCCTCGGTGGGTATTCTTTTCATCTACGAATCCTGCAACTGTTCAATTCTTTCAGTTAGTTCGGTGATTGATCTCCCTTCGATCGAAACGATGATACCGATGTGATAAAAAAATATATCGTCACACGTTTCTTCGCAAGGTGACTCGCGTTTGAAATACAACGGCCGAAAGGGAGGCAAATTGAAAGGAGCGAGGCGCCGATCGATTATGTTACGTCATCAAGCGGTTATTTTGCGCCGGCTTCTCTTTTTCAGAAACATTATTTTCAATAGAGATTGAAAATAATCTCCCTTTCCGCAGAGCTTTTTCCCTCTGATATTTCACGATGCGATCAATTTTCAACTGCGTTACAAAGCGCGCCGCGTATACGTTTTTGCTTTTGCACACGCGTCCGTCTCGTCGGTGCACCGGTCGGTTAAATATACCTTTTTAGCGGCGCGAACGCGCCGCGATTGCAGTTATGCCCGACGTTCGTGCCTCTCTCTCTCTCTCTGCTCTGGATATACCGTGCAAAATTCGCGAAATTCGAGGCGATCCGATTCGCGGCACGCGTGTATGTACATACGCGCCGCGCGAGGATGCACCATGGCACAAGTGCATGCACGATAACGTGCGCGCACGAATTTGCGGCAATTACGTCGGCAGTTCGTTCGTCCGTTCGTGAAAATTGCGGAGGCGGAGGCCGGAGGCCGGGGCGTGTGTGTTTGCTCCGCTATGCGGTGATATACGCGCGCCTTATCGGCCGCAATTTATCGCGACCATGTTGCATAAACTTTCGCGCCGACTTTATGCATCCTTGCGGAGAGGCCGAGGGTATCTAGGGTATCCGTCGCTGAGGTTTAATTGCGCGGTTTCTCCCGCATTATTTTGCGCGCCGTGCGATCGAATTAATTCGCCACGGTCGCCAGAAACGCAAAAATAAAAGAGAGAGAAAAATTGGT
The DNA here is from genome assembly GCF_030848795.1 of Temnothorax nylanderi. Taxonomy (NCBI): domain Eukaryota; kingdom Metazoa; phylum Arthropoda; class Insecta; order Hymenoptera; family Formicidae; genus Temnothorax; species Temnothorax nylanderi. The sequence goes on along the minus strand of NW_027249068.1, from coordinate 1,047,285 downwards.
CGCCCCCGACGGGTCGGATATGACGCGAAGATTCGTATCTCTCGAGTGCATCGAGCAAGAATGTATATGCGCGCTTGTAATCGATTTATGTTTCGTATTACGTGATTATTCGTGGGACGTGTATTAAAAACGCGAAAATTGTTTTCTTGCGAAGAGAAAGAGAATCCTATTGAGATAATTGACAAATGTAGATAACGAGGAGGAAAAAGACATCGCAAGAGATGTAATAAAACTAAAAAGAAGTCATTTATTCTGTCGAACGTCGTTATAATTGCAACGGAAAAGTATAACGAGAAAAGTGTAACTTTAGCTTAGCCACGTGAATCGCAAGAAAAATTCTCGGACGACGATCTCGATTCGAAGAAAAAGTATGAAAGAAAGTATCAGAAAGAAAAAGTATGCGTATAGCAACTAATTTGCGATTAAATCTCATTAAACTGGATAACGTTACTTATAAAATATGAGAGTTTTATATAACAGAGTTAAACGGTATCAAACAAAATGCAAGAAAAATAAAAATGCAAAGCATGCACTCGTTTTTTCTAAATACGAAGTGTGAGAGCGTATAATTGTTGAAGTATACAGTAAAATATTGAAATTATTTTGTTCAATAAACAAGGTGTAATTGTATAACCCGGTATATTTTGTACCTCCGTTGTCGACTTTCCTGGCGAACGATCACTGTTTTTTGCAACAATCGCAATTGCACAATCGCTGGAAAATGTATTTCTGAGTAAGTAGTATATAGTATAATTAGGGCGGGTGAATGTTATTGGAGGGTGAGTCAAATTAAGATTAAGGACACACATTGAAAAAAAAAAATTTATATATGTATATATGTACATGTATCTATAGTAGAAGCGTGGGAGAGTGAATTGCTTGGCGGAGTGAGTGGAATAAGTCAAGGTATATTAAGCCAGTAAGAGTCTTTCAATTTTAATGCGATTCACCCGCCAAAAATCTATTCACCTACTCTACTAATATCTCGGAATTAGCTCAACCATCATTAAAAATTTAAACTTTAAGTAGAACTTGCTCTAGCAAATTATTGGCGTCAAATTTAAAAATATTTAGTGCCGAATCAATATTAAAAAATTCTTGACGAGTAAAAATTCTTGGTCGCAGAAATGCCCGGTATTAAAAAACTGGAGTATAAAGAGAAAAGTGTCAATTATACATATATATTGTATATATAAGATGTCTTTCAAATTGATTAAATTGACTCAGTAGATGAAAGAAAGTGCGATAGATTCTTGGACGCCATGTGTATAACATAGTTCGTAAAAAAATTAAGTAAAGTGTGGTGCATCTCCTATATTCTTCTACATTTCTCATAATCTGTTATTAAAAATTGACTGCATCAAAATTACTTTCCGCTAACGAGCTATTTATGTTGTGTAGTTGCAAAATAATAAAATTAAATTAAAAATAAAAAAAGAGATCAGGTATAGAAAAGTCCTTATAAGATTGATTGTTCTGTTTCCGAGTTATCGATATTATGCCATGGTATATGGTGTGGGTGTCAATGAATCGAGTCGCTGACGCTGGATATATATATATTGAGTAGTATATGTTTTAATGATGTGACTCCATAATATGTCAATATGCACAGGTAAATATTCTTGTCATTATAATCGACGTGTTACAGTGTGTAATGTGATACGATAGTAGTCGGTTTATAGTAACCACTTCTTTCTTTTTCTCGTATATAATTAAGAACTTAAAATAACTCTAAAGAATAAACTACATCACTATCGGCTAGCGACTATTTAGCGATAATAATAGCCTACCATGTCTTTTACTAGCGGCGCTCGATGAGTGTGTATATCGTTTTTTTTTTTACTACTCTTTCCTCCCTCTTATATTTCCTTTTCCCTAACTGTGACCTATCCCCTGTAAATCTGTCGCCTTCAATCCTAGAAGTACCAAGTACGTGCGAGAACTATGAGGAAAAGTTTCGTCGTAACTTAATCGATATTGCTCCGATATCAATTTCTGCAGAACCTCGATGCCTTTCAGAAAAGATAAATCCTGCTTCATAACAATCACTATCAAGAGTAAAAGAAAAAAAAAACACTTTGTATATATACGCAACGTGATATGAGAAAAGAAAGCTTGGTACTTCTGGGATTAATGTTACCGATTCACGCTCGCTGCTTCGCCTCTGTCGACCGCTCGAGAATGCATATCCGTTGCGATTTCCATGCAACGTTTCAGAAACTACCCGAAGAAAATTCGTCTTTCATCCTGCATTGCGCTTACTGCAAATCATGTCCGATCTGATAGAAATTTAATTAATAAAAAAAAACCCGTTAAGCACGGACAGGTGTGCCGAAATCTTAATTCAACGCGTGTTTTTCGCGCACGTTTAGCGCTGCTGTCACGTTTCAACGCGAAGTTTAAAGGAATTAATTGTGCCGCCGAATCGTACCGAAACAAACTGACAAACGGCTTTGTCGTCAAACAATTATGTCGCGGCTCGACAAGCTCGCAAATTATTGTTCTGAAATTTGCACATTATCAGAGGATGAAAGCGCATCGGCCCGTCGATGGGACAAAACGGCGCGACAATTACGCGGGTGATGATACAAATCCGCGAGATACGACGAGAAGCGGCGTGATCGTCAGTGTGCGTTCCCCGCGAACAGAGAAAATTTGTGAAGCAGATGATAGTTTCTAGACACACATACAGGCGTCCCATATAACTTCCTACAGCGTGTATACCGGTGTGATAGTTACATAAGAGTGAGTGAGAAGAGTTGCCTCTCGTATTCGTAGAGATGTAATATAAGTTTATATAATATATAGATGTATATGTATAAATATATATATATCATATATATGGATGTGCGTGGGTCGTGGTAGTGGTAGTGGTAGTGGTAGTGGTAGTGGTTGTGCTGTTGTGTTCAGTGTGTGACGGTATAATATGTGTATATGTCTATATCTATATAATTTCTGTTGCGAGCAGAGTTCTGAGTTCGCAAAGCTCGTGTACATGCGATTTTGAATGTCGTTCGGTCGTTTATCCTTCCTCTCAGCTTCCTTTTCCTTCCCCGCCGGCGATGAGCGCCGGAAAGGAAGCGCGATGCTCGCCACGCGTTTTTTTTTCGCGTCGACGTACCCTTTTGCCGCCTACACTTTTAATATTAATTCCGCTGAATCGTTCGGCCATTTTTTTTTGGTTTACTTTCTCGAGATGTGCATTCGCCACGTGAAGGTGAGAGTTGTGCTTTCTCGTAAAAGAGCAGAGGGTAAATCGGATTAAAATTGAAAGTAATTTAATTGAAGTCATCGAAAAAAAAAAACTTAATGGGATATTAATTTTTTATTAAAAATGAAGGAATGCTAATACCAACAGATTTCGAATTTTTATGCTAAAACTTAAATAAGGGTTCAGTATCTTACATATTTTTTGTTTTAAATAAATATCTATAAACAGCTTCGTTTATTTTAAAATATATTTCGAGAAGATATTATATATTAATTAAAAGTAATAAAAGACATAATAGCGCGCGTGTGGTGTACGTGGGTATGTTGATGGTTTCAAATACATCTAAACCTTCAAGATGATGATTAATTTCAACCCGATTCGTTCCTCTATCGAATTCTAGCCAGGCGTTTGTCACCCTCACGTGCGTATTTCACGCAATTTCCGCTTTCATTCTCTCCCTCTCTCTCTCTCCCACAAAAGTAACAACCATTCTCTCTAATGGAGCTATTTCTATTTCTCGATGCATAAAACATGAGCAGAGATCGCACATCCACGTTGTCCGATCGCGTGAAAGAATCAAAATCTTCTATTACGCTGCCTGGTTTAAAAGGGGGATCGATTTCCGGGGGTGCGACGGGGTGCGACGCGCGTTTCCGCCCTCCCCCGGAAAAGAATCACGCTTGGTCGAAAGGGTTAACAATTCCAGAACTAGATTTCAATACTTTATATTTCATGTCCAGTTTTTTTTTTTTTCTATATATATTCTCATATAGAATCTGTAGATATACATTCTTGGCAAATTCGAAAAAACTGATTCCAAAATAGGAACAGATCATTGTGCGAACTATGTATACAGGGTGCAATTTGTGAGAAACACACGTGTCGTGTCGTGTTCTGCTCGATACTATACATGTCTCTTTTCTGTATTTTTTTTTATGTTCTTATTATCCTTCCTCTTTTCCGGGTTGCCTGAATTACGTCTTTTGCTTTTTTTTTTTCATTCTCCTCTCTCGCTTTCGCTTCTCTCTTTCGTTTCGGCATTTCTTTTTCATCTGAACGGTGGTACATTTGATAGGGTGCACAGGGCTGCTAGGCACAGATAATTGACTCGCAAATAACTCTTCAAACAACATTAGAGCGTACGACATACAAGTATTAATATACACATTACATCGTTATTTTTTTTGTTTTCGTTTTTAGGAGCAACCACATTTTTGGAGCGTGTCCGTATGCGTGTGTGAGTGTATGTACGTGTCGTTGATCTGCGTACAAGCTTGTGCCGAGATGTTGCCCGATGCGGGATGCTCCGCCATACCTTGGAACTTTTCTCCTTTTAGCTTGCTTCTTTTGTCGGTGGTCGATATTTGCATCAATCACAATTCGAGATCTGAAGTAACTTCTATTTTTCAAATATATTATTAGATTTTCTCTGGCATATCGAGTACCAGTGAACTGATATATACAAAGGATTCAAACAGCATCTTTCACCGAAAAATTCCCGAATGCGTACGTACTCAGCAACCGGTGAAAGAAGGGGCTGAAGGCGAAAAATCTCCAGCCCAGTTTTGTCACAATACTTTTTATATGGCGAGAAACACCCTCTTGAGAAGTGAAAGAAATTCGAATACGCGATAAGAGCACGCTCATCAGGCACCATTATTGCACGTTATTGTACCTCTCCGTCGAGCGCGCGTGTGTATATGTGTCTCTTGGTGTGAATAGATCGTTTTCCACGACGTGGCTTACGATATCTACGGCGCGCTGCGGCACGACAGGCTATTATGGACGGTCAATGCTCGATTGACACGGCCAGGCTCGAAATTATGGCCCGCACACGGAACGCCGCGCGTGACGACGGGGACGTTCCTTGAATGAGCAATCAAATCGAATCCGATTGAAGAACCCGTAACACGTCGCGAATTTCCACCTAGCTCGGCTTACAAGTCTCGGACTTAATTAATATAATTAATTAAACGCAAGCTTTCCGGGACCGGGAGTTCGCAAACTTATTTCATCTAAGTCTCCCGCATCCGTATATTAATTTCTGTGGCTTCACTGGATGCAATAATACTGCGCCAATCAACAGTGCAAATGAATAAAAGAGTTGGCTGCGAAATTTAAAATTCAATTGGCAATTACAGTGGCATGCTTTGGTTTTCTATGCGAACTGCTTGATTATATAGACAGTTTTGCTGACCATTTCGACACGTTATAAAACTGATAACACACACACGTAACATAGTATCAAAATAATTTTAATTTCTAACTCATGATTTCGTAAATTAAAATCTGCCTTGCGTAGCGATTGCACGGGATGACTTGATCATTTATCGTTCAAGTGAAACGCGTCAGAATTTTAAAAGCTCGTCGCGTTAAAAGAATTTGACGAAAAATGGGTTCTATTGTTCGATGAAACATCGCTCATATCTGGAGCGATATGTCACAATCTGGGCAATGCAAAAAGAAGATGTAACTTTTTCAAATAAAACATCGATTGTCTTGGGGATGATCTGTGATCTACTAAAATCAATTAAAACGTCAGGGCTCGAGCAAATAATTTTGTCTTTGCGATAAAAAAGTTCTTCGCTAAATGACCAGACAAGCCGTGGAGTGACGCGCGATCGAGCGAACGATCTAACGGACGTGATTTGCGATCTCGGCATTGGCGATCCAGCGTGGACCATCCTGACGCAGCGGCTGTCGTCTCGTGTTCCCCGTCGTAGTGTGAAATGGTGTCGTGTGCGAGTGGGTGGGTATGTATGCTGGTGATGCACATGATCGATGCGTTATAATAATGTGTATACGTGTACACAGTCAACAAATCTTATTACATCTAATTTGTCTTTTTTTCACGCAGCGATGGGAAGACAGAGCTTAGAGACCCTTCCGGCTCCGATGTACAATAACGAGGTGGGGGAAAATTGGGCGGAAACAGGTAAAAAGAGGGGTACGGGATAAAAGGGGTGCGAAGGGGAGAGGATGGAATAGGGAGTAAGGGACAGAGAAGGTGATCGATAGTCGGCGTGCCTCTAATTTTCACTTGGAACGTCGAAGGGCAGGAAGGGGGACGAGGAGGGGACACACCGAGAGGGGGGGGGGGGACATTTAGAAACATTGATATGGCGCATGGTAGTGCTCGGGGTGTCTAGAACCTGATATGTAGGAGCAGGTATATGTCACCGGTAATACTTGGGTTCGTTGGGGATCGCTAGAAAGGCTACACTGCGCTTTGACTTGTTTTGTACGATCCGTCGCGCGACCGAAGATTCGGTTCGAAACGGAAATTTTACAATTTATAGATTTGTATTAATTAAAATAAAATTTATGTAGCTTTATTTAATTTTATAGATTACAATTAATTGAAATAAAATCAACGTATTATAAGACTGTCATATAAACGACTGTATAAACGATTTTGCATGCAATTTTTATAAAAAAAGATGATGTAATTAAATAAAGAATGTAACTTAAATTTAAAAAAATTCTGCCGTTCTGTTAATTTCAATTTTGTTTCAGTCTAATCATATAGACCAGACTAATTTAATCTCACATAAATTAATTAAATTAATGTAAACCTTTTTTTTCATCTGTCAAACTCTTGCTAATTTCTTGCAGATCATAGTCATAATCATTTAGACTGTCAAATGCGAAGTAATGTCTTTTTTGCTTTAATTGATCGTAAAATTAGAAATATTCATAAAAATACAAAACGAACAAATCCTGACAGCGAGAGACAGAATCGATCAGTCGGAGGAGCTAAGGGAAGCCTTTCTTCGTGTATACAAAAGAAATCAAAGCGCACCGGTATTAATACCCTTTCGCAATACCATTAATTAATAACAATATTAACGATATGTACCTACGCTGCATTAACCACCTAAATATCTAACTAACGAGCATTAACCTAACGCCTTAAACGCAATGTCCATTTAACATATGTACTTATTTCGGCCCCTGCTTCGGTTCGCAACGCGGGCCGCGGGCTATAAATAATCATAACACTATTAATGAGAATTAATGATAATTACATTATCGACAACTAATCGATAAAATTTCTCATGCGATTGCAAATATATACATATAGATGGGATATGTAATTAGTAAGATCTAGAACCAGTTATTATCCATAGCTTGCTCTCAAAAGATTATACAATTAATTATCGACACAGATGGCTCATCTTTACAACCTCGAGTTCTCGGTGTGTTGGTATGTTTATGCGTACGCCACAGTGTTAATCTGTGTGAAATAACATGTAGTTCGTGCTTACATACACAGTGCTATGTATACCTCTCTACCTGGAATACTGTACCGTTTACAGGATCACTACGGGCTACCAAATTACAATTTGATTTTGTACACGTTTAGAACCTGTTCACCAGAAGATGTCCGCGAGATGTCCCGGGACTATCGTACATTTACGCAATGCATTTATTTATTTATTTATTTCGCGATTAACGCGTCGGTTTGCGTTTTTTCTCCGTCCACCGATGTGTTTTAATTTAATTAGATCCACTATAGGTATATAAGCGTGACACTTAGCGCGAGAGAGAGAGTACGCGAACTTACTTGTAGGGGGTCCTCTTCGTACCAAAAACAAAAAAGAAAGAGTAAGCTATGTACATCCATTCGTCCATTGGAAAGAGACGCGCGATTAATCTTACATCGTATGTCTTTTCTATGTTTCTATCTACGTGTGCCACCCCTCTCCCCCTTTCAACTCCTAACTGCAGCGGCAGGTTCCCGAGGATTACATTTAGAATATTCTTCAAGTGTAAATTTCTTCCCCCCTTCGATCAATCAGATATGCCCCTACAGCGACAGAGTAATATATTTTTTTCTTCCTTTTTACGTAGCAAGCGCAGTAAACAAATTTAGTCCTGTTAAGAAGCGTCTGTCTCTATTGTCATTTGCCCATCGCGTCGACCTGGCAGGATTAAACGACCTCGTGACTGCACGAAAATGCAAGCCTGTCGCGTTACGGAACGGCCGCCGAATACCTTCACATCGCAGTCGTTTACCCCCGATTGTAACTCTTTCGATACGGCGCGCAATTACGTACGGAATCGTACAATCCCCCGGGAACTCTGCGGCGTCAGTTCCGGCGGGGTGCTCCGGTCGAGCGTTGGAGCGCTGATATGCAAGCCGTGAGCCCCTCCTTTGCGCGAGGCTCGTCATCTTCTGATGCACAGTACTCGAAAATGATATATATATAATATATTCGTTTGCTTTTATATGTAATGTATCTCTTTAGATTTAACCCCCTTCCATCCGGCCGATATCACTCTATCGCGAACGGGACAAGCGGCTACCCTTAAGAAATTTTCCGTCTTCCACGGACTACGAAACTATCTAACTGTCTCTCTTCGCCCTCATCTTATTATCCTCATCTTCAGACTAATCTACGGTCCTCGTTTAACGCGTCTATCGGGGACCGTCGGCCTCATCTACAACGCCAAGTCTACAACTTGGCGCAGTTCTTGGCTTCACTTTTTTTTTCACTTTGTTCTAATTACGCGCGGCGCACGCGGAAAAGGGTTAAATGTAAAGGTCGATCGTTCGGGGGAAGGAGCGGGAGAGGGGTGGACGCGCCTGGGACTCCATCCCCGTTTGCGCGTTATCGCGCCGGATCGAAAATGCGGCGACCGGGACGAGTGTGTTGTTAAGCGAGCGTTCGTTGTAAATACGTTCTACGTACGTTTCTTACTTTACCGGAGTCTTAGCGCGCGGGTAAAGTGTCAGAAAATAAGCGACGGTCTGATTGTGCGTGCTCGATTCCCCTCGATTTAGGGCGTTCCTTTTACGACGCGGCCCGTTAAACTTGGAGCGGGATTCTCGTCGCTCGAGAGTACCGCTCCAATCGAGATGCCGCAGAAAACATTACACCGCTGCTGTACAATTCCTCGAAAAAGAAGATACATTTCTCTCTCTTTCCCGTATTGACAAAGAAAAGAATAAGCTGTGTACATCTATTTGAAAAAGGCGAGCGATTAATCTCAAAGTCTTCTCCTCTCTTTTTTCCCCATCGATTTATTGCATTCACTTTTATATGGAACAAAGTTAAAAAAGTGAGTAAAAATAATAAGTTCTATTATTATAATATTGAATATTGAATATTAACAAAAAATTTTTTATATTGAATATTAAATTAATATTAATAAATAAATTAATTGAATTAAGTGAAAAAAAGTGGCTTAATAGTCACGGATAAAAATAATTGCTTAATTTTTTTTTTAGTAATGTAGAGATTTAAAAATTCCGAGACTGAAATCGAACGAATTTCTTACTCGCAAGTGCGACCTCGAGAAATTATACGACAGGGTGAAATTACATCTCGAATACTCGTCTATCGAGTAAGTATCGAGTACGCAGCGACATACACTCTTGATTTAAACGCCGTACTCCGCATCACATAAATATATATATATATATATATATATATATATGTATTTTATATATATTTATCTACAAAACTGTATGATATGATTACACGTCCTAAACTGCTTAAAGTCTAATTTGCCTTACGTCTTAGGTCCTGTTTCACTAAATCAAAGCTTCGAAGGGCTCCTCGGATAAAACGTGATGTGTTACTCCCTACGGTCGACCTAAATTTTACATACATAATTAGAGAATAATAATATTAATAATAGTAAAAATATAAGAATGTGATGTAAAACAATTTCTTTCGCTATCTTCCCAGAGAGGAGTGGGTCTCCGGGGGGCCCCGAGATAAAATAAATCTATATTAATCGTTGGAACACGAACGCAACCGTGAGTCTAAAGTGCGATAACGAAACGACGGATGCGACGCGCGGTGAATCGGCGCGCGTCGCTTTAGCTTAGTACCTCTTGTTTCATTCATTTCTTTTTTTTTTCACCCTCGCTCTTGCATTCACGCGTTTCTTCCCCGCGTCGTCCCTCACGATCGACAACGGTTTTAGCGTCCTCTTCGCGGTCGACCATCGTCGCGGGGATCGTTCCCGCGCGCGGCCGAAGCCCCTTTTTTTAAAACGGTACACACAAACTTATCCTCTAGTCGTATTGTAACAAATATTGCCTCGAATATAAACTTTGTATCCTTATTTAAATTATATTTCATTTGCTTTAGGTCTCTCTTTCTCTCTCTATCTCTCCCACTCTTTCGCTCCCTCTCTCTCTCTCTCTCTCTCTCTCTCTCACGGACAATGGACAAAACGGCGGGTTGATATTCACGCATCTCTCAAAGGGCGCGCGCGTTTCGGCCCTTATTATCTTACGTTACGTATGGCCGAGAAGTCAAAGAGTCTATTTATTTATTTTAGTTTAGTAGTAGTCGTTTGGTTCGCTTCGCAAAATTTGTTCGGAGATCTAAAACCATTCTTATAAAAACGCCCCTCGGCCCGACAAAATATTACCGAGGGACACTAATATATTGTGTGTGTGTATCGTCGTCTTCATTGTTCTTTATTATCGTATATGTACGTGTGTGCTTTTTCTTTTTTTTTTTTTTTGCTTCGATAATATAAAATTCTCAATTCGCAGTCCGCGATCTGATCAAAAGTGTACGAGTGCCACGCGGCGCTCGTTCGAGCGTGCGAGCACTGATACGTGTCATCTCGTCGCAACCTGAACACTACAGCTTCAAGTGAGGGGGTAGGGGGTGGGAAGGTGGGCCGGGGATTTCTTCAATTGGAGAAGCGGAGGTGTAAGTGAGGATAGTGGAACGATTTAATCCTCTTAATTGATAGCAGTCTAGACGACTTTATTGTTAATATTTAGGACTCGCGAGAAGCCCCGCGCGAGGGGACGAAGGGGAACCAAGGAGCAGTCGAAAGACTTTCGCGTTGTTGTTCAGCGTAAGAAATCAGTAACGAATAGTCACGTTCGATCGTGAGATTAACTCTTATCCGGGTAACTGGAAACGGTATAATTTTATTCCCGCGAGAAAAAACTTCTTTTCCACGAAAAAAATCACTGTTTTCTTTTTTCAATTGGAAGCATCATTTAAAAAATGGCGACGCTTTATTTCTCCTTTACTTCGAATTATATCTAAAGCTATAACGCAACAAAGTTTAAATTCCAAAGGAATATAAGAATACATATTAAATAGATATAATTATAATCTATATGTAACAAGCACTGACAAATATAATTATTTTTAAAATATATTTTTTTTCTGATTTTCTTATTCTGATACAAAAGCAAAACGCGATTGTATCATAATTAAAGTAAAATTTGCAATTAGATTTGGTGATCTAAATAATCACTTGGTGCAATAACATGGTAAGCCACAAAGCAATGCAAGTCTTAGTTCAAAGTTGTTTTTTTAAATTCGATTATGGCCCCAATTAAAAATCTTCGCGTTCTTTAGCGATAATAGCTTAAGGAATACGTTAAAAAAACCGCAGAGAAGAACTGCATGTGAAAGTTGCTCTATGTGGAATACGATGTTGTTGCGCGGCAAATCCTTCAGTCGTCTGAAATATCCCTACATTAATCTGTAAGAGTTCTAATAGAAAAATCATTATCTACGTTACAAAATCAGGTTATCCGGATGAGTGTTAAAATTCTATCAGCGTTAACGTTAAAAAAAAACGGATGCATCGGTAAACGACGAGGAGAACGTTGCCGCGCGACGCTTGCCGCGAGCCGACGACTGAGCGGCGCGTTATTAGACACTCAAAGCGGATTTGGGCTGCGTTTCTCGCGGGTCGCGCAGTTTTCGAAGAGCACGATTGATTCAGATCCATTCCTCTGTGTGAGAAACACTCCCCTAAAAAATTCTATTCCCGTGGTTTTTATTAAGTGGTCGCTGAGAAATCTCCGGTTTCGGTTTATTGGATCCCACAGAATATGGTCGTCGAGGAGCGCGTGGCTCGGCCTAAGAAACAAAATGTCGTGGAGACGTCGCGCGCTCGCGCGCGAACGCCTCGGTGAGTTTGGGTGAGTCGCGATCGTCGGACGCGAGCGAACGAATCGACGCGCGGCGGTCGATGAGAACGCCAAAGACGCCATATATACGTCCGGGCTTCGCGGAAGCAGCGCCCACCTGTCCGCTTCGCGAGCAACCACGAGGGATATTCCGCACTTTCTCGCACTCTCGGCACGGCTTCCAGCTTCCCACGAATCGCGCCTCTTCCGAGAGGATTTCCTCGATCTTCTCAGTTGCCCCCCCCCCTCTTCAGAGAGGTTCGATCCTCTCCTCGGTGCGATTCCTCTTCCAAAGAAGGTGGACCGTCCTCGAGCCATTCCGCTACCACCAGAGAGAGATCTACGGTGCGCGCCTTCTCGATGGCTATCGGGTAACGGATTCTATCTCCTTTCAGTCGTTTCTACGAAGGTACGAAGGTCGTCTTACGAGATTCTCCATCACCTAACCATTTCTTTTCTGATAGATCGTATTTTTAACTCTTTTCCGAGGAGATGTCTTCAAAGTTCCCCGAACGATTTCTCTCTCGAAGGAGCTAAACTTTCCGCGAGCTGCCTCTTTTCCGAGACAGCTTCACTATCCTCAAGTCGTTTCATCTCCTTCGATCCATCTCTCTTAGCTAATGGAGTGCTACAAGCTTCTCTCGCCCAACAAGTTTCTATCCCTCTTCAGACCGTTCTCTCTCTCTCTCTCTCTCTCTCTCTCTCTCGTGAGGCGGTCCACGGTCTCGCTCGAGACGATCCGTGTTTTTTCAAAGATATTCCTCCGCACCGACGCCGTTTTCCTCGAGCGAGAAGCTTCCGCGAAAATCGCATGTATGGTTCCTCGCGAAACGTACCGATTTACTTCCAAGCCCTTTGATATGTATGCGCGTCGGAGGCCGCTGGTCTCCGAGCTATTTACAGGAGTCTCCAAAATTGGAACGCGGCTACGCGTATACGTGTGTCATCCGTCTCGCTCTTCCCCGCGAGACGCCGCGAAAATCGTGACCAGCCGGCCGCGAAGGATTCCCCGTGCGGCTTCAACGGCACCGACGCTGCTCCGCCGCGACGTTCCCGCCGCACGTGTCGTCGCACTTATATACCCCCACCTCTCGTCGGACGCCGAGTCGCCGTGTCCGACTCACGTTGACAACGTGTCTCTAGCGGGACACGGTACTATTAGGCGTCAAGTTACACACCGTACCATCGGAAACTTCCCTAAGCCTTCGACCGCGACGGGATGAAGGCTCCGAGAGAGCGACGTGTCCAAGAATACCCGCGACTCTTTCCGAACCCGGTAGACCTTAGCGGACAAGCTGCGGAACGACCGGGTCTCTCGTCTCTCCGTCGCGTTCGATCGAAAATAAACGGCCGTCCCGACGGACGTTTTCCTTTTCGTCGCGGGGAACGCGTGTGCCCCCGATTATTCTTCTCGTCCTCGGAGAGTCCATCCTCGACCGATCTCGCGTGCGTTCGTCTCACCCATCCAACGTGCGGGCCCGCCGTATCAGTAGGGCCAGAAGGTGGGCAACGGTGGCGGGGGCGGTGGCGGTACGGTCGGATAGAGGGTCGGAGTGGCTATCAGGAGACAGGTGGGTGGCGGCAGGGGCGGCGGTACCGGTGGCGGCGGCGGTAGGACTGGGGACAGCGTTATCGCTGCGGCTGCGGGGTGCAGGGCCGTGCCCGCCGTCGCGCGGGCACACAACGGGTGCAGGGCGGCGAGTGAGGGGCGCTGGCGCTGACGCTGACGCTGCTGGCCCTGGACCTCGCCGTTCTATTCCGAGTCCTGCTGCATTTTGACGTGGCCATTACCAGCGGAATTGCTCGCGCTGCCGCTGCTGGGCGGGAAGCTCGTGGGTATGGTGCGCGACGACGAGAAACAGAGCTTCATGATGTAGGGGAACTTGCCGTCTGTAACAGACAAGCGCGGCGAGGGGACCGCCTTGTAATATTTCGCTGCCTAAACTCGCTTAGCGAAGGGAGACCCGACAAGATCGCCCGTTTTCCTTACGTTTACGTTTTCCTTACGTTTCAAGTTCCCCGAGTTTGACAGCTTTCGCTGTCAAGCGGGATCACCGGGGATAACTAAAACTTTAGACGAGTTCTCTACGTATTGCGATCCTAATCGTTAACTACGATGCTGTCGATCCCGATTCTTATCTCGTGTATACACTGTTAAATTCATAGTGTCAAATTATATTGAATTTGAGTCATTTTTAACCATCTCTGTAGGTCGCCACGATTCCTACTCAATATGCGGTTAATTTAACTAAACTAATAAAGTTAAAATAATACTGTTTTGTGTTATAATAATAAATTTCAATACACATGGTGGTTAAAAATAATAAAATGTTATTTAAGGTTCGAGGTATTGGTTTAAATTGAATCCTTTAATATTTAACAGTGTACATACGTCTCGGTTTATAAAAAGTTGATTAGAAAGTTAAAGGTAGCGAATAAAGGAATATGAGGTAAATTGTAATCCGCTTTGGGAACAATAAAATTATACATACATACATATAAAAAAAAATTTCCTTAAGCTCAAATACTTGGATTCTTCCACAACGTTTCGACAACTTTTATGGTCGACACGACAGCTCGTTTCTTCATCTTTACCTCTCGATATAAAAGTGATCGCGTCGAAAATCTTGGAATAGAAGCACAAACGGAAACTAAGTGGAAAACTTCGCTACATCGCACGAAGAGAATCGTAAACCAGGACGAGGGAAGTGAAATCCGAGAGTCCAAGTCGGACGAATAAGCGATAAAGTTGCCGTCGATCCAACCGCGGAATATCATAATCGCGTAAAAATCCTCACGACCGAGACTATTTCTCGCCGAGAAACGCTACGCGCGGGAGAAATCCGAGTTTTACGATCGTACGTCGATATACTTACTGCTGTTCTCGAGCGCCGTGTGATTGCATTCCATGATAGCGGCCACCGCGATACCGACGCTGCTGAACTCGATCAGACCGGAGGACGATCGTTCTGATTTCAGGGGGAACAGCTTGATCGTCGTCGGTGCCTCGATGCCGCGCTCCACGAACACGCGGTTCACCGTCTCCTCGGTCAGATCCGGCGGGGTGTTGAAGAAGTGGACTATCTTCGACGGTGGTTGTATCCTGTTCTTATTGGCCATCGCGGGATTCAGGAATCTGCAACGGTACATCGAAGACCGGGCATTGTAGACTTGCGGCGGGGGGGGGGGGGGGGAGGAAACGCGACTTAGCTACACATTCATATACCCGTAACATATTCCGCATTCATCTGGTCTTGATTATGTCTCGCGCCTCATATGTCGGGGACTATATGCGAATTTCCTCGGCTGGATATTTCTGGGCCAAGCTGGAATCGCGTCAACTCGAAATATTGACGATAAAAACTAAACTAAAACAAGAAACACGCCGATATATATATGTCAGTCGCCGATACGATTCGTTTGTCAATTTCTAAAAAAGAGAGTGGAAAATGCATTGAATATTTTTCGTTCAACGTTTACGATGATTGGACGGACAGATATATCAGCATTCAACGAATTTCGAACTGAACGAAATACAGATATCGGTAGTACGTGTGTAGGGCGACGAAATATATATCTTGAGACTCCGAAGCTGCAAGCGGACAGTTTCATCATCTCGAAACACAAAGAAACGTGTATCGGAAGAAAATTAAAGAATATTAGAAATAAAGAATCGTAACATTGCTCTTGATAATTTCTTCCCTTTTCGCGGACAGCTTTGATGAAAGCCTCGAGGGGAATATGCCTGTCCCCGGCGCGGAATTGCTCCCTTTCACGTTTCGCGCAATGCCGGCGTCTTATTTCCAACAAAAAATGTCAGCTTACGTCTCCTAGTCTCTCAATTACGCGAACGAAAGCAGATTTCCGAGAAGGAGAGCCGTCCTCGGAGGAAACGTTTCTGCCGCTTTTTACCCCGTAGTTTGTCTTTCGCCGTGCTTTGGGGAACTTCTTGTGATTGACTTTTCGCAATCAGAGCTCACGCGCCCAAGGCGGAGACCCGCTTCCCCGCGGGCGATTAAGTTTTTCGTCGAGGCAAAACGTTCATTTTGCCGGGGGAACGCTTTTTACCTCCGTGCCCTCACCTCCCCTCAAAAACACGTGCATCACGCGGCGGTATGTTTATTCACTTTGTTAAATTATTCGTTTTAATGAATTACTTTGCTGGGGGACGTGCTTGAGCGAAATTTAAATTGGCTCTTTCAGAGTCACGTTAAATGAATGAGGGAGTTAGCGATAAGTCGAATGGGGGAGAATTTTAGAAAGGCGAAAGAAAGTCCACGGAAACTTTGAAAATTTTCATTGAAATAAATTGCTTGCACTAACGCGTTTTCATTGCAACGCTCCATTGTTGAGCAATAATTATTTCTGGACAATGAATGTCAAGTAAGAGAAAGTTCAGGGAGATATCAAGCATTCTTTTGTAAAACCAGCTGTTAATTAATCCAGTTTCCTTGTACCATTTAATTCTAGAATTCTTCTATTCTATTTATGTAGTTAATTCTATATTACACTGTTAAATTTGTAATGTCAAATTATACTCAATTTAAGTCATTTTTAACCATTCCTATAAGTCGCCACTGCTCCTACTAAATATATCGTTAATTTATTTAAAACAATGACTGTTTGTGTTAATAAATTTCGACACACATGGTAGTTAAAAATAACAAGATGTTATTTAATTCAAGCTTTCAATTGGTTTAAATTTCATCCTTTAATATTTAACAGTGTAAATATTAAAGCTCGGCGCTCTTTTTATATATACAAGATATAAATTTCTCTTTCCTGACCACGCGATTTTTACGTACGAATAAAAATTTCATCGGAGACGTTTCCGCGCACTTCCCATAATCCGTGCCGGCACAATCGGAAGAGCTGAAACTTAATCGGCGAGCCGGATATCATCAGGCACACCCTTTCGAGCGAGCGAGGGGCGGCCCAGCGACGAGCAGGCCGGCCCAGACACGAAATCGCGGCGGTGTCGTTAGCTCCTATTCAATTTTTACATTTGATTCTTCCGCTCGAGCGCGTCCGCGTCCCGAACCGTGTACCGGGGTCCGGAGAATATGTCCCGCGCGACTCGAGCTGTGAGGGGATCGCGGAAATTTTCAACGTTTACCCGAAGCGGGGCGGCGAGAGAGATTTAAATCGCGCTCGTTTACGTGTCCTCATTTAATTAGTCTCCCGAGTTTAATCTCGCGGAGTACCGTCGCGCAATTTGTCGGATCGCGCCACGCGTTCTGCGTTTACCGCTCTCTACTCCTAAGATCCGCGCGAGGGATGACAATGGGAGTAGGTCGATGGTGGAGGTTCCGTTCCTAAGATTATCGAGGCACCTGTTCCTAAGATCAATGACTTTGGTGCGAAGGGGAGACATGTCGATTTATTATAAGCCTATCGCTACGTTCGGCAGGAATTTAATCTTGCAAGGAACTGAAAAAGGTATTTCGATACATTTCATTATTATCGCCTGTAATATGTAACAAAACAAAATACAACACATCGTAGCGTAATAATTTATAAGAATTTTTTATTTAAACTTTCTATTTATACACTGCTTTATTTATAATTATTTTTATTCTCAAGTGCATTTGCTAAAGTTCAGTGAAAATTTTATTTTGGTTCGCTCGTAATAAAATTATTATTCCCGAACCATATCGTAAGATCCAATGGCGAAGCGTTAAACATAAAGCCGCAACGGATCGTTTCACGCAGTATAAATTTGTCACGCAGATAAAACGCGCGATTAAATGGCGAGGAAAGAAACAGTCGCCAGGAAAACCCGAAGGTGCACCTTCCGCGACGGAAATTTATATGTACTCTCGTCATATATATATATATATATATATAGGGTGAGAAAATATCGCGACGGAGAATGGAAGAAAGATCAAGCGGAGACAAATGGTCCTTAACGTGTGGGGGTGAAGGGAGCCGAGGAAAAAATAAACGATAAAACGCGCAGTGCGCGTCCTCCACTCACCTGTTATTCTTGCTTCCCGTGAAGTCCTTGAAGCTCGCTGTCTTGTCGGGTAGAACGTAGGGGTTGGTTACATCCGAGAGGAAGGCCTGCTTCGAGAAGCCGAGCTGCAGTCTGCCGTCCGTCCCGATCGTGACGTTGTTCAGGTTCTGCAGACATCGTTCCACTGCTATGCTGTCTCCCATCTGTATCATCGCGCAGCCCTCCTTCGTTTTCAAGAATTTGACCTGCAACGAGAAGACAGAGGGACTTGAAATTCGTCGCCCTAAGTGCGATCGATCCCATCGTCGATTTACATCGAGAATGAGAGTAACCGACTGTACAGAAATAGGCTTAAAAGAATTCGACGTGGATTTTATGAACTTCCTTACAGCT
Organism: Temnothorax nylanderi; assembly: GCF_030848795.1. NCBI lineage: Eukaryota > Metazoa > Arthropoda > Insecta > Hymenoptera > Formicidae > Temnothorax > Temnothorax nylanderi. The sequence continues at coordinate 1,028,817 of NW_027249068.1, read as the reverse complement.
TTATTAATAATTTGGCGAGAGTGTTCTTCAACGTTTAAGTCACTTTCCAATGTTTGATCGAGAACCGCGTCTTTAATGAAGGGACCATTCATGACCCGTATAGCAGTGCGTAGGATTTGGCTCTCGTTAAATATAATGCGCTCTCGCTAATCTTTGTTAAATGTATAAATGTACATGGAAACCGGAGTCTGTTGGTCCTCGTTAAACGCAGGTACGTGTCATGTTCAATGGCCGTACCGTGTTAACGCCGAGGTACCATGACGATAATTAAGTCATGCGATCCTTTTGTTCGGTCCCACCAGCTCGTTCCATTCAACACTCTAAACACGCGCTACGAGCGCCCACGTACAAAGGACCCGGGGAAAGGTGGGGGCTGACCACACGGACATGGGGGCTGAAGACTCGAGGCGACCTACCTTCGTCACGTTGCCGTACAAGCAGAACAGGTTGAAGAGCTTGTCAGTATTGACTTTGTCCGGCTGCAGTCCGTACACCATCATGACCGAGCCCTGCGTGCTGGATGGCGGCGTCTGGCCCAGGGTGGGCACGTAACCCGGCCGAGGTGGCGTGGGATGTAACGGCTCGCGGCCGCTGAAATCGCTCTTGATGCCGTAACGCTCGACGTACGGCTCCGCGTACGTCGCCGGCCCGTTGAAGTTCTCCTCGTAACGATCGTGACCGGCGCCCGGTGGGAAGGTGACCTGCGGCGTGGAGCCTGGAACCACAGATGCACACCGAACTACAGATGCGGACGTGCGAGATAAATGACGCGCGCGCGGAAACACCACACCGTTCGCGGTTGTACATCGTCGACCGTGACACGCGCGTTCGCCGAAATCGGCATGTCGCACAAGGAGTTTTACGACTCGCGTATCGAAAACATGTACAACCTCGCTCGGGAACACCAGTTGCTTAATTCGTGATAACTGGAGCTAATCGGTATTTATGAATTAGATGGAACAGAGTGATCTTACTCTCTTTGTTGTACCAGTATTTGAAAAGTGGTGCCTTGCTGCGCCTTTTAACTTATAAATATCGATTTAGATTCAATAAATAACTGAAACATGACCAATATAATATATGATCAATTAGGAGAAAAACTTATTAGTGATTATTAACCCTCCCCTGACCGTGTTAATGGAATATACTTCACAGACCATGCGGGGTAACTCAGTCACCTCATGTCTTTTTTTCAGTTTAGAGTACTTTACTCCTGGGGTAAACTGAAATACCCCGCACGGTCACGGGAGGGTTAAAAGAATAATTTCTATACAAAAGCAACCAAGTACTTTTATGAATGGAGAACCTCGTTAGTAAAAATCTGCCCTCTATTCATAGATTCACGGAGTTTGAAAATCCACGTTCCACAGAAAGAAGGCGAGTAAAATACAAAAATACAACGAGGAGACAATGAAAAGCGAACAATTCAACTCTCGACCGGAGTAATTCGAGCCGATGGCTTTATTGGAATGATAATGCAACGCTTTGTGTAGCTCGGCTGCGTATAGCCGGGTATTAAATGCTGCGACAAATGGTGTCGATTCAGAACGTCGGAGGGCTATTGGGAAAAGTGTGTTGTTGCCACGCGGCGGTGAGTTACGATAATGTTTTCCACTATCGGATTACAACTATCGCGCAACGAGAGGCTCGGAGTGGTTTCGATTGCAGCCGCGCCACGTCAGCCGTACGGTCCATCGATTTCCCGTCAAAATCGCAACGGGAGACGCCGCGGTCACCGTCATTGACTTACGGCGATAGTATTAGACCGAGCTGTATCGGAGAGAAATTATTTTCTCGGGGTCAATATTAGGTGCTCAACAGTTTAGACATCGAAAGATTGCAGCCCGCCGTCTGTCGCCACCGGCTGCAACAGTCCGAGCGCAGGTCGATGCGGCAACAGCCGTCACGTGTCGCTTACGTGACAATTTCGCTTTTGCATTATTAAATGTATCTCACGTGTTTGAGACAAGGGTTTTTTTTATGATATTAAGGGACGACAGAATCTCTTGAAAGCATATACCTACATATATATAGCCGCAAAGTAGCAAAAACTGAAAAAAATATTTCTGTAAAATCCGTAGATTCTGGTTTATTTAAAATTTTACGCAAGTACAAGTTCCAACATATAAATTTTTTAATATACGTAATTCTATTTAATGTTTTGCGTTCTTGTGTTTCTGACAAATTTTTTTCGAAAGGTTCTTCGCATGCAAAAATTTTACGTATTTTCCATTAAACATTTTGTAAATGCAATTTTCCGCTTTCCAGTTGAAGTTTGCGCATTTTGTAAGACCGGCAGTTCTTTCAATTTTTAGGTCAGTCTGTTCATCGTCGTATAATTAAAGCCACCGAATTTGCATTGCATATGCTACCGCGTTATGAATGCTATTTGGATTGTGAATGAGATCACAATATTCCTTTGAGAAAATGTGGGTAGGTACGTTTGCACTTGGTCTCTTATTAACATTTAAATGCCTGCTGAACAAGCTTCTGCGTGCGTTTGGCACGCTACAAAGAAAAGGTCGTAGCAAAATCTCTTCAATTTAAGAAATTAAAATCCTTTCCTCGCGCATGGAGAAGTCCCGTGCAGAATAATTGTCGCGATAACCTGAACGCGTATTTCCCGCATGAAAGGCTCGGCGAGATAACTTCGCTTTCCCACCCGTATACGCCGCAAACAAATGTGCTCGACATATTTTTTCTTCCCGGTAACGATGTTCGGGACATCGCCCGATCCGCGCTTCGTCAGATCCCCCATTAATCCACTCTCATTCTTTACACGTGTTCGTGAAAAACCTGCGATCGTCCCGGCCATCTATTTTCCGAACCGGTGAGCTTAATTCGGCCATTAGGTACCGGCGAACAGACGGGACGGGACGGACCGACGGAATAGACAGGTACTCACCGTACGGCTGGGGCGCGGCGCCGTATCTTGGCTCGGCCAAAAGGGGAGCCGGCCTTCCATTTCCTGTCGCGTCGTTTTTGTGCGTGCTCGAACCTGCAACAGAATGACAGTTCGTCGATGAGACTATAATCACCTTCGACGGACGCGTCGCGACGCGTAGTCTCCCACGTGGGCCATCCGAGGAGACAAACGATGCGAGTCAAATGTCGCCATTTATCCCGGCGTTCTTGGCAGTTTCGACAAATTTCCGGTGGGAATCGCCGAGCGTAGGAAGCACAAGAAAAATACGAGGAAAATGTAGAGCTTCATATTAATATATTTACGATAAATTCGTTTACATATGGCGTTGCCATGTACTTCTTCCGTAATAGACAAGAGACCAGAGTTTCTGAAGGTCCAATTCGAAGAATGACATAATCGATCTAGCACGATAATTATCGATGACCGTAAACTTGTACATCTAAGATTTTAATGTCGAATTAAAGTGCAATTAACTATGAACGCGAAAATTGATCACTTACGAATGTTATTTCATCACGACTCAGATTCCTCGCTTCGGAGTAACATTTCCTGAACGAAAATTACGTCTGAGACAAATGGGTCTCGATCGAGTTCCCTAACAAGAGGTCGATTCGGAATGTGTCGGAATGTCGTGGCTCCCCGAGTTGTTCGGAAAAGACGGCGGATGGTGACGAGACAGATTTCGCGTGATCCGTATTTGGCTCTTCGCACACACCGCGCCGCGCGATACGTCTATATTAAACCGCGTTACATCTCACATATGCATAGCGAGACACGCGGGTGTCTCGCCGAGATGAGCGAGAGTTTCGGCAACGTTTTGGTTACACCCACTCGCATAACGGAATAAACGCCAAACGGTGCTCGCGCGATCACCGTGCGCGAGCGATATCGAGCTTGTTGCTGCAGCGGAGCAGCAACCTATATATCGGCCATCCCTCTCGGTTTCCCTTTCCCCGGAATATTCGATATCGCCACGTCTGCTCTCGACGCGGTTGCAGCCACCAAACGGGAGATGCTCGCCTTCTCCTCGTTTGAAACAGAACGTCCCTCTATCGCCCGAGCCGCATCAGCCGCTTGATTGGCCCTCGCCGAGGAGGAAGCAATCGCCTTTAACCCTGCTTGATCCTCCTGGATCGCGTTCGACACCACTCCATTGTGGACGTACAGAATCCCGGCAGATTAATTGCTAATTAAGATCAGTATGCTAATGCTGCCGTATAACTAACGTGGGACGTTGCGCGTCGCCGTTGGATTTAATTGCGAGATTGAATCACGAGATTCGAAGAGCAAAGATGTACGTTCCTCTCTTTGAAAATCCCGGTGTCATGTATCCTAGTAATAATATCGTTTGACACTTGAATTACATTTCATACAAAAAAAATTATTTCTTCGAAATCCAGAAATACATTTTGGAATTACGGGAAGACGTTATAATCTTTCTTGTAAACTTAATAATAATTTTGTAAGCGGAATTGTAAGTGATTAAAAGCGAATCACATTGATGTGATTAATGGCATAAAATAATTCGCAAATTTGAGGCGAATAATAATTACGAACCGCTCTGAGTAATCATCATACGTTTTAGCAACGTCGTGATTAAAGTCGTTCGTTAATTTTTCCGACGTCGCGGAGGCGTATCCTCCCTCTACACTTTCGATAATTACGCGACGTGCGAATTATTCAGACGTCGAGGATAACGGCAGCTGCTGGTGCGTGTTTTTCAATAACGCGGAGCACAAAGGGAACGACGAATCGTGTTCGACTTCAGTAACGGCGCACCTGGGCTCGCTGAGAGTCTCGAGAGTTCTCGAGAGCCTCGCGAGTCCATGAAACTCGATGTTGGCACTCACAGAAGTCTCGTGCAGGTCTCGCGGAAATTGCGATTTCGGATACTGACGGGGGTTACGCGCGGGACGTCGCGCCGAGTTTCCCGCCGTGTTTGTCTTAGTTCGGGGTTCTCGACTCGGAGATAGCGACACGACTAACGAATTTAGTCTCGTCCAGGAATGGCGAACGCTTTATCGACAACTTGGAATTGGAGCGGATAAGACGACTCGAGTCATTTATGATCCTGTTCGACTAATCCGGATGAAGAAAGTTTCTCCTCCTCTCGCGAGGAAAAAGGATTTCTACATTTCCACCGAGTAGATCTCGTGTAAAATTTCTTCCTCTCCGTGTCTCGAGGGTCAGGACCTCGAGAGCGATGGACGTTCGCGCGTAAATTAATAATATCACCGTAAAGATACCTGCCGTCAAGTTAAATCAGTACGGTCACAACGTCAGGAATTTCAATCCCCAGAACAATTTCGTCGCAAACACTAAATCACTGTTCTCCGTTATATTGGTAATCAAGGTAGAAGAAAGGCTCTGAATTATCAACTGTTAACGTTACGTAATTCATTGTGTAATCGCGCTTCTCTTCCAATTAAAGTTATCACTGAGAAAAAGGAGCGGAGAGAAAAAAAGAGGGTGAAGAAATCTCTTCTTCGAACCCCATCGTCTGAAAATATTGAAAAGTGTATTAAATGACGGAAAATAATACCCGGGTCCGTCCCTCATAAATACAATTCGTACTATAGACGTCTCTTTTGTATGCAGGACCTCCCTCATAAATCTCAAGATCAAATGAACGTCGAGCGATCTATCATAGCCGTTGAATTAATAACGCCGTTGCGGATGTTCGCCGTTCGGATTAAACCGGCGCAGCGCGGTCCAGCGGCGCGCGGCATTTCAATCTCCAAAACAATTTCACCGCGAGCAGCGTCGCATCGTAAAGGTAAATGCCATTACCGGTGTAACGGCAGGTCTCGTCGCTCGTGGGAAGGATATCCCTCGTGCGATCATTACAGGCGGATATTAGAACTCGTAGGTCATCGGGCGGCTGTTCGAGCGGGGGCGAAATTGCAATTTTATGCCCGATGAGACGCGTGATAGGGAAATTACGACTCTCCCTCTCGATCGCTTCGCGAGAGCCCTTCGCGAGAGTGGGCTATCGAAGATCCTCTTCTTTCCTACCCCTTTTTCGACGGCCGCTTCGGGGAAGAATTCCCCCCCCCCCTCCCTATGGGGAGGGTCACGGCGGGACCCGATGACGGTGGACGAGGACTCGCGCGCGATATCGACCTTCGACGTCGCCACGCAGACTACCACCGCCCACCCCATGGAATGTATAGGGTGAACGACAAAGTTTCCACGTGATTGCTATCGGTTTTACCCATAGAAATTGAAAACGAAAAATATAATATATCTATACATAGCAACGTGAGTAGGTATCGTAATTTAATTGGAATTTAAATAGACTTCTTGACAATTAAATCGATTTAGACTATTCCAAATTTCTCCATAACATAATCATCCAAGCGACGGTAGTTCTTTAAAAGCTGATTAAGCGAGCATGTGACCCTCGTGGACTTCTTCTTTTTTGATAAAAAAGTAAAATTTTATTCATCCAATTTTAAGTTTCTCCAAGTAATTAAAGACAAGCTATATTTAATTTAAACGATTTTAAAAATGTGACAAGAAATTTTTTCCATTAAATTTTTGCGAAGAAAGAATCGCTCGGAAATCCGTGAATCTAAAATAAATGAGTGAAATACGAAGCTCGATTACACACCCTGTACGTAGCTGTGTAAACTCCGGCCGACGCAGGTGGTGTATCGAAGGACATAGCCAGAAGAAACAGCGTATAGATTATTTGAGCGAGGGCGGGATTATTCGACGATGAACAAACGCCCCCGTGAGACGATATATATATACACGTTAGGGGTTCGGGATTAAAACGCAATCTCTTCGGAATCAGCGGCGGTAGCGCGGACGAAACGAAAAGCAGGGTCCGAATATTAAATACCACGCGCCATTCTCCTTCTTTAAAGAAAGAGGGAAAAAAAGGTACTTTCAACGTCCCACATTTCTTTGCAAAAGACATTTACTTTGCAAAAAGAACGCGAATAAAAGGAACGCGACAAAATCTGCGGTCTTTGTAAGTCGTGGAAAAACGCAGAACAAGCGCCCTTTAAATTAGGTACGTCGTAACAGGCTCGCGACCGTAAAATGTAACGGCTCCGTAACAGTTCTCCCCTGTTACGTGAATTATCAATTCTCAACTTAATAACGCGGAAGAGAAATAGCGCGAGGGGGGCGGGGACTACTGGAAAACCTTTTAAAGTTTTATTAAGCGGTCGCGATTGCACTGAAAAGTAAAGACGGACACGGCTTGAGCAATAAACGCAACTCGGCACGCGCGTGCCAAGTTGCAATCAACGGCGTGAAAAACGATTTTACGAACGTATACTGTAATAAAAATTGCTTTTAGTAAAAGTGCGCTTTTCTCCGTAGGTTTGATTTGAAAACTGCAGTGAAAAGGGAAAAGTCTAAGAAATACCAGCAACGCGATTTACATCGAACTTTTTATACTCTTAAATAATGTATAATAAAATAAAATAATTGTAATTTATAATAACACCGATTTTGATGAATTATATCTTCTTTTTTTAACTCTTAATATTAAAAGGCTGAATATACGCAAAAAAAATTCAATTTAATTTTTCAACAATATCGCGGAAGACAATGTAACTTATTATATAATATTTGTCGAGTGTGCTAGACGGCAGTTTTCTTAACAATAACCTATCCGAGTTATTATTACGAGATCGAGTTACCTCTTCAAAGTAAATATTTGACGGTTTTCTCAGAAAGTCAGTGTTTATAGTGCAACAGGTATGGCTACGGTTAACAGTGCAATCGACAAAAAAAAAAGGAAACCACGGGAACTTTCTTCTGTTATCTTTCAGAATTAATATTTCTCTCGACGAGAGACAATAAGATCTTCCGTCTGTGCACTTTACGGCATGGCGATTATCGTATCGGAGGTAATGCGTATGCAAATCGACTTGCGTTGATTAGAAACTGCGAATGCATTAATAATTGTACTAATTGCCACGACTGCATTCCCATCTCGGGCTATTTGTCTGATACGAAAATCGATTTACAGCCCGTCCGTGCACGTGCATCCTGCGATTATTATTATTGTGTCATTAGGCGCGCACGAGTGTCTGATATCGCTTGAACATGTTCTTGCATGAGATAAACTCGTTAATCATTCGATAATGAGATCGTTCTTGATCCTAGAACGTATCCCGGAACCGTAATCCATTCTACATAAATATACGAACACGTGCAATGAATGTTGTCCATTTACGAATTTAATAATTTAAACTCGTGTTGAAGCCATAATATTCTATCCTATCATTTTCATTATTATAATTAACGTAGGAAATAAATATCTACATCGGAAATATGTATATATAAAATATGTATATTTTTTAAAATAATTATTGGATCGAAATTGCGAAATTAAGTGATCTTTTTAAATAGATTAAAAAATATATAAATCTACAATTTTTATAAAAATTCTCATTTTTTCCTCACAACAAATGTATTTCGTGAAGTGAGAATATAATTTTGTATATATCTCGCTGCAGTTTTTTATATTTCGCGTGGTATAAAAGTTCTGCACTTTCTCACGAAATATTCAGTACCTACGTCTTTTATCTTATTTATGAGCTTTTTGTTTGACAAAGTTGTAAACTGGAGCACGACTTTGTTTGGATTAAACGATATAGAATTTACGTTTGGAATATTGAACGAGTCGATTAATTCAGAAATAAATTCTTCACTGTTGTCACTCTAAAATTTCTTGTAATTTCCAATAAACTTACGAGATAAAATTAAAGTCCAGCAATTTAATCTATAATACTGAGGCAAAAAAATTTCAATAAAAAAACAAAATATATAACAGAAAAATATATTCAATATGAAAATTACGCGTAACTTTTTATATACAATTTTTAACGAAAACTAATGTTTCAAAAATGCACAAATAAATTCTATGGACTTTATTTCGCTACAGAGAATAATAAGAATAATACACATACAACGGAGAAAAGTTCGATGTACAACTTCTCCGAGACGCGACATTCTATACGTAATTTCTAATATAAACTTGTATAACTTTCCCGAGAAACTTGCGCGAACTTCATTTCGGCTGTGCTATATTCATTTTGGCTTCGCCGGCAAATAGAGATTCTTTCCTAAAGAAGATTGCGATGAACCGTACAGCGATCGCCCATCCGTAGGGCAACGTGCAGCTAAAGCTCGTTAATTGCGTAACCGACGTGATCATCCAGCAACATAAACGGCCGCCAGGAGCTTCTGCGATTAATTAGTATCACAGTATTAGTATGCCAACTTCACTGGCCGTGAACGGTCATTTCCGCGTGTCCCGGAGTCACCGTCTAATGACAATCATTATGAAGGCGTCTCCAGGTGGAGCATAAATTTAGTCCCTTTGTGGTCAACAGCCGTCGGGTGCTGTTTACTGTCAGTACATAGGACTGCCATATTATAATCCCAGCGTAGCGGTCTGACGTTTGAATTAGACTGTGATGTTCTCAAATCATGACCCGCCATCCCTATTTAGACGCGGATGTGGGAAAGCGAAGACAGAGAGACGTTTAAAAATCATCGTGCTTTCGGCAATGCAATTAAATTCGGGGCTTTTCGGTTATTTATTTATAATTTTTTTGGAACGACTTCGATCATAGAATTACGAATTAAAAATTGAAGTAATACATTTAAACGTACGTAATAAATGTCTTTTTTTCCAATATCGTAAATATCGGCAAACGATAACAAAAATCAAAATGCATGCAAAAAGAGTATAAATATAAAAATTATATTACTAAAAAAATTCCGATATTATAAAACATTGATTTTTCTGCTCAACATAATATATAGACAATCATACTTACAGCCGCTAAAAATCTAAACAAAAGCAAAAGATGACATTTATTGGCAATTAATGAGTAGGTAATTCAGCTATATCATCTGTGAAATGATGAACATGTTTTATATAAATAAGAAAGCACATGCTGAGTCTCCATGAACGTCGTTTTACATTTCCGCTTATTTATTAATATATTCGATAAATTTATCTTATTATTTATAATGTTAAACAATAAACATACATGCGTCACTAACAGCAGCGAATTTATCGATAAGCGTCCCGAAAAAAATACTCGTTTCTCGATAATAAAAAGTGGTTTCCATAATCGAGAAGGCTATTTCAATTGTACGCATGGAACCCATAAATACTCCGCTTAAGATCCCCCAGGATCTTTACGAAGCCGCTGGGGATCGCCACGCTCATCCTTACTTCCGAGATGCGGTTTGCGATGCCTTGCGGCTTCCGGCAAGACAACGTTACGGATGTTAGCGGCCTGGCGCAGGCACGGAGGGACCGGTGGTCCATGTGGTCCGAAGATGTCTTGAGGTCAGGTGCTGGCGGCAGTGTTCACTCGACGAGTCGCTGGGCGCGACAAGGCGCGTTTTAGGGGGGACGGTACAATATACTCGAGCTCAACTTACCGTGCGGTCTCGCGGCGACACTTGGCGTGTGTCTCAGCGGAGTCTGCGAGCCGTCTGTCTTGCCGCTCTCGAGACAATTACAGACGGACGGATCCGTTCGTCCGTGTTCCGAACATCCATCCGCGTATTCACTCTCACTCTCCCGTAGATAGTAGTAGTAGGAGTGGTAGTAGTAGGGAGGGGGGGAAATGAGCCGTAGATCTGCCCTAAGCCCCCTCTCATTCACCACCCTGGGCCCTGAACTCCACGTTCCACGTGAGAATCCATCATCACCATCAAGTCAACAACGAGTAGGCTGCATCTGCACACAGACAAACATTCCAACATAACACAAACCCCCTTTCCATTTTCTCTCTCTCTCTCTCTCTCCCTCCCTCTCTCTCTTTCTCTCGCTCTCTCGCGCTCTTTCTCTCTCCCTCTCTCTCCCTCTCTCGATTTCCTTCCCGTAATCACCGGTTCCCCACCGCTCGGGGTGGAGGGACGGGGGCGAGGGGCTCCGGGGCCGTTTTGTGTGCGTTTTGCGAATCCGTACATGTACTTGTCGTTTTTATAATGTAGAGACTTTTTTTTTACTCCGTCGAAGGGGCTCCGCCGAGAAGGTTTTAACCGCCGGGCCGATCTCGACGCCGACCCCTTCCTCTTTGGTCGTGTGCGTGAACAAGCGAGAGGAGAGATTGAATAGTCGTGTGAGTAATATACATACACGTACGGACGAATATGTATATATGTATATACGTATATATGTATATGTACGGCCGGCACAGTGACGCTCGTCTCGGCGACCGGAAACGCTTCCCATCACGCGAAAGATATGCTCAAGTGCTTTCCGATGAAACTTCGATGATGTCATCAAATAGCGAGCAAGCTAATCGAGTCGGTTCTTCGTCCATGTTTTGCTCGACATTTCCTTGGACTTTTTAATAACTTCGGATAAAGCGATCGTTACAACGTTATCTTTATTATAAACCGGAAGAAACGTCAGATTCAGAAATTTGAGAGTCAAATTGAATTGATTAAATAATCAAATTGGCGCACTGCTAATGATTTTCTTAAGAACGAACCGAAGGAATAAATGAGTGTAGATATTAATACAATATTAGTTATCGAGCGAGAGATGAAACAACTTCGATCAATACTGAATTAGGGAAATTTGATTTTAAGAGAGAGTTATTAAGTCGATAATCTAATAATTAAAAATTATAATCTATACGCTGCAGTAAAAATTTAATAATTGATTAATGATCAAAGACTCAATTTTCACAAGACATTGACATAGTATCTTCATCTATTTTCCCTCTTCAATCATCAATTATGAGGGTAAGTTCTCTCTCTCAAAGAAAATTATTTTCAGCTAATAGTCAAATTTTGTTTAGACATCACGTTACCAGTTAACAGAGTGCCAATTTATTTATATCGCTACGCGATCGACTAGATCTATTTTCTCGTGCCTCGTGTTTCGCAAGCACTTGCTCCGCGACAAAACCCGACCGACCCGTTCGTTCTTTCGATGCCATCGAAGCACAGTGTCATCAGGAGCACTCGAGACTGGTTGCGCCGATTCAAGCCAGCTCTGCTTATTTTGCTTGCTCGCCTCCCTCCGGTCTGCGTTACAGCCGGGGCTATGTACCACAGACCAGACGGGAACAACGAGTCGTTAAGCAGAGTTAGCCGGAGAGCCCGGGCGGTCGATGCAACTCAGCCTCGGTCGCATCTCGTTCACATTATTAACTGGGAGCAACGTTTCCGGTGGCGGCTGGACGCCGCGCGCCACGGCCGCGTACATATATATCGATATACGTGCATGTCGGGGATCCCTTTTCGTATCTCGACCTTCCTCGATCCGATCGCTTATACATATATACATGGAGCCTCTCTGAGAGCTGTTTATATGTATCCGACTTTATGACGTATACATACACGTATAGGTAGAGGTTACTTTTTTTTTTCTTTTTCGAGCGGTAGGCAGTGGTCGATTTGAATGTTTGTCTGTGAGTGCGCTGGTAGCCCTTGCAAGACGTTGTGGTGGTGAGCATATTATTCTGAGAGACACGTATATGGCATTTATATATAGATATTTTTTTTATTTTTCTAGCGATTCTAGCTCACGCGCACGTGTGTGCGTATATGTATGCGTGTACATATGTGTGCGTATACGTATACATATACGTGCGCCCATGGCTCGCATTTAATATTCAGTGTAATTTCCCCGCGACGTTGTCGTCCGAGGGTGGAAGATTTTTCGTGGTTTTCCCGATGGTTGGTTGGTTGGTTGGTTGATTGATTGGTTGGTTGGTTGGTTGGTTGGTTGGTTCGTGGGTGGAGGGTCCGGCAGATCTACGGCGTGATGTGTGACGTATTATGTGGATGCTATCTGTCTCTATGTATATGTATATATATGGCACCAACGTGCATCCTATATTATTTATCGTTGTAGAACGGTGTGTCCGATCTCGAAATTTCGATCGCTTGTTATTATTACTGTCGATGTTGTTGTTGTGCTTGTTCATGTTGTTGATGTTTTGTTATTTGGTTACTTCTTTGTGTTCTAAACACATACATTCTTTCTCTTTCTCTCTCTCTCTTTCGCTCTGTTTCTTTTTTTTCTCTCTCTCTCTCTCTCGCTCTCTCTTTCGCTTTCTCTCAGGCTATTTTTCTCATCAAGTATATTTTCCTTTATCGAGTATAGGGATGCGTGAGTCTTCTTTTCGCTCGCTCAAAGAAAATGTCTTTTCCTTATTCACTCTCGTTTACTTTGTATCCCGGTTTTATTCCGTCGCCAAGAAGCGGCACCCTGTCGGTGTCGGGAGCGCAGCTCGAAGGCGTACCACGGGGAAAAGCTTCTTGAGAAAAAAAATTGAATAAACGTTTTGTGTCACGTAAGAAAGTTACCCGCTGGCGAATAACATTAGCGAAATTAATTGGACCTAATCTTCAGGAGAGAAATCGACCATAGTAAAACGAATAAAACCGTATCTAATTGAATTCTACGTTTCGTGACGTTAGACATAATAAGTAGCAACCGTGGCTATTCCAAAAAGTATTACGTAAAACTGACGCGCAACTATATTGCTAGACAAGGTAAAGTGACATTCATTAATTGTAAGGAGATTGTTCTTTCTCTTGTCTCAGATATTGCAAGTGAAACTATATTTTCTTTAGAAGATATATTTCAATCGCCAATGACTAAGTTAATTCGATTTATACGATAAAAGGAAAAATAATATTTTTGCCTGGCATTATCAGAGAGAAGCTGAATTAAAATGCATGTGATAGTGTATTATTTTTACCATGAGAATAATATTTCACGCGCAGCTTTCGCCTTGAACTGCGTTTAAAACGCGTGACTTTACGGGAAAAATTTATGGAAGTCCGTATAAATATCGATAGTTCTCTTTCACAAATCTGTTCAAACGAATGTAATACGGGACGGGCATACGACATTCTAATACCGGCAACATTTTGCACGTAATACGTCCATGGCCTCCGTTCGCGATACTTTTTCGAGGGAAAGTGGTAATCGTTGTTAATCCGCGTGCATGAGCGATTTCGCGAGCGTGCATTTTCGATGTGACGGGCTTGTCCGGCTTCGGGGCCTGCTTGTTTGATTGTATTGATTCAACAACGACATATCGGGAACGGAAATGGCACGATCGCGCGTTCATTAAGTGGAGCAATGCCGGAGTGAAAAATCGTGCGACGAATTACGGCGGATTTGACAATAATGCGCAGATGTTCGACGAAATTGGCCATTTGATTTGTTCCATTCGATTTGCAAAAGAAAAACAAAATCATTTTGTCCAGCTGTGCAGGGAAATACGCCGGATTAACGGGACCGATTCGATATGTAAATGTAAATTTTTTATTTATAGAACGAAATTTAATTCCGCGAAGTTTCCGATTCTGAAAAAAGGGAGAGAGAGAGAGAGAGAAATAAATCAACGTATATAAAAATTTCATTCTTTATACAATTTTTTATGTCTGCTAAATGTTTTTTTAATTATAGATTTTTGCGAATCCGTAAATAATCTTTCTAGTAAAAACTTAATGAAATGTCTAATTATAAATAATCAAAGAAGATTTCAAAGTATTCAATAAAACAAATTCGTTTGGATCTATCTTATTTTATTTTAGCAGAAATTTAATTTGAAAAATTGATTACAAAGACAGCTAATAATTTGAGATTATGATGTTGAGGTAAACAATGCGGTTTGTCACGAAGGAAACATTAAATTCGAATTTATCACGAATCTGCAACTGAAAAATTGTAATGGGAAAAATGACTGACGAGAATAACACATCGCGATTTCTCTAGTACGCGATTTATCGTGCGCTTTCCAGACACAACATTATTCGTTAAACTCGATCGCTAATCACAATCATTAAACTAGGCCAGCCGAACAAGAACCGCCCGCTGCGAAAGCGGAAAGGCACGCACGAGTTCCCGATAACTTCTAAAGGGAGAAGAAAACTAGACGCGCGAACTTTCACGGGGGGTGTCGAGAGGAGACGACGTCTTGGCGTGAAATTTTTTAAGTGTCCGTCGACCGTCTCTAAGCGAGATATTACCAGATGAAGAATAACCATTTCTCGCAACTTTTCCCGACACCAAGTTCCGCGTGCTGCAGTGATATAATGATAGGTGTTATGGAGTGTATACGTTTGTAAAAAGAGAAAAGTATCGAGAAAAAGTATCATCGCGAGAATGGAAAGAGCTCTGCGAATCCAACTTTTATTGCCTTAAGTATTTCTTTGAACCGTATATAGAATAGACTCGACTTGGCTTTTGGTATTCGCAGCTCAAAGGAAAAGCGCTTCTGAAAAATACTTGTATAGAAATACCTTTCGAGGTAAAATGTACCAAGTAAGACATGTATCAGTGTAAAAATAGTGTCTATTAGTATTCTAATTACGATGAAAAATTGATATTTGTGTCTCATGTAGCATACAATAAAGAATCCAAGTATGATAAAATATTACTAGAGAAAATCGCATTCTATTGCTTTGTTAATAGTGGAAGATTAGCCTTGTGCATCGTATGATACGTTGTGCGCTGAGAGGTATTAAAGAGTAAAAGAAGAATCTAAATTATTGCAAGAGAAAAAAGGGAATAATGCTATCAGGATGTACACCTTCGCTACTCTTTACGATGGAAAATTGGCATAGTGCCTCGTAGTACATCATTGTACATTACAAATTTAGAAGATAGAAAAAGTGCGAAGTATTGCTGCAGATGATAAAGAACGCACTCGTGAGCGTTCCTCGCGAGCGTTAAGATGATAACATCGCTATAAATTCTTTTCTAATTGCGCTACTTTGCCGCTACGAGCTCCAGGCGAAATTCTTTGCTTTCTCTAAGATCTGCACACTGCGCGAAGCCGAAGAGAACGCGTTCGTCTCGTTGAATATTGCATAAGCGCAAGCGAGGCAACACGTGCGCGCAGGTAGCCACGATGAAAGCGAGCGTTAGAAAGAAGCGATAATTAACATTAGACGCTAATCTGCATCGTAACCGACTTTCTAACACGGAACATTTGGAGTAAAAATTATTGGAATAATAATTAACAATTGCTCGACGAATTTTTTTCATGAAAAGGCGAAAGATGCGGGCGATATCTATCGAAAAAAATTAATTATCGATGAAAAATTGATGATAATAGTTTAAAACGTTTTAAATGATGACGTTGCAAATACAATTTATTCGAAAATGTTTAAAGAATTCATCGATGTCCTGAGGGCAACCTAGCTCTTGAATATTTTATAAGGCTCTAAATTACGTTTTCTTGCTCAACGCCATTTTGCTGCTAACTTCGTTATTCGGTTACTCTCAATTAAGCGATAAAGTTAATAAAATCGGCCTTTTGCCACGTATGAATCTAATTTTATACGAAACGCAACTTAATTTTCAATTTTTAGCGAAATAAATTTTAAACTAAGAAATATATAGAAAATAGATAACTGGATTTAAAAAAGAAAAAGAATAGAGATAATTATAAGGGCTGTGGACCCCAAATTATCCTTTTTTAACAATAAAATTCCTAATTACCGATATCTAAAAAAATATTGTGATTTTTATTACGTTTAGATGTTTCTTCAAGAGTCTAAATTGTTAATAAGATTATTTTTACCAACGTTTCCCAAATTAAACGTGTCACTCTTTTAAATCCTGTCTAATCAAGAACTAGCCATTACGTTATGTCTTTCTAAAAATTCTCCAAACATTACATTACTCATATTTCATAAAATCGTAGTTATTATTGAGTCTATAATTACGACTTTGTAAGCATTACGTGAAGTAAAAAGATATAAAGTAAAGTTCGACTCCTGAATTTTGTTGCATGGAAGAATTTGTATTTTCGCTGAATCGCGAACTGGCGAATCGCGAGTAGACTCACGCATCGTGTAACTCACAAAGGAACTGAGAGAAAAATCGTTCGATCTCACTGATTGGATCGATCTGTCGTGTTCTGCCTCGATGGTTAGTCGGCTAGACTGCATCTTGGCGCATGGGGATGTTAATGCGGTGGAGATCTTAGCGTGAATCTTCTCTGTCTGATGACTGTTGTTTTCGATGTGGTTGTAGTTGTAGTTGTAGTTGTAGTAATAGTAGTAAGTAGTAGTGTCGATGTAGACTGATTTTCACGATCCGAGCCGGATGCGTAGTGGGTTGTTATTTAATTGCGGCGTGCATACTTTCTTGGCCGGGCCAAGTGTGTTGTTGATTGTAACCGTTTCGTGCTCGGCCATTATTAGTACAGACGTATTTTTATTTTTATTTTCCGGCGTATGTGTGCTCCGATCTCTCGGTGTATGTTGTTGTCTTTTGCATGTCGATGTGGAGAAGATATATTGTATCTCGTTGTCTCGCGCTTGTCTGCTTGCGGTGACTACGGGAGTTCTAAGCGCTCGGAGGGATCGAGATCGATTTTGTGGCTCGTGCTGTGGCGCTCGGTGTTGTGGCGTAAACGGCAAAAGGCACTGCTTTGTGTGTATGTTTCGCACGAGTCCCGATGTTGATGGAAACGACGCAGTTCACCGGCGAACCACTGTACATAACGAACATAACGAACATGGTTGAACTTCACGCGCGCGAACGTGCGCGCGTGCACGCGACGCGTTTGCGACACGCCGCAATCGAATTACGCTCGGGGACTCGAAGAGTTGATGGAAGCTCTAGCTCGATGCACAAAATTATAATTCTGCCTTGAGACAATGAAGTCGCTGGAATAAAGACGCTCTTTTCTCAAATCTGTGAGAGAGAAACCGACAAACTCGAAAGGCGCAATTTCCTTGAGCTGAATATTTGAAAAAGCTAAAGCAGAATTACGATTTGTACTTTGGATCGTTACGGTGTTAGATACTTCCGATAAATCTGGTCTAAGTAGTCAATGCTGAGAAGTGAAGATAATAATCGAAACGCGACAAATTATGTCGCAATAAATTTACTGGTTTAATATTAAAAAGTAAAATTTTCTGAGGTAAAAATATATTTATGGGATATTGATTATTGATTGTAAATTATTATTCAATCTAACCATCACTTTTGCCAGAGTAAAGCAATTTTTTCTTATAATTTGTCGATAATTGATGTTCATAGTTCTATTGTCATTATAAATCTTTACCTTTCATTATCTCAATTCTATTGTTTGACACGTAGACCAGTTTCCGATCAACTCTTTAAATACGCGTTTGATCTTGTATTGCGCATCATAGCGAAAAACTAGCGTGTTATATTGCGGAAATGTCGACAGTCCGGCAAGCGGTTTGCCGTTAGGGAAGTGCACGGTGTAAATTCGATAAAAAAAAAAACCACCGACTGTCGTCAAAAGTCGATTGTGATTGGCTCGAATGCACTCTTTGGTTTTTATCGACGGACGTCTACTTAACAAACGTCGCCGACCGTAAAAAGACTCGCCAACGCGCGGAGTTCACAGTCGGACGACGGTTACAGTAAACGTCCGCCGGCGAGAGAAGTAACGAGCTTTGCGGGAAACACGCAGCTGTCGGGAACGCAGGATTTCGTGCGCACGGCCGGTCGGCCGTTAATTCGTATGCGTATAGAAGCGACCGCATGTAAGAAATTAATCGTGCAGATGTGGTATTTCCGAGGTCGCTGTCATTATTATTCGGACCACCCGATCGAAGCGATGCCGCGAGGAATTTAGTGCGTCGCGACGCCGTGATAATCGCGAATATCGTTGCATTATGAATAAATGGGCGCGGAAAGGAAGCAGAAGGAGAGGTGTACGGATCGAATATGAATTAGAGTGTCAGTCGACCCGAACGGGGGGGGGGGGGAAATCACCGCCAAACTTCCATTTGCGCTCCATTTGCGAGTCGATATCAAGTTGGAATATTATTGGACACGCACGGCGGCAACGCGTTTGCGCGTTTTACAATCGTAGATTCCAATCCCAAGTAAATTCACTCCTCAATTCCCGTGGAAAACTCCTCGACTTAATTAGGAGATTTAAAGGGAAATTTCTGTTCAGCTCGAAATGGATATTGTTATCTGTACAGCAAGGGCGGAGTGAAATGGTGTATGCCAAACAGAATGTAGCAGATTAAGAAACATTCGTGAGATATTGAATTTCTCACGGACACAAAGAGTTCTTTACCCAGCCTTTCATCCAGCCAATAATCCATTTCGTTGTGACTTTATATACGCGACAATCTCTCTTTGATTCAGACAAATGCTCCTATCTGCTTGCAACAAAAATTTCCATTTCACTCCGCTATTGATCCGTGACGGATCACGATTGATGATTCGTACTGCACACGGTTCTGTCACTGTTTGTTTTAGGGCAGGCTGCAGATTTTTCGATGCGCGATACCAAGCAATTTCTGACAGAGAAACTCTCTATAATGAATTTAATTTTGTGGGAATTGTAATTACTTTGTTTATATATATCTTCAGCCACTAAATATTTGGAGATAGGAACTCAACCGGAAAGTTTAATGTGTCCTACGATAGGTTTACATTTTAAATAGCAACGTGAAAATATCTTTTTTTATATTATTTTACTTTATACTGTAATAATTCCAAAAAATTTTAAATCCTATGAAATTTTAGAAAGAATTATCAGGCGGCCGTCAATTTGAATAAATAAAAAGATAAAGGAATATAAGTTACTTCACAAACGTTAGGTCGCGTATTTTGAATAAGATTTTACGCAATGAATTAGTGTAGATATTCCTAAAGACTTTCAAAAGGAAACGCGAAGAACGAAAAAATTTGGGAACCCCTGTGCCCCAGGTTTATTTATCGGAATTCGGGCGGCAACGTTATCCGGAAACGCAACGAGAAATATCACTTTCGGGTATTTGTATTTTTTTCAGCGGTGCTTTGGCCCACGCGTTTATTATTCGTTACGCGCGTTCGTATGCATTTGGTGCGACAGTAAAGCCCGTACACAGGCGTCATAAAACATCGAGTTTCGATGACCGGCTCGCTCGTATAATTGGAATCGACGACGGTGCCATAAAGACGGGCGAAACGCGTAATTTACTGCGACGCACCAACGGCGTATATGCGTACCTCTACCCTGGAGATAGGAAGCCGCGTTAGAAAACCGCTAATAACGCATCGATATAAATGCGAAATAAAGGCGACGTAGTAGGCGATATAAATGCTACGGACATTCATGGGTTGTTATAAATACTTGAAAAAAAATATGATACTAAAAAAGAAACAAGTAATGCAATATGAAAAATATAACAGTATAAAAGATATTTCAACATGTAGGATATTGCTCTGTTTCGCGTTATATTTTAACGACATCAGCTTTGTGAGTTGGACTTTTTTTACGCAACAAAAATGCCTGATAACGATAATCTTTCAGTTGCGAGCGAATGAAACCAGAAGAGCGTTCGCGAATTAAGCTTCAAAGCAATAAATTAATATCGCACATTAATAGCGCGTACGCGCATACACTGACAGTATTCTAGATCGTTACCCCTATCGAGATAATTATCTACCGCTATAGAGATAACGGGCGATAATTGCGGATTACGCAGATGATAACGCGACTAAATAGTAGTAATCAGAGAATGCAGCAAATGTGGAAATATCAGTGTAATTATGAAAAATTAGAAGATAATGTTCATTTGTTATCAACATAATTTCTCAATGCAAATATTTTCATATTATTGGCGAAATATAAATAATTTATCACGCGTTCACGTAATCATATTGTCATCCTGTTTGGTTTTTATTCGTCGTTAAAACGGGCGAAAACCTCCATTAGCTTAATTAGTATCGATATTTATTATTAATTTAATTAAAACCCTTCTATCATTTAGCAGAACAATGTAAAGCCAGCTCGATAAAGATACAAATGCTTTGTTGTGATACAAAATTTGCGGTAATCACGCTAGTTTATTTGCCGAACAAAAACTCTTTGTACCGTTAAAAAAAATAACACTGAGAAGTCAGAACGCTAATTGCCGGAGTAATCAAATATTCATTTGCAAACTCGCAAAGTGAGAGGATGGGGTGGCAATAATTAATTCTTTCCGGTCCGGCAATTCCAACGGGAATCACATCTATTATGTTCTCTGTATACGAGTAAGTTCAGTTTGAAATCTTTTATCTACTTTTTATCGTGAGTTGCGGTAGATGAACCATTAGCAAAAGATTGGAAAAAGGGAAAACGTAGTTACTTTTATTACAACGAACTAACTGATTATACGATGTCAAACGAAATCACTGAAATTTCCATTGTTTCATATACCTATTTTATAAGCACAGAATAAATTATCTCCACGTGGAAATCGTCAGAAGTATCACTATCGTTCTATTTGCGAATAAAAGATAAAATATTTTCAAACACAAAAGGCAATATTTCATTCAAGCTAACGCGAGGTATCATAGACATTTTATAAAATTTTGCAGAACGAGAATATAACAAAAATATAAAACTCATTTTTTCTCTCTTTTTTTCCTGCTAATGAGAGCTCCCTTTGAGCAATTAATATATGTGAAAGTGTTGCACGGTACAACAGCTTTTTATTTTTCGAACAAAATATTACCCGAGCAACGGTACCTGACGATCGAAACAATCGTTGCAATAATCAAATGCTCATTTGTAACTCCACGACTGATCGTGGAGTAGAAACTAAATTGTCCCCTTTGCCGCGTCACAGGAAGTAAAACTGCACTTCTGCGTGCAACTCGAAATTGCATTTTCGTCCGCGATCTAATATCGCGGCGAATATTTGATTCGACGTAGTTGCATTTCTTGAGGTAACTATAAACGACACCAGTTTCTCGTCGCAAAATTACTCGGAAATTTCAAAACGCAATTTCTCCAAACGACCGGGATTAATGCAGTAAATCTTAAAGCAGATGGATTCCCAATGGACAGATTTTAGATTTGAAGTCCGAGTGGTCCTTTAATCATTTTTCTTTTGCATCCTTCATTCATGTGTAGAATAAAGATGCAATTATCGTTTGATGAAATTGAAGCTTTCAAAGGCCGTTTAAATTGACTTTCAAATAGAGTTTCACGTGAAAAATGGAATAAAGAGTATCTGTTGTTTCTGAAAATTTACAATGTTGAAAATATGGCACACTTTGATCGAAAACGAACAGCTTGTCAGCGAAAATTAAAAAGAAAAGCGATCAACTGGTATCCCTCTACAATTACTTTATTCAATCTTTAATTAATCACTTTGAATTTCGGCCTATTAGCCTAATATTTGCATCAATAACTTCACGTCAAAATCACATTTAAGATAATTACGTATTCCCTCCTGTTTATGGCGCGGCGTGCCTAATCGCGGGCTTATTTTAATAATTATTCGTTGGGACGGGGTTTAATTAAAATCATGAGTCCTAAAGGGGGAGACTGGAGTTTTATTTTCCGGCAATTTATCTCTCCCCCGTGGATAATGTACGAGAGTGGTGGACGTGATGTACGGGCCGACCTGCAGGTGGTTTTCCACCGAATCTATGAATTTATGACTTTTCGCAACTGTGACTAAGAACGGCGTTTGACGACACCCCGCCACGGATCACAGTCACGTCCTCTCTTTCCCATCGCGCCGCGTTTTAATTAGAAAATTGCCGGATCGCTTGATATCGCCCAATTTATTTTCCCTCGACGAACGATACGAGAGGGTAACGCGCGCGTGATGCATGGCGAAACGAGATGTCTGACTCGAGTGGATGGTATTCCGCGGAAATGGCGAATGTCTGCGTAGGTGCAATGCTGACCCCGTTTTATTGTTCGAATAAAACGAAAGGAAGTGCAAAACTGAACCTCTCCGCCTCTCCATCTCGCATGCTTCATGACATTTATTGTATCATTTCGATCTAGTTGAAATGCGCGTTTCATCGCGCGAGAATATTTCCTGAATAAATTATTAACGTTGATGTAATCGAATCATAACACAGTATTTATTTAACCGTACAATTATCTCAGAAAACAGAGCAAGAATCAATATTGCAAACTTCTATTACCTACTTCCAGTATTAAATATCGCAAGTCATTAAAAAATTATTTTAATTATATTAAATGGAAATTCTTTGATAATCAACATTAGATCAAAATAATAAATAGATTAAAAATTTATATTTTTATATTTTCAGCCCTGCCATAATAATATTAAGGATTAAACCTGTATATCCAATAATCCTCTCATTTTTGCGCACATGGGTAATTTAATGCTCAGGTCGAAAGAAGCACCGTCTATCCCGGGCTATCATCGTCGTCTCTTATCGCGAGACGACGAAATTCCGTTCTCTCGGCGGCGGATGACGTCGACGATGCTCTACCCTGGAAATGAGCTATGCGAGAACAGAGAGAACGCGTTGGCCCGCTCCGCGCGTACAGGTACGACACGGAAATTGCGATACGGTGGAACGAAATGGCATCTGGCTGCCAGGCACTTTCGTCGAACGACAAGCCGCGAGCAAAAGTGTGAGCGTTTGACGCCATCGAGACCGGTAATTGGAAGCGTCTGGCCGCCACCGTACGAGGAGAACTTCCGGCACGCCATGCAACTCTTGGCGATATACTACGCGATTGACACGATTCACCCCGGGCCCTCGCGGTTTCACCCCGTGAAATTAACTCGAACTTCGTCCTGCGGATTATTAAGGCTCGGGGCTATATTCCTATTTTAAGGGTCAGGATTGTCAGATTGTTGTCTGATATATGAATGAACAAAAACGGCTGCAGTAATAATAGTTATATGCACAGTCACTCTAAGAAATTCTCATTGTTAAAGTGAGGCGACGTAAAAAGACAGTATACTAATATTTTAGTGTATACAACATTGTTTTTGTAACAATAAAATGTTTCTAAACATTTCGCAAGATAAAAAGAAATATTATATATTAAACATTAGTAATATTAAATTGATTAACAATTTAATATCATATTTTCAGTTTTGACATAAAAATCGTTATTAGGCATACGATTCAAATGTAAAACTTAGAAAAATTTTATAAACATGAAAAAGATAATAAATCCAATATTATATTGTCCTTTTCGCTAATGTAATTTGTGACATTTCTGACCCCTCCAGTTTTTATGTTTGCGATCCTATAAAATTAGAGAAATTATCTACAGTTTCTATCATCCAGAGATTCGCAATTACGTAATCACGAAATCTTTAATTATTGCTATCATTAAAAGAAAAATATCTCGTAAGAAATGCAATCTACTTGTCACTTACATTCTTTAACTATATAGCAATCAATTATATTGTTTCTTTTTTACCGGATATTATTTCTCTCATGCTACAGTCCCCACGGAATCACCACGAAACCTGCGTATATATGATTTGACGAGCTCGCCTGGCGAGCGCCGATATCAGCTTCATAAAGGCGACCACGCGGTAATTGAGTATTACAGTTGATGTAGGTGATGATCTGGGAGCGTAAACGCAAGTCAGGTGCTAAACGATCCTATTACGGAAAAATACGGAGTGTTCCTGGTATATCCCTTTTTTTTCAGTAAAGATATTCTTTTGACGAATTCGGAATTCATTCTTTTAATGCGAAAATTGAGCAACAAACTTACAAAGATATTTGGTATACTGTATGTAGGATTTTTTAGAAGTTAAATGTAAATAAAAATTAATTTTAAAGTTAACTCTAAAAGAAAATAAGAAAAGATAATATAAATTAAAATTAAATTACTCCTGACAATATTTTCAGATTATCGACTTTGAATAACTAACTCGATAATTTAATGTTGCAAAACTTTTCATTTAACTTAATTGTTGCGGTAGTATGTTAACCCCTGGAAGAACAGGTGTTGTAAATTTTTCATACTTTCCTCAGAAAAATAGCGATAAGTGGATAAAGGTAAAAATCCCGTTGAGAGAGAGAAATATATTTTACCGGACGAGAGATTTCGCGGAACGTAAAAAAGCGCAATTTCTCTGCCGGCATGCCGGCAAATAACTTCTCCTGTATGACATTATGGTATGTGTCCTCTTTATCCATTTGCGTTTATAATATTGCGTTTTACAGCCGTCTATCAAAAGCGCGCAAAAGCGAGCTGCGTAGTTACATTAACGGTAAACTGCTGTAGTAATCACAAATCTGACGTCTTTCACGATTGCGGCGTTGCTCCAACAGCGAGATTGCAATTATGTGCACTGCCATTGTGGTATAAAGCTGATAACGGCTCGTTGCTAGGCGAGATTAGTGAGAACTGTTGCGATTTCGTTCTTGATCTGTCTGTTGCTCCCGGAGGAAGCTAACTGTCAACAAGAATTACATTGCGTTAAATTCCACGTACGCGGTTTCTAATATTACCGGGCCAATTCTGGACAACTATTACATTTTTGTTTTATATTTTTTCGTAGACAATTTTTCCTCTTAGTATTTTATATTTTTTTCACAGTAAAGCTCGAATGTAGATTTGATGATTTTAAGCTGCGTGTAGCGACAAGACAAGCGGAATAAAAATCGCATTTTGTAACTCGTATTTCAGTCGCGATACGACCAACTGTGATAAACTTGTCGAGTTATATTTCCTCCCTTCTATCGGTAAATCGAAAAGTTTTGCTACGCGTTTAAAGAATTCTGTGACGATAATGGGAGTTGAACGAGAGATCGAAACTTCTTCCTACACGAACCTTGATGTAGGTGATCAGAGTTTCAGCCAACCGCGCACGAGTCTATATAACGACACGTATATAACAGCGTCTGTAAGTTACCAAAGAGGGAGGGGGCTTGCTTGGAGACACTTTGTATATATAATGTGATGTACACGAGACGATGAACAGAGGCGGTCCGTAATTTTCGACCGCGAGGTGGTTGCCGTTTGGGCGCCAATCGGCGCATCGAGACCAGGGTGGAGTCTGTTGCTGGCAAATTGGTAATTTGCCCGAAAGTTCAGCGGGCCGGCGCAAGAAACGCGTGGGCATCGCGGTTGTTGACGCGGGAAGACACCGGACTCCTCTCTCTCTCTCTCTCTCCGATAGGTTGGCCGAAGATCGGGTCCGCACCTTGCCAAGTTGAAATGGCGGCGGTACCGGCGAAGTGACACATTGCACAAACTACCGTGGAATGTGGTCACCTCGCGTCGTAATGCCACTCTCCGGCTTAGGGCTTCTTGCGCCGGTATACCGACCAGATTTTGACGGCGAACAGCTACGGATGACGGCAAAAACTTTCATCGGTGGTCGGCACTCGCACGGAATGCAGCCGTTATATATTTGATCGCGGATGCAGCAGTACGAATATATTGGAAAAGCTGAAAGATATATACTCTTCGCGAAATAGAAATGCCATTGAAATTTATGGGAAGGTAGAAATGTTCTTGACGAGATCTTAATGCAAATGGGATTCAAATAATAGAAATTTTATAAATTATAAATCTAAATAATATATATATATTTAGATCAGTATGTATTGTTAACGAAAGGAATCATAAAATAGTCCGCGTGCATGTTACGTTTTAGATAAATATAAATACTAAACTGAAGCAAGGATTCATATTGTTATTAACAATCAGAAAGAAAATTAAGTCTTTTCTCTTTACTTTTATCTTTTCTCTGTTTACTCTTACATAAAACACAAATATTCCTTTTAGCTCTTAACGTACCGACTTTGAGACGTTAACAAATACAATTCTAGTGGTTGAAAGCAAGATGCAAAGATTTAGTAGCAGAAAGGCGAGTGACGGAAATACATGAGGGCGACAAGCTCAGAATAGGATTTGAACTGTCACTGTGAACTATTCAGGGTCACCCTTTTATTTCGTCACCGCGTTCGAATCTCGTCCTTTTCATCTTCCCTTTGGGGAAGGCGAGTAAAGAATCTGACTGACTGCAGGACAGTCTGACGGAGATGTACCGTGACGTGGTGTGTCGGCCGGACAAGCTACAAATTCAAACGCGGATGGGAGGTGTTAGTCCGCGTCTAAACTTTCGGTCGGGCTCGTTAATCACTCTCTCGTTCGGTCGCCGATCTTGATCGGCGGAATCAGGAACTTCTCGGTGATTTGTCTTGCCATAACACGCCCGTGAGTGTCTTCCTCATTCCGCGCCGAATAGAGTAGAGTATATATATATTTAGTTTATTTTAATGTATAGTATTGTGGACAGGTCGCTGGCAGTTAACTTCCCGGCACAGAGACACCAAAAACCACTTGTATGCAGCCACAATAGCAGCTTCTCTGCCTCATCTTTTGTAGATTACGCTCATTTTATTAATTAAAGCGGAAAAGAGTATTTTAGGCGAAATGAAATAAAATAATAGTAGTTAATTAGTTAAAATTTATCTCGGCATACAATAAAAAATTAGAGTGAAATTTAGATCTGATTCATCTAGAATTGTAATATTCTAGACGCAAATAACAAATATGAGACAAAGTAGCACTTTAGTTCGTTTGGTAATTTTCTATCGTTCCGAGTCATTAATTCTTTAATTTGTCTCGAATGATGGCCTTCTGGTGCATATAATTTCGCGGAATAATGGTAACAAAAGGAATAAACAAAAAAAAACAATAATTAGCTGGTTTTATGTAAAAATTAGACAAAATCGAATCAAGATCAATCAATATTAAAATCGAAAGTAATAAACGGAAAAAGATATATTATAGAATGCATAAGAAGTTCAACTGGAAAATGTTATAAAAACTATAATTGTGTTATCGCGCGCGCGGACGTTCGCGCTTTCAGACTCATTGGCCTTTATTTGATTTTCTTGAAAAGAGATTTAAAAGAAGGGCTTGTTGTGCGGCACACGCACGCGACCGGAGGCAAGAAGCCGCGACTGACTCGGGCACGCTGCCGTAAATCTGCCGTGAAGTCGGCGCGCACTACCCTGGGAATTCTAATTCGAAATGACGGCGTCTTTTATTGGAAGGCCGACGCTCGTACGGAAATACCGGTCTCATTGTGAGCACGCGACGCCACGACCCGCTTCATCTCGGACAAATGGATCCGTCAGCATTCGCGATGCGCTCAAGATCGAAGCGTCGGGAATGAGATCAGATCCGAGGTCGACAACCCGTCGATCGTTGGCACGACGCGTCTCGTCTCCAGTCGATCTCGTTACACTAGTGACTAGATGCAGGAAGAGTGAACTACAAAAAAATCGACTTGTTGTCGTAAATTACTAGACACAAAAAAGAATCGATCGACAAAAATGACGATTGCAAGAGGGTTTGCTGGTTGCAGGATTACTCTTTTTTCTTATACTTTTTTATTACAAAAGTGTCTAGTAATTGTTTTTTCCTCAAATTGCATACGTAATTAAGATGCATTAAGATGCATTTTTATATGGTTGTTAAATCTTTCATCTCTAAACTGCGCAAAAATAATCATGACAAAATATTTTATAATGAAGCAACAAATGACGAAATTGAATCGATCGAAATATATATTTATCATAAGATAATCAGACGCAACCTGTACAAAGACGCAGCGTAGTTTTTGACCAGAAAGCCTAACCGGCTGAGCTTTGGACACGATTATTTTCGATGTAATAGCTACCGGCGTTTGTTTTCAGAGCAAACAAGCTCCTGTCGTCTTACACACTGTTCGGTAAAACGGTAATGTCGCGGTTAGCCGAAGGGTTTATTTTCCTTAAGCGTTCGTAGTAATCATAGAGCATAATGACTTTCGCCAAGCCACGGTGACGATGATTTATTTCAGTTGTCGCGAGGCTGGGTTGGTACTCACGGCAATTATAGCACGGCGTTACGAAGATATTAATTCTGTCGTGTTTAATTTCAAGCCGGTCATTTAATTAACACGATGAAATTCGTTACAAAAGACGCGAAGTAAGGAGAGTTGCCTAAAATTATCCAATGTGGGTAGCACACTGTCATATAATTTACCAAACTGCGTTATTTAATATGTATCTCGTTCAAATATAATAAATAATTTCAAACTGTAATCATTAAAATCCAACAAGAGAGCAATTTTATACATGTGTTACGTAAAATCTTCAATAAGCATTTAATCTCTGTAAAGAGATCGTTAGTAACACAAAACTTGTTTCATAACAAATTATATTCGTAAAATAATAAATGACTCATGAAAATTATTGAAAATTAATATATCGCTATCTTCATAAATGTATATTATTTATTTAAAGACAATATTGAAATATTTATAAAATAAAACTCTGAGATTGATAAATTATATTGCTTGTGCAACTCGGCAAGCAATTAAATTAATTATCTTAGCAAATCTAAGCTACTTTTCTAGCTTTGAAACTGTTGACAGGTTTGAACTAACGAGTTCCCCCTAATTTATTCAGCATTTATAGTCGCAACATTGGATCTATCGTAAGTGAAATTAATTAGACTTCTTGCGCCGAATGAATAAAGTTCTTTGGGTAACAAATTATTCGCGTGACTCGTTAGAATCATTAAGTCAATATATCGTTATCTTCATAAATGTAAATTACTTCTCTAAAGACAATATCGATATCTTTCAAATAAAACTTACGAATTGATAAATTATGTTACTTGCGTAAACGCTATGAACTATTAAATTAAGTTAATCATTATCTCAGCAAACTAGTTTTCTAGCTTTGGAACTGACGTTCAAATTAACTAAATTCGATAGTTTACTCAGCATTTACAATCGTAACATTGGACTTCTATAGTAAGTGATATTAATTAGATCTCGTGCTCGAACGGGCATATGCCATAACTTCTCCTGATACAAAATCGCTTATGCAACTCGAGAAATGATAAGCGCGACAGCATGTGCGATCTCTTGAGCAATCGCTTAATAATACCGCATCGCGCTTAAACGATTCCCTGAAGAGAATGTCGGCCGGTAGCCGCTCAAAGCTGTTTCGCAGACAGAGAAAGAGATCCTACAACCTCGACGACACTTTGCTCGTTAACGGATATGTTCGTCTCTCATGAACATCAGCGAACTCATAAATCTCCAACGGAGTGCATACTGATGTGTTCAGCGCTTGTGACTTGTGCGTTTCGCGATACTGGTATTTCGTATCCGGATACTCGGTACATTTCGAGAGGCGTGAACAGTCGACTCATAACGCGCGCGTCGCATATCTCGTTGCAGTCTGATGCGTCGCGGTTCAGATGAGATCAACGCACCGTTTCGTCAACTCGCGCGACGATCGACCCTCTTGCTCCCGGCATTCCTAATCGCCATACTACGTACAGCAGCGGGCACTCATGCCGTTTCCATTTGACTTGTACGAAAGAAAAAATCTTGCAGAGCATCAGTGATGTTTTGACAGTACTTCTGCAGATAATTTAATAAAAAATATTGGTTACATGGTACAAATATTTGTTATTAAATTATGTAAGCAGATCTGTTTGTTTTCAACTGAGAATTGGAGATAATTAGTGATAATTGACGATAACGGATTTTTACGAGTGAAAATGTAACGTTCTGCAGAAGATAATTTGAGAACCGCCGCTGTGTCATCATTCCAATGTCTAGACATGTTTTGACATACAATTTAAGTCTTTTAGTATTATTTGCAATCTTTAAGCGGAATAGTAATAAGAGCATATTGTAACATTTGAAATCAATTCATCTAATATCTTTTTATCCAATCTTTTTATGGACAATAATTAAAGTGTTGCAAGAAATTTATTTACGGTATCATTGTCTTTGGATTTTAAATCTTTAAAAATGTTATAAATTTTTTCTGGGAAAGCATTTTATAGTGCAATGTTATATGTCATGCTCTGATAATACATTTCTTTATATCCCATTTTTTTATCCCTGTTTTCTCGAAGTATTATTTAAAAATATTACCTTCTATATCATGCATCAATCGATGCCATTGAGATCGATGTTTCATTTTATCCATTTCATGTTAAAGAAATCTCTCTTCGGAGGATCGAAAAGATCCTGGAATGACATTAAACTCGTGATAACGCCAACTATTTCCGATTTTTCGCGCCATTTGTCCCGGACACTTGCTCCGTTCCGTTAGTGAGAAATCGCTGAATTGGAGTTTAAAGTTTTATGCAAAGGATCAATCTATTCCGCCTTGTCTCTATTTCACCACGCTTCGCGAAGCCGAGTTATTCCGGTTCCGTTCTCGCATCGAGGGCATCTCGCATTCGCATAGCCTCGCGGGGCGTCGCAAACTTAAATCTCTCCACGGCAAAAGATTTATACTAGGATGCGATGGATGCAACTACACCGGGCTTTCTTGTCTCGAGCATGAGATATATTTCGGTTCTCCTTTTACTGACAAGGTTAACCCCAGGTTGTAAAATCCGTCCCTAATTTATTCTTTTTTGCATTGAGAATTTCGTAAGAAAATAGTTTAATCCTTGTATCGTCACATCTGACTAGTCACAAAAGTTGCGGAAGCTGAATGATTGTATCGAAAAAATTGTTTAATAGTAAAAATATTAGAATAATTTTAATTCAAGATGTATAATATATATATATATATATATATATATATATAATTTTAGTAATAAAATTGAAAAACGATTATTTAAACATTTAGCACATTGCTATAAATCGCAATAATTTAGTTCTCCAGAAATTCTGAAATTTCAATTACACTTATCTTGAAGGTATATATTTAGATTTATTGACTACTGCCAAAATTCGTCCAACGATACGGAATGATATATATGTCGCAATACCGTTGCATCAGAAATAATTAGCGTGTAAGTTTGTTAATTTGGAGGCTGTAATGTGCGAGAAAGTTATTAACACAGAAATGTCTGCTAACGTCATCCTATGTGCAAAGTAATTACTCTGGAAATTTATAGAGTTGGCACAATTTCACAATATAAACTTCATCACGTGTAATGTGTGTGGCCGAAATAATAAATACATCGAAATTTATCCTAGTTGTAATAAGCAAGTCCGCGATTCTGTGAATATTGGTGCCAGCTATGCTGAAATTAATCATACGAAGGTGATGATAACTTCACGTATTGTGTTTCATAGCGAATATTTTATCGTCATGTTTAACGCAGATACGAGATGTATAATTAGAGACACGTGGTATATCAATACTTTAATTACTGTCACATAATACTATTGAGAGACAGAAACCAATTTAATACGCGTTTGCACGTGCATTTCGTGCATTTCATTCGAATCGATCAGGCACGTGTTTAAATTACAACTGACGCATTTTGAAAGAAATTTCTACAGGCATTCTTAATTGCGCTACGTAGCGATAAGAAGGATTCAATCACGAAAATGTCGAGAATATAATTCAATTTTTCTTCTCTTCGACAACTATATATGAGTAAAGTAAAGAACTTCCGTTCGAAGAAAGTCGCACGAAAAACAGAAACACGGACCACTTTATAGATACAGTAAACGAGATGCATTAAAAAGTTCGCGAATTTCTTATGAATGAATGCATTAGGATGACAAAGCAAGACGTTTTCCGTCAAGCGCAGATGCTTCTCAGCGAGTGACATATATACCTTCATTTGCGTGTACTTGTAACTTTCTGACAAAAGAGAGGATCAATACGTGACTCTCTCGCGGATCTGTCGGTCCCAGAGGTTCAAGTTAAAAGATAAGGTTTATTCAACGAGCGAGATGAAATTTTGAAAAACAAGTATGCGTGTCCATTAAAATAAATCTATTAGACTTGCTTGCGCTCAGGATTCTCGCTTTTGTTTCGCTCCCCATTTTTCCGTTAAACGTATAGAAGTTTCAATTCGCGCGACAAAGGCGAATGGGGTCTTACTATTGCTCGTGACAATGTTACCCGTTTATTTGGTCGTGTTGCCCCGGATAGGTACCTCGTACGCGCGATGTAATAAAATCCCATCGACCAGACCACTTTCTCGAAACAAACTTGGCTTTGTTCGCCGACATCGACGACGACAACATCCTTTGTGCGCGACATTTATACACACGGAGAACGGAGAAACGAACGTCGGAGCCAATGACGGAGCCCGCCGAGGGTCGTCGTCGTCGTCGTCGTCGTCGTCGTTACCG
Organism: Temnothorax nylanderi; assembly: GCF_030848795.1. Lineage (NCBI taxonomy): Eukaryota > Metazoa > Arthropoda > Insecta > Hymenoptera > Formicidae > Temnothorax > Temnothorax nylanderi. The sequence goes on along the minus strand of NW_027249068.1, from coordinate 996,071 downwards.
TTGCCAAATCGGAATACCGGATCGTCGGTGACAGAAAATTAGGAGTAACGCGATCGGGGGGAATTGATCGCGTCCGGCTGAACACTATTTCTGTGAGTATAATGTAACGGACGACATAGGCAGCGCAGATTAATCGCAAATCTTAATCGCCCGGAGAATGGCGAAGACGGAGGCGCACCATTGTATAATTATACAATGCTGCTCTCACGTACCGGTTGATTAAAATACAAAGTTAAGGCAAGCCAGTTTATTTCGGGTTGCTGGTTGCTCCATTCGTTTTATTGGGAACTAGCGGTTTAATTAGCAACGATTACACTATGTGAGAATATGGCATGACTCTTTCACCCACTTACATGCTTGCTAGATCATTGATTTCGTAGCTAAAGTTCAAGTTCCGAACACCTAAGTCATCTATTGCTCATTTTAAAATACGTAATAAATGGCTTCATATTGATATCCGGGTGTTTAAGCTGATTACGCGATCAGAATTTGATTTACGCCACTTTCACGGTAAAAGGCTCGACTGGCGGCGGCATTTGGATCGATACACACGATGGCCACCATCTCGAACGTGCAAAAACGACGACGCGGCCGCTTCTCCTTCGCGGAAATGCAGGTTGCGGTTGTAACCGCGCGATATCGCCTCTAGACCTAATGAAACTTTCATCCGCGAGATGCGGATGCAAGGCTGGAAAGGTTAGAAGTATAGCAATCGACCTGACCCATCTCCGATGCAATTAGTTCGGCAGACGGGTTTGTCGACGCGGATCCCGAAGGGGATTTTGCAATCGAGTTCCTTTCAATGATAACAAGACAGTTCTCTATCCAGGAATTGATACGATCTATAAATAGTTCCAGTTTCTTGTAATTGTTTTATTTTGTCGTTCGGATGGATATATTGAAAGTGCTTTTGGCGAGCCCCTTGATCTGAATTTTATCCATTTTTAGAACTTAATTGCGAAAACGAAATGAAGCACGTCAATAATGCAACATAAAACAATATATAACCTTTTTACAGATGATATTCAAAAAAGTGCAATTTAATTAATATAATTTAATTAATGTTGCATCATAGCGAGTTAAGGGGAGCGTATATATTGTGCAAACAATTTCACCTAACGTTAAACACGCAAAGACAATTTAAATTTTGGTCATTAAATTTAAAATCGAACTTTGTGGCTTAAATCTAAAAATTGATATTTGCTTGCAAGTAGAATACATACAAATTAGCGATAACATTACTTATCAACTTCTCCGATATGCGATCTTTCAAACAACTATTCTAGATTTACTCGCGGTTCATTCCGAATTCAGTTTCATAAGTTCTAAATGGAAACGACAACCCGAAAGATTAATCCCATGAGTGAGAACGACCGCGATGGGCGTGGTCAATATAATGAAGATACTTGTAGGACCAAGCTCTTAGCGAGCGAGTTCTGTTTGGTGTGTCTGAAAACGGCGCCAATTAGCGCGGAAATCCATCCCTCCAAGGACTCGGGGATTTCGTGCAGTCGAAAGGATACGCCGTCGATGGCGTCTGTTGGTGACGGAACGTCAGGCCGTGTCGTAATTGGGACGAATTCCTCGAGTGCCCTGCTCGCTTGTCGTTTCGACTGAAATCCTGTTTGTAAGGTTTGTACCTGGCACGCGATATTCCGGCAATTGCTCCCCGTTAATTGCTGCTCGCAGTAATACGGAAGTCCTACGCGCGTTCACGCGTTAGCTAACTGTCGAACTTGCCACCCGAATATAACTCTCTTCATGTTCCAGGCCTTCAGGGTATTAGCGCAACTTTAAGTTGATTACATTAGTTCGCGATCTCAGCGCCGAAATTTAAAATGCGCAAGTTGGTAAACGATATCAGCGTGACTTAAATCTTTTTGTCTTTCAAATTAAAAATATAATGATAAAGATATTCTTTATTGAAGCAGGCATTTGAATTGCATGGAAATGCAAAGTTTCAAACTTAACTTCTTTCATTATAAAGCTTAATTTCGTTAGGAAAATTAATAAATAAAAAATTTTAATTTTTGTATTCATTAAGAACATATAAAATTAATGATTATCTGTCTGCTATCTTAATAATTTATTACGACAAAGGGAGATTCAAATTTTTCGCGTGTCTGTTTAAGCATAATTGATGGATTGGATTAATTGTATATATAATTACTATTAATTATATATTACTATAATACTGGAAAGCCGTTTCTCTACTAATCTTGTTTCCTCTTAGCTACGGATCAATTTCAGCGACGAACTTTTTATTTCACCGGCGTCTTACTCGCGGAAATAAACTCGCGTTGCTATATTGTCTTCGCGTAATTGCTATTTGACGCTCCAATTCGCGCGACGAAACCGCAGCACCCCCGGACGCGGAGGGCGATTATCTCGAAAACGGCGCTAATGCGAAGCGAGAAACGCCGAGCGCCACACGTGGGGCGTTGGTAATCTTCATTAACCGCGGTGGAAAGAAACGCGGTAATTAATGCCGCAAGATAACTAGAAATAATTTACGCGTCACGACCAAGCGGCGTTGAGCCGCTAAACGGCCATTCTTTTGCAGCGCGAAGGCCGCGCGCTGCTCTCGCGCATTCACGCCCTCGCCTCGGCCGAGCGATTTAATCGTTGGTTAGTGAATCGTGATTCGCAAGAATAATTATTCGTGAGCATGAGTTCCCAACTCCGTTTCGCCTTTTGTTCCGCATACTTTTTCGTGAGACCGTGTGTCATCGGGATGGTGGGATATAGGATTAGTCTTATGGATAACGTCGCGAGAATGTGATACAGGCAACGAAATGAGCTGAAATATCACGTTACTCGCGAAGAGCGCTGGGTATCAAAGTAAGATATAATTATTTCGTTTACAAACACGTGTTTCATTCAGCGTAATGTATATGACGGAGTCCGCGTGCGGAGTCGCAATTCGTGGAATGTGTTGCCAGCCGGGTTGATATTCGCGATGGTGCGTCGCGACGCATTTGTGTAATTTGCCGCTTCGGGATATTTTCATCGGGTACGTTTTCATCGGGTGGTCCAAATTATCACGCACTTCCATATTCCTACGCTCTCTCGTCGTCTCGTATTCCAGAGTGAATAATAGATCTATTCGGATTCTGTGGTGAGTGAATGGTCCGCGACGAATTCATGCGTATGACGGTCGAGCGATTTTCAAGCTCGAGGATCGTTCCCATCGCATTGTCGCGCGGTTTCGGTATCCGCCTCTCATTTCGAAAATCGTCGGATTTCAACGGATTCCCGATCGTAAGGTTTCCTTCGCACGAGCTATTTTTCGCCATCGCTTTTTCACGTGGTAAAAGCTTAACGTACAGAAAGCTATTCAACATTTAACATTTACAAAAGATTTAAAATTTACAAAAAGAGAAAAAAGATGTCTACAGTTGGCCAGAAATGCAGACTATTTCACATTTTCTTCGAAGCTTGCGAGCAAGGCCGGGTGTCGGCGAAACCTTTTTGCGTCTGAATACCGTTTGATCCAATTAAGCTTTCCCCATCGTGAGCAACGAGGTACAGAAGCGGCACAAATGATGAACTAAAAAAGGGGAGAAATCGCGACACGTTCGGCGTCGGGAACGATCCTCCGTGCGTTTCGTACGTACGTAATGGACGTCGCTAATTGAATCGGATTCTGCAGGAAAAAGTCAGCTGAACATCATTGGCTTCTCTCTGTAGAATGCGATCCAATTGACGATTTGGGTACGAAAATCGAGCAAGTCCATCTCTTTTAACGAATAAATTTTAACATTCAATAAACGCAGTTTGTCGCTTGCTCTCAGAAATCTGACAGTCTCCGAATAAATTTTGTTCACGTGAACATTTCTATCAAAAATTAATTAATTATGAAATATATGTCATTTCTAAAATTAAAAAATATGTTGCAAACGCAGTAGAATTAAAATTTCAGAATTATATTTTGAATATGTTAACGATATGTAATTAAAATTTGAAAGTATTCGTTGACTAAGGATTTAGAGAAACGTGTTGAACGATATCAAAAAATATCTTAGCGACGTTCGAAAAAGAGCGGGCTTGTCCGATTCTGCACTTTCATGCTGTCGATTGCTGAAACGCATGTCCGAGGGACGCGCAGGGAGTGGTGTATGTTATGAAGTTACACGTACATAACACCGAATAGAAGGAAATAAAAAAAAAAGAACTGAGGGAGATGAAAGAGAGGCAGACTCACCCAGCGTCGGCGTTGTGTAGTCCCAGCTCTCGGCATCGTTCTTGTAGACGTTGAGCTTTGTTGGCTGGAAAAAGATAACAGACAACGATATTTAAATACGGTTTCGAATATCACAAGAAATCGACGCGTAAATTGTTTTTTTTTTGTTTCGTAATACATCGGAAAAAAATGTACCTCGATTGGAAACCCGCGAACGTAAAAAAAAAAGAAGATAGAAATGAAAAAATAAATTAATTGCAGTTACTAACTCGATTTTGTTACATGAAGGTATAGTATTTCTTTTCGGAAATTTCGGTCACAGAAATTATAGTCCACGAAAATTTTGTTTGCAAACAATGTCCTGTTGGAAAAAGCTACACACGCAGCCGTACAATGTTGTTATTGAAAGTTTCATATCGAGTTTCCATTGAATGAGGAATAGCAAGTTATCCGTAACTCAATATCGCAATTTTCGAAGGTACTGTGTAGCGCGTATCACATCCCCTTCGATTACAGCAACGAATAATCCGCGCTTGTTCTCAGTCGCCTAATGAATACTTCGGCGAATCTCCCGGGCATGCAAGACTAATTCGATTAGCTTAAGCGACGCGAATCCCCAGGTGTTAAATAGAGCAGCTCTCTATATATCTCTCTCTCTTTCTCTCTCCGCAGAGCCTCCGTGAAATTCGTAGCTCCCCGAAACTATACAAGCGTAAATGATCGATCGTTTTGTCGGGATCGCCTCGCTCTCTCGTTAAAAGAATTCGCAATACGTTCGAGTATATCGTAATACCGGTATATGCATATACGCGCGACTACGAGAGCGCTTCTGGAGCGGTTTCCACGGTCGTAAAAACGTCACGCTTCAGGCTGAATTACCGTCACGGTATATCTCGCCGTCGTCTACCGTGATAATAATTCCGCGAGTAAAACCCGGCAGGGAAAGTAAAGCGGCGTAGACAGGGGAGATACAGCGATCCAGCTTAGCCGCGTTTACCAACCTCGCCGAGCTGAAAAAGTTAACGCCTGCCCGCAATAAGTCGTCGCATTCCAGGCAGGCGCGGCGAACTTGGGGACTCCGCCGCGCACTCGGGACACAAGCTTTTACAATTACATTTCTTGCCATTATAACCGCCATATAAAGTTACACGGTGACTTCGAATGATAACTTTGGAGCGTTACCTCGAAGAAGGCTTTATAGGTCACGTCAAGGAAATATATCTTTGTCCCTCCGCGCTCGCTCAGTAAATTTGTTTTCTTATTTCTAGCCGCATCTGCGGTTCATCAATTTTTCCCGCGGATATCCTGAATTTTAGATAAAATGCGCAGAATAAATAGAATGAGAAATAACTTCTAGGCGCACTTAATTTGATGCAAGATTGAAAGTACGATACAACGAAGTTAATTTTAATGGAAACAAATTGCCCTAGTAAATACTTTTTTAGGGAAATTAAAATAAAAATCGCTCTAAGAGACAAGAAAATCGTCACCTCGATTTTATTTAGGTATCACCTTTTCCTTGCAAAAATACTAAATGTAATTTAATCGAGTCTGGTTCAATATTTTAAAACAATTTTAAGCTCTCTTCCCTCTAACTCTTTTTAAAATTTAGGACAGTCAGAAGAATCAGTGCCATAGGGCAGAAAACCGAGAGAACAGAAGAGATTGTCAAACGCGGTCGCGAAAGTTTGCTCGCTTGCCGAGAAGCTAGACCTTTGTTACGAGAATTCACACCGTAAAAGATCAAGGAGAGGAAACCAAACGACGTCGCGTCGTCTTCGTGCAATTGCATTGGGAAGAATGATGCGCAATTCTGTTAGAGTTAATCACGTTTAAGTGAGCTAAGTATGCGAATACACATTCATCGCGCGAAATACGCGCTAACAATAGCCGGGCCCGTTGTCTTGAGAGACATGTTAGTATAACTACTCCATTTTTGTCATGTTTTTATTAAGAGAAATCGAGAGAGAGATGGAAGCTGCGAGGGCAAGACCACGGCGAAAATGGCTCTTTTTCCAACGTCACCGACTAAATTACCCGGATATTTTTAAATTTCACGAAATATTTTTCTTCCGTGAACTTTCAGTCATCAGAGAGGTTCTTCCTCGAATATTAAACCGATATTGATTCTCTCTCCATAATTGAAAATAATTCTTGCGCGTATTTTTACATTTTTAATAACAACAATTTATGACCAAAAAATTATATTATTTCAGTACCCCCCCCCCCCCCAGTACGGTTAAATATATAATTTTATTTAAAGTTTATCTTTCCTCTCCTCTCTGTCCTCATTCTTAGATATTATTCTATAAAATATTTCTCTAGAATGAAGAGAGGGAACATTTTTATTATATATTTCATTGTATGCCGCAGATATCCTTATTTCTCGTATTATATAGCAGGTTCTATTTCCGTGCAATCGATCGGCTCATTGCACGTGTAATTTCTGGGCAATCTTGCTGCAATTTACAGAGAGTTACAGTTACACGTGCGCTCCACACAGAGTAGACGCATTATATAGTACGCGGCGAATTTCTTTCTGGAATACCAATGATTTTTCATATAAACACTGCACGTGCCGCTATTGTCGTATAATCATTAATATTAATTAGGGATTCTTCCGGGAAGGGAGGGAGGGCGAAAGGGGGGGGGGACATACCGCTTAAGTTCGAGGAAGAAACTATTTTGTAGGTATGAGGATATTCGAAGGTTTGCGTGCGCGAGGAGGTATTCTCAAAGCCCTCTTCATGCCACGTTGAAATTTTCAAAAGCTTAGATTGCTAACCTACGGTGTTGAAGTCGCTTTGAAGTCGCCGTGAGAATTATTCAACAGGATACAACCCTGATGTAGCTGCTACCACCCTTATATTTCGGGCTTAATCATTTTCCCCCGGTGCGCATGCAATGCAGAAGGCTGACCTGCATCCTCCCGCGCGCCCGGAAGAGGGAAATTAGTTCCTCTTTATTACGCCGAGGTGAGGTAATGCCGTTTACTTCGCCTCGGTGTTAGCCGCCCCGGCATTAATCCACGTAGAAAGTAACTTCGTATCTCTCTCTCATTACGTCACTTGTAAGTAACTGCAAGAAATTGTCTGCGCGACTGAGGAAAACGTTAACTTCTGCGAAAAAATTTATGCAAAATCATTCTGGAATTTTTTTTTTTTAGGAATAATCACCGTCAATTTAGTATGTCTATGTGCTTTATATTGAGCGTACACTTCGTATAAATGTATGCCATTAATAAATATCTTTAGAAAATGTTCTCGAAGGAAATTTCAGGGTAATTTTTTTTTCTCCTCTTTTGGCCACACTCAGATCTAACGCACAGCCCGCCTTGCGTTCTCTCATCCGCGGCATTCATAATTCAGAAGAGGAACCGAACTCTTCTCTGGCGGATATGCAGTAGCAAATGGGGCAGACTTTCTGCGTGCCGCAATTGCAGCACGACCGGGAAAATTATTAAAGCCGGAAGATAAGGCGGCGCTATGTAGTAGCGCAGTTGAATAATTCAAGCGACTCGAAAACGCTAATTTCGCCGGCGGGAGGGAGGGAGAGAGAGGGAGGGAGAGAGAGAGAGAGAGAAGGAGAGATATTCGCCTCGTCGGAGCACCTCATTTCGTCTGACGACGGACGAGCCTCTTCTTATTGGATTTGGGACGTTGAGTTAAGCATTGAGAACTGTGGGCGGATTCAGTGCGCGAGTGCATTATAGTGCAGTCAGAACCGATTTAGAATTAGAATCGATGCTTCACGACGCGCCACGACAAATAATTATCCCAGTTTTTTAAATACAATTTATATCATAACGAAAATAATAATAGCGGCGTGTAACGATAACACTAACGCAAAAATGTACCAAAATAACTGTAAAGAAATATGTAATGCGATTGTATTTATGTGGAATTATTTACTTGAGAAGCCCGGCTAACAAATTCTACTTGGCCTCGTAAAAGTTTCAGCCAATTCTAAGAACAGCACTCGAACTCGAAGAAATGTAAACCCGCAATTGGTTTCTAGATTGCGGAAACGCGAAAAAGCTTTTCCAATTCACGTAGAATATCGCTTCGCGAGTCTATATAGATTGTCGTGTAGTGAGTTATTTAGCTGGTCTATATAGGATATTCTACAGGGTTTCTGTCGATCTTAATCTCAATAATAGTTTACTTAATCAATACCTGTCGACACAGCATATCGGAGCGCAAGTACTTCGCAAACTGAGCGTGCACTTTATTATACGCTTGAATTTAAGCGAATTTCACCGTTTTTTTTCCAAGTTATAATTTCTGAAAGATTTAAAGACTGCATTAAAAAAAGTTGTAGCGTGATCGTCTTTCAAATGTCTACTGTGAAAAAAAGTCCAGGATAATCTATGTACCTACAGTTCCCTTTATAAACCTGCGAGATATACCATTTCAAGAATTTAAAATTTTAATTCTGTAAATGCTCTGGAATATCATGGAAATAACATAACGCTGAACATCACGAGATTACGCAGAAAAGAGATTGTGTAAGCTAACAAAAAATAAAAAAAAAATAAACTGTATTAAAATTTTATTCCAGTTTAAAAAGAAAGCAATGTAGTCTCGCAGAGCTTTCACGACTGTCACGATAAAATTGCAAGTATCGCGTCTAGAATTTTTTCAAAACGCTTGACTATAGCGTAGCTGCTGAATAGCGAAGGCCTTTTCCGGAATTGAACGCCTTTCTCACATAAAACTTCTTTTCATCTGCGATCCCTTGAATAACACATCCCAAAATCGGGCCGATTTTCTCCGCTGCAATCTATGGAACGGCACCATTGGCTGGATTCATACCGCGGAACGGAAAACGCGGAAAGCATGGACCATTGTTTCGCACTGAACGTCGCTCTCGTAACGAGCCAACTGAACTCTTATTGATCCGCAAATCAGACGGCGCGTTACTGATTTATGATCGTCGGCGAGAGCAAAAACGGATCGCTCCGATGCCTTCATTCCCGTTCCCGTTGCACCTACGTATATTATAACCGCTCTTTTGACCCGCTTTCAACTCTTCGCTAAAAGACTTCCTCCCCAAAAAATACCCGGCGAAAAAGGTGAGAATGAAAAATTCTCTCAAGAAAAATGTTTAAAACCTTCGTGTGAAAACAATTTAAAAAATCATATAATCGCCCAATTTTCCATCGCGATTGAATATAAAATATCCGCGATTGAAAATAATTTTGTATATTCTTTTCTCTTTGGAAACACTCGTAATGTAATAGAGAAAAAATGTATACACAGAATTTTGGAAACATCTTGAAACGGAAACACATTGCATTCACAAAAAAAATACATAACATAAAAAAAGAAATAACATTTTGGTTCGTATAATTTGATATTTTACATACATTGGCTAGTTTAATAAAATCCTTACGTCGAGGCCGTCGAGCATCGTCACTCTCTCGCGTTTTCTCAGGACGGAATATTTTAAATCGTTCAACCGCTGCTATCGAATCTCACGCGCGTAACATACGTCGTGAATTGCCATGGGTGCGCATTTCCTTTTTTATTTCAACCGTAAGCAGCGTGGAACGTGATGACCGTTTTGCACGTGCGGAAATGAGGATGCCGGGGCGGGGGGGGGGGGGGGAATTCGTGATTCCGTCGAATAAAGGAAGATGATACCGCGCGCCAAGTAAGCCGCTTCGCGAAGACTCGCAAGCGTAATCTGCCCCCGAGTTCTCGCAGCCGCGCGCCGAAGAACATAAAACGAACGCGCGCGAGTTGAGAGCCGAATGAACGAGTGGGGATTTCGTTGGCCGTTCGTTGGTAGCCGTCGTCATAAAACTCCGATAGCTTTTTTCAGTCCTTTACGATCTTGCCTTTATCTCTTTTTTGCGTTTTCCTACGGAAAAATGCGTTCAACGACGCAGCGGGCGAAATAATTAACGCCGCGAATCAAACACCCCGCAATGGTATTAACTTCTTTTTCTTGGCCTCGCCTTTGTATATTTCGTTAACGTGATCGTCCACAGTGCTCACGTTCTTGAGCTCTGCGTGTAATATTAAGAGAATCACGTTGTAGTTCTGGAATATCAGTTTAGCAGAAAACGAACTTAATATAAAAGTATTATGCGTTAAATAAAAGATTACGAGAAATCTGAAATAAATAACAATAGCGATAAAGGAAAGCTACATAAAGTAAATAAACGATCGCAGTTCCATAAACATCGTTCTGATAGACAATATTATTTATTAACCACGAGCACACTTACGATAGCGGCAGCGCGTATTTGCACGCGATAAAACGTCTAAGCGTGTCCATCACTCGAGTCTCGACAGTTTGGCAGGCTTGACGAGCGGCGATATATAAAATTCGCCTCTGATACCGCGTAGCGATGCGCTTTTATCTCTCCCCTGTGAGCTGCTTCGATGGAAAAAGCCAGGGAAAAAAAAGAGAAAGAGAAAGAGAGAGGGAAAGAAAGAGAAAGCAATTGGAAACATACGAGCTGCCCCTTTTGTTCCGCAAACTTTTCCGCGACGAGCGCTTTTTCTTTTTTCTTTATACCGATGCAACGTCATCGATGTCGAAGGTTTGTTCGCGGCAAAAGAATACTCATAAATCGAGGTCTATGATCAGCACGAATTCATTTATCGTACAAATCATAAAATAACCCAAATGTATAAAAAATATCTGAAAGTAAAAAAGGCTCTCAACGTTGAGAATAATATTTACCCTGTATCAACAAATTTTGGCGTACCTGCTTTTTATAGGTATACATTAAGGTAAAATATTGCCCTCGGTCTGGCAACAACGTATATATAATCGCCACAGATCTTAAACGCGCAATTGATTCAAATAGTAATTACAACGCAGCCTCTCGTAATTGTCACATGCACACAGGGCTGCTGCCCTCGAACTCTATTTCTGATTCGGAGTCGTAAATATGGCACGCGTCACATATTTCTCGTAGCGTGCGATTTAACGTCTAATTTCGGTTGTCAGCACCAAAAGTCCAGCGGGACACGCGAAAAAGAAATTTATACCCGCTATTCGCGCCTCAAGTACCTGTGACGCCAGCACACGCGTACATCATGCCTTACTTACTTATATACTTTACTATTTCAGTATTCGGCCCTTGCGGATCTCTCAAATTGACTCTCAAACTGCAAACTGCCTGTTAAAGCACACCTTAAAGTTAAATAAATAATAAAACTCTGTCGTCTATGTCCCTGAAGCTATAAACTCGTGAAAAGTCATTCATTTTCGACCGCTTATGACCTGAAAGCCATCGAAATTTCTATTAAAGAACGTGCGATTTTATATTAGGGAAAATTTCGCTATTTATTGCTAAGATTTACTGCCTGGTTAACGTTCATTTTCTCAGTTTGAGGTATAATATCGTATTCTTGCTTCATTTCGGCGACAAGAATGAGACGCGCGTTCCCGTAAACGACGCGGAAATCATTTTCGCAATTTTAAGACGCACTCTCCCGCGCCAACTCTCGGAAATCACCCGGTCGCGTTGTCAGTCCTGTCGAATTTGTCACGCCCGCGGCTAATTTTCGCATCAGCCAACGCTCGCCAATGCACTTTTGAATGCGGGGTGACTCACGTCAACCCTGATTCAACGGCACGCGTATATCCGCGAAAATTAAGTCGCCCACGTAGAAACGCGCGCGAATCCCGAAATCTGTCGAAATCGCGGCCAGATTTATTTCAACGCGTCCATCGTCGCCGTCAAAATTGCCATATCGTCCTTATCGTGCACAATCAATGAAACCGATGAAACGCCGAACGACTGCATATGCGAATAAAAACGAGCTGTATATTCAGGCATAACGCACAGATAAAATAATTGTACGCATATTTATATCTATATACTTAACTACATTATTTTTATATTTTATTAATATCGCGATCAAAATAACTCCGAATGTGTGGATTTAAGATGAAAAATCTTTTCACAAGGCGTGCCAAATTTTCGCGTTCGCATGCGAAAAATCTTATTTCCTATCGATGCACATAGAGTAGCAGCGGCGCAATTTCGATGCAGCTACAATCTCGATCGAATATTAATATCACTCGCGATCTTTCGTTCCAATATTGGGCATATCTATTGAAAATCGGTATTCACGCTGGCGCTGGATAAAGAGAGAGGATAAGAGAAGAGGGAATCAAAATGAGATATTTAGACTGCTCCATATATGCGTCTTGAAACTATAAGCTCAACTCCCACGTAACTTTTGATGAGAGGTTCCGGGGATATCCGGCGCGGATTACAATACATGTTTTATGGAGAAATGATAATCAGTTGTATTAAATTCTCATCTCGCATTGACGTCCGCCTGCATCAAAGCTGCAAATGTGATTTATTGCTAAAAGCGATAGATACCGTCGTGTAGAACGGTACGTGGGCCGCGTTATTTCGGTTAACGGGTTGCGAATTAACAGCAGCCGTATTAATTACTACAATTTCTGGCCATCCCCCGCGGCGACGTTGCTATACGTAATACGTTACGTCTATATTGCGTGCTGTCCGTCGCTTGTCATAATAGACCGGCGAAATGGAGTGCGGTACGGTCGGTAATTAGCAAACTCTTAAATTTGCATATCAGGAGGGAAAATGACGGAGCCTTGAGACAGCGTATTGCATTCAGCCATGGTGTTCCGAGGAAATTGATATGCATGTAGAGCATCGTAAAATGGGTGTTCCAATTAATGATTGATGTAATACGGTCTGCATTATATCACAATAGTTAACTCATTCTACAAACCTTATTCCATTTTATCTTGTCCTAATTAACGGAATACTATCGATATTATACTGCATTGTGTCGTAATTAAATAAATGGAGGGAAACTGAAGATGCAGAGCTATATTGAATTTTGTTTTGATTATAGGAAAGGAATGAAAAGAATTTCCCAAAACAATTTTTAAAATTAATTTACAAAATAAAATTGACACCCACATAAAACATTACTATTCTCCCGAAACAAATAGAAAAAGTTAAACTGTTATACTGTCGCTTCATTAAATCCACTCGCTCGTTGTGCGTGGGTTTATTTTGCATGGAATTTCTTTCGCCTGCATATTTTAAACTTAATCTAAACGTTCACACACAAGGTACACGTATATTTGCGCGGGGCTATATTACACGCGGTATCTGCATGTAAATATTCATATACATTTATTTATAAGAACGTACGCGCGTGGGATGCGAGTAATGCGGTCTGCGAATGCGATATGTAAAATGCTTAAACATTTACCGCGGGTACACAAAGGGCGATGTCTTCGTTACAATCTCCATTTACGGGACATCGGAAAATTTCGCAACAATGTTCGGTAACTGCCAGTCGCACCATCGCTAGAACTTCATTGGAAACGGCGAAATTCTCGCCCACGTTCTATATAATTCGAAGAATTCCGGAAATTTCGAGTAAAAAGATTCGCGAGTTTCTCGATAAAATATGGTAATTTGGGATCCAACAATTTCAGCTACGTATACTACAAGCTAAATTAAAAAGTTTTAATAAAATATCAATAAATGTGGAATTGTTTACCATTAATTAATAAAAACGAGAAATAATCAACACGATATATGATACAGAATCAAAATTATTAAAAATATTTTAAATTATTAAAAAATCATAAATATATCAAAATATACAGAATTTATAATGTTTACATGTAATATTACTTTATCAATATTTCCGTCAAATCATATTGACATTTCATTATAAAATTGATCTTGATTTTCAATTAATAATTTTCGTCTTGTGATTAATAGAAAATCTACTCCAAACTTTTAAATGCTGTGCTTATTACCAATAAAATTGCAAACTCGAATATAAACGTTCAGTGCCGTTGTATCGAACGGATATATATTGGAATTCCAATGACCAGACTAACTTCTAAATAAACCACTGCTCCTAACTATCTAATTACAAACGTTAACTCGAAAACGTCAATGCATCGCGTTCGTTGCGCCGTGCATGTAGAGCGGCATTCCAAAGCTCTGATCTGCGGTTAACTGTCACAGCTGATAGCTACGGCCGCACTGCATTAATCACGATGTTGAGATGGTGCCAGAATCACCGAGAGCCGAGCGAAAGGCTCCGTAAACAAGAAAATTTGGAGAACAAATATAAACCGCTAAAGAAACGGCTCTTCCGTCAATTTACTTTGTTATTACACACATACGCTCGCTACGAAATGTGCAAAATCAAGCATAATCTCGGTTAAATAGCGATAAATTTACTCCTGCCTACATTTACTCTAGATAGACCTGGCATCTATTTGTAATACTTCTTTTTACAAATTATCTGAGAAACGTTCTCTTATTGCATACCGAAATTTACCTGTCATCAACAGATGTTGACTGTATCTTACGCTATAACATCGTCGGAGCCGTTTTAAAACCACTATCGATGTTCGTTAGTATCGTTATAACGTGAATTTACGGTCACGTTAAATGTACTCCATCTCTCGCGGGTGTAATACCATCGAAATTTATGCTACGCAACGTTTTAGCGACGTTTATGAGATATAAACGAATTTGCGTTTGGATCAGACACATTGCAGCGTTGCGGCGGGCGTCTCGCGATAATTTATACAAAGTTGAAAGATGTCTCTTTCAAAACAATCACGAGAGAGAATACGTTGTTCGTTTTTATCACTGCAATCTTTCTTCTTTTGGCTTTTTCTTCTAATTTATGCCGACTGCTGTCAACCGACGGTTGAAAACACCAACAGAGTATAATGCTTCTTTTCTTATTTAGCGCAATTTCAACTTCGATTCAAATCTTAATAAGCTCATACATATGCGGAGCGTTTCTGCATCGACCAAACTTCCGTCAGATTCGCCAATTTAGAGTCAATTTTTCTCTCTAATAAGAATTTCATAGAATCTTTTTTCGCAACTTCTTAGCTTTCCGTGGCTGATTTTAAAATTTATCTTATCTGTTCTCCACGAAGTTTGGATGACTTCACTAATGAAGGAAGAGACGGGGAGACGCTATTCGCAGACGGAGAACGCACGTGGCCGAGGCCGGGTACTCGCCGGAGTACCTTCGGAGGTAAGGGAGGTAAGAATATGCTAACGAAGCACGTCGTCGAACAATGTCTATTTCTGAAACAAGCGTGAAACATGACGCGAGAGCGAAGCAACCAACGTTTGCTCGCGAGAACCTTCTCATCGAGCGCGCATTTACCGAACATTTTCGGGTCACGCGCCTGTAACTCCCTCGAAGACTTCGTCGCTCGCCCGCTTCGACGGCGATGTCGCGCTCGCAAATAAAATCAGTTCCGCCTCTCGAGACTGACTCGGAGCGCCAATTACGACGAAGCCATAACTCGAGCACACTCGGGCGTAATTGTTAGAAAAACTCGTCTCGTCAAAATGATTGGTTTATATCAACGTTGCCCTCATGGCATTCTGCCGTTGATTGCCGCGATGAAGATACACTGATAACTTATTCTCATACACGGAGAGAATTTTTTGTTATATTTTACCCTTAAATTCACTACAAACTTGGGACAACTTGGCAACCAAGGAATTTTTAAAATATACAAAAGACATTTTACAAACAACGTGATAAAAATTACCATGCAGATTGGTAAATTTTGAAAAATTATTGAAATTTCCTAGATATATTTTAGTAAAATTAATCAAATATATTTTATATTTTAATGAAATAGATATTAATATTTCTTATTATGGTGGATATTAATCAGAATAGTTCACATAAAATTCTTGGTGGTACATGTTGTCCCACAACTACCATGATTTCAGGGTAAATTTTAAGAGAAAATTCTCTCCGTGTATCGTTTGTGATAATTGTTAAATAAAAATTTAATTAACCTATTGCAGAGCCAGGAAATTTTCCACGGCGTTAACTATTCTAAGTGCACGGTGCACGCGCGAGTTTATTTGAGATTAACGCGAGGCAAATTGACTCGGCGCGGCGCGGCGGCACGAAACGCGTATCAAGTAATCTGAATACTTTTTGTGTGTGTTGCTACGTATTTTATTACCGTACTTTCAAAGAAAATCTTGATTTTGTATAATAATATTATAAATCAAACCGAATCAGAAACTTTTACTACACCTATAATACTATAATCAATTTTAATTAAATATAAGTAAGTGTAATAAAGCTTAATTAAAAGGAATTCGATATTAGTCTGTTGCATATTCCAATACAAGACATGTAATTGAGTAAATATTGAGTAGATAAAATGTAACTGATTTCTACATTCCAATATTTGCATTTGCTTCACGTGGGTGTTTTGTCCAGCATAACTTCAGATAATTAACTTTGTGTCGTAGATTAAAATAGAAATGTCAATCTATCGACATTTAATTTGTCAATAAATATTGTACGGGCAATAAACAGAATTTATTTATACAAAGAGTTAATAAAATTTTATGTATACCTATTTCGATGCAGTACGTCCGGTACACTCGGAGTTTCTTTAACCTGCTTTACGTATTTTGATATCTCTTACGCCCGAGAGAGTATATTATCGAATCGCAAAGTGGTTTCCAATTCAAATTACAAAAGGTGAAACTCAAACAAATGCCGCCCACGCGTTCAGATCCTATGAATTGCGCACTTCCTCTTTTTCCTCTTCCTATGTAAAACCACCGCTTCTTTCGTGTAAACATAAATGGGCGCGCGGGTGGAGTAGCACGAGAAGGAGGGACAGGGACGGAGTAAGGGGGACCGAAAGAGTTATGGGTCGTTAGCGAACTTTAGTGATCCGCGAACGTTTTCGGCCACGTCCAGCACCACGCGCGTGTGCACGCGATGATGTTTAAAGCATCTGGCGATATTGCCGATGCAACGATAATTCGGCTCCACTTTGTGCAGTTAAACAAACTTTCTCAAAAGTTTAAAATTAATAGCGATGGCAGTAATTGCTATTTCAACTTGAAAGACTGATGATATTGCAAAATATTGTTGAAATTTAATCTCAAAATTAGAATTTCTCATAATTTTGTTAGACTATTCATGATTGATTGCTACACATTTTACGACAGTTCAGATAAATCCCTACAGCAAAACGATAAAAAAAACGATACAACTCGTAGCGTCTCGAATTTACGCAATAATATGTAAACTGTCTGTTTTATGTTCGAAAAAGTCTTAGTTAATCTAGAAAAAGAATTTTTACGAGCCTTTTTATTAGATAAATAGAAAGATAACTCTTAATCCCCCGTGGGGTTGCAAGAACTTCCGCTTACACGAGCATTTTTATCATATTATGAATCTTTTAAGATGAGTCCTCATTTCGTATTAATAGCCCTGCCTTCAGAAACAAAGTATTAGTGAAAAAAACATAAAACTATTTTAGATTTAACACATGCGTTTTATCTATCAGAATAGAATGCTGCAGAAAAGTTTAACGCCATCGTCTCCGCACTCCCTCTATCTTGTGCTCCAAAATTCGATCGAGTTACTACTTTCGAGAAATTGGCATTTAAATAAATTTAAAGTATATGGCAGACTAAAGCCGCAAAGTACACAATCTACTCAAACGAGCAACGCTCGTAAAATTAAAAATACTAACACCATTCCGCAATTATACACAGATGTTTTTTCCCCCCCGATCCCGGAAATGTATTTCTTACCCGGAACGACGAGATAGCTGAAGTGCAAACCTGCTTACGTGATGAAATAGTATTTTTCGCCGCGCGAACAGTTCCTCGCCCTTAAACGCAAGCGAGATATTTCAAAGATGCATCTCGCGCAGTTGTGGCGCGACGTTTCTGCGCTAAAGCACGTTCCAGCCGGTCGTATCAGCACGAAAGACGGTATCTATCCTCGCGAAGCAATGAAATTTACTACGTCGATCTTGCCGGCGCCATCCTGGGCGCATATGGTGTGTAGAAACTATGAGCCGAGGCACGCAGTGAATTGTAAAAACGTGATATAGAAAATATCCTGCAGAGCGTACGTTACATGAATTTAAATAAGCCAGACTTATCTTTCGGTTATGTTATAAATGTCCGTCCCGCGATAGAGAATTATATTGTAAGGCCGGAAATTAATAATGCCGAAGATAATTCCGTTCCTATCGTTCCAAAATATTTTGCTTCGCGCGTCGCGATTCAACAGTAGATATTAATTGCGACGGAATCGACCGGAAATTGAAACGCGGCGTGTTGCAGCGGCGCGATGGGAATCATTCATAATTGCGCAACATCGCGTTTATTTACGGGCCATGTTGCAGTAAACGTAGTTTAAACTTTTTCATGCGTCCCGCGTTGCCCCTCAAATCGGAAAATTAACAACGTCAATATTTATTAATGTAACAGCGTTACGTTAACGTAACATGGCATATTTCCGTGTAATCTTGGAAATTGTGCATTTTTATCGCTTTTCAAACAATTTATCGCTGACACGTGAATCAATAATAAAATTCTGTATTTCAATTAATTTCGATCGGATTTTAGCATTCGTTCTTCTTAATTCTTGCCAGTCGTAATCTCGAACTGGAAGAGCTAGGCTCCTTGACAACTTTGACAGTGCAGTAGTCAGCTAAGGAAAATCACCGTGACCCGAGCCGCCGCAGCCGCGGAAATTAATTATCCGATGCGGCACCGACATTATCGGTCGAAATCGAAGACTGAATCTTCGTTAGCACCATTGTGACTGCTATGTAGGTTAATCACTTCGCGAAATTCGCCGCAAGACGTTACCTCCCCCGTCACGTCATCCGCATCGCCGACGGCGAATTTCGGCCACTAGTTGCTGGCGAAATCCAATTCACGTCCGCCTGTCACGCCGGCAGTCGAGCGTTCGTCGTGATCTTTTTTTCTTCTTGTTCGTTCCGGCGCGACGCCCCGCTCGTCGTGACGAGTTTTACACACGCTCGCTCGCCCGGGCCGTTTCGGTCGCGAAACTTTTCAGTCCCCGTGCAATGGGATCACGAAACGGGCCAATAAATTCGCAGTGGGACCTGCCCGATTCACTCGCCACCCTCAGTGTGCGCGCGGTGCGGTCGATTCGGCTCCGTCAAATTGACCCCGCGAACGATGTCCGAGCGTGTCTACTTTGAATCGCCCGACGGGTCCCACCTGGAAACGGACGTCCCACCTGCATAGCCGAGCGCCGAGCTCGATAATTGCGTTTCTCGTTTGTTCAAGCTAACATTCGGCCGGCAATAAAAATTGTCCGACATCGCCGGCGGAATTGCGTGCCAGCACTGCGCGGCGAATATTGCCCGTTAACCAAATTGCCACTAGAATCAACTAGCCGTCATAGTTTCACTTTTTCACAAAACATCTGTTTTACGTGAATTAATTGATAGCTGAATTAATCGCTCTGGAGCAAAAAAAGAGATAGGTGATATACGTTAAAACTTATTATAATGTAATGTTGTTAGGTTACAGGTAAATGGTATCCTTCAGATATTTTCTCTCGTTGATTTTTCCACACGATTACCATAAATTATCTCTTTGATATCTTTCTCGAAAGAGACAAGATTTTAATTACTCTCCTACTGTACTTATTAGAAGAGATTGGACTGATTGGAGTGTTAAAATCTGGATCAACCCACTCGTCGGCCAGAGACGGAGATAATAAAGGTGCCGGATGCCACGTAACAGAATAAATACTCAGAACAGGCCACAATTCTGTGATTCAAACGTGATTCTCGCGAGATGAAGTTTGTTGAGGGATTCGGCTCACGATCGCCCACGGAAAGCCTCACGAGCGTGAGAACGGACTTTCCCTCTTCTGTTTCCTCTCCTTGTTGCACCGCCCGAGCGATTCGTTATCGTGCAACCCGACTTTGACCAAGGGCGTGTCTAATGCCACCGTGCATCGATCCGAGGAGAGCGAAATTGTTTTCCGCCGATCCTTACGTAATGCGACTCCACCCTCTCGACGAGCAGCACGACCGATTTGCATGCTTGCATAACGCGACTACTGATTTTCGCGAGAACGCAGAAAATTGGACGATGTCACGAGTTAGCGAGGATTTATCGAAAGAAGGATCTATAATAGAACATGCATCGGACGCTTTTTCTCGAATACGTCTGAAAAGCAAATTGAAAAACCTCAAACATAATGTCGATTAATGTTGCTAACTAATGAATGTGTATTTCTTTAGTCTATTTCTTTTTATAGCGAAATATTGATCTTTTATGATTGATTGACGTTGCGCTAAAGTATCACGAGGTTTGCGAAAAAGACTATACGCTCTTGCATCAGGCTCTTGTCAAATATTAACTTCGAAGATTAATGCCTTTGACCGAGCTCAGAGACTTAAACATATGTTTGGCAAACAGCTTACTGAGAAGATCTATAGAAGTTTCTATAAATTTCTCGTGGTTCTTTGTCGCACGCATAATTTCCATACGTGATAAAGTCTTTTTCGACGTTCTTTAAACTTATAACGGCCATATCGTTCTATGCATCTTCTTAATATTAAATAATCATCAGTTGATGTTTCCATTTTCTTTATTAATTTCATGAATATGCTGTTGTGATATTTTGAAATTAAAAATATCAATGTCATTTTCCACTCGACAGCAGAAAGGAGAAAACAGCGGGAAATATTTATTTTTAAACTTCTAAATGACGTCGCTGAATAAATGTAAGCTACCGAAATAATGCGCATAAAATAAATACACTTCCGTCGGTGGATTAAATTGAAGATTAAATCTCCGAATCCGATTTGAAAAACTCATCAATCATCCTCGCGCCAGAAATGCCGAATTTATGATGAAGTCGGAGGACCAATCGACGCCGATAGTGCGAAAATTGTTCGACGGATGTAGGTCAACTTGGAAATAGCGAAACCCGCCGATGAAGTCCATTGTCGTAACGATTAACATGCCGACGACCACCTCCGGTGATCTCGAACGAACCACTTTGTTCGCACCGCGTCGCAAACTTTCGTCGCCCCGTAATAACGCCTCGAGCGAGGAGCAGAGGTCTCGCCGATGTGCTCGGAAAAGCTGTCAATTAATCCCGTAAAATGAGGAAAAAGAGATCTTTCGCATCCGATGAGATTGGCAAAGTCTTGCACTAATTTACCCCCTTATCTTTTTACAGGGAGCACGGAGACACATTTAAGCGGCTTAATCTAATTTTAAGATACTGGACATTTTCGCTTATCTGCCCTTCGCGAATTAATGACGACTGTGTGCTTATCAACGGAAAAACATACGTCGAATGACATTTTCCGCGAATTATTTTCATTCATGCTAATTGCGTTTGCGTTTCTCTTGTATTCGCAACGTTATGCAAATGTTTAATTATTCATCGATTTTCTCATGCATAACAAATTTATTCCCAATCGATAACGAGAGATTATGTGTTGGGGAATTATGGGATCGTAGCTTTTAAACACGCCTCCCGCCCATGCGGCGTTTCGCAACTGAAATTCCGATGAATTGGACAGCGGAGTACGTTTGAAAACGTTTCAACGTGGCGGCTGATTCGCATTTAAGAGTAGCCCGGCATCGTGTAGCAGTCATAAGTATCGCGAATTAATCGGTGGCGAATGAAGTGTATAAGACTGGCTGTGGTGCATCGGGCCGACTCCGTCTCTGTCATTTCAACGTCACGTGTCTGAAATACTCCGTCTATATCCGTCACTGCCCGACACCAAGCGGCTCGCATCAAGTATAACAGCAGTAGCGCTTACGTACGTTCGTATAGCCACCAGGGCCGCTTTAATCCTCGACCGAATACTCAAAAGCGTTCGCGTAAATACCAGTTAGTGTTAACCAAGACTTGCGATTGAGGCTTAATTTTTTTTTTCTACGGAAATAAAAGACTCGAAAAGACTGAAAATAAAAGACTCGAGTCGATTAAACCCCGGCACGGATTTTAACTGATATTTATGAGGATCCACGTTCCCGATGTGAATTTCGCCCGAACGAATCTATAAATTACTTGTTTTTTTGCAATTCTTGCTTCGCGCCATTTAATTATAAAATTTACGCTTGCGCCGATATTATTAATATATATAAATCCAAGTATCTGAAGGCGGCCCTGCGCGCTACGGTGTATGACCGATTTCCGCGTGAGATCGTGTGGGTGGATGGATGAACGGCACAACATACGCGGGTTGTCCTGCTATCGGTTGAGATGCGCCAGAATTCCCGTTATTAATTCCGTACCGGAATCTCCCGTCGCTATAAATAACGAATTCTTCAAACCACGGTGGCACGATCTGGCGAGTTGAATAGATACACGTTGCTTCGCGTAGAATAATCGTCGATAATCGAAGAAAAGAGCGGATAAATATATAAGTATATACGCGAGAGATTTTAGATTTTGTCGTCTTGTTGACTGTGGAAACTCCGCAAACGTGGAAAATTCTTTCGTAGAATTTATCTGGAGTTTGTTGACAAAGAATTTGAATCGAGCTGGAAGATATTTTCGTAACTTTCCACAAAGATAAGATAGTTACGCGTGTAAGATGTTACGTAATATAATCGTGTAGTAAACTCGATTCTCCGTGCTTCACAAACGTCAGGTCTTCGGCCAAAGATCTCGGCCGCGCGAGTTATCTGCGGCGGATAAGGATCAACCGAGAAAATTCCGATAAACACGAGAGATTCCGTTTTATTCCGGTCACACAGTCAGCGCCGTCCTGCTACGTGACTATACGACGTAAGGCACGCCGGAGAGCCAAAAACGTCACGAAATTTCGTCGCGATGATGGCGCGACTTCTCGAATCGATGCAATTTTCCTTGCAGATATCTTACGTAACGGGATGTTTTGGACAGCCGAATTGAGGAAAGATTCGCCGAGTTCAATAGGACGTTTCGAGTGAATGGAGATTAAAGAGTGATGCCGAACCGGCATGGATTCCCCGAGGATCCTTTTAAAGCGAGTATCGAAGGCAATTCGTCACTCGGTCCCGAACTTTTTCCACGGCATTTTTATTGTTCACCCGAGACGGCGGCAGTCACCCATGAGATTAACAATCTAATGGACAAATTTCGAAAATAAATTTCGATAAAAAGACTCCGGAGGTGAAGTGCAGGCGTGGGATTGTAACTCGTCAAGAAAGATATCAGATGTCGAAAATTTGCAACAAATATCAAATCTTGATAAAAAAACCTATTTGCAACGTTTCTAAACAAAAATACGCACAAACGCTGTAAATGTTCTATTTTTAATTTTTAAATCGCAATATCTTTAAATATTTCCACGAAAAATATTTCCTAAGAATATATTTCGAAGCATCAGACAGTATGCATTTATTATTGATAGACAAAAACATTCGTCTGATATATACCAATGGACGCGAATGACCAGAAATGGCTTTCGGTATCTTACGTTTGGAAGAATGATGTCGATGCACTAAAGTATCAAAGGACATAAATTGGAACGGCCGCGGCGGGCGGTAATAGTGTCTGAAACTCGGAGCGCACGACGCGATCGTAAAATCTGTCAGTGTAACACTGTGACATCGAAAACCAGTTCGGAGTTCAGAAACTTTTATACCCACTCTCACCAAATTTCGGGAAATTCGATATCGCCCAGCCGGATCACTCGCCTCGTACCGAAAAGCTGTCGAAGACCTTTCGCGGGAGTAAAAGAAAATTACATTTCCCGTGTATTGAAGGCAAACGTTCCCGCAATTTAATTCGTGAAAAGAGAGCTGTGAACGCGGTCTATATTCAGTCGCCGTAACACCCAAAGCGCATTCGCGACGACGATTCCGATGCAAACTATTTCCAAGAGTTTCTGACGGAAAATAAAAAACTTAAATGGAAGTGAAATGTATATACGTATTCGCGCGGAGACACTCTATATTTTCAATTCCTTCGATTTTCAGCTTTTTATCTCCGAATTCTTAATACTGGTCCCTCGACTCACAATTCTCGACTCTAAATCCTCAATTTTCAACTGTGAATTTTTAACTCCCAAACCTAAGCCTTCATGAATTCCCTTTCGGCCGCTCATTCTCGTCACGTATATAATTGTCAGTTTGATAACAGTTACGTCAAAATTCGCGCTTACAGTCACAAACTTTATTGTGACTTGCTGTTCTACCTGGGTATATATTTCAGTTTGTCATTAATATCAAGCAATTAGGTTTTAGATAACTACAAACTTGAAATATCTAGCGTCACAGACCATTCTACTGGGCAAAATTTAAATATAAATATTGAAAATCATGATAATAAATTTGGCAGTAAATTTACCATTACGCTACCAAACGTAAAGGCCTTAAAAAGAGAAATAGTCAGATTAATGATTAATGATATATATATAATTTTTGTATCAATAATTTCGAACTAACCTATCGTCGCAACCCCCAACCTGGGGGACCATTCTGGACCAACTGCTTAACGTCTCTTCTGAAAGACGGAGCCCAGTTTTCTCCGCACGGGAACTGTCTTCTCGTGCGCGAGAGGGTGCAGCTTTTTTTTCCCCGGATAATTAATTCCATGCTACATGGCTCTAGTGGACTCGAACCCGGTTCCACAGATTATGAGTCTGGCGCTCTACCACTAGACCACACTGCTACCTCCTTATCACAAACAAATATCGCGAATAAGAATAAAAGCGTATATAAATTAAAAGACTGTCACATATAAGAGCACGGACAACTATAACTGACGACTAACAGAGACGTAGAGCAGAAGGAGTTACATGGCCGAGCTAGCGTTGCATAATGTCGACGAGACAAGCGGCGCGGACCCATTCGTTATTTCAATTGCTTGACGTCAATCCTGTCGGGAACACGTGCAACTTCCGCAGGCGGCGCGGATACGGCGGTTTCGGGCGACCCGCGTTCGCGTGTTTCTGCCGAGTTGCCGTTGTAAAATCGCCGGAAAATTCCGGAAGCATACCGCGCGAATGTGTCAATCGTCGGCCTCGGCTTCGGTTAAGTTCATTATCTGAGATACCTGTTTCGCCTGTGTTCGGCGCTAATAAAGTTCCGGACACGCGAGAGAAGGGAGGGAGGAGAGAGAATTGGTACCGCTGGGACACGAACGGGAACATGTTCCGCCTTGCGACGATATACCGGATTACCTCCGCTCTGAATTACGGTTGCGGTATCATCGTGCATGCCGAATTATTATGCTGCTTAATCATGCTAATGTCGCTGGCAATAGGGATAATTATTGCGCGTGTTTGTTTGTAAACCTTTAGTATCAAAATAAAATCTTACACTTCTGATAAGGCAATAATTTTTTTTCGACATTTGTGAAATAAATAGTTCCCACGTGTATTTATAATCATTATCGCTTCAGGTAGCAATTACTTTAATCATTAATTATAAAATTATTGAGAATTCTTATATGACGGATATTCTACAAATAGATATTTAAAACAAAATGTATTTTTTAAATATGTTAAAAGTACGAAAATATAGACACTTTTTATTTGCAACTAAAAAAATAGAATATATAAATCACTTTAAAACAAATATTTCAATCTTTGCTCAAGTATAAAACTAACATTTATATAAAAAATTATACTTTTTAAAAATATGATAATGGTAAATATGTACATAATCTCCATTCATTTTTAATAAAATATTTTCCTTTTATAAAATAAATTTGAGATAAATTATTTCGTTCTTTATTTCATTACTCGTAACGTTACTAGGAACGTAATTCTTCGAGCGTGTGATTTCCTAATGAGACCGTAACTAACCACATTAGAACGTCATAGAGGCAGGCGGGAATCCTTAGGGAATGTCCTGGATGGACGATGCCACACGTTGAATACGCTCTTATCGTCGACCGACATTTCTCAGCACGAACCGACGATTATTTTCGACCGTACGAAAGAGCGAAAAAGCGTAGCCATCCCGCTAATGGCACGTGTGTGCATCATACAAGAATAAACAAGTAAAAAAAACGATTATGTATCGCGCAACTAGGTCATTTGTGATCTGTCATTATAAATTTCTCTGAATAATTTCTATAATTAATACCGTCGAAAAGATCTCAATTAATTTCTATAGAAATTCATTAGGGAAATTAAGCGCCATTATCGAAGAACGTACTCTACTTTATTGATATCCACGCATAATATATTTCTCATTAAAATTTTCATATTGTTCTTCCTCTCGTTTTCATCACTGACTACTGTACGAGTGTATCGCCGAAAAAAAAAGAAAAAAAAAGAGCTTTCAGCATTGTACTCGCTGCATTATCAAGTCAGTCGACAAATGCACAATCGCGTCGCTCGATTTGCTTCGAATGCATCCGAAGTGCCATCGCGGAGCGGCGCGTGCGATGCCGATGTCGTTCTTTCCGGACCAGTTGACGCGGTGCACTTGCACGGCGATGCGGCTGCATCCAAGAGGTGCAATCGTGAAATTTCAACGGCGACGACATCGTGCAAATTTCTTTAAAGTATCGATCATAGTCACCCAGTGGATAAATGACCGCCGCTGTATAACGTTCTCTAGCGCAGCCGTTTATTTTAGATAGCTCTTGCTAGCTCGTCGTTTACGGTAATGGATGGACCCACGCCCCGTTTTAATCCGCGATGAAGTTACTCGGTGATCGATCAATTATTCTGGAACGAAGGAGGTTTGACTATCGAGCGATTAAGGACCGTATCAACGTCACGTCTTTGTGGCAGAGTGGCACGTTCCCTTGAGCTCTCGACAATCTTGCTCCGGAAAGTGCATAAAGATCATTATTTTAATAGTCTTTCTTCACATCCGTTCAATAAAAACATGACACAATTGCGTCTCCTAATGAAATAAGTTAATTAAATGTTTACCTCAGTTAAAGTAGGTATTATAGTATCTTATTCGTTTTTAAATAACAAGAAAACGACAACTTAATCTGCGGCAAGAGAAGTCTACGGTTATTATTACGTCACTGTACAATCTTCGATAATTGGACTGCGAAAATAATTTAGAAAGAATCGCGGAATACACATCGTTCTCTCTATGGCTTCGCTAACGAGGCACCGCGATTTTAAAATCTCGAAGAGAGAGAGAGAGAGAGAGAGAGAGAAAGAGATGTTTCCATTCCGGGCACGTCAGTCACGAAGCTAGTTTCTGGACGAAGCGGGGAACGTCGTCCCTGTCTCTCAGCCTCGACACACGCGAGCGGATCCCTTCGACTGTCTGAGCACGCACGCGACGTATAATCGGGATACGCTCGGTACGTGCGCAGCCCGATGACGGACTTGCAGCCAGCGAGCTGCTGCGATTCCGGGCGGAAGGACTCGCGCCGCAAAACGGAGGAACAAAAGTACAAAGCCACGTGCCGGGAATGAAAGGAGCGGAAGTGCACCGCTTTACACTTCGGAAGGCCCGAGAGCAGAGTCATAATTCGAATGTCGCGGAGAGGATCCTTTATTCCGCGATAATCTTTAGCCGGTACATGGCTCATTGTATCGGCGCACATAGCCGTCGCACCATTTAATAACCGTCTCGCGTTCTGTTTACATTGTTTCCGAGCGGCGCTAATGATATAATCGCGATTGACAATTCGATTCGCTGAAGAGTCGATCGGATTTTCCATTTTACATTTTACGAGATTTCATAGAAATCAATTTGAGGTCTTTTCGACGGTATTAATTATGGAAATTATAATTCACGATTTGGTTAACTATAAAACAACATTATACAAACTATTAGAGTTAAATTATTATAATTATTATTTGCGCAAATAGAGCAAAATATGAATTAAATGCAATAATCAAATGGTTGTCTTTAATTTGCATAACCGTGTCCTCGATGGTTATGCTGCAAAAAATGTATTTGACTATATTGATCAAAGATAAGTACTACTGCAGATACAAAAATGGTAATAATTTTGGGACAGCCGTACATAGAGAGTCGGTAGTGTATTTTCCAACTCGATGACCCACCGTGTGTCACGTTTAGGCAACGCAAGAGAGGTACTGAATCTCAATCACTGTGATTTCTTCGGGGGACGTTTTCCTGGAAACGCGACGCTCGTTGCAGGGCAACAGGTATTTAAATTAGCCCGTTGCCTCTCAACGAGACGAACGACGACGACGTTCGCGAGCGGGCGAACGGAGGAAAAGCAAATGCGAAGAAGGACTCGAGAAACGAGGAAGGAGGAGGACGCTCCTCTCTCAATTGGCAATCGATACGCACGTGACCGGCTTTCGAAGAGAAGCGAACACGAAACAACGCTCTCTCATGGCTACCATACTGTATTCCAAGCGAATCGCGTTGATTCGGTCAAACTGTAGGGACGTGCCGCCGAATAAACTCGCGAATTTGTCCACTCGTAATTATATTTGCCAGTTCGGATAATTGAAATAAAATATTGCGCTCGTTTGATTGGACGAGAACAGCTTACTAAAAACTTGGCCTTTTTCCCCCCCGTGTAATTATGTTTGCGTTTGGAATGAAAGAGTTCTAATGAAGTGGATTTTATCTGGACGGAACTGTCATATAATAAAGCTTTAATTGATAAAACATAAAACTGAGATTCTTTGGTAAATTATGGTGAGTTATATTTAACTCTTTCTAAATTTAAAGGTTACGCTATATTTTTTTAAATATTCCGTTAATCATAATCCCGTCTTCTGGAATTAATTAATTGTGCAATTAATTATGTCCTTTAGTTTGCGAAAAAAAGCACACCGCCTAATTCAATTTGCCACTATTTCATCACTACTAATCGGTTTTGTTGTGTAATAATTTGCATAACAAATTTATGGCCTTCTTCGTGAGGCAAAAAATCTTCGTAAAGTCGTTCGCATTACGACGGGTAAACCGTAAATTTAACAAGAGCGTTGGAAACTTTAAAGCAGCGCACTGAACATCTTTCGAGACTCACAGAACGGTGAACTTTAATTACTGTAGGTTATTAGTCTTCCGCGTCCGTAGGTATATCCGCAATATCGGAACGTAAAGAGCTCCATAAGTTTGATGATTTACAGACATGCCAAGTCCCGAAAAAGACCCGGCAATTGGGAAAATGGAGCAACACGTCAAAAATATATGGTACGGAAATGTCGCCATTCGGAAGTATCACATTGAGGGAAAAAATGCAAAATAGTGAAAAATCACAACGCACAAAATCGGAAAAATAGCACACTGCAGCACTGCTCTGAAAATATGTTATTCAAACAGATAAATTTATATATCCTTATTTATCCTGCATTGCTCCATGTATTTTCCAGATATTATTTCGTCCCTCTTATCTCGCTATTGTGATTTTTCAAGATTTTAGATGGAGCAGATATTTCGAAAAAGAATATATTCGGACAGTGACAGTTCGGGGACAATAGATATTCGATATATATGTATAAAGTAGTTTCGTAAGATTTGCACCGGGTGTGTAAACCGTAATATTTCTATGCTACAATTTTACTGAAATATTCAAAATTTATATAAAAATCAAACATGATTGTAATGCAGAAATATGTACTTCGTTATACATAGATACTCTTTCGAGGATATTATCTTAACTTCCCTCACTCCCTCTCACCTCAATCGATAAATTTCTCTCGAAGATTTTCGTAACGGAACTTACTCCGTTCATCGATTCCACTGTGACCTGAAATTACAACGACGGTTGACCTGCGTCACGATTGATAGAGATGATTTCACCGCGCGCGTGAAATATGTTATTTTCGCGGAACGGCTCTTTCTCCACTGACATCAAGTATCATAAATTAAAATTGGTATTCGCGGAGTGTGCAAATTAAACCATTCCGCGATTCGCGATGTACTCTAGAAAGGCCGGTATTGCATTCGGCGAGAGAAATATCGGAAGAAATAATGAAACATTCTTTATTTTCCCTCTCACAGCTCGCGGAATAAAATTATTTTTCCGCATTCGCTTCCGCGCAGAGGATAAATCAAACAAATATCTTTGCTACACATAGATCAACTCTTCCGCGCCGATATTTTACTAACATTTATTGGATTATCAAGTGTGTGATTATGATATGGATTTAGATATTAAATAAATATATATGTATATTGCTGGAGAAATATTTCATTTCTCACGGTATAAATTTTAAAGTTATTTATCACGGTATAATATTTATGGTATATTTATATTTACATTACATATAATATATGGTCCATTAGTGACAAATTATTTCCCAAATAACTTGAAACACAAGTGCTATTAATAGAAATCATATCGTCGCGTGTTATATACCTATTAAATTTTACTTTAAAATGATTATGAAACGATTGCTAATTAACATATTGCTAAATCAAATTTGATGCTATCTTTGTATCGTTTCAATTCAGCAATGCTTTTCTGCGATAAATTCAAATTGCAATATACAAATTTTAATAACTTTATTCTAACTATCCGCAAAACTTTGAAATTTTTATATTAGAGTTATTAGACCTAAGCTTACACGCTGTTTCGCTCCTCTGGATTAGTAACTCAGCCTGTGCGAGATCCAATAGACTATGTGGGTCGACCATAAAAGGAAACTCGCGGGAAAACGAGCCCATAAAATCTTGCGTGGCAACTTTGAAACGTACGTACACCCATGAATTATAACGGCACGAGCCGCGTTAAGGATGTTCGAGAGGGAGAGAGAGAGAGAGAGAATCACGGCGTTTTTAATGGCCTTTACAACGAGGGGCGATTACACGGCCGTGATTAAACAGCAAAACGGCTGGATAAAATATTTACGGAACTGGAGCGGAGTCGGATTTCGCGTGCATAACTTCGGATAGAGATCGGTCGAGTACGTACGAAAACTGAAACGCGACACGGACTATCTATCTTTCTCGGTAGATATTACCAAGCTGTCTATCCGCGCAGCGGAGATGCATTTTTCCTCGGCTTTGTGCACGCTTCACAATGCGCGCCGCGGCGAAGTAAAGCGCTACAATAATTCTCCGCCCGACTGTGCGCGGTATGCCTTCTTATCTGTAAGATAAATGTATTGGATTTGTCGCGGTATTATCTACGGACTGCCGTAAGAATTATGACAGATAATAGCGAAGTGGGTCGTGATTTCTCGATTAAGATAAACCAACCAATCCTTTTATCTACTCTATTTCACCGGGTAAAATGTATGTGAGACAGGCCCCTTTTAATACCTTGCAATATCACCTGGAAAATTGGAGTGTCAATAGAAAAATCGTTTTACATTGTATACTGGCTCACACATATTGCCTCTTTGCCTGTTTAATCTAATTATCAATTCCCAATATCCGTAACATAATGTGATAAAAATTCGAGAAATATTCACGAGCTCCTAATCCTAAAAGTTTTAATAAGTGGACGAACGTTTGCTTCGTAATTTCGATGTAAAATTACACGGCATCAATACAACGCAGCTTCTTTTATTTCTGCGTATTTTTCTTGAACAATTTCTACGTGAAAGCACCGTTTCATCAAGAGGATAGCCACCATCCATCCTTTTCAGTAAAAAACAACTCGTTGGTCGACATTTTCAAGAAAAGGAAATCACAGTCTACAAAGTAGAGAAGCGGAAATCACGTAAACTAGGATTACAAACATTTGCTCAAAGAGAGTTCGGACTTAGCAAAGTTCTTCTCGTACTTCAATTTTCGTACTTCGAATCAAAAACTATTTATTTCTTTGAGACGATAAAGTTTTTTAATAGATATATATATATATATACAAATATATATTTTTCCTCGTAAGAAATGCTCCTATTTTACTTAATAAATTTACTAATTATGTTTATAAATTAGCATCAATTTAACGTGAATTCTCGCGATAAATAAACGCGAGAGAGGTCCATTAAATCGTGCCACTAATAACGCTGCGAAGTAAAAAAAAAACTGTTAAAAATTTAACCCCGCGAGGGGACAAAGGCGCGTTAAAAATAAATTTCCAGCAAACGCATTTCGAGGTGTAATCAGGCGAACGCGTGCAGAAAACGCGCGCGGGGGAAAATTTAATTATCGCCATTTCGTCGCTTTACGCGTGTCGGCCTCTGGCATTAGCCATTCACTTTTTATTATGCATAACGCTCGTCACGTTCGAACGAACACGTGTACGAGTTCCGCGTTAATTTCCCGCTGATATCACCTCGCGAAAACCCTTGATTCCGCAGCTACAGAAATCATAAACGTGCACGTGTGCAATCGATACGATCATAGACACGAGATAACGTAAAAACAATGCTGTCAGCAAAACTAATGATCGTATTTTACAAACTAAAGAGAAATAACATTTTTTTAAATAACGAAAATTCAATGACAAAATACGATATCGGTTTTCCAGATTCGATGAAAAAGAAAAGTTTAAAAATTTTATGATTGTCCTTTTATGTAAAATCATAATTGCGTTTGTTAGGGTAACCTTAATACCTCAATGATTTATATATTTCAATTATTTCAAGTTACGAGACATTTAGTAATCCTACGCATTTATTTATCGTGAAGATGCATGTGGATTCACGTTCAATTGGTGCCAATTTAACGTGCAAACATAATTAATAAATTCAAAAATGAAATATGTAGAAGATCAATGTTTCATCGGTTTGAATAATTTAAGCGCAGTAGTTATCAACTGCAATTAAATGTCGAGAAAAATGTGAAATGCAAGTATTAAAATGTTTTATATCACTTACCTATCAGGAACCGATCTCAAAATTTTTCACGCAGAGATTGAAAAAAAAATATGTAGAAATATTTGACGAGCACAAGTGAAAATCGTAAAATGGACAAAAATAAATTTTTATTTTTGTGCAAAGCGCAATATGCACGATATGTGATAGCGCACGCAGTTCGTAAACAGATGGTAAAAATAAATCAGCCGGATTCAATGACCAAATACGATCGCAATAAACATCGCGAGCTGCCGCGGTAAGCTTTAATCAACGCGGGTAATTAATCCTACACGAATTGCAGGTCGGCACGTCGGCTACTTCGGCGACTTTAATTGGGCCGAGGGATCATCGAGCGATTCCTCGCACTTGGCGGCCCTTAGATATCAATCGAAAAGTTTCTTAATAGCCGAGAGATACGACTCGAGATGCCGCGCAAGAAACCAACTTATTTACACCTCCCCCCCCCCCGCCGTTATTAAAGTTTCATAAAAAGTTCATCGGTGTTATCGACCCTTCTCTCTCAACACTCTCATCTCTTTCCCATCAAGTTGAACAGTCTCAAAGCTTACTCGGTATATCGAGGTAAACGAGCTTTCGTGCGGCGATCCAAATCCATTGAATACAAAATCAAGGTGTACCGAGAACTTTTATAATGCAGCTTACAAAAAGTTTTAGTTATCGGGACTATAGTGTATTCTCAATTTATATTTACTATAAAAGCACATGTTTTTGTTATAAATATATAATAAATTCAAAGTTTTAAACCGAAAATACATTCGTAATTCGCTAACAATATAATAAATAATTAAACTTTCATTTCTTCCGACTACTTTTGGCAAATAATCATTCGATGATTGTCATCGTGACGATTCGACCATTGGTTTTGGTCCGATTAATCAAAGTTTTAAATATTGTCTAGTGGTATTGCCTCAATTTTGTGATTTTATATTCATATTCATATTCATATTTAAACGCATATATCATCTGTCGTTTATCATTGAGGATATTTTTTGACTTTCTTATATGCAAATACTATACGTACATGCAAATTCAAACCAATAAAATAAATAAAAATGAATAATATGGCTACGAAAGATAAGGATTAATTTATTATAAAAATAAATATAGTAATTATTTTTTACTTAGCTCTCTATCTGTAAAATATTTATATTTTTTATCTACACATCAATTCAAGATACATTAATATAGTAAATGTGATATACGCATCTTCGTGTATATAATAAATCGATGGAAAATTGAATAATCGCAATTTTAGTACATCAAAAAAATGCAATTTAAATTGCCGCAAAAAGGTGACAATTGTTTTGCATTTTACATTTTATTTTATAAAATCACACGGATTTTACGCTTCTCTTGAGATATAAAAATTTCAAAGAAGACAATAATAATAAATTAATTTCCGTTTTTCAATCATAAACAGATTTTTTTTAACAAAGAACTTTTTCCATTTTTCCAATTCAATTTGAGCAATGAAAATCAATTACAGCTAATTGGTAGTCCTAGTTATGACCCTAAATTATGCAAATTCTATACGGTTTATCGTTTAATAAATTTACTAATTTTAATCATCTATAACAAAAATAACTAATAGTTTCAACATTTTAGTAAAATTTTTCGATTGTTAATAGATCTCCAGAACATATGTATGGCAACATATGTTGTGCTCGTTCTTAGCTCTTAGCAATGTTAGTAAAAATGCGTGAATGTCAAATTGCATCATGTAGCACGAAACGTAATGCGCCATCCGGTCCGCCATTAGAGCTCTTAAGCTTATATCTTTATGTATTTACCTGCTAGAAAATCTGCGATAAAGCAGCGCAGCGGAAATGCTCTAATAATCATATGCCACTTTAATGTAATCTTAACATTTATCATTGCGGACTTTAGGCGCTTATGCACATCAAAATATAATTAAATTTTACCTTCTGATTATTATTACCATAATGCACATACTTAATTTTACATCATCTGCATATAAAACGCGCACCGTCTGCCGTCCTTCAATTCCAGATAGCACTCGAAATAATAATAAAATTTGCTTAATTCGGAAATTTAATTCAGAGTTGCTCCTCCACGCTCTGATGTTACGAATAATTTCGCGGAATTTCTCTGTACACGCGCAATTCACGGCTCTTCCCATTACCAAACCACGAAGATTTAGTACAAATAATATGTAAGGGTTGTTTGCCGAGAGCAAATATACGCTACAGAATTTCTATTACTCTAATTATAACGATGAAACCAAATATAATAATCCTCTCGTGCAAGTGAAAAGTCTCGATGAACTCATCTACCGAGATACTCTATATATTCGTGTTTCATGAAAATTTAAATCTCCACAGCTTGAAATTTCTTTTAAAGTAGACATAAACACTATCTGAAAGACAGTGATAAATTAAGCTATTCGGGAGCCTTCAAAAACAAATTGATTGACGTTGCCCAAGTTACGGTGTAAAAATTATTTTTAAAAAAATTTAAAAAATTTTGACAGGAACGTTAAATACCGTCATTTTTAATAATTAATACTCTTTCAAGAAGATAAAAAAGAGCGTTTTGCATCCTGAATTTTGATCGAACGATCTGGCCTGATCTATCTACGATGATTCGCTATTACCGAAGCGGTAAAACGATTTTTAGATTTGTTGCTGGTCGACAAGGGCGATGATTGATGACAAGCATATTCTACGGCAAATCGAACAAGTCCGAAGACTTTTTCCCGCGGCGGAAACTTCCAAACTTCGCCTTGTGTCCGCGGGAGAACCCGGGGAGCAATCGGACCGTTGCGCCCCGATACGATTTGCAATTCAAAGCGAAAAGTAAGATTTCCCGACCCACACTGACGCGCGGCGGACTGGCACATGCCGGCCGCGTTTCAGAATTTAACACCGATAACTCGCGACCGAATTAAATCGCCGTATATTAACGAGGTACGAACTTACGCGACGTTAATGTCGCGATCATAATGTCGACCGTGCGAAATCGCCGACTCGAAAGGTTTTAGTTCTTTAGAAAGCACGTTTCCTTTCTTTTCTTCTTGATTCTACGTTAATTTGCAATTCAAAATTTCAGCGAAAAAGAAGGACAATTAACATTTCGTCTCACGGAGGCGAGCCCGTTGGGAATTTCAACGTAGAAACACACAAGGCTAATTTGTATAATTATCATATTTCGCAGTCATTCAATCATTTATATTAAAGAATATTTATCGATCAGCAAAATCAATTATAATTAATGTTAATAAGCGACGCCCTATAAACTTCCACGCAAAAACATCCAATTTGGAGCGCGCGGAAACGCATCATGTCACATATTGCGTAATGACGTTTTCTACATAATTACATAATTTTGCATTCGTATTAACATACAAAACAATACGCTGACTAACAAATCCGTCATTTTCATGAGACGTAAAATTGCGTGATCACTGGCGCATAGCGAAATTCGAATTTCTAAATTAAATGATTGATGACCGCGATATAGCGATCGATGAAATCTTTATTCATACCCGTCATTTTTTTTCTACCTTATCCTTTCTCCGCGATTTATCAAGGCGTGAAATTACGCTGAGCGGAAAAACCCCCACTGTTACACAGTATTCAATTTTACGGAGCTTTATATATTTTGTTCGAGCAAAAACACATTTCCATAGAAGGGCCGGTTTGCGTACGAGAGTTTAAGTGCTCCTATAGGCCAAGGGTTAAAGTGCATTAGATGATAAAACGTTAAGGTGTGACGGCTAAAATGTAGAATATAATGACAACCGCAACGTTACGGGTAACGGTATATGGCATTACGTTATTGCAATATTACGGGCGCGACGTGTATAAGGTTCGTTCCATTAGAGTACTTGTAATCCGGCAATTTCACAATTTCACATCGTAATTTGAGGTAGTTATTTGCACGCGAAATGACACGGCAGAATTAACAATAATGTTCGCCTTCGGAGTAAGAGTATGCATTCGCATATGGGAGATGGGGATAAAATGCAGTGACCACCGCCCATTACACGAGCGTGTAAAAGAACAGAGGGATCGGCGAGGAGACATAACTCGCGGTAAACGTTGCGCCGTGTCGCTTACAATATGTAACGTACGTAATGACAAGCAATTACAATAATGAAAATGAATAGTTGTGCGCAAGCTTCGAAATATAATTCAGCTCTAAAAACCGGTTCGGCTGAAATCTTTCGAAAATAATGACTATTAATATTCTTAACCGAAAGTATATGTTACCTATAAAATAACGCGATATAATAAAATTTTTCTTCGTTAAAACTCAAGTGCGAAAATCGATGGCCTTTTTTACGTAAATTAATATAAACGTTGATTATCGCGCTTCTCCCCGCGAAATAAAAGTGGCATTGCATTCTCTTGGGCGCGAGAATTCGCGGTGTGAATGGAATGCGGCGTATTCACTCGCCAGGAAATGCAATTTCAGGATCGCAACGGCATACCCTAATGCGAAACCACCGGTGGTCCCGCTTGTGATTCACACTCGTCGAAAATTACGCTCCTTCAAATCCCACCTCCTTTTAGGCAGCAAGTGCCGGTAATTGTTTTTTATGCGCCATTATGCCCTCGTAACGTCGTTTTCTGCAGGGCGCGATATGCCCTGTTATTTCCTTCATACAGAAAGAAGTGCCGGGCGCGGAGTAATACCCCATGAGTAATTACGAAATTTGCATTCTTCCATTTGCACGGGCGGGAATCGCATCGTCATGCAAAACGAATAAGTGAAAAATAGAATTCGTACGATGTAATCAAGAGGAACATTATTCTCTTTCACGTTTTAGCATTAACGATATGCGTGGCAAATACACTTTAAAATTAAAATTTCATTCGCCTACTTCCTCTTTTAAGACAAAGGGCGATTTGTAAAATGTAGTTAATTTTTAAATACCTGAATGGTTAACGTCAAAGATGGAAAGCTATGAACAAAAAGGATGGCACATTCGTACAAATTATTGTTAATGTAAAAGTGATCTTTGGCTCGATTAAGAAATCCTGAATTAAGGGTCTGGCAATCGTCCCGAGACATTCTACATGAGCTCGGCACTTGTTTTCGCTTTGCGCGTCTCTTCTACCTCTTCTTTTTAGTTAGATTTTAGAGGGTCTCATAAAACACGTCGGACGTGCGTGTTCGCGCTGCTAGCGTCGTTAATGTCGCTCCAATGGCGAGTAAATACTTTCAATTCCTGGCGATACTTCCCGTCCGATAAATCCGCGCGTTCTCGAAGGTGATAAGCCAGCACGTAGAGCAACTTTGTCAATCTGTCGGACGTTCTTTACGATATTCGCCGAATGAAGATCTCTCGCCGCGGCGGCGGCGATTCGCCGAGCACGTCGCGCGCGCGTCCGTCTTATCGTCACCCCGAGAATTATAATATGGCGACGGAGGGGAATTAATTCGGTTTAAAGTTCCGGAAATGAAGTCGACGCGCGAGCGTCGCAGATAGCAGTGACGTGACAGTTAAATTAATCTGACTTCACGCTCCGACTAAAAAAAAAAACGTTAATTGAATTGGTACAGTTACGTCGCTCCCGTCTCATAACCCGTCTAAATAACGAATGACTTTATCGGCTATTTCAACTTCAATAAACAAACCTCGTTTCTTCGCCGATCCGTGGCGAAAGTTTAATAATGAAACTTTGAATATTGCTCTCTCAAGGAATGAAGATAACGTAGGCACGTTTTACAACATCTGCAGCGCCAGCAATACCGAACTCGAGGCAGAGAAATTTCAGGGAGAAAAAGAGAAAGAAAGCTTTAGGTGGCGGAACAATGGAACAATGGATGGAACGTGCTAATTCCGTGAATGTTTCGAGATCACTAATAACGTCTCCGAGCAAAGCCAACAAATTCTGAAGAGAGGGAAAAAAAATGTTAAAAACAGCGCATTGAAAAGCTGTGTGTGTTTGAAAAGTTATTAAAAAAAAATCCCCGAGAAAGAGAAGCGCACGGATTGTAATACGGATAGTACGGATTGGCGCACAATATTCTTTTTTGTGGTGATTACAAAAGTAACAGTCATATTATCAAGTTACTTCGGGGGAAAAAAAAGAATTTGTGAAAAAGTGCGATAAGCCCGCGCTACTCTTTATATATTCAAAATGCGAGAATGTTACTTGCAGACGAAAAGACACGTTATAAAACGAGGGTGGGTTTCCGTATACACGGGTCCGCTTCTGCGCCAAGCAATCTCTGTAATAAGACCGTGTCGTAATCGATACGACATTGTCATTCCATCCACGTTTGTTCTTAGGAAAAAAAATTCCCGGCTCGCAGTAGAGAATGCGGATGCATCGAAGGGACGGAAGGGACGCTCACTGAAGAAGGATTTATCCAGAAGGATTTGCAGTATGTGATACTGCGGGGAGCTTGTTCAAATATTCCTCCGATGTATCCGATACGTCTGCGATACCTCGGCCTCGCCGCGCAGATGCACGCGCGTAGATCCATCGCATGATTCATGCGGCTCATGCGTGGCGTACAGCCGACGCGCGCTTTCCAACAAGCACAGGCTGCTATTTGGCATGCCTTTCTATTGGCAATAGGGAGATAAGGGGTGTGTAAGTTCCTGCGACAGACTCCGCCTCGAAATCCAATTTCGAGCTTTGGGTTCTGCCTTCGACTCTATTTTCGCTTGTCGCTCTAGAGAGCGAGCGTATCTAGAGCTTCTCTGGTATGCGCATACTTTCCACCCGAAATTTTTACCGACATTTCTGCAACGCACCTCCATCCGAGCGAGACTTTTGCGCGTTTTATTATTCAGATTGTACAGGTTGCCTCTGGATTAATCCCGGCTTTATTAAATCTAGATCACTCGCTTCTCAAATTTCTCTTTCTTCTTTTTTTTTTAGTCTAAAGATTTAAAAAAGTATCTCGAGTTCACTATATTACATTATATGTAGATTTAGCGAGTGCTGTTTTAATTATGATATCTCCTGATGTATTTATTATGACTCTCTTCAACAAAATCTAATTGTAGTCACTTACTGTATTAAGCTCTAGTATAGTATTAAGCGATTACCTTTAACCTTTCCAAAAACAAATAAGGATAAACGCTGTAAAGAAATCAAGGACGGTCGATTAACCATACTTCACGATTTCAAGTATATACTCCAAAAGTTGTAGAAGAAACAGCTGTGCGTGATATTCGAACGAAAAGTACAGTCGACTTCGTCAATAAATATCTAACATTTTCCAATATGACCCGCACGGTCGGTGGCAAGGAAGCGATCGGGAAGGATAACAGCAAATCGAAGTAATTCCGAGTTGCCTGTTCGGGCGAGTGAGAAAATGTTATCGCCGACCATTGTCGTTATCATTATTTTCGCTATTCTATGATTGGATTTCGTCATGCAAGAAGAAACCACACCAATATTCTAAACGGAGCGACAAAGATGCTATTGAAGAAATTGAACGTAAAAACAATGGTAAAGAAAGTGGCATAAAGTCACATTTTCGCTAAGGAGAAAGATGGGTTTTAAACTTATCGAATCTTGAAACTCTTTTTGCCAGCAAGCGATAAAAATTGCAAACATTCCTACGCGATGTTCTAATAAATTATTTTCTTTCTGCTAAAGCAAAATATTTTATCAGCACGAATAAATCTATCTTTCGTGATGATTACGCGTGATAATTATGACTGTTGAGACTCGTAAAAGGATAATTATATCCGATGCAATCTGACGCGTCGCGCGTGCTCACGTCTTCATTAACGAGCGATTTCGTAATACTGTGCTTCGTTCGGCTGCTCGCGTATTTTTTAAGGCATAAGGCATAATAGCCCGTGTTCACGCCAAAGAGACGTGCTTTTATGTGGCACGAGCCACTTTTTCCTCTCCCTGCAATCATCGCACAAGCTTAATGGGCCGGATGTTCCTTTCAGGGTCTCTATCGCGAGCTGACATCGCGATCGTCATAAAAGCGGGAACATATTATGACTTTTTGAAACTGAAACTAATAACATCTGACGGCGTCTAACGAGAGCGTAAGTAAAAAAAAGAAGCTGTTTTAAAGAGCGTACGTTCTTTCCGTTTTAGAAAAATCAATTACGAAATAAAATAATAAAAGCGATGACACATTGATCGAGGTTGTATAGTTTTTGATAAATACTTTCAAAAATTACTCGGGACACATTCTCTTTGTGGCACTTTAGCAACGAACGTTTGTCCATTCAATGGTAGTATTGTGTATGAACGAAGCTTAATTCTTCTCGGGTGAAAGTCGCGACAGCAGGGGCGTGAAAGAGTGCAGCTGTTTGTCGTGTCACGCTAATGCGCGCGGTAGGTAGAATCAGATAAAAACCGGTTAATCCATCTTGTGTCGCGCTCGTTTGTTACAAGCGTTAAATTACAAGATTTACGACAGAGTCGGGTGCATTGATTACGATAAGTTACTTAAATCGACGATTCAAATTTCTGCTGACTCAGATTCAATCAATCTGAGTCGACGAGAGCAGCGTAATTATAGAAACAGACCGTTCTATTATATCAGCATTACAATGTCATGCACGAAAGATATACACGTTTCGCTGATCACATACAAGATTCGCTCGGTTAAACGCGGATGTAATATCGTGAGTGTATTCTACAAGTCATCCTGCATTAAGTTGTAACTATACAAATTGAATAAGCTTTATCTTAAACAGATTGAATTTTCTCATAAAATATTTTGTACAGAATAGTCAATATTTTCCTGTTAATGTCCCCTTTGACAAATTCGGAATGCATTACTAAACGGAAATTCGATCAAAAGCCATTAATAGCTTTTTGATATTTAACGAAATAACTTGAAAATTAAATCTCAAATTAAATTTCTTCGTGTCACGTTCTATATTATTTTAATAAGTCCGTATTTAGATTTTATTTTAAATTTATATTTTAAATTTAAAGGAGGAAAAAATTGAACTTTACATTTGTCAAGTAATTTATGGTTGAAAGAAAATATGATAAAATCTATATAATAATTTAATATAATTCGTGTTTCTTGCAGTTATATATAATTTATCATTACAGATGCAACGTGAGTGCATTTAAATTAGCTTTATCAATAATACCGGCGTACTTATATGCATGAAACGTAGCTAAATTGCAAATATTAGATAGAATTTTATGCTACGAGCACTCTCGTGGTGTTGCTAATTAAAGTTGATAACGAGTCGCATAAAATGAATGGTGCAAATAGGTTTTCTGAACTTCTTGAATGTTAACGCGAGTAGTATTATGTAAAATGCTCTGGACGACAGAATTTTAAAAACGGCTCCTTTTTTTATATCGTTTTTTAAGGTCGGCGAATGCGATCCGCCTTACCGTTGCGCAGCATTTACATATCTAAATTCGCATAAATTTTCTTTCAAAACAGAAGGGCAATTACGGAAGATAATTACTCACCTTTGCGAAGTCGATTTTTAGTGTGCAGCAGCCGGAGTATATGTCTGCCCCATGTAGCGTTTCCTTTGCTCTGGTTGCTGATTCCACCGTGTCAAACGTAATAATCAGAACGATCAGTTAAGGATATATAGCATATTTGAAAAATATAAATTTCAAAATTAATTCGATACAATTAAGTCGATATTTATAAAAATTCGGCAATAACCAGTTGACAATTAAATTTGAAATTACTTTTCCTTATTTAAATGTATCTTTTTAATAATATTATAAATAAAAAGTCGATCTCGAAAAGATACAACAAAAATATCTTCAGATAAAAATTACTATGCAAATGAAATTAAATGAGTTGTAACGTTTACCAAGTTTTACGTGAAGCGCAATAAAGTAGCGTTCCGACAAGACGGAAATCTCACAGAGTTCACTGCGGCATTACAATGTTGTTTTCCCGCAAAGTGGCCTTCGCGTAGTATAAATCCGACATGACGTAACGTTCTAACGAATTTATAGTCACGCGGGACGCGACTTGACTATTATTTGGATCGTAATAGTCCGGAATATACTCCAGAATATCTCCACTAGGCGGAGATTCACCGAAAATACGGCGCATTATTCCCGAGGTAAAGCTCAAGATGCGCGTTAAACGTATTCGCGTACGGAATACCCGAAAAAGAGTTCGCGGCGAAAAAATCGGGAGCCTTCCCGTTAGCCCGAATCCCCGTTATAAATCTTCATTACGCCGTAATGGCGGTGCATGTCTTGACAAAGTTTCCCCGGCTCGTGAAAGCGTGTCAGACGGAGAGTTGATCCCGCGAGCTTCGAGTTCGCCAAAGGTGACCCTTGACTCGCGTGTTCAATGCGCCGTTGCCCTGAAGTTTATCGTGTAAATCAAATTCATGCAAATACACGACAGTTCATTCTTGTAAAATAAATCGTTTCCCGGCGGCATTGTTCGGGCACGGTCGGACTCAAAGACGTCACTTGCGCATTTTAACACCCTTTGTCCAGCTGCTTGTCAAAATTTCAATGATAAATTCGTCGATAAATTTAAATTGCACTTTTAATGGAATTTCCAGCGAAACATAAGATGACGAAGATATTTGATCGATTTTGAAAATTAAAGAGTTCTCAGTGAACTGTGCCTTAAGGAATAATAATGATCTTGTTAATTCTTTATATATAACGCGCAACAACTGCATTCGTAAAATAGCATTACACTTGGCAAACATTAGCGGTACATTTGTAATTTACTGCGAGTACGGTAACGCGAGCGCAACTGAATTTAAAGTGTTAATTTACGTAATTGAGAGTTATACAGTGTCCTTCCGAGAATCGTTAACGGAAATTGACGAAACTGCTGGTTAGCGATTGCCGATGCAATAAAGGCACTACTAGCGAGATGTATTGAAAAGGATATTCAACCATAGCCTGCACGCCATTTTTCTTAAAGATTACGATGCGCTGAACCTGCCCGCTGGGTGCACTGATCGTGTGCAACACTTCCTGCAACAGAAAAGAGAAATGCACTTTAACAGATGCGTGAGAAGATATTTTAGGAGAACATTTTCACACTTTGTTGACTTAGGCGATGGTGCATTGCATCTCAGCGAGTTCTCCGAAAGGAGCTCAAAAGCCGAGAGAAATGTGGATATTAATCTTTAAATTAAATACGAGTTTCTAAATATTAATCTTCAATTAAATCTCCGAGTTCCAAATTAAGAAGAAAAAAATTATATGCAATGCATTATCGATCTAGGTCAATCTAGGAGAATAAATGTATAAATAAAATATTTTGTCAATGCGCGTTTTATTTTGTTTATATGGAATCTCTACTATTTTACAAAATAAACAGAAAGTAATATCAGATTCAGAAATATTTTTCAACGCAATTGCATTCACGATTAATTATATTTACGATAGATTTAAACTTCGTTTTACAAGCCTCACAGCCTTGAACTTTTTAAATTAAATTCTCCTGTTTTCTTCTACGTCATATTATCATACGGACATTGATGAAAACCATGAACCTTTTTGCTTCGTTCTAAACACGCGCGCTTTAATTAGTCGAAAATCCCTGATATCTCAACATTGAGGCAATCGCCATTCTTCTCAGTCTCCGTTACGGAAACCTGTCGTTAAGAGAAGCGGCAATAGTTCTGAAGCACCTCCGTATTTCCGTTAACCTATTTCGAGCACAT
Organism: Temnothorax nylanderi; assembly: GCF_030848795.1. Lineage (NCBI taxonomy): Eukaryota > Metazoa > Arthropoda > Insecta > Hymenoptera > Formicidae > Temnothorax > Temnothorax nylanderi. Next base: position 951,819 of record NW_027249068.1, on the reverse strand, counting down.
GATCGATGCACATCGTATATCATGCGCTGCAAATCGAACGAAGTTTACATGTTGCGTTCTCCAGGGCATCCCCATCGGCGCAACAACGTATGCGAAACGCTCGGTATATAAGGTTCGACCGCCCTCACACGATGCTCGCAACAGATCCAGACAGAAAGTTTGCATGGCGTAGGTAGGTTGAGAACCGAGAGGTCGGGGAGCAACATGAGACAAATGGCAAACTGCATTTGAGCCTATTCACGAGTGTTGTACCCTAATAGACGCATCGACAACACCAAATTTTCTCGGTGAAAAAGTCAGTATTTTACAGCGACTGTTTTCCATTTGGCGCATTTTATTTCGCCTCACCAGACGTCTCATCCAGCATAACCGGACTTTAAAGCTTATTCACTGATATTTCCGTTAACTTGCTCAATTATAATAAATTCAGATTTAATTATTCAAATTATTCATTGCTGGATCGCGACTGAATTAATTAATTCGATTATTTAAAATTCAAATATATTAGATTTTGTAAAATCTCTGAATCTATTAGAGATATATGCTTTTGTTGTATATTCGCTTTATTCTCAAATAATAATCTAATTTTATTGATTCTCAATGTAAAACTAAGAGTTACGCGACTCAAGATTTATAATGATCGATTTAGTTGGGATTTACGAATTTGTCAAGCACAGGAGACGAATCACTTCGGAATTAGGGTAACTAGACATTGTAACACGAAGCAGAGTGTAGGACAGATTAGAGAGAAAACAGAATTGCAACATGTTCGGCTGATGGCACTGATTTACAATGCAATTAGCACTCTCTAATTTAATCCTTAATCCTTAATCGTGAGATTAGCTCAAATAACGTTTGAAGATTAACACTTTGTTACACGTTAATACAACGTTAACTTTAAATCGTGATTTGTAACAACATTAGACGGTATATATATAATGCTTAATCTACTTGGCTAAATTTATTTTTCTTAGCTGATTTTCGAATATACTACAAACTAAATGAATAACTTTAACAAAGAGAAATGTGAATGGAACTCGTATATCATGCCGGTTACGGTAGAGTTGAGCGTCTTTTAGCGATAAGCTGTAATCGTCAAGTCCCGGGGACGCGGTCAAAGAAGGTGTTAAGTATCGCGCAGGGGTGCGGACGGGCCGCGACACATTTTATTGCAAGATGGTCGATAATTGAGAGCGTTTAGCAGCGGGCGCGTGTTTACCTGTCGAGACGCCAGCCGAGGAAATCTCGAATTTGCGCGGCACGAGCGATGACACGACGTGGCTCGCTGCCAAAGTAGCTTCCCTCCGCGCGAGTTCTCCTTGCCGCGCGCGGCACATCTCCCGCGCGGCTAGACGAAAACACGCAACTAGTGGAATCGCATCCAGTGAGTCACGCTGTTTATTCGGGAAAAATGCGGTTCGTCGCGCCGCTTAAATGCAGTCTGAATACGCGAGACGCGCCAATGTATTATCCCGTGCTCGCGATTAGTCATGCTATATCACAGAGGATATCAAGCCCGCGCGCCGCGACGTCTGAATAAGGCTCGAATGAGATTGTCGGCCTCGCGCCGAGTGAGCGCAATCTCCTCCTACAAGGCGCGCCAATCATGCCATAATGATTTTATAAATTTTACGATATGCCTGAATAATCAGAGTATAACAGTCTGTGATCTTTCAATGTCTAATTTATAATTTATCTATTCAATTATAATCCAAATTTACAATAAATTATTTATTTATATATAATTAATATATATATTTATGTAAAATTAAATTTATATATAAATTATTCGATCGTAACTGAATTAAATAATTCAATTATACTTGAAATTCGAATATATTGAATTTTGTCTCGATTATTGTTACCGCGTATAATTCTGCAAAGAAAGATAAATTAGTCCGACTTGAAATCTTTGTATTAGTCATAGTCATAGGAATCAAGCTCATCAATCTAGTTCTATATATAAAATGTCACGCGTACGCATTTCTGTGCGTAATCGGATAAGCCCAAACAGCAGGAGCTGGCGAGCACGAAATATCAAGATCAATAAATAGAAGCGGAAATTCAATTTCCGTCGACTCGAGTTCTCGCGACAGCTGTCTGCAGGTTGAAAAAAAAAACCGTAGGAACGATCGGACGGTCGATGTGATAATTAAATTGTTTCGCAGCTTAATGAAAAAACGGAAGATACGCTGGATTATGTAAAATTGTCACCGTATCCGCGAACGGCCGATAAATTTTTATGCACCGGTCGGCCGCTGTATCCAGCGTGCGTCATGTAATATGTATGATCCGTTGCATTTCAGATTGGCTTATGAATAGAAGCGAGGATTCGCGCACGTCGCCTGCACCGCCGCCGCTATCGCGCCGGTCCGCCAGTAGTTTTTCGAGGACCGCGCGCGCGACCGGCGAACGTACTCGAACCTAATTGTCCGGGGTGTTGTCCCATCCGGGTCGTCGACCCCCTTTTGTGTCCGTGCGAGATACAATGCCGGTAGGAGAAATCCTTGGAATGGGTCGGCCGCGGTATAAATTCAGGAGCGGACGCTTCCGCGGACGCGACGCACAAAGCGGAGCTCGCGCGCGCGCGCGCGCGCGCGAGAGAGAGCGATAGCACGTGCTCCCTCGCCCGCTCGAGATCGCGATAAGGAAAGCACGTAATCTCTTTGTTCCGCGAAGATGCATTCGCCCGGACGGAGTGCATTGAGCCGCGTGAAAACGTGATTTACCGAAGCTTATCTGCCGCGTGTTCTCGCGACGGAAAAACGTCAGGCGTGAAGGAGGATCGTTCTAGCACCGCGCACCGTCGGAATAAATATCCAAGGATGTTAGAAACGATTGAAGGTATTGTGTATTACGGAATAAAGAGATTCTATAAAGATCGTGACAAAAATCGTAAACTGTACAGAAAAAAAAGAAGCGCCAAATAAAGACTTATATACTCGTATATACGCAACAATCTATAATCTTAGAAATGAGATTATATTGCGTTAAACGAAGAAAACTTGCTTGAATGAAGTTATTTATATAGTTTAACTAAGAAAAAAAAAGTTGAAATTCTTATAAGATTGATTGTTGCGTATACGAGTATATAAGTTTTGACTTGACACTTTTGTTTTTTCTGTGTAGGTAGTTGGCCAGTTGATATATTATGAAACGGGATAGGGATAGCGGATTATATATACAAAACAAATCAGCCTCGTGTTCGACATGACAGTGGACGTCTTGAAAAAATAATAAAACATACATGTTACTATTTTACAGGAACTTTTCTTAGATCAGCATCTGATAAATGATAAGAATCGACTATAGGGGATAATCCAACTTGTATTTACAAGACAACGAGTACAGACAAGAATTACTCGCTTGGGGGGTCTATAGACAAGTCCGGCGTTCCCGTTCTCGGGTCGGATGACAATGCAGTTTATTGGTAGGAGAGCTAAGGGGTTTAATCCTCGTTCTTGAGCAGGTCAGGCAGTAATAATAGATTTGCTTCGTCGGAGGGCATCAATCAGCGTGCGCGCACGGGGGTGGAGGAGCGTGCCGTACCGTCTTATTTAATTCATCGGCATTCCTATGTATCTCCGGCCGTGTTAATACGACTCTAATCCGCCTTCGTTTATAAAACACAATCAGCTCGGAAAAGCAGGCCGGTGATTTATAACGACATTTCTCTTTCCGGATTGTTGATAAATATTCTACGTCGGCTCTCTTTCGCCTCCTCGATGCCAGATGGTTCCAGGCATAATGCTCGCTTTGTAACCGGCAACGAAAGCCACCTCAAAGACCGACCCGCCAACCGCGAAAGACAAAAACGCCGCGGCGATGTCGCGTATTAATTAGACGGGGACACGAAACAAATGTGCACGGTGCGGGACGGAGCATTCATTAATGCATCGTAAACGTCGTAGATGACGAAGTGAAGCGCGGGTTTGAAAGTAGCCGTAAATTTCAAAGATTGCAAGTTGTCAAGAGCGCGTTATGAAAAAAATAAGTAACGATAAATTTGTTAAAAGCTCGACGGTAAATCAAAGCGAACAGGCCGCGATCGTAAACATTTCATCCTCATCTTTAAAATACAGAATTTCTGCGTTCTACGCTGCAAGGTCGTGACTGTGCAAGGAAAGACAGCAAACTTGTGTAAATTTTCATGGAAAAAGTCACATTTCTCTCGCGCCCGCATGCCAGTGACAATTTTCGTGAAAATCATCCTTCTCTTCAGGGAATCGAAGAGGAGGAGTCGAAGGGAACGTCGCCCATTCGAGGGATTTTCAACGCGAAAAAACCAAGAATAAGGTTTTTCGCGTCGAAAAATCTGCCGCGCAGCGATCTTTCGGTGGCGCTCGGGGATGAGCGTGGCCGAATTTACGAGCAAGCGCGCGCGCGCGCGCGCGTCCCGCTTCTAATCCCGCTCCAATCCCATTCGAGCGAGACTGGAAGCGCATGAAAAATTGATGAAGTGTCCGCAATTACGACATCAATTTGGCCGACACGAGAACACGACCGAATACAAAGACAACGCGCCGGGGATGCAGCTGAAAACTGGGGTATTTCCCCCGAGTGCAATGCCGGTATACCCCGTCGGGGTGCATTCGATATATGCGCGCGTGAGCCTAATAAGCGCTGGCACTTGCGATGACCAACACGGCGGACGAATTAAAGGACGACGAAAACGCGGCGCATAAAAAAATACATAGGTATATTCGCTTCTTTTTATCGAAAGCTATACGATTAGATGCTAGATGATCAGTCAGAAATGTACATATTCCTTACGATTTTTGTACGAAAGATTTATTTCGTATTATTGCAAAAGATTCAATTATTGCTCTCTAATATAGCAATCGAAAGCTCTCGAATTATTGCGGCTGTTATGCGTTCCCAAATTCTGATGTACATAGTAAACTTGACTCTCAACTCGTGATTTCAATCTTAACACACTCTCGTCTCTAATCTCTCTAAACTTGAAATTCTCCACTCGCGAACTTTCATGTAGTAACCTACATCCTGTAGATCTAAACTGTGAATTTCCAAGTTATAATTTATATAATTATTCCGCATGAATATTAATGATAAATAAACCTATCATCAGCTGTTACGGTCTGCAACCTGAAATCGGCTTATCAACGAATTTATAATTTCCGCTGAAGATGATAAGACCGCAAAAATATTTTATTCTTTTTGTATTATTGGTTTTATCATCGTGCGATGGTTTACATGACATTAATGTGTTTTATTAATATACCGAGTTGCCTATATAAAAATATTGGAAGTTTCCATGTAATTATTAAATGTTTATCATTCAATCGAAAACGAAATGTAAAGCAGCTGTAACGTTATATTTTATATTAAAATAGTTAAGCACGTATCTTAATGTCTACGTCGATATACGATTCAATTTTAATACACAGTGCTTATCGACACGGAGCAGTTCGTAAAAAGTTAATGAAGCATTCATAAACATACACACGTATTGATTTTCCGGTTACGCTATCAATCATGACTCACGAACATCAAAATATAATTAGAATTATTTCTCGGCGCAATATAGCGCACGTCTCTAGAACAAGAGTGTTTATACTTATTTCTATTTGAAGGGCCGAAATTAAATTTAATTCGTCCACTCGAGGTAATCTTATTTTTCAGTCAGTTGAAGTTGTCGAAAATCTAATTTCCGGCGGATCTTTTCGGGGAGTCTAGCGAGATCGGTACTGGGAAACTCGCGGTTTTCCAGCCAGACACTAATTGAACAACACCGATGTAAGCCGCGGGGATACGAGGGTGTACGAAACGAAACGCGAATGCCAGAAACCCGGCAATAACCGACGAAAGAAGTTCTCAATTTTGCTGCCAATTTCTCGAGGGAAATTCGTCGAGCCGCGCGTCGGATGATACGGACATCGCCTCGTGAGAACGATCTTGGAAACGCGTGATGTTTCATACGCATTGCTCTTCATTTGTCGTATCGCGGGCCGCGGCGCGGAACGCGTCGCACTCGAGGGAGGATATAGAGACAAAAGTGTCGGTTACGAGGGCAAGACAAATGAGTGCCGTGTGAGATGATGAGGGAGAAGTCTCCGCGAGGAGAAGTAGCGGAAAACCCGAGAGACGCCAGCTCATTTTTTCGGCCTTACTGAAATCTGGCGTCATAACTGACCTACCGCGCTGTGCGCCTTTTCCTCCTGTTCTCGCCTTTCTTCTACGAATATAAAATGTCACGCGACCCGGCCAGGACGGGAAAACTATGGCCTGTGTCATCTCCACACATTTTACAGCTAAATGTGACAGTTTCGCGTAACATATTTCGACTATGTATAAAATTTTAAGCCTTAAAAAATATTGTGTTTTTGATTTTCAGAAAATTGATAGTGGGAAATGTAATAAAAGTGAATTATTTAGAAATTATAAGAATAGGTATAAGAATGATATAAAATAGATTTATGAACGCAAGATGCTTTAATTAAAGCACACGATGGTTATACGGAAAGTAATATGTAAAAATAAAAGTATTATATTTATAAGATAATAATGTTAAGTTACAAAAATACATCTCATGTTAAAAAAATATCCTCGATCTATTTCTTGTCATAAATTTTTTTAAATTAATTAATTTGATTTAAAATCCAAAATAAATGTTTATTCGTCATAGATATTTGTTATTTTACACCTTTCGTATAAATTCACCATAGTTGTCGCGTCACTTTATCCAAAGCAAGTAAAAACGAAAAAAAATTCGAGGCACGCAGACAATATGGGGTTATGATCTCCCCCAATGTCTGCGCGTGTGCGCTCAATTTCAGTGATCTCTGTTGCTCCCTTAAGAAGGTAAAACTCCACCCTAGTGTTCTATGGAATGCTGCCGGCCATAATCATCCGCTTTCCTAACACACAGACATACACACGTTCCATAGAGAGACGATTAAGGTCAACCCGCACTTACTACTTTCGGCGGAATCACTGAAGGCTCTCTCGATGGAGCCTGTATTCGGAGCGCATTTCGTCCAGCGGTCATTGTTTCGGTGTTAAAGGCATTACAATGGTGCACGTGAAACAGCGGTTTTACGTCTACGATCCCCGGATAATTCCATGAAATTGGGAAGACAGAGGATCACGTTGATGGACGCGCGACACCCGCTTGACGAAAAGTGAAGCGATATTTCCTCGTTCGGAACTTAATCGCGCGTCGTCTTTCCGCAATTTGCCAAGTTTCGATATTAAATACTACGATAATTAAGTCTCAACTACTCAATTCTTCGTTACAGTAACTTACGTTAGTTACGCTAATTAGGTAACCCCCACATAAACTTACTTACGCGAAGTTTAAGCAATAAAATAACCGTAACTATATATCTATTCTTCAAATTTTCCCTCAGGATCTTATTCACCTTTTCAATTTCGTTTCGATGAAATTCAACGAGCTTGAAAATTTTCACGCTTGTGACACACAGTGATCTATTACCAGAAAGTATTTGCCCCGCGTAAGAAGGTTTTACAAAGATCAAACTTTCAAAATCTGACATTTCATATCCAACGACCTAATATTTGAAGAAGGAAATAACTGGGACTTAAGATATCGGCTATTCAAAAATCGAGGGATTTCGATATTAAATCATGCGGTCAGGTTATATAGTTCGTGGAATTAATTTAAATGAAGATTGAACTATTAAATCTTTTTGTTATCAAAAGAAGATTTGCAAGAGAAATTCTGGTCAGGGATGAATTAAGCCGTTTTGAATATTTAAAGATCCGTTCGGAGAACGATATAACTGGAAATTTTTCATGCAAAATGTTTCAACTAATGCATTAATATATGCTTATTTATAATTTATATTTATCATATGTCATAAGACGCGTATATGTCATAAGAGAAGGAAAAAAGCCTGTTGTTCCAGGTGTTGTTCGTTTTTATTGTCTGGTAAAATACTACAAAAACACTACTAAACACCGGTAATTCAAGCACTAATTGCTGTAAAGCAAAAGGAAATTCAGAGAGATTCCAAGTACCTAGAAGGATTTTGCGGGGGCTAAAGACCAACCATATTTGTTAATAATGGTATTTCACAGATATAAAGACCAAAGCCATCTGGTAATTAAGCCATTCCGAGGGAGACATTTTCCAGCGACTGGCCTGCATACGCGAAAAGGTTGTTCCGCGTCGTATCAAGCGGGGAGAGAATACGGAAAACTTTCCAACGAGCGGCACGTGACACGGGTCAGGAAAAAAGTCGAGGAGCCGAGGAGTGACGTAGGTCCATGCTACAAGGACCCTGCTTCGTATTTCCCTGGAGAGACGGGAGTCTGTTCTTCGGACATTACGTCATTTTGTGCACTTCTAAGGGACTCGCAGAGACGGCGACATACGTTTTTGAAAAAGACCATTTGGCGTATACGATTTGTAGAACGACGCAAACTTAAAAACGCGAGTGGAATTTTTAAAATTTCGAAGAAAAGAGATTTGAAAAATACGTTTCTTATTTCTACAGCAATAAATCTATTTCTATTATGGTAGTATAATAATAGTAGTTCAGTCAATAAATAATACTAAAGCAGGAGAAAGCTTGGAAAGCAATAAGTGATCCCGCTCTTGATTCTCTCTATTTTCACCGAAGAGGTACCAACTCTAAGTTGGCCGTATGACCTTTCATTGAAATATAATGCGGTAGATGTAGGACATCTTGTACACGTTTAACAATGTACACAAATGAAAATAGGTCTCAATGAAAAAAATAACATCGCGCCGCTACGGCCAACGCGAGTTTAAAGCGTGTAACGAGCAAAAAAAACCGTGTGTGACCGTCATTATCCCTCGGAGGCAACAATGTGCCATCGAGTAACTAACTTCGATGCATCCAACGATAACGCTATGTCATACCCGGAAGAGGAAAGCTTATCTGAAGAGCGGTTATGTATTTCGGAGCAACATCGGGTACCCCTTATCGCGAACGGAGGTCGTACAAAGGTAACCGTCGACCTCGTATCGCCAAATACGAGCTACCCCGTACGATATATCCTATTAAGGTCAGCGCCAAGATACGACCCCCGCCGCGATTTCAGCGTATCGTTGATTTCCATTCCCGAGTCAATTAAGCTCGGCTTAAATGAAAAGAGATTTAAAATATTCAAAGGCTTCGCGGACGAGCGCGCAATTGTGCATCCCCGGGATGGGCGAAATAGATTCAGCTACGTTCCACTTTGTATCGGAGTTTCTAAACTGGATCCCGCGCGGATCTCCTAATTCAGCGTGTCACGCAAATTAATAGCCTGCTAACGGGATAGCTAATGGCCTGAGAAATTCAAGAAGTTATCGCGGTAACTGCACCGGAAGCCAAACGCTTTGCTGTCCAACAAGCGGTAACTGCAGATAATTACTTCGTCCAGCGTTTCCATTAATTCTATGATACTAAAAATTCGTAATTAACGAACAGCAAACGTGCCATCACGTGGGTAGCGCTCGGTCATTCTGAAAGCGATAAATCAACTATTACGCGACCTCTCGCGTATATTATATATGCGCGTTCTGGCCGTAAAAACCGGCCTTTGTTAGAAATATGCATTCTAAGTGTTTCAAAAGGGTTCATAAATTATATTTTATTTACTAGCGGACTTTACTGCCGGGTTAAAAGACGCCGGACAGAAAATGTCGTCATAATTATATTTTAGACATGAATATTCTGAAACGTAAAAACCTCACGCGACACTAACAAACCATTCCTCTCGTAAGACAATATAACGCACAAGATACTCTATTTCGCCGACAGGCGTGCGCCAGGAACTTCCTTCTTGCAGCGCGGCGTACTTATAGTTAATAATGCAGTATAGGAAATAGTTAACGAACGGCTGCGTGAAGTTATCTACTCCGCGGCGGGTGTTAGGCGAACGAAATTGTTGCTCAACAAGTAGTAAACGGGCTGATCATAATCGCGAGCTGTAAAGCAGGCGGGCCTCCTTCCGCGAAACCCATAAAGCCTATGCATTCTCTCTCAATGCGGCAGATACTTTGCACAGTGGAAACTGCAACCCACGACGGTGGATTTAACGACGGTAGCGCGGCGGCGGCGGCGGTGGTTGAGCACACGCAGGGCGCACTCTCTCTCTCCGTTCCTCTCCACAGCTTTCTGAAAATCCGGGATTTCATCCTTCTTGATCCTTTGGCGTTCTGTTGTAAAGAGCTTATACTTCATCTCGCAGCTATCGATCGGCGGAGTGTCATCGACGTTTGATATCCGACCTATGTTGTTCCGTGTAATCGTAAACTCACTTACTCCGTTCCATATCGCTCGAAGAATATTACGAACTACAGAAGTTTAAAGGTCTTAACTTATATATATGTATATATCGTAAGTTATGAGGTTTTAATGTGCGAATCTCAGGAGAGTTAATCCTCACAGTTGAAAATTTACATGAAGTTTCTTCACGGGAAGTTAAATAAATCTTTTCTTCCTTGTACTCAAAACAACCGCAGCTTTCGCATCTTGAAATACTTGATTTATCTTTACGAGACAACCAGCGTGTGTTGCGTACCACAAACTGAGAGGGTTATTGTGGCTCTTAATGCTTTACTCGACGAATTGGGTTAAGTAGGATCAAAAACCGAATGAAATGTAGAATTATGCAGAATTTGCAAGATTAAATACCTTTTTCGTATGCTGAAATTAACCGTAGAGTAAATCCAGATTGCGGAATGTTATTATAATATAAACAGTAGCATGGATGAATACTCTAAATTCATTAAATTTCAAATAGTTGCATAAAAATTACTCATTACTTTTAAATGCAAATGTAATCTGTGTTGTTAACTTACATAAAATTTGCATAAATTTTGTTCTTATATTTTAAGGCATCTTGAAGTATATATATATTCTTAAAATATTCCGAGAGTGCTTTGTTATAAATTTTCGAGAGAAAGAGAGAGAGAGAGAGAGAGAGAGAGAGAAATCTTCAAACTCTTAAGTCTTTCAAAGCACTGGTATCTAAAGGTTATCAAATCTGCAGAGAACGCTTATCTTCAAACTATATTTGAAGTGACTAGAAACTTCGCAGCGATTAACTCCTTCGAAAATTTACAAGAACGTAGATCCATCATGCCTATCTCCGGGTTCATATCGCTTATCGAGAATTCCCGACCACGTCCCGCCATATTGATATATTTCTGAAATATATGATAAAAGTCGCAGCTCTGAAAGGGAACGATATACCCTCCGCGTTTTATGTGCCCGTGTATATATATGTTTATGGGAAGTCGTCGACCGTGCTATTGGAATTACGGATAAGATTAAGGGTCCTTCGACGCTCGTAATGGGCCTGTGATGTCGTCGTCGGAAATAAGAGAACTTATCTACTGTCCTAATACGGAGTGACGCATGCCACCGATAGCAAAGTGCGAAATCGTGATTATATGGTTTTCGGTTATTACAAGCTTGAGAGAAATAAGAGCGATAAGAGGGCGAAAAAGAATAACAGTCTACCGAAGGGATCGAAGTCGTAAATTGAGGAGGCAGTTCCGACCCGAAAATATTGAATTGCATGTTGCGTCAGTCACATTTCTTTCTCTCTTTGTTTTAAGATAGATGAACAAAGAAGACTTAGGCTTAAAAGTATTTGTTATAATTACTGTATTGTTATTCGCTTTTTAATTTTCTCATTCAAAACAAAGATAAATTTTTTTTAAATAAAAAATTCAATAATAATTGTTTATAAATAAAGTAATTAATCAAACTGCCATTAAAGAAAAGGCTCAAATAATTCTCAATTTAACAGTTAAAATTTGTTAGTAATAATATATAGTAACATGTATTCAAGAGTAAGCTGAAATAAATTCGCTCATCAAAATTAAGAATATCTCAGGTAACAATATTTTGATTCTAAAATGCTTTTTCTCTCAGTTACTTATTAGACGAAATTACCGTTATTCTAGACAATTAACAAATTTACGAAATAAAACGCAAGCTATACAACAAATCATTTATCGCAATTAAATTAAAGCGCAAGCAATACAATATTCAGCGTGCGTTTAATTCATAATACACTGCATGTGGCCTTGTCCGGTTTGTTTTTGCGACAAAGCGCCAAGACCACCGTGTTGTCACTGGCGTATAACGAAAGCCGCTGCACAGTTTGTCGTCGCATTACCCATTGAAAGGCGGTCGCGTCAAGTTTGCTACGAGACATCAAACGCCATTGTATTTCGCAGTTACTAAGCGATCACTATAGCTCAGATTCGTAAGCGTATCTAACTTTTCGGATCGTCAATGGCCTAGTTTGCACCGATCACTTGATACGCGTATTAAATAGTAAATAACTAGTAAATTAGTTTGATTATTGGCTGATCAGCTCAAATATACTATTCGATACGCGTATCAAGAGATCGGTGTAAACTAGGCCGATGATATCTCGCGCGATTGATTCACTCGGAATGGAAATCGAAGCGAAATAGAGAATGGGAAATGTAAACCGGTCCAGGGAACTTACGGGCGCGATACTTATCTCCGCCTTTGCATTCGAGTGTATTCCGCATCGCGCTCTGAGCTTTCGGTTTAAATGCGACTCGCCTGCCGTTCCGTGATCGATAACGCGGAATAATATGCAAATCGCCGGGTGGCGTCTTCCGAGGTACGGGAAGCCGCGTTATATATCAATCGCATGCTGACAATCAATTCGAAATTGAAGAATAGAGAATATTTTACGTGTTACGTGTATATTTCGCAACGCGGCAAATATTTCGAGGAAATGAGACCGACTGGGCGCGCGCGGCCTTGATGTTTGTTTTTGGTAGTGTACCGACGCGCGCTCCGTACACAAGGCCATATGTCGCCGTACTGTCATTTGCGCGACGAGACAAGACTCGAGCTGGCAGAAATCAGAGTAAATCACCGCGCGTGCTCTCCACTTTGATCCCTAATCAAAACGTAACTCTTGAACTGCCCGTGTGTCAAGATAGAAAACTTTATCTCGCCTGATAAGTTATTTTGATATGAGATTCACGTAACGATTAGGTATACAAGGTTTTTTGTTATGAGTAGTCAAAGAAAGAGGAAAAGAGTTAACGCATTATTTAAAACGAATTTTTTTATTTATATGATAAACGCTTCTGTAAATTTTGTAAAATTGCAAATGAAACCGATTTTATTGCTTTATGCGCGTAAAGACCCCAGGCAAATATTACTCGTAGTGCATTCGTTCATTCTATTTGCCCCGCGAATTAATTACGCGATGTCCATAAAAGCCGGCGGTGGATTCGCATAAAACATTCATACTTTCGGCCCGGATCGCCGATGCAAGAAGAAGTGGTAATTCTCGCAAAAAAAAAGCTGACTCTGCGCGGAGTATTCCTATGTAAATTCGGGAAAGCCAGGAATTCACGGAAAGAACGTAATTCGACGAATGCGCTGCCCTGCGTTTCTTTTCCGTTCCGGAATGCGCTTGAATAAGGCGCGCGGGGTGTAAATTATGAACGTGCGAAAGTATCATCCCCCGAGAGCTTAATTACGCTGTAACTTACGCTGTAGGCTGTAAGTGTCGTTCCTAAGCTCCTAAATCGTAGCTTGAGGCGCGCTTAAACACGAAGAATGCCTCTTATAATTTGAATTACTGCGTGAGGGTTTTGTGCAATTGAGATATATTCGGATTTGAGTTAATTTAATAAGGGCCAGAGGTCCGAGGTTTCCGTTTTATGAATAATATTAGCAGGAATGTTTATCTCACAGACAGCGGATGGACGTTTTTCTTATCTTGTTTGTAAAACGAGAATCTCTGACTCTTCTCATTAACTCGAACGCCAATATATCTCAGTTACATAAAAAAATTACCTAGTAACTCGAATTGTAAAAGCTGTTTGGCTAGATTCTTCGACACTATACGAAGAGAAATTAATTTTTCCCAACTACTAATAGAATTGCAATGGCGGCTCATATATTCCGGTGCACGTTGCATTCGTCCTCAAATTATACATCTGTATTTTTCCGCGAATCTCTCGCAGCTCTAGCACGCGGTTTATGAATATTCTGAGGAGCGTGCTTCGCCGCACTTAAACCCGGTTTTATTAAATGATACCGCCAGCAACGTCGAGCGTTTTCACAAAAGCAAAATAAGTGTGTATATACGGCTTTCTATCAAAGTCGCAGAAATATTTACGGACTGCATTTACCTCGCTATTTTGTATAACAATGAAATCTTCTAGTTTTGTTGCGGCATTACAGCATGAAATATTAGGAGCTTTTCATATTATGAAAAAAAACACGAAATAATAGCTATAATTATGTGATAAAATATCTTCAGATCTCTTCTCTCTTTCTCGAACATATTTTTGTTAATATATTACTAATATAATTGTTTCGTTACGGTAACACGTCTAGTTAATTTATAATCGCGTGAAATATCGCCGAGTTGTGCTGTTGCAAGTAACAATGGTGTACATACTATGATGCGCGCACTCCGCATGTATATCACGCAAGTGTCATAATCATGAGAGTTGCATCGCTAAAGTCTCACTGACGTCATCCAGCTCAAAAGGCTCGATGTTTCGCATCTGCGCGTCCTTTGAGCGAGACACGCCGGATGCAAAGTTGCACTTTGAGTTGCGCGCGTAGAGTAATATCTAAATGTTCGCACAAAGACACTCAAGTAAGATGCGCGAGGTGTAATAAAGTCATAGTGCACGACGCACACGGGTGTTCCGCGTAAAACTCGCGGAAACCGTGGATTTTCGCCGAAAGATTTACGCGCGAGCGAGAATGCAGTTTGCCGACAGAATGCATCAAGGAATAAGAAGTTGCGGGATAAGAAAGGTGAAAGCGCATGAACATTCTCCCGCGGCCGTATCTGCATAAAATTGATACGTCGAACAGGTGGGTGGATGAGATGATAGAAGACCGCGTTATCTTCCGCCCGTAATATGTTCCAGAAGCGGAGTATCTATCACGATTCAAAAATTCCTAGAAGCGTCTCGGGAATATTGATGCCTTCAGCCGCGCAAGCTGTTTTCTCTTGTTTTGTTGGTCTTGCATTAAAAATTTATGCTCTCTCTCTCTTTCTCTATTTTCCAATCTGCCTCTAATAAAAATACTATAAAAATAAGAATTGAATACGAATATCCTTAGGTCAGTCTATGACGATAGTTATTCCAGTTTCATTGAGACCCTGTATCCGAGATTGAAAACTCGTACGTTTAAATCTCTCTCAGTCAATTTTAACTCAATATTAAAGATTTTGTCCGCGATTTCGAAAATGGATAATTCTGACTTCCGGTTATAAAAATTATCCTCGCTGCGCAGAGCCGGCCGGAGCAAAACATTTCAATCACGTCCCTCGGCAATATTTCTTGGTATACTTTATTAGTTTCCGATATTCGATTATCGGATATTTCGAGCGTGAGCACAAATATCAAAAACCCAGTGCTGTTAATCGGCGAAAACTTACCATTCGCGTATGATCTCTGACTTTTACCCGAAATGGAAATCCCATTGAATGAAAAATACAGGACCACAAACCGTGGCTTTTATCCGTAGTACATTTGCCAGGCAAACTTCTTGAAACATTCAGATGATTTCGCGACTGGTATACGTGCACGATGAAATTTGAAAAATGCGCTTCAAATATCTACGAAGGGAGCCGTTTGGCGGACGTTTTTCGCACCGTGCGTACTGCCTCGAAACTGAACAGTATATTGCAAGCAAAATCACATACGTGTGAAAAAGAAATCCTTTTACGTTCCCTTAACTTTTATGGAAAATCCTATTTATGAGATTAAAGCAAATTACTGGTGCCGTTACGCACGGTAAAACGTAATAACGTACGTACACATATATTCTTATTTACAGATAGATCTAACCGCAAAATTGATCAAAGAAAGATCAGAAAGACTCGTGAAACAAACTCGTCAATATGCGATTATTCTTTATGCATAATTCTTTTGTTTGTCGGTCGCAAGAGTTCGTGACGCTAAGCGAAGATATACTTTCTACTTATTTAGTACGCTGTAAATCACCGCGGTAATTCGCACCGGGAGTATAAAATATTCAAGATATGATCATGGCTCACACGTGCCCCCGCCGCAAGATAACGGGACATGTTTTTGAACATATAGTTACAGTTTTCTCTTGTTCCCGACTCAAGACGGTATATCAGAAGATGTCTAATAAACTCGACCTTTACCAACATTACTCGCGCCGTGTTATTTCGTCATAAAGCCGGAATAGGGATACTTTCATCCGTTGATGACTCCATTGACGATGGAGAAAACTTAGAAATTGTTGTCGTATAAAGAGTCAAGGGAAAAGTTTCGATATACATATATTTGTCTAAAAATAACAGCCTAAACTCGACTATAACTCAATCACAAATAAATGTCAGTCGTTTTATACGTCTACAATAATGATGTGTGATGCGAATATCGTTAGTAAAAGTGGAAATGAAGAATTATTGTCATCGCATAAAAAGTTATAAGTATTATCCCGCGAAGCACATTTTCTTCCTTACATGACAGTAAAATGTGACCATCGTATCGAGATTTTTCTTCTGCAGAAGACTATATGACCTAGCTTTCACACCGTAAAAACCTATCCCGCTCGTTTATCACGATTTCAAAATACAGTTCGCTGCTTAGATTTGCATACATCGACGCGAAATGTGGGATAGGGGATGCGGGAATGGGTGTATTTACTGCGAGCATAATTAACGGAAAATCCCGGAAATTGCCAGCATCATAAATTATGGTATTTTCTCTTCCTCTCTCTAATATAGAAATGTTATTGCAACTTAAAAATAGCGAGATTAAATTAATAATTAATATTATAAAAACTATTATATAAAAAACTTGTGTTATAATCATAAACTAAATGTAATTATATTATTACAAAAATAATTATTTTTAGCTACATTAATTTTGATATTTTCTAAAATGTGATATTTCTGAAATTCGATATTTGTGCGTCCTTTCAGCAGGTCTCCTTTAATTGCGGTAAAATCGGTTTCGCATTAATATGTCTAATTCGATACTGGAAATGTTAGTCCGCGCGATCCTTTAAAAGTCTGAAAGCGAAACGGCGCGCACCACCTACGCGATCAATCTGCATTTGTCGCGGATCGATATCGCGAAAAGCAGCGTATATACAGGTATGCGGAGTCAGGCGGTTGTGATTAATCGTTCAAATTCAAAGCACAGTTGATATTCCGTTCACTGCGATAACAAACAAATTCCCTTATACATATAATATACAACGCGCTTACTGTCCTGGACGTTGGATAATACATCGCCATTAGTAAAAAAATTCGTGAATGTGACCGGAGAAGTAATGAGAAAAGATATTAGAACACGAGAATAAAATCAGATTTCTCCACTCCAAATAAAAGTAAAGTTGCGCTCGACTATATGCGATTGATCTTTTAGAGATTAAAGATTCGTATAGATTAAACAGAATTTAAAGATTAAATTAGTGAAAATTGTTTGGATGATTTTAATAAAATAGGATAAGTGCAAAATATTTAGAAACTTGGTTTTAATTCGATTACTATCGAATAGGTTTTAATATATACAGGAATGTTGTTGTCTTTTCCAATTTTCCTTTTCACTGGATAGACATTTGATAGAGAACACACTCAGGAAATAAGTAAGATTTTCGAAAGAGCGCCGAAAGGTTAATTGCCAAGGATTAGTGCATGCACACGTAATACGAAATTTAGAATGGATTTGATGAATGTCACGCCGTGTAAAGATTAGTCTAGTCTACCGAGATATATAAATCTACAGAGTCACAAATTCAAATCTGTTTTTAATTGAGATTTAGCGCGGAATGAAACGTGGCGGGCTATTTCGCTCGCGACACAGAATGCGGAACCACGTGCTCTCACGTACGTATTTAGTGCCGCGTCCACGTTCGTTCACGCGCTTGCTCTCGCATGTTTTATAAATAGATCGGCACGGCAGTAACCAACTGTTAGCATTGCCGACGCGTACTGCCAGTAGCCAATAAATATGAAACGCTATTCGTCGCACCTATTATATCTTTAATCGAGAACTCGATATCCTCGTTTTATTATCGTAATATTATTTTACTCATTAATTATTTTAATACTTCATTCAGTAATTAATTTGCTATTATGGTACGTCGTTACTTTTCCATTCTTGTTACATAATAATTATATCGTGAAAGACTAGATTTATATTTTCTCGCGAAAGACATAGTCAATTTCTTTGTGTAAAACATGTTTTCTGCGAGATTCCTGTGAGATAAAATTTCTGGTAGAAGTTGAAAAAATAATCTAATAATGTGTTACCATCTCTCTCATTGATTTTCCATGATAAAAATTTGAACCTCAAATAAATTTCGCAAGAAAAGGCTATTACCTACATCTCATATATTCGGCGAGTATAAAGGAAATAAGTATATATTTATGAAACTCTATATCTCTCGTGCAAAATATCCGCTACGCGGATAATTTCCGCGTAATACGTATTTTTTATAAAAATCTACTTGAGGAATGCAACTGTGTGTGTGACCTTTCTGTTGTCGCTTTCTCATATTTTCCAATTTGCGAGATACATTGCGCGCGTGACGCAATTACGGATACAATGCAGCGCGTCCACGCAACACGCGCGGATCTCGCAATCCGCTGCAATGCGGCTACATTGCATATGCATAATAATCGGCGGATAATAATAACCGCCCACGCGACAAACGTGTAATGACAGGCTGGAAAGTTCGCTGGAAGCATGACCGCCGGAAAAAGCCTCTCTCGCCCGGTCGGACCTTATTACCGTAGTTTGACAATATTATTCCAGTAACGCGAACGCGCAACGCGCGTGCGTGTATACGTGCCGAAATTAATATAACGTATCGGAAGATAATAGCGGCAATAATAATTACGGCGCGCAGTCAGCGGACGATTAATGACGCAATTAGAAGCGCGCGCGATGTATAGCGATGAAAAAAAGCTGCGTCCAAAGGAATTTTATTAGCGTTAATTAACAATCGCCTGTTGGTGTCGATAACGACACGTGCTCTATAGCGAAATTAATTAGCGTTGTAATTAAACCTGCCAATTTTTCATGCTTTTCAGATCAATTTATTTCTAAACCGACTAAAAAAAGAGAATAAAATTCATAAACGCGAAATCCTGTGTGCAATTTATTTTACTGGATTGAACGCAAATATTGTCTCTTCTACCTTTCAGTTTGACTTTCCAATCGCACAAAAATTTTTTAGAATGCACCGTGCGTCCACAAATGACGCGATCAATAGCGACTTGTCATTTATTTAAGGTTCGTTTTATAGATAAATAGTTTTCCGATCGAGATTACAGCATTGATCGACTTTCGTGAATAAGCGGTCTCAACTGTTCGAAATCGTTGCACGTTGCGCCAGTACCGCGATATAATCCACCGCATTTCGAATTCAGCAGCGACGTACGCGCGTGTGTGCAAACACACACACACACGAATCCGTAATCCGCCCGATAATATACCTGACATAGCGACACGGAGACACGTGATACATGAGTACCGGCTGGTTGGACCTGTCACAACACCAACGGCACTTAAATTTCAAACAGTTATGCATCTTCCGCCGGTATTCGAACCGTCATCCAGCCGTGCACTCGGCAATCCGCCATTATGTCACCGGACCCCCGGCGGCGGGGAATACGCGAAAAAAATCAATATTTCGTAAAGACGGACTCACCGGCGAGAGAGCCGCGAAAAATTCACGGCTGATTCCACTGCAAGTTTGCACCGACGCAGAATAACGTTGCAAATATTTGCGCGCGATATGGATTAGAGCTAGTAAACGGAAAATAGAAAAAAAATTTGAAGTTACTGTTATTCTAACAAATGATACTAAAAACGTCGTAATAAAAATATTTGTCTAATTTTTATACATCAAAATAGCAAAGGTAGAAATAAAATATTTCATATTATTCTATTTCGCAAAATTGAATGGTTTCGTGTAAAAAAAATCGATTTTTAATTAGTTAAATATGAATTTAACATCTATTGACACATATCAATCAATTCTTTTTAAAAATATACAATAAGATAAAATAAAATCCTGGAACGCATGCCATGGCAAAAATTTTTCGCCCTACATTGAAGAGCAGACATATTCCGCCTTCACAGATTCTGCAATATATGTTTACTTTACAGAAAGAGCAAAATATACCCTTCCCAGCTGACACGTTTGAAAATATTTCACACGAGTGTGCCAGAATTTTAGATTCTGCACCACGATCTTTCAAAATTGAGTTTTGACGTATACCAATTCCATTCCGGAAAATGCCCCGTGCATAGTTAAATTCTTGATATACTTTACAATTGTCCATTTCCGGGTGGGAAAAAATTTACAGCGTTGACTTGCTGCGACAAAAACGGGACACCATCAAATATACAAAAGCTATACAACGCGTGCAAATTTAAATCACAAGGTAATGTAATTCTACGAGTTCAGCATTTAAAAGAATAATATTTAACTAAGCTGATGGAATATTCATTTGCCAGTGATATCCTGAAAAACCGATTTCACGCATTACTATTTCACACTAATTGTGCGGCTTTTCTTTTACTAAATTTTCTCTCTTTGTATATATCACAATATAATCTAATCTAATAACAGAATCAGTTACTATATAAACCACAATTAATAAATTCAGAAATAAGTATTTTTCATGAGGAATTCATCGAAGATGTCGTTCTTGTTTGTATTACAAATTATATGTATAAAACAACCATTTTATATAACTTTTAGTATAAATTGTACATAATTTGTAGTAAATAGCTGGGGCGATGAAGCGCATCTTTAGTTTTACGACAAGTTAACTACTGGAGCAATTAAGAGAAGCTTTTGGAAATATATCATGCACAAGTTTTATCGTCGTGAATTGAGGATGAAAAAACACCAGTGTCCAACGCCGCATCGCGAGAGAACCGTGGGTTTTTCAGCGTGACTCGCAATTCTCCTCTCGGAGAGCGAAGAGATGGGGCGTCGCGTCGTAAATAAAAGTTATCGCGATATATCATGCAGTGGTGCAGCGAGATAGTGGGTGGTAGCACTCCTGGATTTATGACGAATCTTACAGGATGTTCGCGAGGAAGAAAGGCTGCTGGTTGGATAGACGCCTCCGGGCACCGACGACGAAAGACACCGGGCGTGAAAGGAGGAGGAGAGAGCGGGTGAACGAGGGGAAGGGCTAGGTTTCTATCGATTATCGACTGGAGCTGGAAAAAGAGCAAGCTTTGATGGATTCAAACACGGCCTACCACTTTCGCCTACTCTACTCGAACCACACCCCATCGCGGCCACTCCGTGAGAGTGGTTAAAACGACGAGGACGCCGACCTTCTCTGTCTCTCTTTAGGGAAAAAAAAAGTGATCGATCCGGAGAAAGAGATCCGAATCCACTCGACTTAGTCAACAATGGATTACCTGCTCCGTCCGACAATGGATTACCCCGTCCGAAATCCGGCGAAACTTTGACGTGATGCGTTGTTAAACGGTATTGCCGGATAAGTATCCGAAGCTGCATGGAAAATTAGTCGGCGTTAGCAACCATCGAAAGGGAGAGAGATATATTTCAAACATTTTTCGTGTAGATCGATACGTTTTACATATAAATTTATGTAAATGGAAAAGTGGAATCACAGAAATGTAATAATATACCTAATTAACATTAGAAAAATTGTTCTGTAATTTTATATAAAAATATAAGTAAAGAAAAAAAGCGCTGTTATATATTTTTTATTTTCAATATTCGCAATGTCGATATTGCAAGCGCGAAAAGCATAAGGTTTTTGACAACATCAGGTTTTGTACGTATCAAACGTCACTCGACGGTTTCAGAAATTATCCACTTTAGAAATTGCATGCGTGATGGGATTACGAAATCGCAAATGGAAAATCGCAGAAAAGCAGCTCGATACTGCCAATCAGAACAATCAGCTACGAAATTCGATCGAAGCGCGCTGGATCAGAATTAACCGATGAATTATTCCCGCCGGCTGCGATTGATTTATGGCACGACCATACATTTGAATGTGGTATACGAAAAGCACCGTGATTTTCTCACCCGCGCCCGCACCGGAGCAAGTGTTCTCCCGATAATTTATCGCGAACGAATATCTTTGTATTTGAAGCGCGTGATATAATTTATATCACGTTACCTAAAATATGTTTCAGATTTTCTACAATAATATACGTTATAATTACATTAATACTGGAGCTTATTGTCTTACATTTATTTATTTCGTACGTTTATTTACAGAATTATAATTTTACTCCAAATTAAAAATTACTATTTTAGAAAAGCATGTAGTTTATCTTAGAAAAAAACACTTGAAAATTCAAGTAGCATTGTCACGAAGATATAACCCAATTCATATAAAAGCTACACGATAGTTATTATATTTTTGTACATTGGCATCTCATGCAGAAATGCAACTCACGTCGAAAATTGTCGAAAATTCAAACTGTTGGAAAACTGACCCAAGAATACGACACCGACTTTTAAGATGCTCTCTCTTTCTCTCACGGCTCGATATCGTCGATACCGTACTCTCTCCATCATCGATTTTTCGCGTTTTATGTGCTCACTGACGACGGTTTATTTTTTAACGGCGTACATTAACGTTATCGTAGCTAGAGTCGGAAAATGCGTGAAGAAAAATAAGTGAAGTAAAGTCAATAGTAAAAGACATAACGTAATGTTGCTCGTGAAGCGTTAAAACTTTCTCATGACAAAGCCATATATAGTCGGAAATGTAAGAACCATTAAGCGATACGGTAAGAAGAATAAGCACGACGTACAAAGAGTGTGGTTAAAATATTTAAATTAGAAGCGGAGAGAAATTGAAGAAGGTTCTTGAAAGGAAATTATTTACACGAGAAAAGTTTTTCTCTATCTCAAAGGGATGTCCTTAATTTATATTAATACGTTCTAAAAAAAAAAGTGCAAAAAATATCTTTGCCTGCGTTAGAGAATTATACATTTTGTGTACATTAACAAATTTAAGATAAGAGCTATTCTAGAAGTTCGTGGAACAATAGGAGGAATCCTCTGAAATGACTATTGTTGTATCATTTGGACACAATACAGGGTGTCTAAGCAAGCCTGCGACACAACTTGAATGACTCATATCTTGGATTACGACACGTGCACAGAAGTTCAGGTCTCGGTATGTTATATTTACTACGTGTCGAGAAACCCTTGCTATATAATAGCCGCCCTTTCAGGGTGTTAATTAAATTTTCGAATTAAATCGGGATTATATTTACGACTTCCTAAAATTAAGTCTAGAATATAGTATTTTGTATATACTATCAAAAATATATACCATTTAATATGCAATATAAATAGAACAAATAAAAAAATATATCCAATAATATTCTCTCTGTAAAAAAATAATAACTTTACAAAGTTCTATAGAAAATGAAACTAAAGCAATGCGAATTCTATTAACTGTTCACACATTGTAACAAAAGATGATGATCTGGCATTACTAATTTTTCGCAGAAATTTTAGACACGGAAACAGCTTTTACGTTTCCCCGATAATTCGATAAGAATGCCCGAACGTTCGTGACTCAACCTATCAATTTGGAAACACAATACAGTGCAGACGTTAACTGGCAAAATGAAAACGTGCGGTTAAAATGATTCGATAACGATAGCATAACTATGCCGCATACGCACGTTCGGTAGCCGTTTAACACAGTTACAGAAACCGGGCGATAATGTTACTTCCCCTCTCCCCCAGAAATTGGATCTCGCGATCAAATTTCTATTTAAATCGCGCAACGTGAAATCTATATATTGCTTTAGCGGCGTGATTAAGCATCCAGACAGATAAAATTAATAACTGCCAATTACTTAAATGCCAATTTACGTATTCTTTACCAATTACGTTTATCCTTTACCTATTAGAAATCGACAAATTAAATTCGTCTAAAAATGTCTATGCATTTATTTATTGGAAAATAATGTGCTTTATTAATTCTAATCATACAATTTCGAGTAAATCGAAATATCTTCGTCGAACGTTATAAATTAATTATACATGGAAAACCGCATGTCGTGAGAAAGGAGAGAACTAAAAAAAAACATGCTACTTTTTCTCGCGGCATCGCGAAAGATGGATCGACGAGATGAATCATTCCTCAGAACGTACCGGCGACATTCCCAGATCTGTTTATAAACACATCGCGTAGAAATACTTTTCAAAAGAACGCGCTGGATTATTGTGACACGTGCGCGCGTCGACATATACGCGAGTTTATTTTTGATAGTAGAATGTAATCATTTTGAGACATTGCTCTACGGTAGATGCGTCGCTCAAAATATCGCGATTAATCGTGCGAGGACTATAAGACGGACGAGCATCTTGAAATAATGACAGCGAGAATAAACCCGCTTTATGCGCGTGCAACAGTGTCTCTATTCAGACGGAAAAATGTTGCATTAACGGCCGAGCGAGTCGGATCTCGGATCCTCGATTCGCTCCACAACAACCTATCATTCATATAAATTTTTCAACACCGTATATACAGTTACTAGATTTCTGCAGACGTCAGTCAAATGAAATGCACGCAAGATCAAAATAAACGCTTGGAGTAAAAAAAATTATTAAGACAGAAACAAAATGATAAAAACTCAAGTACTCTTTCAATTAAAAAAAAAAAACATTATTCTTGAAGTAAACGTTAAACATTATACACAACGATAGCCCATGCATGTATCGAAACTTGATTTGTAATGCAAGAAACAGAATATATTAAAATTATTTTATAAAAGGTCAAATATCTCGGATTGACTAGCCGGTTGGCGCGCCGGTTGGCGCGCGGTCTTGGCGTTTGTTTTTGCGGCGTACAGAATGCCATTGCGCGGAATCATAGATCGACGAGAGATCATTCACCTACCGACACTCGAACGAGATAAGAATGAGTGCTTTTTCACATATTATCACATAGTATTTTATGATTGTTATAATATTATAGCTATGAGATTATTAGCCTACGACGACTCACTTTCCGCAGTGATTAAATTTCATTTATTTGGTTTATTAAAATCGAAGATGAAATTCATAATTTATTTATCCTTAATGTGTTAACGTCATATTACTTTCATTCCTTTTGAAATGTAAAAATTCAGCACAAAGTGGTAGTAGATTAATTAAATCTTCCAATTTCGCCAAGACGCGAACAACTGCAGTCGACGCCGAGCATTGTCGCAAATTTCTATTCTTCCTCCGACAATACTCTGTCGCTAACGTTCTCTGAAACTCGGCTAATTCGTCATTAAAGGAAGGAAAGTTTGCGTCAGACGTGCGTACCCCTAAGAAAAAAGATGCGATCAAGATTCTAGCGAGGACTACTCGCTTCCGCGTATCCGTTCCTAGGAAATTTCAGATGTAAGTCAGTTTTGAATTAGCAGCGAACATGCGGGAGAGATGGTGATCTAGGCGAGCTTTCTCTCCGGAGACAAGGAAAGTAGGTCGCAAACATTAAATGCGTTAGACGTTCACGTGCGTGTTGCGCCTTGCGCCCCGAAACCGGTATGCGAAACTTTGCACTGTCACTCCATGTGGGAATATAATTCCACGTGTCGCGTTTCGAGGGAGGAAAGACTCCATCTCGGGAGGACGTGTCCGCCATCGCCTAGTTTGCCTACCGAAAATTATCCGGTCACGAGTGCAACCATGGAGCAACTATATGATGATAAAATGCAAATTTACGCGTGAAGCTCACGAACATCGCGCATACTCGCGACAACTCGACGAAATATTTTCCCCGACTGTCGGGCTAAACTTATTTAGACTAAAAGTATGACCCAAAGTTGCCTTAAAGCAAAGACAGGATGCCGAAAAGTTTCTGCTTACAAGGAACCCCGCGGGAGATTATTTTTAGTCGACCCCGAAGTTAACTTGATCTACCTTTAAGTTATCGTGTTGAATAAAATTTAAATCTATAAATTATGAGACATGATTTCGTATCGAAACTTCGTATAAACAAATATTCATATACTATCCTGTTTTTATACAAATTATAAATTAATAATATACAAAACTTATCAATTTCCAATTCAACAATCCTCTTCAAATATTCTTTCATTTATAAAAAATGTTAGGATTAATGAAACTAGGTTTTTGCAATTATTTTTAGATAGCAATGGCCCAGTTTCATTTACCTCTTTTAGCGAGAGCACATGCTCTTTCTCCAAAAGCGGAATAGGTTTTTGAAGCTTCAATGGTTCGCTATAAAAATGTCATGTTTTTCGCGTGTCGAGAAAGATTTGGGCAACGTTGGTTTATAGCACACTTCGTCACTATAATAGACAATTTTATTGTTCCCCAGCATGGCATGCAACACTTTTTATGGAATACGTACGCTTCACCATCGACCACTTTTCAGCACCAAAAATAAACGAAGCTGATAACAATGAAATACGAATTAATATAAACTGCACCGTCGTACGTTTTTCGAGTAATTAAATATTATATCGCGCTACAGAACAATTTATCTCAATTTGTTCGAAAATATGTAATTAAAACGATAAAATGCATTATTTCACATCGCGGCTAAACAATACTGTGATTATTGCAATTATCACCTTCGAATCAATGTCGAATACTCAGATTTCTGCTAAAATTTTCTCATTAATTTATATTATTTTACTACGTTACCCATTCATGTTATTTTATTACATTACCTGTTAACCAGATTACATTATTAATTCGTTAAAGAGATATAATACGCTGCAAAACAAATTTTTATATCTACAGTCAACTTTACCAGGTTGCTAGACAGAAACATATGTCGAGATCATGTTACGAATTCCGTGTAGAATCGGAATCGAGAGTCTTGAAATAACTACTTCATTAATCTAAATCCAGTAGACTGTCGCACATCATCATGTATGTTATTGCCAAAGTCAAAGCGTGAGAATTTATTTCTACATTCTATGTAACATAAGTTGCTGAACACATTATAGCTATACAAACACGTACTAACACCACATACCACTCAAGGTGGACAACATAGAATGAGCATAGTTGCGTTAGATATAAATTTAATGATCCTGCAATTTATTTGTTAAAATTTAATATCAGACAGAAAATAACGT
Source organism: Temnothorax nylanderi (assembly GCF_030848795.1). Classification (NCBI taxonomy): domain Eukaryota; kingdom Metazoa; phylum Arthropoda; class Insecta; order Hymenoptera; family Formicidae; genus Temnothorax; species Temnothorax nylanderi. The sequence goes on along the minus strand of NW_027249068.1, from coordinate 924,725 downwards.
TCGTGAAACTTTTGTTTTTAACGCAATATAACTAATTTATTTAAACATCTCTATTAATCTACGTCCATTATTTTATTTGAGAAATTCGTTATTAACTATGTTAAATTTATAATATTTAGAAAAAAGAATACTTAATCCAATATGTTTACATAATATTTTTAATAAATTAGATTACTTTATTTCTCATGATATATTCATCATTATCTTCTATCGATATCCCTAAAAAATTATTCAACGTACATAATAAATTACATTCGAATAAACTTCGCAATTATTTGTCTAATATCTTAAATGTAAGCTATCACGTCTATCAAAAACATTGTAAAGAAATTTATGTTAATTTAATTAAATATTTATCCGTCGATAGAGATATGTATCCTCCGCATTTTTAAATGCCTAAATCGCGTATATGCGATCATAAAATTCATACGCTCAACAGAAGTATTATAAATCGAGACAAATCAATCCAGACGTTTATTTGCATAGTCACTGCCATTCTGAATTTCAACGCAAATCGTATGCACTTGCGGCGGTAGCTATTTAAAGGCGCTCCCCGAAACGCTCGAATTTATACCTGAACACGTGTATCCCGGACCAGCACAAAAGCTTTTGTATTTTGTAAGGTCAATGTCACGCCCAAACTCGTCTGCACGATTCGATGAGACATATCGAAATCCACTGGCCGTTCTCATCGCGCCACGATGTAATATAGAGTTACTTTATCAAGTTATTTATCGAGTTTTATTTATGTTGCAGTGGCGCATTTAGACATACCCATAATTATAACATGTGCTATTGTGAGAAAATTCTCTGCGTTCTAATTATGCGTATCTAAAATGGATACTCTCGCTGTTTTTGCGTAAAAAGAATGAAGAATTAACGAAAATATGATAGGTATTACAATGTTCTTGGAAAGTTTCAGCTCAACAAAGAACAAGAACGTTGGCTTTGTATGTCGTTAAAAGTACGTTGAAATACGTTGTGCCGCATGTTAGGTTTTAGAAAAGTTTCAACCTTAACTGAATGGATCAAATATATAAATTGTCGTTAAAAGACAAAGTCATAGAGAAATCAACTCTATCTTAATACAATAGTCTAAAAAAGAAATCTTGAGAAAAGAAAAAATTATTTCGAATCATCTCGCATACTCGTTTCATTCGTTACAATGCGATTCACAGAACACGTCGTTAGCCGCGTTTGACGTTTATCTGTTTGTGACATACGTGCATCGCGATAAAGTAGACACGAGGTGCATCGTTTCGCGCGTCCCGACGCCATCGTCGCCACTTCAGGCGCAAAATATTGGCAACCGTATGGTGTAGCGACACACTCGCACAATATTGTATCGCAATAACTCGAATTAACGTCAACATCTCTATGATTGATGCAAGTTGCGACAGTCGCGATGCGACAGAGAGACACTTCGGTTTCGTCTTACGGTCTCAGACGATATCTGAATGGAGCAAGATTATACCAACAAGTGTAACCTGGTCACAATGAAAAGAGCTCTCGTTACGAATAGTTTACAAACACTTACAGAATTATTTAACTTTAACGCTTACTGAATGAATAATAGTAAAAACAAAGTACGGTTTGCCCTACTGAAAGATTTCATCTATGCATAATTGATTTTGTATGGCATTTTTCAGGCACTTCATGTTTCAGTTCCTATCATTTTTGTGTGGCATTTTTGTAAACTAAATAAATTCTGAGAATTAAAAATAAAAATTTTAAAAATCTTTGGTTCTCCTAGGTTTCATATTCGTCACTAACTTGTGCAAGATAAGCCGACAGAATGACATAATTCAATAACGGATTAATAAACGTCACATTGACAAATATAGATCTCTTGGCGATCGTATACGTCGGGATCGGAAGCTCTATTCGGGAAGTTCCGCAATAAACACGATATTTAGTTCAATTTGCCTTGCACCTCATAAAAGTGAACTCGCTTATAACGCCAACCATGTGTCGAGGAAATATTGGCAGTCCCAGTATATAACCCAGATTTACATCGACTACTTCCAGCTGCAACTGTCATCGTTATGTTGATATATACGATCAGGGAGACTTTGATTGCACGCCGAACTAAAAATTTCCTAAATTTACTACTATTTATACAAAATAACGATTTTTCAATTAGCGCTCACAGATCCTATCCACAGTAAAATACATATATGTACGAAGCGTTCTCGCTGGATAAATGTTTGTCTAGCGGATGAAAAAGCCGGAAATCGAATCAGCAATATGTTTTCAAGTAAAATGAAATATCGATCAACGCATTTGCTGATTAAATATACAGAAACTCGCACAAAAAGAGAAAATAAAAAAATAATTCGCGAGACACAGAGAGGCAAATGCACCGATTAATTTATTTTAATGGATATCAGATATGACAATTCATTTGTAAACGTCAAGACGAGGTAGAATGTTAGGCGAATAATTGCGTTAGTGAAAAACAGACAAAGGGAGAGAAAGAAAACGAGGACGAAGAAAGATCTAAGAGTATGCTCGAGAGTTTAAACCTTCGAGGAAGCTCTAGCTATATGAGCTTTTAATTAAATTAAGAAGATGAGCCGTTAATGGAATATGAAGTCACGTTTCAGCACGCTCAAAATTAACGGGTGCTTGTACACATAGCAAAATTCTAGCTCATTTTTTCCGCATATTAAAGATAAATTGCCCATTATACAACACAAACAATGCTATAGCCTTGTCTATAATAAATATTAATGGTACATGCTTTGTATCTTGTAGTTTCCGGCATTAGCTTTTTACTCGTCGCAGTCTACACGACTAACGACATTATTATGCGACTGTGAAGAGATTATTGGATTATATATATAATCTTTCTTTCTTCTTTTATATTTATAGTAAAATAATAACTTGTTTTGATGATTTTTTGTTACTAACAACAGGAACAAAATTCTAGATGTTTGGTAATGATAGAATCAAGAGACGCGGTTTCGCAACATAAAGCAAGGACTATCACTGTGTTCGCACTGCAATGCGGCGGACACTTCGATAGTAGCGCAGTATTGTTAGCAGTTTCGGTTATCGCACGAGCAAGAAGCCTTCACTCGGCTCTTTAATTAGCGGTTCGATGGCGGGAGAGGCGCAAGAAAACGAGCTTTGTGTGACCGGATAGCTATGTGAGCACGCTCGAACAGAAGCGGCGCAAACAATGTCGAATGACATCGACCCGACCGCCGCGGCGCGGGCGGCGGAGAGAAACGGCGGGAGAGCTCAAAGCTCATCTATTATTGGCGCAAAACAGAAATAAAATGCAGTGCGACGGCCTGTGAAATCTACGAGGCTGACGTGTTGCCAACTTTTGTTCTCTGTGGCTTTGGCTTCAATATTTTCAATTCCCGTTATAGTCCGCGTCGCAGAATTGCGCCACTTTTCCGTCCCGACCACTCTGCACCGAGTTAATATATGTAGAAAAAAAAAACACAAGAAATGCACCGCACATATAACAATTGTCATGCATTGCCGACATATATTATGAGTGCTACAGCTTTGTCGTGTTACCTTTTAAACAATAAAACGTTTAATCCTCGAATAAGAAATAATTTATGAATGATATTGTTTTTTTGTACAATAACTTTAAAGACTTATAAGTTAGAAGAATTATGTGATTTGCATTTCTTTATAATATATTTTCTGAACGCATATAAAACAAACAAAAAAAGAGAAAGGCTTGACCGCACTAGCGTTAATAAATTGGTGAAGGACTTACCACAGTGATGGGGTAAACTGGATTGATAATTGTGAAGAGGAGGACGTGGTTCGGTTTATTATTGTCTTCTCTGAAACAGATTAATTGATACGTATTATTCCAGCGAACGCACAGAGAACTTTATTAAAGTTCATTCTACGGCATAAGTGCGCGGCGACTGATAAAATCGTGAATTTCTATCATTTGTCCTCGTTAAAAGACGCTCCAATTATTTGAAAATTCAATTACGGAAGCCCGTTCGAAAACGAGGCCTGGATTATCGCCGAGTTCGCAAAAACCAGTTCGCCAATAATAATTCATTCTTCGTTGACTGCAGCACGGACGTCTTGCTGACGTAGTGTAAAATCGCATTGATTGCATCCGTTGAAACTAGAAATATTATCTCGGCTTCGTTTTCACGGATTAAAAAAAAAAAAGAAAATTAGTTTCCATAGATTATGCGCAAACATATATCAATAACATCTACAACTATTTCTACATGTCATATCCGCGAAATTAAAATGTTTGTTATTACTTCTGTCAAATTTTTTTTTCAGCATTAGCAAACTATTTTATTTTATACAGCACACGTTACATACATGTATACAGGCCAAAAATATTTTTTGAATTGTGGAGGATTTCGTATAAAATATATCCATATACATATACACATACACACACATAAATAAAAGTATTTTATAAGAAATTCTCTCCATAATTCAAAAAATATTTTTGCTCCATAGAGAACGTGGATTGCACGCGTGCATCACACAGCGATAAAGGATTATGACGTCAGCAATAGGAAGATAGGTATCTCACATCTCGGTTGAGGGAAAAGCGAAACGAAGTAATCTCCAACCGAGATTTGACATGCCCACGTGTTATAAAGCGAAGCAACCAACCGATGATGGACGCCGCGCGATATATTTTTCACAGTTGATATTGGCGTATACATCTCTTCTTCGTGACTAGCATTCAACGCAAAAATCAATCGCTATAATTTTTCCACGAGCAAAATAATGAGAAGGCCATTGCATCAGCTAATAGCACGGAATATTCAACTGCGAGAATCAATACAAATTGAATTACCACTTGACGATCATTGTTATCCGAAGCTTTTATTTGTATCGAGCTCTCGTGTTTGCGATACGGCTATTATTCACATAGGATATCTCGAACTGGATAGAAGTGCGTCTGCAATTTAGTGTTTCAACGTCTGTCTCACTAATGCTCCTAACAGAGAAGTAGTCTGGAGTCTAAAGTTCGAAAATTAAAATACGATATAAAAAGAGATGTATCTGGGTCGCGAAAATAAAGATCGTAGATTTAAAAAATGTAGGACTCGCAAATAAGAGATAAATATGGTTTCGCTGCTATACTGTCCTCGACTCTCATTGATTACCTAACATCTAATATCTGATATCTGCATCTGTGACCGCTCAACCAACGATTCGCCAGTTCGAATTCACTTTACCAAGGAGTTATCGCGAGTTCGTGGAGTAGATATCGCTCGCTATCGGATTGCCTCTGCTGGATTGAATCACGATTAATGCTCGACTTAACTTCTTATTATTAGACTTGGGACTATAGGACAGCGGCAGTAGGGTCAAACTTCGTGACGACTGGCTGCGTCGTTTTAATTAATTTTCGCTGTCGCGATATATAGAACGCGTGGCGCTTATCAGGCATCCAATTCCACGCTCGAGCGTTCTCGTAACGGCGTGTCATTGATATAATAGCGCACAAATAAGAACGTATTTCTAGAAGAAAGACCGCATTTTATACATTCCCATTGGGAATAAAGAGCAAATATAATTTAAAGAAAGCGTGTAATATAAAATGACTAATGTAAAATAATAAAAATATTATAGCTTAAACAAAGTGCGATTGATTTGTCAAATATCAATATTTTTAAAAGTTGTAACTATATATGTATGAAATTGTACCAACATTGATAGCTTTATTGAGAGCGACCGAACGAGCAAATTGCGTGCAACTGCAACTTGTTATACAATATAGTGAGCTATGATCGAATGGCGTCATCGATCGCGCAACTCATTGTCCAATTAAAAGTGTTGCGAAAGTTAATGGGTCCAAGAAATATGATGATGCACGATTGATAACATATCAAGAAACTCAAGATGATGCACATAATGAAAGCCTTGGTAGTTATCGATCACATATCAATTCAGTGTAAAAAAAAGTGTGTAAAATTATGTATTCTGTGTAATATCAATGAACTTTTTGTAATAACAAAATAGTATCTGACGGTCATCGCTAAATTGACTATTAAAACTTCATTTCAATGGAGTCAAACAAAGCAATAAAAGTATTTTTTCTTAATATTTCATAATTTTCAATTATCATAAATATTGTTATATAATTTTGTGTATGAGCGGATACATATAAAGAAATTTGTTAGCCTCTCATCATTTTATCATTTTTAATTTCCTATTCCTTCATCGTCCTTAACAGATACACGTTTGATGCACGCGCAACTAAACTATTCGCTCAAATGCAAACGTAAGCTCACCTTTTTCGACGTGGCTCGTCTCCGTATCCGCCATATTCGTGATTCTGCAACAAGAAACGAGCAACAGCGTTAGTAACTTTCCTTCGGAGACACGATTAATTCGTTAAATCCGCACTAATGAAACGCCGTTAATGGCTTTATCCGAGAGACATCATTTACTTTGCCATCTGCACAGTCCGTGTGCGGTTGGCAAGTTCTCTCGAAAATGCAACTCTCTTGTAACTACTCTCGCAAGTCGAAAGTGCGGATTTCCCGAGCGGCACGGTTTCCCCTCCCGGGCTCACCTCGCAGCAACACGTGTTACCGTCTTGCGTCGTAGGAAAATCGCGTAAGACAAATTTGCACAGTGCGGTTTTGGCTAAATTTCGATGGTGCGCGCGACGTCACGGTAGATGCGTCGTGCTCGGTCAGTCTATTAATACGCCTGCGTATGTCTTTTACCACGCTACCCAAAGCGACGGAAATAGTGCAACGGGACACCTTAGGGGCTGTGACGTATGGTTGCTTAGGTAAAATTCTTGCGATCCAATCTGAATCGCATAATTAAGGGGCGCGGAAGCAAAACTCGCTATCCTCAATCCTTCGAGAGTTAGAGGTTTAGGCACGCATTTAACCACATAATTTATAGTAAAACTAATGATCTAGGTGTAAGTTTTATCATTATATATATATATATGTAGTTTTGTTACTACTTTTTCTTCATATCTTATTTATTCACATATTTTTCTACATTTTTAATTTTGTTTTTAGTATCCAAAAAATTATACTTAAAAAATGCCAAAATTATTTTTCTCTAGCAGTTATATTGAAATGGTGTGGTGACTATCATGGTCTAATATCCTCTTAGGAACCAGATATTAAAGTATCATCAAACATCGATTTGAACGTCGAAATTCAGTAGAAAAATGTCTGTACAAAGACTCGTGGCGGAATTATACGCGAAGTTTATCTATTTTTCATGCCGTGCGGCGAATCGTTCCGCGACACGGCTCACCGTATTGTGTTCCCGAACATAATCCGCCTTGTGAAACCGCGCGCGAATGTCAATCCCTAAGCGTCTAGTCGCTTCATATCGCGTAATGCGCAGCGGGCGTAGTGAATAAAACATGAAGCGGGGCGCATTTGTACGTCAAAGTGACGTGTCGCTTGTCGCGGTTAAATAATTCATTCGCATTTTCCGCAACTGCCAAACAAGTGAAATCCAAGTATTCACGCGCATCCAATTATCAATACAAGATTATCTAGTAACAGTACATTCCGACACTTGCAAGCACCTGAAACACCTTATATACTGCAGCACGGTGTAACAGGAAAAAAAATTTTTAACCAAAGTTAACTTGTTTGCGGAGAAATAAAAAATCTGCGAACTCGTACTGTAAATCCTTGAAAACGGTTAATTCAATTTCGAAGTAAATGCAATTATTTCTCCTTTTCTCATATATTTCTATTTTTCACTATATTGATAGATTAATAAATGTTTATTAAATATTGAGTTGTAAGCAAGAAACAAGGAATAAGAATTCTTTCAAGATTATCAAAGACCAATGCTTAGTACGCATTGGCCTATTCTATGTTTCAATTATAACTGCATGTCTATCAAAATAATAACATTCTAAAGTTAGAGCGAGTCCAAAAGTCACGTCAAAAGATATCGACTGTGTAAACATTCGATGTAATTAACGCTCTAGATTTTAACTTAAAAAAATTTAATTTAAAATTGATTGAAAAAATAAAAAAGATACAATAATTCTTAAATAATAATCTTTCAATATTATTAAATTATGTTTTTCTCGACAGTGTAGTTTAATTTTCGATGTAGTGTATCTGTTATAGTACTGGCGCAAATATGGCGTGCAAGAAGACGATACGAAAAACATGAACAAAAAAGACGCATAATGAAGTTCATCCAATTGTGCATAAATCTGCGTATGTGCGTCGCTAATGATCCAGTTACGAAATTAGCCTGAATGGCAAAAGGTGACAAATAAGGCGGCTGCCACTTGGTTTTGCGCGTAAACTGAGACATTCTAGGCGTATCACATTTGCGCGGAGCGTCCAGTCGCTAAGTAATGAAGTCGTAAAGAACACGCGGCGGGATTAACGATCGTTTTTACTACATCCTTGTTGAGAGGATGCGTTGATGGAATTCTTATTGCCAGTTAGATCCCTTTAATTCTTTTCTGTCCGACGTCATTACAAACCGTCGTGTTTGTTATTGGTATTACAGCCATTAGCGGTGTACTGTCTGATTAATATCATTGTACGTGTCTTCTTCAAACTCGCGGCGACATCTCGCTGAATAATCAACACGTAATGAATACGGCGGTTTTAATGAATATTTATTCTTATCGCTAGGCAGCAATTACTGCAGGAACGTTGAGCGTAAATAAAAACGTGCAATATGACTTGAACATATATGCCATCTTCAGTAAAATAGAACTCGTTAGTCAAATTGTACATATTGAGGAAAAAGAACATACCTTTCAGACTAAAATTAGTAGAATTTCTGTCATTAGACATATATTCCATTTTTTTTTCTTTGTATTAACGCATTACACATTACATTTATTTCACGATTGCTTTATCTAAGCTGACACACTTATGGAGATGCTAACACCTACTAAAAACACCTACTTTCAATAGATTTTGTAGTACACGAGGAAAGCATCTATCCGGAACGGACACACACACGTTTACCGTTATACGGATTCGCGAACGAGAACAATTCGAGCGCCCCGTCGCCGAGCTTAATGATTTATCGCCAACGATCGCTCGTTAATTATTCGTCGCCGCGGTGTCGCATCCATGACTTGCGAAATGCGGCTGAACGGCCGCCGAAAAAGAATACCACGCGAAAGCGGTAAGAATTCGCTTGGGCGGGCGGCCAAGCGGAGATACTCCCGAGAGGGGGGGAGGGTTCTGCGTAATATCCGACGCGCTCTGCGTCCAAGATCTCCGTCGTCACGTACGTCCTATAGCTTATACATAGTATCGCCGTTACGAGGCAGAATACCGCGGGAATCTGTCATACGTTGTTATAAACATAACTGCCTACTGGCGCGCGACCAAGCACGTGCTTTTGCTCAATGGATGTCACGCCGCGAAAAAAATCGCTGATCACGCGAGATCACCATCCGTGTGAACAACGTTAAGAATAACAGCGAGGTGCTTTCACGTCTGATAGAACATTGGATTCGTTCTCACATTTCGATACCCAATATATCTAAAGAAATGCCAAATTTAACAAAACAGACAGTTTATTTCCCTTTTCAAATTTTATTTCCTAATTTGGAAATGTAAGAAAGGAAAATGTATGTATTGAGTGAAATTATTATTAAATAAAAGGAAGATGCAATCTTATATTATTCTAGATATATAATAAATCTTGAGACACCTTTGAAACATGCTATGTGTCCTCGACATAAAATTGGGATCGCTTCCACCGGCTCGTGTTCATCTGTCAAATGAATCTACCTATTGAGTTTGACCTTTCGTCAAACGAGAAAACAAGAGCGAAACATCGGCTGATTTTCTCCGCTGTTTATACATGTCACAATAAAAGATAATAAGATTCAAGATATTCATTTGCCGATCATTTGCTTACTTCCATACAATAAAATGCTCTTCTATTTATTCAAAAAAAGGGGACGAATAGTCCTGTGAATTGAACAGTGCAATGTTACTGCTTCTTAAAAAAATAATACAAGAATATCTTTCTTTATCTTTCTCTATATTCTTCATATTTAATAAAAAATTGTTTTCTGTCGTTCTTATATCGTGATTGCATACGAGAGAATTAAGTTATTATCTTTTATATGTAAAACATCTGCATAAAAATTAACCTGTAACTTTTTTAAATTCCAAGACGAAACCAAACACCATCTTCTCAAACGCAATCACCTTATAAAGAAATCAATTATGCATGGGCGGTATGCAAAAAATTATGTCGCATCGCACCAACGTTAAGTTTTGAAGGCTACTCTGAACGATAAACAAAACGCCGACGCTCCATTTAAAGTTTTAAATGATGTAAAGGTCTATAGAGAATTTGAACAAATATTTAAATGCAAAATATGCAAAATTATCGCGAGTGCGCAGAATGTGAAATCGCCGGCAACTTGTTCGTTTCTGAACACGCGGGAACGCAGAAAGTTTCGTTGCAGAGGCGTTGCTCCTGATGTTTGTAATCTCTTTATCAGCACGTGGCTGGCACGCAGCCAATCGACTTTCTCCCCGGGCATCGAGCAGCGACCTATCCGGCTTCTGTGGTCCGCTTCGATTTGCTCTAGTCACCGTTCCAGATCGACTAGAGCTAGAGCATTGACCGGGAAGGGAATAGACGCTAATAGCGTACCGCGCGCGCACCCTATGTGTATGTCAATATCATTCGAACGACAGTTCAGTCAATTTGCGAAATAACGAATAGTTCGCGAAGTTACATTATAGTTTCAGCGAATAGAACCCGTATCGAGTCCATCAACGTAGATTAAGGTTAAGGGAAGTTTGGCCGATTCTACGTATTTTTTGCTTGATGGTAGAAAAAAAAATAGCTAAAAGTAACGTTAATACCGAAAGAGTAATCTTCTCAATTTATGATATTCTCGAGTCGACGTATTAGGACAATTTAGGAAAGCCACTTTTACTTTAGCAAGGTTATTTTTCCAATCTTTCGTATATAAAAGAAGAATACATCTGTAGTGGAAAAAAATCTCTATCTTTGTTTCGTCTTTATAAGGATTGTTAACATTTAATTTACTTCAAATCTACGAGCGCGCGCGAAAGAGCAATGTGAACTTCCGGAATGAAATTTGTTAAGAAACCTTAAGCAAGTTTACACTCATTCGTCCCCTCCTGTGCTTGCATCCCGTGGATGTTATCGAAATTCCGATAAGCGAGTCTTTAAAAAGTTTCACATCTCGCAATGATCGGTAGAACTCGCAAGTACTCTATTTGGCATTTCTCTAATTGCATCTCCCATCGTGATAACCTCGGTGATAACCAATTGCGAAATTGCATATTTTCCTGGCCACATTTCTACTACTTCAGAATTTCGAGATATAAATGAGTATTCTAATTCAAATTCTCTAAAATTCTTGGTACTCATTAATTGCTGCGCTGGTTTTATAAAAAATTAAATATAAATTTCAAAAATTCTTTCATCTATTATTTTCAAAATAACTCTTTAAAAGTTCCAACAATTATTGTTAATGTATGAAGCGAAATACAATACAAATGCTTATTACTAGAAATAACATTTCTATGATAAACTTGTTTACTCGATTTATTTAAATGTTATTAAATCATTTTTTTTTTCAAGACTGTTTCTAGAAATGTGCAATTACATATAATATACGTTTAAATAACAAGCAATATAAAAAATTAAAAAATATTTTTTTCATAGATTATTTAGATTATTTAGATTGCGTTACTAATCTTCGTACAGGACAAAAATAATCACGTTTGAATGCAACATCATATATTTCTCAAAGGAAAATTAACACGTAATAAAGCATAACGAGCGCAACGCGAGTTAATGAATCGCGCAGATAAATAGTAACACATAGCATGCGATTTCTTGGAAAATACATAGACGAACCGGTTAGATGTTACGTGCGTCGAGTTCTCGCGCGAATTCCCTCGAGTGCGAGCGTTTTCTGTGTATGTGTGCAATCGCCGTGCCCCAATTATCTTGTCTGCTATGAATTACGTACGGACCTCCCGCCACGTCGGCATCCTCGGCAGGCAGCAGGACGAAACTTTTCGTGCATTTCGCGTTAATTTCACAGCCGAGCAGCTGGTGTCTTCTCACATTTCGGGGACCGGCAGGGATAGAAGAGGAGCGCGCGAACTACGAACTTATCCCAACCTCCCCTCCCCTAAAAAAAAGCACTGCGATTCTCACCAGGACATAACATGAAAAGTTTCCGCGATTTCGCCGCGCTTTTAATCCGCCACCGTTTTGCGTTCCTGTCGCGTGCCGCCGTGTCACAATTTCTAATTCACCTTTAAACTTCTAAGTCTCCGCCACGATTTTTGTTCTTCGTGAAAATTCAAGTTTTTTATCCGGACCAGAATAAAGAATAACGCGAAACAATCACACTTGCTTTGCTATAAATTTATTGTAGAAAAAGATTATCTATCGTTGACAAAACTCATGTATTCTTTAGAATTTATCAATATCCAGTTAGAGAGCACAAGTGTGACTCCAAAAAGCAATAATAACGCACATTAAATTTTGATTTGTACATAAAGAAAGAAACTGTTGTTACTCCTAAAAGCATTCGAAAAACGATGATTCGTCTGGTGGTTCATCTTTATACAAGTCTGAATTCGCTAAACGAATTATTTGGGCGATTCTAAATCACGTCCAGCCGTCCGAAACTATTTCGTCACGGCAAATTGATTCTGAACGCAATTATTAGAGCAGAACAATGTGCGTCGCCAGCGTATTCGCGCGCGCGCGCGCGAATTGCCGGACCAGCACACAATTTCTCTTTTTCTCGAATACCGACCGGCTCCGATGTACGAGACAGAATCTGTCCGTCGTTGAACGACGTTCCCTGGCTCTTAAGACCGCTCGGAAATATTTCAGACACGCCTCGCGTGAACTCGCGCCGCGTGCCTGTGCGAGGACGCGCGTCAATCCTTTCTACTGCACACTTTTAACCCTACACGCACCTTCTCCTTTTCATGTCTGCGGGCCGAATTTCCTCAACCAACAACAACAAAAAAAGTATAACGTTCTGTGTTTAAATACTTCTTTTCCACACCGATATTGTTACAACCCTTTCAATTATTTTGTACCTGTACAAAAATTAAAGATATCAATATGAAGCAGTGAACGATCTATTCTATAGTGAAAAATCAACTCTAATTCTGAGAATTATTTTCTTGAAGAAAGAGAGTGCTTTCGATAATAAGTTAGTTTATCAATATATTTAAAAAAATTTCTTGTAAGAGGTAAATATTTATCTTTTTCATTAAAGAATCATGAACTTAATATAATTACTACGATAGTTGCTACGAGTAAAAAAGAATAAAAAAGTATAACAGAAAAGAATCAAAAGACGAGAGCAGTTGGGACCATTATTATAGAATAGCGTCATTATAATTATCGTTAACTTGATTAAATTACTGCGTTGCGCGTCAGCTAAATGATAATTCGGTTAATCATTAGACTGTTATGATGTAATAATTAGATTATGGACGTTGAAATATGGATGAGTTGCGATAATGATCTCTGAAACGGGCGGACGTATTTTATCAGATTTAACGCTTATCTAATCATTTTTTCATGTGTAGCATTTTAAAATCACACATTAGAAAGTTTTGCTGTAATAAAGTCGTTTACGCATATGAATGCTAGGAATTGTAATAATGGTTCTAATTTCCCTGTTTTACGTTGCAAATTATGATTGTTCTGCTTAGCGATACTATTGTAATCACCGAAATAACAATGGCGCATAATACAGGATTTTATAAAACAGATGGTATGATAATGTGATATGACGATACAACATAACAGAGATATAATCTTTGGCAAATATCGGCAAGAAAGTCATCATCTATTATAACAAAGATTTAAAATCGACAGTTATGAAAATTGAGAATTACAGAATTTTAAGAAATTTTTCAAAACAAGTATAAATACGTAGATGGTAAAATGTTATAATTAATCGAAAAGCTTTAAAAATTTACCATTATAAATCAAAACCTAAAAAGCAATATAGCGAATAACTAATTAACTAAATTTTTAATCGCGCATTATAGATTTTATTTTGAAATCATTCTACCATTTTTCTCACAGTCACGTTGTAAAAATTATTTTGCGTATTAAATCTTGAATATAATAACACATGAGAGATCAGAAAAATAGTATAAGGAATATCAAAAGGCGATTCTCACAATCGTAACGTGTCTGAGTGAGATATGCTCGCTTGACTCCGCGATTCGCGTTCAATACGTTTGACGGAAAGAGGACCTTACAGCTGTGCCTCTCGTTATTCTTGAAATATCAGTCATCCGTATCCGGCTTTGAACGGGCGAAGAAAATCTCGGTGGCGCAACGGCGCGTCTCATTGCGAGCATGGCACGGCGCGGCGCGGCGCGGCGCGACGGAAAATCGAAAACGGGAAAAGCGAGCATCATTAAGTGCCGAACGCGCGCGCGGCGCGGCGCAACGCGGCGGCCTCGCTGTTCTAATTTCGCCGCAACTTCTCTCGTGGCGGCCTTAATTCCATTTAACTCGATGCCGTAAATTTTCGCACCGTGTATACGCGGCGTCGGTGTGCACGCGCCGCTCCTCGCCTCGCCTCGCCTCGTCCGGGGAGAAAACGTTCGTGTAAACAGGCGATAACGAGATATGACGATGACGGAGTTCAGGGCTTCGCCTCGCGATAATCTGCATACCGGCGTCCCGCTAGAGGCAAATCAAGACGCGCGGAAAAAAAAATGATAGACCGGGTCCGCTACCGCCAGAAATAATTCCGCTAAAAAATTTCATTTATATGTTCTGCTTGTTGAAAACGCAAGAGGGATCCCCGATTACTCTTTGCGTTACGTTGCCGAGAATCTTCTGCGAAGTCTGTTAAATGTGTGTTGCGATCTTTTCAATGCAATACTAAACGTCTGGATATCTTTATATAACTGTAATATATCTTATTTTTATTATTTTTATTAAATTTTCACTGAATAACGTTTTTTTTCTTGAAATAATATTGAAGCATAACGGAACATGCTAATATAAATACATGATTTGAACAAATCGTACGTACTTCTTGCACAATATTCTAATTAGTTTAAAAATCAAATCTCTATTTTTGAACTTAACTCTTTTCATTCAAAATTCCTGTGTCAAAGTGTATTATACAGAAATTATTATACAGAATGTTCAATTTTCGACGACAAAACAGAATCTTTTATGACACGGTATTAAATAAGCGCTGGCGCGGGGGAAATATATGCAGCAGAAACAAAAAGTCGACAAATTATAATACAACCAGATGAAAGGCACCTGACGCGGCGTGTTGCGAGAATGCAACTTTCGTCTTTTGAAATTTGATGCATTCTGTGCAAAGCCGCTGTGGTTGCGCGACGCACGGCGCTTAAATATGTAGATGGATATTATTCGCGGCTGGCAGCGCTTCGAAAGAGAAGCGAAAACTTCCGCGGCGCGGATATAAACACGGTTGTTATGCGGCTACGTCCATCCGATACCACGCAATGCAATACTCCTGAAAGCGGAGCGAACTTGTATGAAGTAACGCGCGTACGTTCGTCCGGGGACGATAAGGGAACCGATGGAGGGTGAAAGAGGAGAAAGAAACGAGAAACGCGAGCCTTCGCGCAATTTTGAGGATTGGATGCGGGATCCGATATCGGAGCTAACGCGATGTCTCGTCGCGAATCCTTGTCGAATCACGTACTTTTGATCGCGCACTTCTTCGGGATACGACGCAACGTGCACACTGATGACGTGCTCCGCGGGTTTCAGATCGTCAGCAAGGCGAAGAAAAAGAGAGTGAGATAAGCTGAAAAGGTACAGCAAAAATGTAAAATCTTGAATGATTATAATGTTGTGATCTATCATTAACAGTTAATCTTGAAGTCTAAAACCTGTTCGTGTAGAAACTGAATCTAGTTTGATTAGTGTCGACATCAAAATGCGGTGTTTACATCGACGTTCCCTTCGATAAACGGCAAAATCGAGGTATATATACTTTCAGCAAATTGGGTTCTTTTTCTTGAAAACTAAGTACTTTGTAACTGCAATTCGCCGCTTTTACGTCTCGCATAGGTGATTCTGTGCCCCATATTTTCTTACCGATGAAAGTGAAAACGGTAACGGAGCGAAACGAGAACTTTTTAATGAAACTCGTTCCTGTTCCAATGTAATTTAGTTATTGTTTCCGTTTCTATTGTATCTAAGATCTTATGAAGTGATCTTCCTTTAACTCATTTGTTGCGAAGCACGTCATCCCCCGGCATTAATAAAGACATCTCTTTATAATGGCATGAATAGCGGAGCGCAAGAACTTTTCGCTTATGAAAACCTTATCAAACTCCAAACCGCGATAGAACAACACATTCAATGTTGAAACGTTTCACAAATTCGCGAGTTTCATGTCAAACTTTAGGTTATTAAGTTTACGTTAACTTTAAGTTATAGACCGTCTTGGAAAATCGCGCGAGGCTTTTCGCGACGCGCAGGTATATAGATGTCATCACGTAACGACGATGCAGAAATAATATTGTGCACTCGATGGGCACATATCGCGAAATCGGTTCAATTATTCGTGGCGATGAGAAACCGTTGAGGAGTTTAACCGATGATTTCCGTGGAAATGGCAATGTTTCCCGTCGAAGTGACGGAAATATCGCAGCCAAGTGAACGAACGATAAGCGAGCGGACGCAATTTCACGTTTACGGAAATACCCTATCGTCAGGTGTGGATTTCCGAACGAAAAGACATTACCACGGCACTCGTGATGTGACCGCGATATCGAATTGTGCTTAAAAGTCGATTTCTTCCTGACATTGTAACGCGAAGTACCAAGAATTATAAAAATTGCATGTTATAAAGAGTCTCCTGCAATGAATTGTCCATTCAAACAAATTATTCATTACGTATTATCGGAATCTAATAAATATTTTATATTGCTAGCTGAATAATCTTATATGGTGACATAAGAGATAAATGAGAACATCTTATAACGAAGACCTTTTAAGTTTCTGCGACCAAACCATGAGAATTACGTTATATAATCGAAAAGAAAAGAACAACAATGCTACATCTTTGTTATCATAGTATACACCACCTTATTAACTTTAATAATAACTGCGATAATAAAGCAGTTTGCCTCTTAGCTCATTAAGCGCAAAAGCATCTAATTACACGTGCAAACCTAGGTCACGTGTATTGACTTAATCACGTGTAAAGGTTATCAGAAAAGAAGATAATTTGTTGATGTAACCTACGTAAACAAATTTGCTTTTAGCTTTTAGCATCACAAACGTGCTTTTAGGGTGTACAATCCAGTGGTTTTGTGTGAAACAACTGGCATATTATCACGCGCCTTCATGTCGGAAAGATTCTATCTCTATGCTATCTTTCTGCGTTCTATCCCGTGTTTTGGGAGATTCATTACAACCTTTACATATGCTAATCGAGTTGTGAATTTGAAAAGATGCATCAGGTTGCTGCGAGCGTGCATCTGATTCTAACGCGAGATACGAAATCAAAAGAAGGCGATAGAATGTAGAACGTGCGGGGAAAATCGAATTTGCATTTCGCGGAAATACTAGTCGGGCGAAGGAGTAATTCGCATGCGGAAACATACTCGTCCCGCGCGATTAAAATTCTCGACGCTATATCGCAGTTTGCGCACCTTTATTGATTACAAACGGACATCTGGCTCACGTTTCACGATCTGCACGGATAGCGCCATGAAATCTGCACCGCCTGCGGATCACAATGGATTTTAAAGCTGGCCCCGATGTTAAAATCCGTTTCATCCGGACTGAGAACGTGCAAAAGCTCCGTGCACATTGTAAAAGAAAGAAAAAAAAAAGTATATATGTGATACGTTGCGCAAAACGTTCCAACAAGAGATCATGATGAACCGACGTGTGACGTAAAGTTAACGTTATTCATGAGAATCACGAGATTCAAGAACTACTGAAGTCGCCAGTGGATCCTCCTTAATTAACGCTTCCGAATTAAAAATGATTAATAAAACAGTATCCATCTCGGTCGTTTTAACGGCATTCAGCACCACGAATTTTCTAAGACGAAGACAAAAGAGACGTGGGCAGATTTTCGGCGATTATACGCCCGGGCGTTGCGTAATGCCGGTTTTAAAGAAACCGGTCCTGAAAGGCGCGGTTCGTTAACGAGGGTGAGTGACTTTATTTCGGTGCGCGGTTATTTCGGGCTGCGTAAATACCGAAATAAATGTAGCAACGAGAAGGCGCGCGAAAAAATATGCGTACTTCCGCCTCGAAATAGCGTGTCCGACGAAATCCACACGCGATACGCGCGAAAGCGCGATTTTCAGCTTGTCGATACCCTCCTTTCCATCTTACATAACAAATTTAGAACCGACTCTTGTGTAATTCTAACGACGATGGCCAATCATTCCCAGCGGCGTTTCACGGCTAAACATGAAAAACCGTATCGTTGAGTAAATAAATTTCTTTACGATACAACTGATGGCTATAAATATCGAAAGTATATATTTTTAAAATAAGATTATTAAAATACAATTTATGAACATTATAAGTCTCGTAAACTCCGTTCTAATGTCAGATATCCTGTTTCTTAACAAGGTATGTATATTATATTCCAAATCCCCTGATTAACGTGACCTACATACAGACATAATACCCCCGCAAAAGATTAACCCTCCATAATTAGAAAGACCTCTGACTGAGCAACGTGCCAGCGGCTTTAAGACTACCGCAACTTCCACATAACTACGAACACTAATTTATTACTATAATATATCACAAAACATCTAATATTTTTAATATAAAGCTTTGATAATTTGAGCTCTTCTCGAGAATAACAGTGATTATTTTCGTTCTTATGAATAATCGTCTCTGTTCTCTGTTCTCGTCAGCAACGTGAGGTATCTAATAGCGAAAGAAACACAAAACTCTCTGGATTCTCTTTTTTCTTTGTTTTTGTTTTGATAACCATGCGGGACACTCGTCTAACGAAGCAGGACGAAAGGCACATTTGCATTGCGTCGAGAAAACGGAGAGTTTGCGCGCGCGTGCCCGAGTCATCGTTCATTTGCAATTCCGAAGTACGAGTTCGCCGAATGCGATGTGCCGGTTGAGACGAGGTAGTAGGCTAGGAATTTATTGGACCGCTCGGAGCTCCGGGACGCGAGATTACTTCCACGTGGTGGGAAATTTGTCGCCCCTTCGCAGCCGACGGATACTCTATTAATCTCTCACGAGAATCCCGCGCCTGACATATCATTTCGATTACTTGCGCTCGGCGCATTGTTTTCATACCTTCGTCTGAGTGCAAGTCATAACATCGAGAACTGTTGACCAAAGGAATGCACACAAATTATTTGACACTCGTCACGATCTAATTTCTATAATTAATAACGCTCGTAATAATTCAAAGTAATTTTGTGATATATTCGCAAAACCAAATATTTTTTAGTTCCAAGATTTAACAAACTTTTCGAAGTTTCAGTTTCATTAGTGAAAAAGAAAAGAAAATATAGTAACGCTAAAAATAATGCAAAAAAAAGAGATAAAAATAAATTCTCGTCGACTGTTATTAACAACGCCATTATACTTTCTCTAGTTGAATTCTATGCTATCATAAGTGACAACATGGATCACTTGGAAGCAGTATGTAACGTTTGTTGCCTTGCAACCGTGGCGAATTAATGTGCACGGGAATCGCGCGACCGCGCCGCGCTCATAGAAGTATCCAGCAGTGTGCCACGAGTTAACGAGAGCAAACCAAGATCGCGCGGAGCGAAAGAGACTCGCTCTGTGTACTCCGATTTCAAACATTCGCCACGGTGACGAAGCATCGGTCTTTCCACGTGAGATACATCATCGTGCGCCGGTTTCGAAGTTACTTTGAGGCGAACGCGCCGCCCGGTATCCGGACGCACGTGTGTGTGTAGAGGGTACATTCGAAGTGAAGATATTTCGGTCGAAGTGACACACCGAGAAGCTTGTAAAACGAAAGAATAGTGGCCAACTTGAGAGACGGCATGACTTCGCGCTAAACTTGACCAATACCGTCGCGGATTCGTTCGGGTACAGAGATGTGGCTTTTAGATATCAACGCTCTTGTACGCTCGATGTGAAGACGAGGGCAGATGATAAATATGGTTACTCTCCCTTTATAGGTAAGCATATTTTTATTCATTCGATAGGGCAGAGGGAACAGGTGACAAATGTGAGGTCGGTCCTCATTCGTTTAGGTGTAGAAATGCGGCCGCTACTAGAAATAGAATAGAAAAGCTTTATATATAAGGTTTATATATTAAAAGTATGTTCATTTTTGTACTTGTTCCTCAAATTCGCCGATTGTCAACGGGAGCTTTTACGTTGGAACCCAATTTAAAAACATTGAACAATAAGTTATTTAGTATATTTTTATTTACATCATGCATGTCGCGATTATACGTCTGAATATGTGAGAAGAGAAAAGTTGAAGCATCTTTTTCATGTATTACCATTTCAAAAGAAATGACCAGAATCTCTTTTAATAGACAATTTCATAGCTAAATCTCACTTTTACTCGAAAGAAATTCAAAAGAACAAATTCAGTATTCAAAAGATACGTGAGTCTACTATTGATTCGGAACTTTTTCCGAGTTCTTCATACATGAATCTGCGCGAAAGCCTGAAGCACATTTCCCCCGGAATATTTTGTATATGCGACGAATGGGTAAAATGATACGAGGAGCGGGCGCAGACAGATGGAAAAGTTGCGACTATATGTGAAACGCAGCCCTCTCCTACCGAATGACGTTGCTCGCAAAAGCTGGCGACGAAGCTCGCGCGAGCGAGCGGATTCGCTTCAAGAGAAATATCGTGACTACCCGTTACAAACACACAAACACATACACACACGTGTCACGGCGCATTGAAAATTTATGCTTCCGTCATACGTTCACCGAGCGGTTCTTCATCAGAAAAAAAAAAGTTGAGTGATCGAAAACACGCGACGAGGTCAACTATCTTAAGGTTTAACGTGACAACCTGCGTGTAAAAATACGACTTTGCATTAATATGCCGTAATATTAATTTATATCAATTGTTAAAGAATGGCCCTTAAATGCGAGTAATTCAATTAATTACATTTATGTGTGAGTTGTTTCTTAAAAAATAAATTTTTTTTAAATTTTCTTTTACATAATATGAGATCGGAAATAAAAAGATGCATTGCATAAAACAGCATTATAATTTTATTTTATATAAAAATTAAATTATTTTATATTATTTATACATTTATTTTCTTTAATATTACGATGTCAGCAGAGAAAAAACATATTAAAGATCATTATCGTGTAAAAAAAAAGAAAAGCAAATAATGGGAATTTCATGCGTTACCACTTTATGTCATATTAAGGATTAAAATAGTGCATAAGGTACTGCAAGTTTAAACAAGAGAATCGATTTGCCACTCTGGGAGTTTATGCCAAAGTTCAAGCTTTCGAGCAAGTAAATTTGCCTTCGCGATCTACTTTCGTCCGATTGTGCTAACACTGCGAGTTTCCGTACGTCCCGCAAGGAACGATCGACATCAAATCTTCTCCCGAGTATACGCAAAGGACGCAGTGGCAAATATTTATTCGCCACCCTTTTTCAAATGGATATGAGGGTATCGTATCCGGATGATGAGGAATTTATCGGGCTGGCGTCACAATTTTGGGGAACAAAAATATTTTTGCTGCGCGAAAATAAATGTTTATGGAGCAAGATCAATATTTAAATGTAGACGTGCACCTCGATAAGAAAATTTGGAGACCGTGGAAAATAACTGCGGAGGGATCGAGAGGGCTCGTGTTTTCTTTTTCGGCGAATTATGCACACGATTACTCGTTCCGATAAATTATTCTTTCTATTTTTCGAAACTGCCTGATAAATTATTCAAGTAGGAATAATAATGGAATGTCAATCTATATGCTGAGCGGATTATACACTTGGAGCGATATCAGGCGGGATGAAATATTAATAACCAGGGCAGGCAACGACACCGAGACGTATTCGTGCCCGTATTTCCGTACCGTCAACATTTGACAATAGAGAACCCGATTTAATTCGAGCGATCTCCAAGCCATTTTTAAACACGTTCAATAGTTGTTTGTAACAATTATATCGCTGCGGTAGCGCGATATCATTAGACCGATAACGATTATTCTATATTCTCATTTCCACGTTTATGAAATGAGATCAGAAATGATACGTTCAGATCCATTAGAATTTTAACAGTAAAATATATCTCGTCGAGCAAATCGTCAATTCATGATCAAAGCGAGAATGTGAACTCGGAATTTAGCCTAAATGAAAAAGAAGAACGCAATCGATCAGGCTTATTTTCTTTTTTTAGCACAATATAGAACTTTCTCTTCTGCCTAACAGTAATTCTTTTTTTTTTCTTTTAAGTAGACCATAGAGTTAAAGGTGAGAATTCTAGTGACACGATGCGACTAGAAAGTCGCAAATCGATAAACCAATACGCGTGTAATGACACGTGGCGCGCTCAACTTATCAACAGATATGCGCATGCATATAACGTAAACGTAAGACGTTACGTGTGCTATTAACCGCGTCTTCCCAGCGACTATCGATGGTAACGGTACCGAGAAAGATCGTGAGATAGTGACAATGACCTTGGCTGGCTGGCAATGTACCTGAAGCCATCGATTAACGATCGAGACATCGATCAATAATGCTGTTCCCACTTATCCAGTTATGTCAGTGAGCAATATATCCCGCGTCTACTGAATTGCATTTGAATCATTCTCGCGGATTCCCGAGATTCTCAATCATGAGGAATGTAGATAAAACAAGACGAAATGATCGATCACTGATTTAGCGGGAGTATAATTTTAGCAGGAGCAAGTTCTACTTGTGAACGGAAAATTCATTTAAAACATACTTTTTAATTTAATATCGCTAGGATAAAATACTAGGGATAAGGGTAAATTTTATCTTGGCGTTAAGAACTCACTTAGGATTACAAAAAAAAGTATAAAGTTGGTTTTTTATATAAAGTAACAAACGAGATTACAGAACAAATGCTTCATTGGAAGCGCCAAATAGACGAATAGTTTGCAAATCCTTATTGATCCCGCTGGGTATACAAGGAAGTTAGTAATCTAATACATTTATGCAAGTCCATAATCTTCCCTTGAATACCTACCCTACCGTTATGAAACCTTTATGTTTAAAGTTATATTATGGCTAGCTGTGTATTACCTTAAGCTTCCATAAGCGATCTAGTTTGTACAATAAACCATCTAACAATATTCTGATTTACGATCCCTATATTGTCGCTTTAGAGGTGCGTCTTCTTCAGAACACAAACTATAAAAGAGGTACAAGTTGTTTTATCGCAGGATTAAATGTTGAACGTTAATACGCGGTACGTAAAACAATTACGTAAAACATTTTATTATTCGAGAACCCTCCTCGATACTCCGGTTAGCCGAGCATTTATATCATGCCTTTAATCTCCCGCATGAAGAAACGTACGATGGTATAATGTCTAAGTGCGTGGCGCAATTAAACCATCGCTCGATTTTTAAGCGCACGATGATATCTCTCTATTTTTTCGCGTACGTTTTACTATCTACGTTTGATCTGTAATACGACCGGTGTATGCACACTCGCTGTACCTGACGTAAAAGGTCTATCGACCTCGTGTGGCGGGTTAACAGCGCACAGCGCGAACGAAAGTCGATTCGCGCAACCGGATCGTGAACTCGATTCGATTATTACCGAGTACGACCAGACTAGTTGGTGCATCGACAACCGGACGCATTCGAAGCTCGGGATGGGGGATGAAGTTGCGTCGCGCTAAAGGGGTGAATCCCAACAAGTTTCTGAATTGCGGGATAAAGAGAGAAAGAGCGCAGAAAAGACCAGCGATCGTGTACTTACATTGTCACGAGACAAAGATAAAGTTGCGAAAGGGGCACAGAAAACTGAAAACGTTCGAAAGAGATTGATAGAGTACGCGAATTCCTCATGATTATCGGTTATCGACAGTACGAGAATTTTATCAGACGAAAATAAATGGGGCACCTCGCCGCACGGATTTCTCAAAAGTCAAGCTGATCGGCTTCACGAGGCAAAAAGTGGAGAAAATTGATAAAACTATAAATTGTGTGCTAAAATTAAGAAATTTACAAAAAAAAATGGAATTGAATTTCAGTTTGGCTCACGTACGCGACCTCGTCGTCGATACGTCGCAATTATCTCGAGGAAACGTCCGTCGCGATGTCACGCATCACGCGCTGATAGTGCGTCTGAAATTATCGACCACAGAGCGCGCGCGCGCGCGAGCTTTGTTTTGCACGTGCATCGTCCTCGCGTTGCTCATCGTGGTTAGCAACAACGATAACGCGACCTGCCGACATCATCGAGCAGCGTCGCCTGGATAACAGATTACCGTCGCGATGCCAGCGTGCCTTGAATCACCGTGGGGCATTCGAGCTCATCGGTCAAAAGCGTGTCCAGAAGCTCGAACATTTTGGAGTCGGCGGCACGAGTGAATATAATTAACTTAATTGACACGTGAAATCAAAGCTGATGGCTCAAGCTGTAAGCTCGTAATTACGTCGCGCGATAAATACGCTCGAGCAGATTCGATTTATTAATCCTCAAAGGCTAGTAGGTCCATATATGGACCTATTCATTATTTTTTAAAAAGTGTAATTTTGCGCGTATCTTCAAAAATTGATGTTTTGGACAATTTATAATTAATTGTTCACAATTTTTCTAATTCTATTATCTTCTTCAGTTTTTTTACCTCAATTTAAAATTAATTATTCACAATTTTTCTAATTCTATCATCTTCTTCAGTTTTTTTACCTCAATTTCATTATAATTTTTTTAAATTTGGTTGATTAGACTCAGAGTTATACGCGATCAAAATTGCGAAGTCCATGTATGGATAGTGTAGTCTATAAGGGTTAAACAACATAAATTTATGCGTTTTGAAACTAACAATTTTTGGGAGCTTCCACGGGGTAACCGAACAAGGAGCCGTTAAAGCGAACGTGAATTATTCTGTCCCGTTACCTACATAACGAAGTGCGGGAATAAACAAGGTGAACCGCGCTAATAAATATTTCACGTGATATCGAAATGCGAGTGCATGAGGAGCGAATGCAGCGAGTTAACAAACACCGGCATTATTAACTTTCCGATGCACTCGGCGAGAATAAACCTGGTCCTGTACATATGTATAATTTTATCATCTCTCTCGTGTACAGACGGCGTCATTAATGCCTTCCTAGCTGTGTTCTGGGGATTTCTATAGTGCACGTTACATGTACTATGCCTTCAGGTGGAAGGCATTAATGACGCCGTCTGTACAATATATATACGGTACTTAAAAACTGACAATTGAGCGAACGTAGAAACATAATTATATACATTTTAATATTATTTTAAATAATACAAGAGTGTCGTGCGAGATTTAATACAATAATTTCATGATAAATTAGGAATTTTTTTTCGATCAATTTGAAATCCATTTTTTCGATATAAATTGACAGCTTTTTTTGCGTTTAATCCAAATAAATTAAAAACGAGATTTTGCTATTTGTTTACACATTTAAAGCAACTCAAATAAATTCAAAAAGATTTTACTATTTGTTTACGCACTTGTAGCTCAATTATCGAACTGTTCATTGTTCTTCATCGTATTTTACTCACACGAGGTACGAAAATTTTCGTTTTTTTTTTCAAGAAAAACTTGACTTTAAAAGAGTTCGTAAGAGAGAATTCATGAATAAAAGAATGTATGGCAAATCCGATGTGCTTTATGCGTATGTATCTCTTAGATAAGATGAAAATTGAATAGAGCGCACCGTTTGGCGTGCAGGAGTTGCTTTCTATTCTCCGATCGCGACTCTCGACAACAAAATTCTCCGGGCTTTCTATCAAGTTTATACACGAGATCATTCCGTCGTAACATTTTCTCTTCTCCATCGTAATATTCGTGCGATACGTAAAGTAATTGAAAAATTAGCGGTTGCATGCATTTCTTTATATCCAATTTCCTCATGCTGTTCCAAATGATCGATCACTTCGACGAGAATACTAGAATACTACAATTCGCGTCAAATGTAAAAAAAAAATGGAGAAATGATTTCTTTACGGCGTTTAAAAATCGATCGATGTCATTTCCGGTTCAAAAGCGCGCAACGACGAAAACGTAACGCGCAATCGACATGTCGGGATAACTTCCGGCGCGATTCTCACGCGAATAGAATGGAATTCCCGCGAGTTTTAAAAGACCGACGGACATTTCACGCGAACCGGGCCCCCGCGTCTTTTGCAGCGGGGAGGAGGAGGGGAGGGAAGGAAGGAAGGAAGGAGGGATCGTGATACTCGCGCTCGGCGGAGCGGCGATCGTCCGGCGAGAATCGCGTCGGATATTGCTTCTTGGCTGTCGGCGGGCGAACGCGTCCGATTGTTATCGGGCGCGGGCGAGCGTGCCGGCGATACGACGCGCTGCGCGTCGCGGTGCAAATACGTTATGCCCGTACCGTGAAACCCGTATGTCGGGACCCGCGGGTAAATGGCGCCCCGCGCGTCGCTACGAAAACTCGCCGTGCTCGGCGGCGCGCGGCGAGACACGCGCGCATCGCGCCGTGCCCCTCGCGGCCGCGATCATTACGCCGATAAATGGCGACGCGCTTCTTCCCCCTCGTCGTCGTCGGCGCGGCCGCGGCCGCGGCCGCGGCGCGGCGTCTCTCGCTGGTCTTCTCGCCGACGCGACGGCGGGCGAGAGAGAGCCGGAGACCGACCGTCGGCGTCGCGGACGCGACGGACGCGGCCGCGACGCGTGATAATAATTTGCGCGCGCACTCACCCTGTGTCCGGACTCCTCCAGCCGCTGCCTCTTGGAGTGCGGACCGTCTCCGTTGAATGCCATCCTCCGTTGTACACCGGGCGATGCGTTTGAAACGGAGCACTCGGCGCTGCACGACGACGACGGCGACAGCGACAGGGATGACGACGACAACGACGACGGCGGCGGCGGCGGCGACGGCGATGACGGCGACAATGACGACGACGACGACAACGACGACGACGACGACGACGACGACGACACGAGCGTGTTATGTATACCGCTCGCGATACCTCTAACACCGTGCCGACGATCTCGTGTACGCGGACGGGGAAGGGGGGAGGAGGAGAAAATAATAATCGGTAGGACGCACGACGCGACGAGAACAGACAAACGCGCGAGAGCGGCTTAAAGGAAACTGGATCTCACCGGAGGAACGTCAACGCTTCGTGCGAACTCGCGACCGGCTACCGCGACGCGCTCTGCCGGTGGCGCCAAGGAACGCTTTGCGGCCTTTGCGTGTGGCCGCCGTTAAGCCACCGCTGCTGGCGCTGGCGCGCCGAGTCTCGTCGAGGATCGCGCTCCGATTGGCCCGTCGTCTGGTCGCGCGATGTGTCGCTCGCTTCTATTGGAGGCGGCGAAGCCACTGAATTTTCATGAGAAGATGGGATTAATCGGAATGCGCGGTATCGCGCAAAATAGTTATCAAACAAAGATGCACTGTTTATAGGGCTGCGTGTAATCTAAATTTATCGAATTTATAAGATATATTTAGTCAAAGTATATTTAACTTTTCATATTTAGACTTGAATTCGTAGCGTCAACCGTGGTCATACAATTTTCAAAATTAGATGTTATCATAATCGTTACATTTAAGCAAATAATCGCAGGCAAACATGTTTTGAATCAGTCTTATCTTTATTAAATTGCATGGAATTTTTTTTAAATTTAACTCGTACAGAAGTATGAAAATAAGATATTTTATTTTAAAAATTAATATTCAATTTAATTAATTAATTTTCCTTGAAGTTTTATTCTAGTAAGAGGTATAAAAAGATTCAGACATCAGCAGGGCGATTGTTCGGCAATTTTCATGGAAAACAATAAAAAATTTCGAGGAGACAATCTGGGGTCGAAAATAGGCTTCAATACGGGAAATAAATCATTTTCGGATAAATACAGGAACCTGTCCAGCAACACTACGGTTTCCACCAACGGTGCCAACATTGTGCGCAACGCTCCGAATATCACAATCTGCCGCCACTGATTCAGATACGATTTTATCTGCGGATTTTGAAAGTCTGAATCTTCAGGCCGGAGATTCGGCTCGAAGTCCGCGGTTGCGGCCGTGCAGTATCTGAAAAAGATAACCGCGTTCGATTATCATCGTTATAATGACACGTAAAATCTTGATAATCGTAACCAATATTTTACTCAACTGTTCAAACGTAACAGGTCTCGTCACTTTAACGTTCCTCACTTGAGAGTGACGTAGCTGGCTGTTTCGTTTTATCAAAATGGTTTCTAGAGCGGCTCTGTAAGCGTGCACCTAAAAAAAAATGTACAATTTGATAATAACGAGCTTATACCGTTTCAGTATACGACACTAACTATTAGATCCTCGTAGTTCCCAGTCTTCAGCTTGTCGCGGTAGCTCTCGATAGCATGGCACGCCACTTCCAACGCTGTATAGGATAATTTGCGTTTTCCAAATGACGACAGATATTTACTGAGTGGATATCCATTTGGAATATTCGCCGGACTTCTAAATGCATTACGTTATTTATAATTAATACAACCGTAATCTCAAAAGTAAAAAAAAAATATATATATATATGTTTTATGCCTCGCGGACGTACTCTAATGTCAGCTTCATGTAACAGCACCCCACGATGCAAATAAATCTTGCCTCGCTCTGAGACGCGTAAAGTTTCAGTAACGTGGCCGCGAGATCTCCACACGGATGCAGGCCGACAATGCCGAACCTAGATTCCGTCTCACCTGAATTAAAGTTATGGGAGAAAATTCTTCGTATGTCCCTGATCGTCGCTGACTGATCAGAGTTGATATTTTCCAGTTTGATCGATACGTGTTGCGGCGTATTTACTGGCAAGTCAGGCAAATGTTTAGACAGGGTCATTAACAATTCGTTATCCCATTTCCTGCAATTAAAAACCTGTCACGCGAATGATAATGAAGGAACGATGAAATTACCACCCAGGTAGCAAAATGACATCAAATGAGGTGTTAATAACATCTCTAACGTCAATACATCGTTAAGACGTGTTTAAACGTCATCCTGCTACCTGAGTAGTAATACACCGAGATTGCTTAGACTTTAGAGCAAAAGAAAAAATGGAGAGGTCAATGACGTAACGTCGGACTACCTGGCTTGTTGTGACAGTAATGCGTCTTGTTCAATACATGTTACGTTTAGGCCGTATTTAAACGCTAAGGATCGGGCTAAATGACCCACGCCTGCTCCAACATCTACAATGCACTTGGCATTGGACTCTCGCGCACAGTCCGCGCATATCTGTGCAAAGATAAATTCTTACAGGGCCTATAAACATTTCGCCTCTAATCTAAAGCGATACTTCGGGAATGCAGCTGTACCCGCGCTATTTGCTGTATCTCGTGTCGTTTCTTTATTTTAACGTGTTTCAGAAAGAGATTGTTGTGCTTGCTCAAAGCTGCAGGTGTATCGCTTAATCCCTTATTTTTATTTTCCAGGACAGAATTTTCCGAACTGCACTCGAACTTTTTCCTTCCGTCGCATCGCCAGGCGCTCTCGTCATTTCGATGATCTCTATTTAGTTGTAAATCCCTTGCAACTTGTCGAAGCGCGAGCAGTGACAATGGCCATACGCGTGAGCTGCAAAACAAATTGCATTGTCAAATTACAGGCAGACAAATTTATTTCTCACTGCAGAGGCTCGCGTTCGAATTTGAAATGTACATATTTGCGTCAAGCTCGAGCCCTGAGGGTGACTTCGATCAAATTCCGATTAACTCAATCGACAACAAATCGAGATTTATAGCGAAATTGTTAACTACATAATTCCCCTGGTAAAAACATTTCTCATTTTCTCATAATTTTTTTTTAAGAATTTCTCAATTTTGGATTCATAAAAAATTTTGAAAAAAATATGTCAAATCTCAGACACTTTCAGAAATAATTGGATAAGGATTTTCGAAATAAGTATTTCAGTATCTGTAAGTATGAAAATTTCTGATAAATTGCGCGGATTTTCTCATATTTATTCAGATTTCTACGGAAAGATGTACTGAAATAAAAATCTGAAATATTTCATTATTATTTTGTCTGAGTCTTTCTGAAAAATGTTCCAATTTTTATTGTTTAGTGGGAAAAAAAATATAGATTAGAAACAATCAATT
This sequence comes from Temnothorax nylanderi, assembly GCF_030848795.1. Lineage (NCBI taxonomy): Eukaryota > Metazoa > Arthropoda > Insecta > Hymenoptera > Formicidae > Temnothorax > Temnothorax nylanderi. The sequence goes on along the minus strand of NW_027249068.1, from coordinate 894,496 downwards.
AATTCATTCGAAGTCACTCGCGCTTGCCGACCGAGGTGAAGATGACGCGCTTACCACGAGATGTCGCCAGCTAACCACTTGCCGAATTCGTCGGGCGACACGGTTTGCAGCGTGCTCCTCCAGCTGCTCGGCAATTTCTCCCACAGTCGCTCTTGGAAGAAATCCTGCAATGCGATTCGCCGGATTTCGAGGTCGATTTCGTTGTTCTCGAAAAATAAAGTGAAAGATGACAGACGAGGAACACGTGAAATGTGTATCAGGTACATTTACGCGACGACATATATGCGAATTAGGCTCGAAGGAGGGGAACGGAGAAAGAAGCTCGGAATGCCCGTGCGACGCCAAAGTATATCTTTATTAAATTACATACCACGACGTACGAGTCTAACAACCAGCCGTACGTGTCTAGGACGTTGAAGATTCTCTCGAGTGTTACGCGAGCCTTCGAGCAGGTTCTGCATGTGCACGTAACCACGGGGGCGGCCATTGTTGCGCCGTGACGGACGAACAGTTCGTAGAGTTCGTATCGCTCCCCGACACGCTGATCGGGCGATAAGTACCTTTCCCTTCCCATTAGTACCCGTCTACAATAGGTGTTTTAAGCCCTAAGCCGTATGAAATTGTTCAATCACAGTTGAATTTGAGGAGAATAATTGACTGTGATTGGTCAATTTCTTAGGGCTTAGGGCTTAAAACACCTATTGTAGACCGGGACTTATTATAAATTTACGAACTAAGTATGCAAATTTATCTCTCCTTGCGTTATTTATTTACCTATCTAAGCTAACGGTGCTCCTTTACGTCATTAAATCCATATTGTTAAAAATATTAATGTTACATTGTATATTGTTATTAATGTCACAGTATTTGACATTGTTTATTTAAATTATAATATTTTTAGCACGTACACCCAGCTTGATTCGTCAGTCCTTTTTACCTCCTTCGATTTTAATTTTTCAAACCTGATCTATTATTATTTTTAATAATATAAACTTTCTGTTTAGGTTGCGTTAAGATCCTTAGCTACATATATTGCGTACAGGTATCTTCTTTTTTGATTATTATCTTTTTCTATTATTATCGGAAATTATATTAGAAAGTCACGCGATGGCTGATTTATCACGCGCGAAATGGAAAGTGTAGCACGTGTACGCGAATTTTGTGCGTTACGGTATTTATAAATTCTCGTAAACGCGGGCACATTTCTCGCGATTTATTTTAATTTCGTAAAAGTAAAGGAGCAAATGGCCTTTCGGACCATTTGCCGCGGGGCCGAGATAGGCCGCGGGTCTTCGCCGATACACGCACGTCAGTGGCGGCACGAGTGATTTAGCCGAGGAGAAAGTTTAATGCTTATTATTCTTCACGCTTCTTTATGATTTATCAAATTGACCGTGATAACGCCGCGGCGCTCGGAAAAACTGCCGTCCGACATTTTTTAATCGATTGGAGAGGATAATGGAGATCGAGCGATTTTCTTTCCCTTTTTCCGGCAAGCTCGCGCCGATCGCCAAGTGTGAGGAATCCGCTGCATCTGAAATAGAAAGTGCATCGGGCGTAACATCAATTACAGACAATTTTTCGTCCGATACCGGTCCGAAGTGTGTAATTATATAACGCCAGTTATGCATTTTCCGCTTATACAGTCGATATAGCCGCGAATAGCCGCGGAGAGTGCCTCTCTCCTCGACGCCGGCGGATGGTAGACGCGCGGCGTTTTAAACTCCAATTAAAAAAAAAAGCATAACGTTTATCGTTCCGTAAATCTCTCTGGAAATAAAAGTCACCGCGTAACTTTTATGAGCGCATCACATCGCGTGTCAGTTTCGCTCGGCCTCCGTTCTTTAATTAGTTATAAGACTCGGATTAACGCGCCTATGGCGCGCAACACCCTTGTAGCTTATGAAATATTTTTCTCACGTTGAAAAACACGAGTGAGAATTTTCCACCTTATGAATTAGGTCACTGCAGGCGAGCAGTTCGATCCATACATTTGATAATCGGCTTACCGCAAATGATATACGTGATATCAGAATTAAAAGGCGAGAGAAAAGATAAAAGAAAATCAGAAAGAAATAATTGAATCAAAACACAAAATTTTCAAGAAGATATAATCTAATCTTGATCTTTCCATTGTTTGTAAAACTAACTTTATCTTTTTCTCTTCCTCTAAAATACGCTCTGAAATTTTTGAAAAAAATATATAAAGTAATTTTAATATCCTACACCAACAATATTCTAATTATAAAAAACTAAACGAACGCGGGAATATAAAGATATAATTGAGAAATATCCTAAAGCTATTTATTTATTAATATAATCTAATTTTGCTTTCTCCATTATTTTTAAAACTGATTTCATCTTTTTCTTTTCCTCCAAAATCCGTTCTGAAATTTTTAGAGAAAAAAAATAACGTTAACATAAACTGACTTTAATATTTTGAATCAACAATATTCTATAGTTATAAGAAAGATAAACAAACGCAGGAATATATAAATATAATTAAGATGTATCTTGAAGCTATTTATTTATTAACTTCTAACCGTGACTTAAATTCTATAAATTTTCATAATTTGATTGTTATCCCTGTCTATAAACGCGCGAGGTTCCTGAATAAAAAGCGAGCGTGAGAAAGGTCTCGATCATCAACCGGGGATGGATGACGACGCTCGGCAAGGTCCTATAAAAATGTCGCATTGAATGCAGAGTCGCACTAGACGATGAGAACCCGTTTGCAGGCTTTGTTTATTAATTATAAGAGCGAGCGCTATTCCCGCGGCGTCCCACTTTACAGCACTTTCACTCTTCAACAGTTACGTTATTGCTCATGAGCCGACTGCTCTCGAAGAGCCTCGTATATCGTTAGCGCTCATATAAGAGGATCGTATGGCAAAACCCGCAAAACCTTCGTACTTTCGTGAGAACTGGGAGAATCAAATTCGCAATCGCAATCGTTTGCCATCGCTGTTACGGGGATCGGTCTCGCAATCGCGGAGATCTCGCGACACACGCCGGCTCTGCGGTTGCGAGGGAGTTTCCACGCTCCTCGTGCATGAATAGGCTCGATAGCAGATGTAATAACCGTGTAACATAACGCGTGTGTAACACGTAAGATGTATATTATACGATGATAAAGCGTCGTTCAATTTCTGCAATAGTTGATCTCGAATTAAATATTGATTTAATTAAAGATAATCGTGATGGTCGTATTGTAGACCGATTAGAAAGTGTCGTTTTTACACGAAACATACCAAGCAGACGTTTAGTACTTGTTGTACAACATTTCCTGTGATTAACACCGACAGGATGTGGACTGTTGGTAACGCGAACTAAATGTTAGAATGAAACATAGTCGTGTTATTTTAATTACATTTACTTTGAATAGGTAATGAGAAACTCGAAAACGGCGAGATCTTGCTTTTCAATCTTGCTTCACTCCGAATATCTTCCCCTTCAGCGGAGATTTAAATTTTACGATTGAACCTTGAAATTATTTCATATCGGTAATTAAGTAATTAACTTCATAATGAAAGGAAAGTTACGCGACAATGTACATTTGTCACGGTGCCGAAAGAAAGAGAGAGAGCTTCCTCGGAAAACACCGCGAGTCGACCGAGTAAACAGATTAGAAATAGTTAAGATACCGTGTCATCTGCGCAGTGCCGCGGAAAAGTGATAAATCGTTCTCGCGTGCGAAATTATACACGCTTAGGACGTCCAAGAATGATATCGTTTCTCGGCGAAACGGCGATAAGTCAGCGTGAAATATCGCCCTGGCTCGCGGATCACTGACCCTCCCGGACGGACAGATGGATCCTGTATTCATCATCTTCGAGCCCACCGGCTGCTATTCGGATCCTCTTACGCCAACGTATAAGTGAAAGTTCGCAAGTAGGACGCGCGACGTCCAGTCTCGATCGCCCGAAGACTCAAATTGTCGAAGCCGGACATTGACTAGTGCCGAAATTAATGAGTACCGATATTAAGAAATACTAAAAAAAAAAAAAATATATATATATATATCTAGCTCCCATCACGGATTCTCTCACGACTTTCGAAATAATATGACTCGCCCGTCGTCAGTTTCTGGCGTAACGGCAAATCTTAATTTCTTTTTCTCCGAACGATTTGACTTCTCTTTAAGAGGCTTAGAAATTATATTCGATAGAAAATCATCGCTTTTGATGATCTGGTCGATCTGGAACGAGGCAGATTGCGCAAATGCGAAGACGTCTGCAAAACATCGCCGGGCACTTTTGCAACTGGGGAGAGGTCTAGCGGGTCATCTCGTTCAATTGCTCTACTGAATCTGCACCTTTCGTAACGATGAACATGACTTATATACAATCTCCTGTGTGATTTCTTGCGAGCGAATTATCTCACACCCGTAGCAACTTCGACATCGTGCTCGGAAAAATGTTCCATGCAATTTATCAAATCAGAATCATCCGTCATACGTTGACGTAAGAGGATCTGAATAACTTCTTGCGCTGTGCGAAATCTCTTCTATAAAAGAGATTAGAAAGAGACAAGTTTCTGTGAGGAATGTATCACATGCTGTTTAAAATATTTATATAAAGAAACAACGTCTTATATGCATTTTTAAAAGTATAATCGTTCATATATGAAAGTTTTTAAAATACATTTTGAAAGTCCACGCAAAAAAAGAAGATTGATCGCGTTATTAATCTTTGTCAATCCACTATCGCGCACTCTATGTGTAGAATATATTTTATAACATTAGAAAAAAAATGTCTTTGCACTTCTGCGAAATCAACATTGCATCGTTTTCGGAGAATTCGTTTGCAGCAACTTGCACTCTCACGAATGTACACTACTGTACACATTCATGAAAGTCGGCGCGACTATTATTCCAAGAGAAATAAGGTTTGCATTAAAGTCGGAGCCTAGAAATGCTAATGATATTATAATTGCAGCCGCCTCAATTGTATCTGTCCATCAAGATGATCATTCGTGGGCAAGAGTGTCCAGTTCAAATAATCATCGTGCGATTTGCAGCGACATTCGAATCGACCGACATATCCTGCCTCGTGGACAAGGATTACCGAACAGATCGGAAACGATCACTTGTCTCGAGGAAGCCGTAGCTTAGCGAAGCTTAGCACCGTGGCGAAAGTAATCCGCCTCCACTCCCCTTCAGGTAACATTAAGATCCATCACGCTCTTTCACCGAATAGCTTCTCGTTGAGAAGAGGAGGAAAGGTGAGTTTCGATTTCGATGGACCTTGGAGGTCGCGGAAAAGTGAGGACGCGCTTAGTATAATCATCCCCTCTACAGGTGATCGCATGGTCGGGCGGATTTGAAGAAAGTTATCGTGTGTGCGAAGAAGATATACATTCCACGGCGCTCATCTTCTCTTTCTTTTTTTTCCCCCCCTACCATCTCCATCTACGTATACGTCCACGTGTACGACGGACACCGAACACCAACGAATGTCGAGGGGCCCCTCGGAGAAAGGTGCTGCTCCACCGTCTTCGATATTAGAGAGGAGCTTCTTGAAGAGCGGTGGCCGTCGGTGGTGGTGGCATCGAGTAGGGAGAAACGGGCCCCTGGGCCCCGATCTGTCCTCAGTTCCCATGCGAGGTTCCGCTCGGTATCGTTCAGCCAAGAAACGTCCGATCGTCTCGAGCGGTGTCATGTCGCGAGTCAGCCGCCTCTAACGCGAGAAATCGGCCGGCGAGAAGTGTGTGAATCTCTCCACGAGGAAGAGCCCGAAGAACGATCGCAGCGATGCGGTTCGCCAAGCTGGTAATTATAACGGGGCGCGTCCGCGAGGAGGGCGGATGGACCGCTTAGACGGAGGCGCTTGTACTTTCATTGTAATAAGCGTGTCGCGCGCGGTGCCGAGACCCTCGCGGTGCTATCATTTGTAATCAGCGAGCGTATCGACTCTCACGCACCGGGGAAAGTCCTTTAATAAATCGTGGCAGACGCGACCGGCAACGATACGGCCGCTAATCGTCCCGCGGAGATCGATGGCCGTTTAATCGCGGCGTCCCATCGTCTGGGAGCTCGCTTTTCTCTCGGTCAGCCTTTACGACGCTCGAGGCGGGTTTGCCTCACGTAAAAGAGGCACTCGGGGCCTCATTCGAATATGCTAACCCAGCACCGAGAGAGGCACCGAATTCTCGAGGTGAAACGCGACGCCGCGCCGGTCTTAAACTTTGATTCTCTTTCTCTTTCTCCTTCACCCACTTCTTTTCGTGGACTTTAAAGGACTCAATCGAGTACACTAGGGCACGTTCTATTATAGCGCATTTTTAGAATTATAGAAAAGAATAGCGATAAAATTTCAATAAAGATAAGTTATGATTCGTTATATAATGCAGTAATTTTGAAATATGCTTTTAATACAGGAATATCGAATTATTATCAGATTAAAAAATTATTATCTATATTAGAATGAAAAATTCATTTTAACGATGGTTAAATCATGATAAAAGATAAACAATTTTTAATTTTGTTTGGTAAAAATTATATTATTTATTTAACGTTATTGTATTGCTTGATAAAATAAAAAAAAATATATATATGTTATTTAATCACAAGACAAAAGACCGTAGAACACGCGGAAGCTCGCCATCGCCCGGTAGTGGAAGTTTTGGAACCGAGCGATTTCAGAGAAACGAGAAACATCCGATACGTTGCAAGTCGATCTCACCATATCGAGAGCACGGTCACAACTGGGAATCGCTTATCAGGCTAACTGTTCCTCGATTCTCGCTAGCATACCAATCGATTCGAAGCCCGTTAAGGCTTTCGATGAGTTTTCTGGTTATTAAACGGGTTACTCGGTTAATCAGAGCGCATTAAGTCCCCCTTCTTATATTTACATTATCACCTTATATGCTAATCAGCTTGAAACGTTGGCACCATCAATCAATTAGAAAACGATACGTACGCTATTTCCCAGAAAGTTGAATTATTGCCAGAAAGATTAAGACTTTACCAGAGTTTGAAAAAAAATTACAAATTTTAAAATAATAAACATTGGTTTTATCAAACTAACAATATTTCATCATCGCGATATAAAAAGATGTTGTGCCAACGTGCCGATCCCATCTTCTTTTTCAGAGACTCCTCGCGGCGACGCTCCTCGTCGTCGCGACCCTCGCCAAAGAGGAGATCCCGTCATCGAAGAACCGTGACAAACGTCAGCAGCTCACCTTCCTGCGGAAGGGTGGTCGCCTGCCGCCGTATGCGGTCCAGATGGAACCGATAGTGCAATACTCTCAGAGAGATCCTTTGTACAATCCCTTGGCGAGCCCGAAGAACGACGATTTGTATGAAGAGAATCCGTCGAGCTACTATCCAACGGAACCCGAACCGATCATCGAGATCATTATCAAAGAATCCAATGAATCTCTTCCGACTCCGGCGCCACCACCGCTTCCTCCTCAAACGCGACCCACCAAGGAACCTATCCAGGTCTTCTACGTAAAATATGAGAAGAAAAAGGGCTACGGGGACAAGACTCGCGTCGTTTACGATCCGCCGATTCCCGCACTGACGCCGGTGGAGGAGCACGAGGAAATTAAGCCGGAAAACTCGGCACCGTACGGGGAGGAGCCGACGTACACGGTGACGCCGGCACCGCCTCCAGAACCGTCGACGACCTTACGCGCCATTATTCGACCCGACAGCGAGGTATACCATTCCGGCAGCAGTGGCATCCGCGTGACCTTCGGCACCGAGCAAGTGCCGCCCAACAGTCACAGCAAGCGCAGCGACCTGGAGACGCCTGGTAGTAGCACCCAACCGCACGTCAGCAAGCCGACGACGTCGCCCGGAGCGCCGAAGAGACAGCACGGCCCTTACCAGCCGTTGCAGCCCCCGCAACCCCCACGAGTGCCACCCGCGTTCCCACAGCAGCGCATTATCAACTCGTTCCCACCGCAATCGCAGGCAACGACGTTCTTGCAACAGCAGCAGCAGCAGCAACCGCCGCCACCGCCCCTGCCACCGCCGCATCATCAGTCGTTTCCACCTCAGCAATCCTTGAGGAACCCGCCACTGCCACCGCCACCGCCATCGAGACCATTGCAGCGGCACCCTATAACAATTCAAGGTCTCCCGGAAGTGCAACAACGTACGACGTTCAACAGTTTCGGTCCGCCGCCGCATCACGTTAATATTAATCACCCGCAGCAACCGGGATTCCCGCCCGCGTTATCGGTATCGCATCAGAGCGTTCACGTGCAGAATCGACCATTGTCGTTGCAGCAGAATAACTTCGCGGAACCACCTCAATCATTACCGGTCAAACCTAGCGGCTTCAATTCGGAGCCGCCGCAGCAACCGTTATCCAGACCGAATAATTTCAATGCGGAACTTCCGCCGCAATCGCTACCTCCGTTTAAGCAGCAGGAACTGGAAAAGCAACGTTATCACGAGCAACGACGACAGCAAGACCTGTTGAAGCAACGGGAACATCAACGACAGCACGAGCAGCAGCGATATCAGGAACATCAGCGATTCCTGGAGCAACAGAGACAGGTCGAGCAACAGAGATTGTTGGAGCAGCAGAGACAGCAGGAACATCAGAGGCAACAAGAGCACCATAGGCTTCAAGAGCAACAGCGACTGCAGGAGCAACAACGTTTGCAAGAACAACATCGGTTGCAGGATCAGCAGCGAGTGCAGGATCAGCAGCGAGTGCAGGATTTGCAGCGCTTGCAGGAACAACGCAGGCGGAAGCAAGAGCAGGAGCTGAAACTGTTTCAGGAACAGCAACGGTATCGCACGCAGCTTAAGTATAACCAGGCGCAGCTTCAGCAGCCGCAATTGCAACCGCAATTACAGCAACAATTGCAGCCACAATTACCGCCGCAATTATCGCCTCAACGACCGGCGGGTGAAATTTTCAAGGCCGTGCCGAAGCTGGAACAGCATTACGCGATCCGAGAAAATCCTCTTCATCCCGGCCCGTTTCCGCCAAATCCTGCTGTAGTGCAACCAACGGCATTTCCTGAATTCTCCCAGAACCAGTTCGTATCCGCGCAACCGTTCAACGCTCTTCGCGATTCCCAGCAGCTCGCTGGGAATCCAACAAATCATTTTATCTCCGGTGACAGTCTACCGCAACAATTAAACACTCAACAATTAAACCAGCAATTAAACACGAAGCATCAGTCTCACCAGAGTAGTCAGCAGAGTTTCTTCTCACAGAATCCTCCGACATCGCAACAACGACCGCAAACCACTTTCTCTCAGCAGCAATCGATATGGGGCCGGCCGTTATTCCAAAGCAATCCCACGCAGAAGATCTACGCGACGCCGGTTAGCCCCTCCGAAGAGTTTAACTCACCGTCGACCGCTAGAACACTCTTACCGACGACTACGGCCTCGACTACTACGACCAGGACTACAACGACTACCGAGGCGCCAACCACGACGACGCTCTCGCCAAATAAGGCGGCCAAGATCAAGGAGAACATTGCGAATCTGCCGGACGAGGTGCCGGACGACATCAGGGAGCAGCTGCTGAGTTCCGGTATTTTGGGCAACGCCGATATCCAGATCCTCGACTACGACAAGATCGGTGACATACCGATCGAGAAACTGCCGCCGGAAGCCCTGGCGAATTTCTACGGCGCCGGAGGCGGAGCGGCGATTGCCGCCGGCAGCGAGCCCGTACCAGCGATCGCCAAAAGGCCGTCGACGAAGACGACGCAGAAGAAGGCGACGAACCTGATCCCCGTCGTTGATACCAACGCCGGCGACAGCTCGACCAAGTTCGAACAGGCTACCTTACGGCCCGGCGGCGTGGAGATGAAAGTAGTACGCTTCGATCCGAATACGGAGCAAGGCCGAGCCGTGGCGGAGCAGCATATACGGGACGACGCGACCCGGCTCGAGCCGGTGACCGTGGGAGCGCGCGGGGATGCCGCCGCGCAGTACAATCGTTATCTGCCGCTTAAAGTGAGCGGCACGTCCTTCCCGATACCGGACGTGCCGGAGCTCAACGGCCGTAGGATCTCGAGCGTCGTGGTGCTGGCACCCGTCGACTACGACTTTCCCGGCGAGGAGAGGGAAATCGCGGCGGCGTCGTCGTCGTCGGAGTCGCAGCGACGCGGCAGGAAGGCCGGCGGCGACGCGCAGCCGGTCAGATTTCTCGCCGGCGACACCCTCAAGCAGCTCATGAAGAAGCCCACCGCGGAGAACTACAAGAAGTGGCTCGAACAGGAGAGCCGCACCGAGCCGCAGAGGCAGTCCGTCGTCCTCCTCGTGACCATGTAAGTATTCGATTATGCGCGATGCGTGCACGCGTGTTAAGATTGTCGTGATTCATTTTCTCTTAACGCTCCAGGCACCTTTAGACATTTAGCTTCTTTGGTGCCGCTTTCTAAAAAATCAACACGTTACATCACCTCGTGTCTACATCCAAGATGTGAGTCGATAATATAGCGTAAATTTTTTAGATTTAGGTACCATTTTCAAACTACAAATAATTATCATGTATTATTGATTGAATGAAATTATCTATATTCTTTTATTCTTTTAGCGTATGATTGAATTCTGTCTATTGCTTATGAAATCTGATAACTATTTAAATCTATCTTTTGTATTTATTTCTCATTTAACGCTATTCGATTTACAAGCAATTTTAACTTTTAACATATTCCAAATTTATAATCTAATTACAGCAATGATTATCGTTTATAATTTTATTTTTTTATTTTCACGTTATATATATCGATCGACCAAAATTGAATAGAATGATATATCATCACAATGACTTGCTCCATTAACTTTTTAACATTCTAATGTCACCGTATTACAATCGACGGTTCGTCCGTGTCGCGCGAATCCACTTGAAAGTCGAGGAATTCGCGAGGCTACGCGCTTTCACTCGGATTCATTGCGATGTTTTAGGCCGAGAGACGTTGATGGTCAGGGTGACAAGGAAATCTTCATGTACGACGTGACCTCTGGATCCGTCAGCAAGCTGGCCGGCGATCTCTCGACGGCCTTCGTGGACGCCGCCGAGAGCAACTCCGACGGCACCGACTCCATCGACGACTCTACCTTCTCGACGTATTAACTTATTGTTAGTCTCGTAAAAAGGCTTTCTCCAAAATCTTCAAAGATGTTTAATCTACAGTCAATATTTCTTTTTCGAGGGTCTCTACAACACGCAGTAATATATGTATATTCAAGATTTTTCACCTTTATTGCAGATTAAAAAAAAAATTCTTTGCATTGCGGTATAACATACTTCTCCAGTGGCTTTGACTAAATCGAGTTTAACTTTTTCGTTTCACGATGGAGGGAAAGAGGATTGGATGCTTGGATTTGTATGCTGGCTATGCGATAATGAATGTCAATGTTAAACGCTGATGATTAAACGCTCTGATGGAAAAACAGTATGAAAACGACGCGATTTTTACGAGATCGCGTGACGCACTCCTTTATGCGATTTGGGGCGAAAATGGGGGGAAAGAAGATGAAAATTTCGGAATAAGGGCGGATAATCGCAGCGTGACAAATTACTTCGAGTATCCTTTGTAGATATCTTAACTATGTATTATTATGTACATACATATAAGAATAATTTTGTACTTTTTTATACGAAATAAATCGCAGTCTTTTTATGTTTGCACGATGCATTTCATGTGTGCGGAAGCTTCCGCGTGGAAGCCAAAAATATATCATCGTGATATTTATTATTATAGTAAGTTATTATAACATCAAAATTATATTAAAACCTTAAATAATGATAAAAAAATTTTTTTAAAGCAACTTTTAAATAATAAAGGGAAAAAATCGCAAAACATTTAGTAATATGAAAGAAAAACACATCGTGAAATATTTAACAAAATAATGAAAGAAAGAATATCGCGGAGATTAATTCAACAATGTCGTACGTTATATAACGAAAAGAGACATTTTTACGCGATTCTCACGACACATAAAAAGCAATAAATTATAAAGTTTTCCGAGAAAAGCGAGACTGTAATTGGTGTTTCTCGTACACGTTTGTGCGCAAGGCAGAGAGTTGGTCGGGAATCTCGCTTTGAAATCTTCGGGAGTTTCCGGAGGAATCAGAGAGCGCCACGAACGGACGAACGCCGCCGATGAATGGACCGAATGGCGTGGTTGACGCTAATGACGCTTATGGCGGCTCGCAAGTTTCTTCGGTTTCTCTATATATATGTATATATTGTGCCGTTAACTCGTAGTACGCAAAATCACAAAACTGATCGTTTCTCCGATAAATCGTGGTAACAAGGGAACGTTTATGCGCCGTCGTATAGTTATTATACGTATGTGCAACGCCACGACCTGTCACGATTTCGCAGCGTAATAATCTGACCGAGTGAGTTAGGTTAGGTTGTTGATCGACGATAATTCCTTGGTTTTGGGAATTGGAATTTGACTCGCGACATATAATATAACCTGGAAAGTATGTCAAACTGGCGATCGAGTCACCCCGCGGAGCGACGGGACACGCATAAGAATAACCGGGAAAACAGGCGCGACAGGAGCGACGAGACGCACAGAGACAGATCGCAGAGGAGCAGGGACAGGGATCACAGAGGCGGCGGCAGACGCGATCACTTCAGGAGGGACGACGAGAAGCAGAATGAGAAGAGGAAGCACGAGAGATCGCCGTCGAGACGGGAGAACAGCCATCCCAGGCACAGGGAGCGTAACGAGAGGAGCAGAAGTAGAGACAGGCGAGAGGATTCCGGGAGGAGACGCAACGATCAGCACAGGCAGAAGCGAAGCCCGGAGGATGGGCGAATGAAGAGGGAATCCTCCGCGGACTGGGGAAAGTCGGCTGTGAAGGAGGAGAAGGAGAAGCCCAACTTCGAACTGTCGGGAAAACTGACGGAGGACATGAACACCGTCAACGGCGTGGTAATTAAGTACTCCGAGCCGCAGGACGCGAAGAAACCCAAACGTCGATGGAGATTGTATCCCTTCAAGGGCGAGAAGGCGTTGCCTACGTTATACATACATCGACAGTCGGCTTATCTCATGGGCAGGGATCGCAAAGTGGCCGATATACCCCTGGATCATCCCTCGTGCTCCAAGCAACACGCCGCTCTGCAATATCGTTTAGTCTCTTACCAAAAAGAAGGTGGTGCCGAGGGTAGAAGGATACGACCGTATATTATTGACTTAGAGTCCGCAAATGGCACCTTTGTAAATAATGTGAAATTAGAACCGAAGAGGTATCACGAATTATTAGAAAAAGACGTGGTACGGTTTGGTTTTAGTACCAGGGAATATGTTTTATTGCACGAACATAGTAAGGATGATTCCTTTGACGATGACGTACCTCTTACAAATGAGACCTAGGTAAGTAATTTTACATTACGTTATATCCGCTATTGCCACTGTGCTTGTAAAATTGAATGAGATAGAGCATTGTGTAAGCTGAATATATTAAATATATATAAATGTATATAACAATGAGATATAAATATATATAACAGTTATTTCAAATATTGTGGAATTATAAAATTCTTAATTTTTTTAAAAATATTAGGATATATTAAGGCCCAAGTTTCATATTAACAATTTGAGTTTTCCTTATTACACGTGACTGAATGTGCAACCCTGTTTTTTCGTCTCTATAATCTAAAAGATGTCTGTACATTTTCAATTTCAGGAACTTAATTCTAATATGGAAAAATATCCTGAGATGAATATGTATCAAGACTGATGCAGAAATCAAGCTGTGAGAATCAAGAGAAACACTGTATCTGTGAAGAGGAAGAACCAGTATAAATGTAGATACAAAGTCTTATTATAATAATCTTTTAAATTCTTGAAACCGTTTTAAATGCATATTAGTATTATACGTGTAAAATAGCTACTTTTGGAAGTTTATGAGTCACCAAAATATATTTCGCAAATCCGAAATTTGCCGCAAAGAAAGAGGAATAGTACCTCACTTTTCTTTTGTACATTTTTCTGTGACATTTAATTTGGTACCTTAATAGAGTTTGAAGTATATCATGTATGTAACTCGTAGGTTAAAAATAATTAAACTTCTGATGTATATTGTTTGTAATATATTATTTACAATTATTTAGTATTCACTGATCCACAAATTTATTTTCCTTTTAAAGCTACTTGAAAATATAAATTTCAAATATAGTCAGTCCATCGGTGTAAACTTCGCAAAGTTTTATACATTCTAATTTATCTTTTCAATAAAATTACATATACATTTTCGTATTGTTAAAGCTACGCAGAAAACTTAACAATTTCTTATTATTATTAATTTTCATATTTACTAATTATCGTCAAACATGAAATTTGTACAATGAACAGTGAAAAATTTCACAGATTTTATTCAATAAATATGTTATGTAAAATTGTAATTATAAAGTTAAACTATATATATATATATATATATTTCACATTTATCATTCTCCACCAACGTATTATTTCTACATTAAATAACAGTTTCGCGATTATTACTAAAGTCACAAAATTTAGGTACGTTCCGAAACGATCTGCCATATCTGCGTGACAAATTTTCGAGTATAAAAGTTCATGTATGTACATTAAAATGGCAGTTTAAAGCTATTCTTAACTCCGCTCCATGCATTCCTCTTTATCTTCTTCACATATAAAATACTTGGACATTAATGGTAGTAAGCAGAGCTTAATGTATGAGCGTACGTAGTTTGATATGTTTAAGGCACCGCGTTAGGATTAAAAAAAAACAAACAAAAAACAAATTGAGCAAGATCGTAGCGACTGTCTCGAGTAATTTTTTATAAGCTATAAGGCAAATTCGACTGAAATAGTTCCTGGAGAAGAATAGATTTGCTACAGGAATCACTTTAAAAAAAATTGCATCAAAATTAGTATGTGTGATGTAGAAATCTATTATCATATTTCATAAATATTGAAATATTTAATTGTCTCGATTTTTTACGTCATTCAAACTCCGAAGTAATTTGTATAAGTCTTGCCTATTTTTATGCGAAGCGTTTGTACGAATCTTTAGATTTGTCACGATCGGCGACTCACGATCCATTCACTCTTACAGCATCCGCATTTATATTCGTATACGTGACGATATTGCTGCCGTCTTCAACGGGCGTCTGCCGCAATAGATTCAGCAACGCGCTGTTTATCACGAGCGGTATGTTCGCCTTGCCGTTCTGCAAGTTTGAATGAGTCCTCTGGATCTTCGGCAACGTGCTCTTCGTCAACGTGTTCTCGCTCGAAGGCACTTCCCCGTTCACGGCAACGACAACGTTTGAGACAACGACGTTGCTCTTCAGGCACGGTAGGACCGTCTGCGAATTGATCAGAGACGAACTGGGACGCGTGGAAGGCGCGAGGCTGTGCGAGCTACAGCTTTTATCCTCGATGCTCGCCTCGGAGTCCCTCCGCTCGCTCAAGCTGGTCTTATACTTCCGCTGGCCGTTCAAGGACGAGAAAGAATCCCTCTTCGGGGTCGCCTTTGCAACTGAGTTGACCGATTTCGAGCTGTCCAAGGTGTTGCATTTTTCTGACATTCCCGAAATCGACGTGCCTTTTCGATCCGGTAAGTTTAGACTTGTGATCGACGATCTCTTGTACAGCTTTCTGTCAGACTGCTTCCGTTCCTCCGTCGAATGTCCCTTGCGCTCCTCTGTGGTCTCCGTAGGCAGGCTGCTCTTACGATCGTGACTCATGCAACTGATTCTGCTTATATTCGCTAGATTCTGATCCGAGATGTGGATCGAGCGAGGTA
Source organism: Temnothorax nylanderi (assembly GCF_030848795.1). Lineage (NCBI taxonomy): Eukaryota > Metazoa > Arthropoda > Insecta > Hymenoptera > Formicidae > Temnothorax > Temnothorax nylanderi. The sequence continues at coordinate 878,765 of NW_027249068.1, read as the reverse complement.
TTTCGTAACCGTTCGTAGGGTTCTCCCTTAGAATGATATCTTCATTATCTGCTAATAATTCTAGATACTTCGGAGCCTCGTCGGATTGCGGGCCGAGCGTGGCGTTGTTCGAGTTCTGCAGGAAGGGTTGCATGTCTCGGCTTCCCTCAGAGCTACTGGACTTCCAGGAGTTTCCTATACAGAGGAACGATGACAATTTATAGCAAAGTAACTGAACTTTATTAACTTATTAATTGCGGAACTCTAAGAAAAACGTATTTCTTCGTGATGAGAAAACGTTATTTTAGTACGTACGTCTTCGTACGTATGTGTTATATTATTTTTCTAATATATATGCGCAAAAAATTGCGAATCACGTTGCGCACGGGTTAATTGCAATGATTGGAAAAATATGCTCGGTGAAGAGTGGAAGAGTCGTATCTCCTGGTGGTAGGATGGATAGTGTAGAGAGGCAGATGATGTTTGTTAAGACCTACCTGAATTATTATGATTCTGATTCTCGTCAGCAAAGTAAGCCATGTTAGACACGCCTGCAAGCACGAGCCATGCAATGATCAATATGTATTCAAGCAGACAGAGTAATATTCCAGTACATTTTGAGGATGAAGAAGTTTTCGCGATAAAACGGATTTTTCGTCGCGTATGATTTGACAGCGTCGAGTTATGTGAATGTATGAGAAACATGCTTATTTTTCGCGACGCAGGAAACGCGAAATCGAAATCAATCGAAGAGACTAAATCTCCGTTATGCAACAACTCGCGAAGGATTTCTTCATTTTCAAACATTCGTAATTTACGAAGTAAAGAAAACTTTAATCATTCATTACAGTTTTTCTCATTCTGTGAATTCCGTTTTCTGAAGAAAAACTTCTCACAATTTATACATTGTATGTAAATGACGTATTATGTGCAAATTTCTAATAGTCACATTATATACCGCACATAATACCAGAATGAATGATTCGTGAGTATATCGTTTTATGTAATGCGAAGGAGTAAAAAAATTGCATAATTTCAATCAACATTCTATAGATTCGCAGAGATTCCTTGCTCCATGCAGTGATATGCGCGCAAGTTAATTAATGTTAATTCACCTCTGCGTGCCAGATAGTGCCCAGCGTGCACCGGGCTCAGCACCGCGTCTTCTATGTGACCCCTTAGGACGACGATGCTCTCGAGACAAATTTTGAAGCTCGGTCTGGCGTCCGCTGCGCTCCAGCAGCGCAGCATCAGCTGGTGTAACGTCGGTGGGCAATTGAGGGGTTTCGGCGGCCTGCCGCCCGCACGCACGTAATGCAACACCTCGAGATTAGTTCTGGCAGGATAGGGTTGCTGGCCTAACGACGTAATTTCCCACATTAACACCCCGAACGCCCAAACGTCGCTCTGTGAAGTGAATACCCCGTCCACCAAGGATTCCGGTGCCATCCAGCGAACAGGCAGCAGACCTTCTCCTTCCTGAAATTTTAGCAGTGAGTTAATTCGTTTACTTGAGATGTATCCATCTTTGAAGCGAGCGTGCGTTAAATCAGACAACGTTCACTTAACTTCTCTTGTTCAAAAATGGAAATAATTATTTTTCTTAAGCTTTGCTTACGTGAAGACAAATAATATTATTATAATAAAATAAAATATAATAAAAATTATTATGATAAATAAGTGTAGCTTAGGAAGTTTTCTTCATCTTTTTTCCTAAAAGAATGCATTTTACCTTGCGGTAATAGTCATTCTTGTAAATATCTCTGGCTAGTCCGAAGTCGCCGATTTTTACGACGCGGTTCTCGCGATCCCTCGCAGACACCAGACAATTTCGACACGCGAGATCTCTGTGCACGAAATGCAGCTCCTCCAGGTAGCGACAGCCCCGCGCGACGTCCTCGCACATGGCTAGCAGGTCCTGCAGGCGCAGAGCGTGCGGGTCCGTGGGTTGCAGGGACCGACTCTCCCTCAAATAGCTCAACAGGTCACCGACCTCCATTAATTCCAGCACGAGTAACGGAGGATCCGTATCTAAGCAAACGCCCAGCAACCTCAGCACGTGTTTGTGGCGAAAATGGCTCATGAGCCTAGCCTCTTGCAGGAATTCCGTCTTCTCTTGCGAAGACGCGTCCTTTCGTAGCATCTTTATGGCGACGGGCGTTATGCCTGGTCCTTCTAAATCCTTAGCATTTCCCTGAAATACCTGCAAGACATTTGAGATTAAATTACTATGAATCCCATAAAAGACATATCTTTAATATTGCAAAAGTATTTTCTCGACAACGAACACCACTGAAAGTGGTTTTATCGTTTTATTTCTTAGTTCTTCAAAATAATTTTTTTTTTCTGTAGATTACAAAATTATTTTTAGAATTAGATCTTACCTTACCGAATGCGCCACTACCTAGGAACTTTGTAAACGTAATTTGCTCTTGTCTGATTTTGGGCAGGGCAGAGTCATCCGGATCATTTTGCAGCGTAGAAGCGTAAAGCGCGTTAGATTGAACGAAGTTCCCGCGAGGGATCTCGCGGAGGGTCGCTAATTCGACATCGGACACAATCGGAGGCAAAACTGTCTTCTTGTCCTCTTTCCGTTGTCGATACACTGCTGGATAACGTTACGATATACTTGTCTAATATCATGCATTACCACTTAATGTAATTAAATATAAATTGTCTTTTATTATCAAGTTTAACTTTAGAAATGCTGTTCTATTGAATATAATTTGCGATCGAAAGCTCGAGCGTCGTACCAAGTATACTTACGGCAGAAAAAATAACAAAAGCACACCAACATTAAGGTAATAACGATCGCGATGAGGCCCAACATCAGCGGTAGGTGCTGTTGCGTAGCCAATATTCCTCCGGTGGACTCCGTTAGATCAACGACCGCGCTCGGTCTGCTCCAAGCGCCGAAACCGTAGGCATTTTTGGCCTGCACGCGAAATTGATACTTCTGATCGACATCCCCGGGAATTATCCAGTAATTGTCCGTTCCGTTATAATATAAATTCCAGTGCTCGTTTTCGCTACTCTCGTCGTCTTGCTTGCTGTCATCGACGACCAAGCCTTCCAGTCGATACCAAGTGACCTGCGAGCCGTGAGCTTGCGCCGGTTCCCAATTTAATTGATATACAGAATTTCGGAATTTCGTTACCACAGGCACCCCTGGAGCACTCGGGACGTCACCTTTGTTGTACAAAAGAATACAATTTAAGTTTTCCCTTTGTTTTACTTCAATATATTTACTTCTATTCAAAACTTTATCGCGTTAACTCTGCCTTCTATTTCTATCAAAGAGAAAACTGTCACACGGTTTTCTTTCATAGGAGCACCGTAAACAGGTTTTCGAACTTTAGCATGGCCGATTATGCATTTTCACGAAGTCGGACAAACCGATACTGTATCATGTTAGCGTATTATTTTTAAACAACTGTTTTAATTTTTAATTAAACATTTTAATTTTATATTAAGCGTTGTAACACTGTTGCTAGAAAACCGGACAGTCACTAAGTCGCTAACGCCACTGGTTCGTTGCAAATGTAGGTACTTTTAGCAAAAGTTTTCGTAGCTGTGAGCCGTGCATTTATTATACTTATCATATCTAAACGTGGACTTTATTATGATGATTAAACATTTTAGGATCAAAGCACATAACATGGTGTAGCGATATACGACGGTCGTAGTCCTCGACCTGACAAATCAGGATACGCAAAAGCTTGTGCGTTACTTACGTCCACGACTACGACCGTCATATGTGCTTTAATTTGCATGCAGGTGACGCATGATAGTTGAGTATATGTCTTCGAAAGATTGCAGATCTCTTTGAACTTGTCGAGCTTTATCGAGGTTAAATAAAAATTAATTCGGCGTGAATGTTTGCGGATTCGCAATACCTTTTTATTAAAAAAATTAATGCACATGAAAAAATTTACGTAAAAAAGCAAGCACTTCTTATTCTTATCGGATAGAAAAAGTATGAGACACCTTTCGAGAGATTCTGATTTAGGCATACAAGAGCAATCAAAAGAGAACCATTAAAGGCTTGATATAAAAAACCGTAAGAGCGAATAATAGTATTAGGAAAAGTTATATTCTGCTGTAAATTATTTAATATTTATTTTAATTATAAGTAACACAATAAAGATTGCTCTTTAAATTTATCATATTTATTATAAATTTTCTTATAAATACACGATCTAATTGCATGGTCTTCCACAATATTACCATCGATGTCACGCAATTTCTTTGACGAGGGAGAATTAATTTTGAGAATATGATATACTTTTTATACCGAAACCTTTGATTCCCGAGTGGCTTACCGGTTGCATTGATGAAATTCGTGTTGTCAATGGGAATAGCGAGCACCGCGTACTCGAAAAGGAGTACGAAGGCGCATAGCGTGGACAATCGAATGAGGTAAGAAGATGACCTCATAGTGATTGACACTGTTACAGCGCACGTCAAAAATGAAACTGGGTAGCCATCGCGTTGCCGTCTGCTTTTAAAGGCCGCAGTGCGGAATAGTAATATTCTCTTTTTTATCACATTTTTTAACGTGTTTAAAGTGCACGTTAAGCCGCTTCGCGATAAGATTAACAAACGGAGTTAGTGATAATCAATGAAATTGACAGAGAATCAGTCAGAGAATCAGTCTGAGAATCAGTCTGAGAAGTGATTCAGTAACGATAATTTGACGAGAAATTATATTGTGAAAATAATCACATAAAAAAGAAGCATGAGAGACATAATAATACTAAAACATTACACGCTTTTACGTTTGTGATATGATGCCTTACCGAGCGTTTGAAATGTAAACCTCCCATCGTCCGGCCATTCAAAGTCCTTCTTATACGTGGGGTATTTCAGCCTCAAGCGGAACTTGTACAAGGTGCGCGGCTGTAAATCTTCTATGTGATACATCACTTGGTCCTTGTTCACCTCAACGTGCCGCGCGATTTGCCACTTCTCCACTGCAACGTCCGTGTACTCCAATGTGTAATTGACCGTCAGATTGACGCTCAGGGTCCAAGAGATGTTCATGCTGTTCACGCTGACATCGGCCACCGTCAAATTGTTCGGCTCCGAGTACATGCGGATGACCTGGCTGAGGCTCTCGTTGTAGAAGTCGCTGTAATTAGCGGGATACACGCGTACGTACACCCGGTAATCCTTCCCCGGCAGCAACGGCAGCGTAGTGAACAATCTGCCGTCCGCCGCGCGCTCGAGCTTTTCGACCGGTTCCTCGCCCTTCCGCACGTTCTGCAAGGAGGTCGATCTCCAATGCACCTCGTAATGCACCACGGCGGAGTTCAGTATCTTGGGTGGCATCCAGTAGACCGCCGCTAATGTCGGCGTCAGGGCCTGAACCGTAACGTTCTCCGGCATGCTGGGGTTCCCCGCGCTGGTCTTCAGCACTACATCCGCGCCGAATTCCGGCCTCATCGACAGCAGGTCGGTATAGAAATTGCTCAGTGCCAGCTTCAGCTTGTATTCCGTGAATGGCTTTAAATCCCGGATCTCGTGACGCCTCTCACGTGTCTGCACCCTCATCTCCTCGCACTTGCTGGGAGCGTTCTTCGAACAGTGGGACACATGGATGGTGTACAGCGTGGTGGGTAGACTGTAATTTTGACATCCGCGTTCAGGACTCGGCTCGGGAAGATTGACGACGATGCTGTTTACCGTTTCGCTCACTCTCTCGACATTGTAGTTCATTTGGCGAGGTATCAGGCACTTCGCGGTGGGATAGGGTTGCAGGGATTTGCCGAGGGCTCTGATCCGACGTACGTTAGGCAGGTAGAGGCTCTTTACCTCCGGCTTGGATGTGTTTTCCTTGTTTGCCACGAAGAAATTCTTTTTCAAAAAATAGATTTGGTCCTTCGTTTCGTTGGACCAGTAAATGTTCATTTTGTCAACCGTGAGAAACGTGAGAGTCGCTGGTTTGAAGCCCGTCTTTAATACCATGTTGCACGCGCAACCGTAAATATCAGCCACGTTTAAGTGCCCGTCCGATGATACCCAATACATCATCGGTTCCTGGATATTGGTTTTGTCGATTGTCAGGGTGGATATTAGTGGTGGTCTTTGTGGACAAGTACATGTGCTACCATTGTTTCCGAAGAAGTATTGCACGTTTTTCCCTTCGAGATCCGACTGCATTATCGTACCTCCCTCATTCGTCTCAATCCAATATAAAGATCTGAAAAAAAAAATATTTCTTTGATTATTTTAAAACAAATATAATAAAAACTATATACATATATTTTTTTTCTTTACAATTTCATGCTGACTTGTTATTCCGTATTATCTTGATTATAACAGTTAGTATATTGAATAATTTAAAAACAACTGTGACTACGATTATAAAAGAAATATTTTAGACGGATAAAAATTGATGTAGGTACCCTAGAGACGGCAGCATATCTAAAATCGGGATACGGCCTCTTCTCCTTAAGATATTTTTGTGTTTAACTATGCCTGCCTGCCACATTGTTAAATCCAATCTCATGATATAGCTGCTGCTGATTTTCCACGGCTCGTCTTTACTATATTCATGCTCCACCCAGTACAGATTTCTCGCTACCCAGTCGATGCAGAGGCTATGCGCGGTATTGTTTAGAGCAAGTATTCTCGTCGCGTTGGCTCCATTCATTTCCGACGTCACCAGTTCCCGCATCTCGCTGATCCAGTAAATCTTATTCTCCGCCATCAAGTAATTGACCTCTGTCGCGGTGTGCCTGGTAAGCGTGTTATTGATTTCTTTGTCCAGATCCGATATCCTCACAGCATCCGCCGTAGCGACCAGTAATTCAGGCACCGGATTCTCGTGCGCGGTCGACACGCTGATTGGATCCGTGTAAGGACCAGCACCGATCTCAGTGCACGCTCGTACTTTGAAGTAATAGGTCGTGTTGGGTCTTAGATTGTGCGCTGTAAATTCCAGTACCATAGCCGGGATGTCGTAGTCGTCGCAGATTGATACCTTCTTCCGGTTTTCGATAAACCAACACTGGACCGTGTATTTTTGTATTACTCCGTTTGTAAACTCGGGTTGATTCCATCTGAAGAAAATAAGATATTTTAGCGTTTCTATTTCCCGCGAATCTATAACAAAGTTAGATCTTGTATATACATGTACAAGTTATATACATATATACAAATCTAAATGAGAGTATGCAGGCAAAGTTTTAGATTTTTCACCTAAATATCGTAAAAATGTCGACATCCTTGCTCAGAACTTTCTTGTAAAACTCCACGAATGCTCTAGGGGATGTTGGCTGGCTCGGCACACTCTGTGGAGATCTCAGGATCTTCCGAGAATGATGCGCCGTTTCCCAGTAAGTAAATGCCTTCACAGTGACTTCCAGGACGGAATATGGCAGAATCTGATCCGAGTTGTTGTAGGGCATCGTCGTTTCAATCGTGATTTCCGGGTTTGAATTCGTATTAATATAATCCGCGAATTTCACTTCGTAGAAGACCGTGCCGTAGTTGATGTTCTTCACAGGATCCCACGATATGTTGAAGTTCCTCCAGGACCCCTCGACTCTTATGCTATCGAGATCAACCGCATTCGGTAGAACCACGACGGTTTCCGACGTCAGATTCTTCGGATACTGATGAAGCGCAGGATCCATAACAGCCACCATGTACAATCCGGACAAAGTGATTCCATTTATCACGGCGGTGTTCTGACCGGAGAGATCTCCGATCACCGCGTTTCTGTCGTCCTGCAGCCACAGCAGGTGCTCGGAAAAATAGCACAGAGGTCCTTGTATATTTGGATGTTGCAAAGTAGAAACCTTAAATTTTATTATTTACATCATTATTTTCGTTTTTAATTATTTACTTTATTTACATGTTTCATTATTATTTTATTGTATATCTCATTGAATAATTAAAAACCATGACAAGATCTATAATTTTATCATTTGTTAAAAATAATGATACTCATAAAAATCAATTAAACGTATGAAACAATTAACCTTCTCTGGAATGATTTTGTGACTCATTGGAATTCTCTCGGACGTAGGCGCACGATAGACGATAGATCCGCTTTCGTAGCTTCGAACAATCCAATAGACGTATCTATTTTCGGTGTCGAGAGTTAATCCCATCACTTGCTTGCCATTGAAAATTTCATCTAAATGATAATATCTCCTGTCTTGTCCATTCAATCGCGCGACTTCCACGGCATGACCAGTGGACCAATACAAGTACGCTTCGAGAGAATCGATCATGAGCTCTTTTACAATTGCTAAGATAGACATCGGCTCTTGCTGAGATCCATTCAAGTTTGCTCTTGTTATCTGTACCGGAAATAATACACTGTGTATAAAATATTTAAAAAATATGAAAATTTTATGACAATCAAAAATCTTAAATGTAATAAATATTCTGTTAGATAAAACTATCAAAAAATGTAAAAAAATTGAATTTAGTAGTTAATTCATTTTGAATTAAAGAAACTAAATGCACTTGAGTTAAAAACAAAAATCTAATTATATGTATATATATTTACAATCTGCTGTTTTGGATTTGCCCAATATAACTTTTTCGATATCCAATCCACGGCGACGCTTCCCACCGAATGTATGTTGAGCTTCATCTTCTGATGATTGCTGACGTTATAACGATACAGTGCAGAATTATTTCCCACTATATACAGCACGTCCTTGTACCAGCTAACGTCAATAATGTAAAATTCATTCTCGGAATCTTTCAGAGTCGCCTTGTTAACGAGCGTGTCGATATTTTCGCCTGTTACGTCGCTTCTCAAAATCCCTTCGTTCGACGACCACAAGATAGATGCGTGCGATCCATTTCTAAATGCAAAATTTTATTTAATTAATAAACGACGGCAAAGTGAATAGACACTTCATAAATGTAAATTTTATATATATATAAAGTTTTAATGAAAAGAGTGAAGTAGTTGAACGTTGTATCTAGATATAATTTTTCTGAAATATTTAAAAGTATCCAAAATCAAGTAAACTTAAGTAATGTATCGAATTTACTATTTAATGTTACCTTAAAGTTCGCCCTCGGAACTCCGTAGACCACGGTCCTCTGCCAGCGCTCGTGTAAGCCGCGGCTTTGATCGAATATTCCGATCTTTCTCGCAAATTATGAACAGTGTGAGATGATCCGGCGATACCTTTCTGATGGATAGTTTCGCCGGTAGATTCGTCCTTGATTTCGAGCTCGTATGACCAGTTTTGCCAGGCGCCTTTTCCTTGGCCGCCCAGTAAATGAGGAGCTTGCCAGGAAACCTTTGCCCTTTCCGCCCCGAGAACAGCTTGCACACCTGTGGGTGGATTCACTGGGACGGGAACCGGCTGACTTGCATTCATCAATACGGTCACGCTTACAAAGGAGGTATTGGATCTGAAGAAAAGAATATTTTTGCTCCATTAATGTAGATTCTATTGCACAATTTAGTGTAAAATTTTCAGATAAAGTCTTTTAGGAAAATCTTTTAAGAAATCTTGTAGAAACAAATATATTACTTGTCAGGATAAGAATTGTGGAAATATCTGTTTAGACCAGCATGATAGCCTTCGGTAAGGACCTCTTCACCATTAGTCCAATAGAACAGTCCATTTGCCATAGCCAGGGAAACAACATTATTGAATTTCGGCTTCTGCGTTTTGGGGCGAAGATTAACAACTTCGCGACCATCCAATGATACGGATATCATCGTGTTTTTAGTGTGATCAGGCACGAGTAATCGAAAGTTCGTATGGTCTACCGTAAAAGCACCCAAGTGATCATCTTCGAGAATTAAATATGGTTGAACCTAGAAAAAAGAAAATACCATCGAAAATGTTTAGACAAATAATTAATATTTTATTCTAACACATCAATGTCACGACAAATCATCTTCAAAATTATTTTCTTTAAGAAAAGTGAAAAAGATATATCTTAAATCAAGAGTATATTAAAATAATTAATTATTCTTAAATATACAAAAATTCTACGTCTTTTAATACAACTAGAAAAAGTAAAAGCTTTGATAACATATATCATATATAATTGCAAATAGAAATAATCGGTACCTCGTGTTTCACACCGTTGCTGATATCGGCCAGGTCTAGTCTGAACAATCCCACTTTAGTGACCCAGAAGAGGTACCCGTTGTAAGGATCGACTTCGATATGCGAGGGTCGCGTTAAAAGTCCAGCCATGGCCACTGTCAAACTTTTGCCATCGAGATTACATCTGGCTATCTGCCACACGGTCGTCGCGTGTTTTACTTCTCCTAAGACGTACAGGTGAAGATTCAGCCAGTCGACGGAAAGGCTCAGAGGTTTGAAGTTCACTCCGCCGGGGCTTAAAATGACTTTCGGTGTGGATCGCTCGATGATTGAGGTTCGGTACACGTAACCCGTCGACGTGGAAACGAATAACTGTGCGGACGCCACGTGTATCGCAACCCCGCGGATCACACTCTTGGTCTCGTAAATGACACTGGGTTCGTCCAACATATCGGCGCCCTGTCTCATCACCACGTGCTCACCACCGAGGATGAGAATCGGTTGTTGAGTGTCCTTGACTAAAATTCGTCTTATTAGCGACTTCAAAACATAAATTTTCATGTCATGGACGTAAATTATAAAGTCTGAAAATCGATAGCCAGTGCTTTGAATCTTTAAAACAGACGATGTGAAAGTATGCATTAAAAAGCATATAAAAAGCATTTTTTTGTGGAAAATTATCATTATCGTTATATATATACGATAGAGTCTTTCTGTTAATGTTAAACATGTATTCATTTTCTTGCAACGTACCGGTAGCTTCTTCGGGATAGGTAGAAATATGGATAATTGTAGGCGGACCCTCGCCGACACCATTTCTCATAGTCACGGTGATAGAATAATCTTGATCAGGTTGGAGGTTTTGAAACATATAGTGACCGGTATTCTCGGATACTGGAATATCCTGTCAATAAAATACAACGTATATTATACAGGCAGTAAAAACCCACCTCTTCGAATCTCTTGCTAGGAAGTAGATATGCAGTTGGGAAAATAAAAGAACGCCATGCCAGAAATTTTCGCAGATACTCTGGTTCATGCAAGTCGTCTGACTATGTTAGAGGATAGCACAATTAATGAGGATGCGATAGGTAATTATCATAAAAGCAATAGATACATACAATCAGAATTAATGCCAAAATTAATACCGGTGCGCTCGTATTCACATAAAAATTCCATGATATATAATTCACCGATTCTTTCTGTTCTTCCGCAAAATAAAGTTGAATTATGCTATCTATGTAAATGGAAAAAATAGATTTCCTAAATATTAAAAAATTTTATCATGCGTTTGAATGCGTGCGCATTGAACGGCATTGATGCTCCAAAACGTGCATTCTCTGCAAATTGATATTAGTATGCAACACAAAAAGCGAAAAGGTAGGAAAGAAAATTCATTGGCTTCAAGTCTTAACATGTTGAATACTTGAACAGGAATTAATATCGTGAAGTTAATGAAAAAATGTTAATTAAATATTTTTAATGCTGCAGCAGCAGGCAACTCATTTACATCGCAGTTTACGATGTAAAAATCAATTAACGTGGCCAATAAATTCTCTTTAAACGAGATAACGGAGTCTACCTTGCAGAACCAGTTGCACATCGCTCTTCTGCAAACAACAGTTAGATAATACAGCAAAGCGTGACGGTGCCGACGCGCCTTGCGAGCGCGCGAAAATGTTATAAGAGTCGGTTATAATAGTGCATAGTTGAAAGAAAAAAAGAAATGCTTGTACGCACGGAAATATGCGAAAGACACATCTGTGCGTATGCCAGAAAATGTAGTTCTGCCGTAGGATATAAACGTGTCTCTAAACTATATATACGGTTCTGGCGTGGCGTGTACCTTAAGCTGGGACTGTTTAGCCCCTCGCAGACGCAGGACATAGGACAAAAGTGGGCCGTTTGTGAATGGGCCCGGTTTCCAAGACACAGAGACGCGGTAGCTGTCTACCGTCGCCGCTCCTACAATTACCGGTGCTGATGTCGGTAGACCGTCCGCGTACGTTAATATTACCACGCTCGGCGCTGAGACGATCGGTTCTGGATTGTGCTGCGACGATTTCAGGAGCAGCGCTACGCGAAACTGCAAACGCCAGCGTTCGTTCATGAGAGGAGTACTTTATTCTCCCCGCAAGGAGAGAAAACAGTTCAACAATTTAAGAGCATGCCACCTAAAGTCTACATCCAGCCTAGATTAACGGGCGTTGGCGGAATCTATCGGAGATAATGGACATTTTATATGTTTCGTTAATATATAAATGATTCACTTGTGTGTTGCGAGTGAATAGAATAAAAAAGTTTAATCCTGTTTGCGGATTCTTCGTTTCCTTGTTCAGTTACTGCTCTTCTAGTTCGTGAAGTATAGTTCTATCTGACTCTCTTTTCGTTTTTTAACCGACTTCTACATACCCTGTACTTGGTGTACGGCTGCAGGTTCTTGACCAATATCTGATCACCTTCGTCCCACGACTGTTTCCGGCAATACTGCCACGTCTCGGCTAATTCCTCGTACCTCCATTGCACCAAGTATGAAATGCCAGCGCGTCTGTTTACACCTTTCCATTCGAGGCTGAGCGACGTCGCCGTCAACGAGTCCGCGACTAACGCCGGCGCCGGTGGGGTGCCGATTTCCTCTGTTCATTATAAAGAAAGATTTTCCTTTGGTATAGAAAAGACTATGCAGTAATTCAGGTGCAAACAAATATTTAATTTTATTTATATTTACAGATACATGTGCGTGTGTCTGCGATACATTTGTACATATGTGTGTGAAAATAATTCTAGAAAAGAGTTTAATTTTTGGTCGAGATACTCGAAATAATATAGAAGCAACGCAACGATCTAATGTAATGGCACTATAAAAAACAACATACGATCATATCGTCACGTAGAGCAATTGAAACAGTATGCCCTGTCATATCATATCATTTTAACCCTCCAATTCGGAGGTGAAGCGTTAAACACGTTTTGAACGCTCAACACACGAATGGTCGACACGGAAAGAGAACGAATGTTCAAGGAATACAACGAGATCCTGGACGGCCTGAAGACGGCGTTCATGGAGAAGTGGAAGACGAAATTGGACGACAACGCGAAGGCAGACGACTTCGAGCGTTTCCGAACCGTCGGCACCGGTGCCTTCGGCCGGGTCATCCTCGTCAAACACAAACCGACATCCACGTACTACGCCATGAAGATTCTCGATAAAGCGAAACTGGTGAAGACGAAACAGGTGGATCACACGCGTAACGAAAAACGGATCCTGCAGTCCATCAACTTCCCCTTCATGGTCTTCATGGAGTTCTGCTTCAAGGCAAGGGTCGAGAATTATAGTAACGACATTGCCAATCCATCGAGTCTCGCAAATATAGCCTGATTTTCTAATAAACTATTTTTTTTTACTGCAAGGATGGAAAATTTAAATATAAAGATTGAAAATTAAATTATCCATCCTTACATTTGATATAAATATTCAAAATTCTTGTAAAACAGACGCGTAAACATGCTGTGCTTCAATCCCCGTATCAAGGATAACTCGTACGTGTACATGGTGCTGCCGTTCGCGCAGGGCGGCGAGATGTTCACCCATCTCAGGCGTGTGGGGAAGTTCGACGAGTCGCTGGCGAGATTCTACGCCGCTCAAGTGGCCCTAGCCTTGGAATATCTGCACCACTGCAGCCTGATCTACCGGGACCTGAAGCCGGAGAACATCCTGATACAGAACTCCGGCTACATCAGGATGACCGATTTCGGTTTCTGCAAGATGGTGGACGGTCGCACGTGGACGTTGTGCGGCACCCCGGAATATCTGGCGCCGGAGGTGATCCTGTCCAAGGGCTACGGCAAGGCCGTCGACTGGTGGAGCTTCGGGGTGCTGATCTACGAGATGAATGCGGGATACCCGCCTTTCTACGCGCACGATCCAATGAAGATTTACGAGAAGATTGTCGCGGGCAAGTACAAGTTCGCGCATCACTTCGGCGAGGAATTGAGAGACATACTGAAGAACATCTTGCAAGTGGATCTGACGAGAAGATACGGCAATTTGAAAGACGGTAGTATGGACATCAAGAAGCACCGCTGGTTCCAATCTATCGATTGGATCGAGATTTATCATCAGAAAGTGCAGCCGAGCTTCATTCCTCATTGCAGTAATAGCGGTGACACTAGCAATTTCGATCATTACGACGAGGTCCCGCTCGAAATCTCCTCTTTTGATCAGTACGGTAAGGAATTCGCGCATTTTTAGAAATAATGCTGGCAAACCAACATAAAAAAAATAAGAGATTAAGGTTGATAGTGTATGAGAATATTTTTAAGTATCTTTTACCTAAATCCGGATTTAAGTTAGTTTAGGATAACAATAATTAATCAACAATATTCTTCAAGCATATGAGAACGACATGTAATAGCATGTAATAACGTAGAAAGAGGAGGAAAGAACGAGAAGTACATAGGTCGAGATAATGTGCGTTTTTTTAATTTATATATATATTACCTCTTTTCGCGTAAGTGTTCCGCGTATAAATATAATTGGTTGCATAGAGTGGTATTTAACTGTAAGTTTGAAGCATTCTCGTCTTACGTTGGCAACAAATAAAAATGTTCTTTACTCTGATAAGATTTCTAATAGTAAAAATTAATTCTATATACTCATACGATATATAAATATATTATATATTAGGTATACTACTGTCGAATAATTTGCGCGTAATTGATAATTTTAAATGAAAGACACATCAAAGAGCCGAAAGATACACAGTTACCTTTGAGCTGCTGGAAGTAACGATTTAACGCGTCATGGCAGCCCAAAACGCAGTACAATTCTTTCGGCGGTAACAATTCCTGCGTTCCATTCTGCGAACATACATCGGACTAACATTAAGCGTTTGTCTTTCTAAAATTAGGAAAATATTACGTAAAACGGCCATGCGGAACACTACGTTACGAGCATAGTGCGGCTTTACGTAAGTTTCCCCGATAATAAATGTCATAAAAATAAAAATGGCAGCGATACTAACGCAAACAGCCTGGCAACTTGTGTCGAGCGCCTGTTCCCATGCTTCACAGCCTTTTGTACACTGCAACAATAAGCATAAAGATAAGAAAACGACAGTAGAGATATCCTAATTCACGTATTCGTAAAAGGAGTGAATCCAGTCTTTTTGTATCTTGCAAAAAATTGAATCTGGACCAAGAATGCAAAGAAGACAGTTCATATTTGATCTTCTTTCCTGTAAAACGCGAAATAAACACATTGCATCCTATTCTTCTCATTGGTTTCTTCTTGCTTAGAATCTAATTTAAATTTTTTCGAACAGCGTTATTGTTCTCGTGTAAATTTAGACTTTGTTTTAATTATATGTTAGATAATATTCACAGATAAAATATCCTAAAATATAAGTGAGATAAGTACTTTTAGCTTGTACGACACAAACTTTATCTAGAATAATTAGAATTTTTCGCAGATACAATATTCGCGGTTATTTCATCTGAGCATAAAACGCTCCACATTGGATTTGTGGAAAATCGACCTGTCCGGCGTGCATCCTTCCGCCGAAGGCCGTCAAACGTTCTAACAATTCGCTAAAATACAGCTCCGGAAGTGGCCGAACAATGGGTCACATTATCCGGAGCGAAGTGACATAACTCGTCGTGCCGCTACGCGGCGAAACCGTAATTTTTCGTAGCCGCGTCCGATCTCGGCCTGCGTGGCACGTGTCTCAAGTAACGCCCACGTTCATAAGACGCTCGTTGCGTGGTACCATGTCGGGCATGGATTTGCGAACTGAAGTTTAACGCATTAACTTTCTGCACGAGAGGATGTGGGCATTTGTCGTCGACAACAAGGCAGCTGTAGCCGAGGACGCGTACGGCTCAGCTTCCATCGCGCCAATACACAGTTGTTTATCTTGCGGTTTCCCGACCCGGCTCTTTCGGCCACGGTAATCTCTCGAAAATAAACCCCAAGAGAAGACTCATTTGTATCAGATAAAAATATCTAAATGCAAAAACTTGTCTGTAAGTTACTTCATAATGATTCAGTTGATATATGTTGAGTGACACATATTGTTATATTGATTTTTGTATTAATTTAATTTCTTCACCTAAAATTAGCATTATTGAATATTACTGTGCATACAAGGGTAAATGAATAAATGTTAATGACGAAAAGTGAGTGATCAAAGGCGGATTGAAGGCACTGAACTCACTGCCCCAGCTTTGCTTTAAATTTGTTCTTTTGAACATAAGGAATTTCTTTCGCAATATACGGAACAGAGATATGTAAGTGTCATTGAGTTTTAAAAAAAAACAGAGTAGAAAATCCATTCGAATGCAATTGGAAGTATAAATATACAGGAGCGACTTGTCTCGAGTGCCTCGAGTGCAGACCTCGATAAATCTGTAAACATTTGGAACATTTCGATCATCGCTGTCACTTTTTTGTGAACTTGTGCAACTAAAAGATTATGATTTAATTTCGTAGCTTCTATCGTAAAGATTTCGATCGAAACAACACTTTTTATAAAAGAACAAAATCTCTTTCTTAATCTTTACGTTTTCCTTTCATTCCATCGTCACAATTTTATCGGTTTTAGTAATAAATATAGGTGTAATTTCGTAACATGTAGTGGAAGATCTATTTTAACGTCCGGATACAAGAGGTGCTATTTAGCAATTGGCAGATTGATCGGCACTCCGCTCAGTTCGAGAGGCGCCGCATATAAATAATACTGCACTCGGCATTACGAAATAATGAGCAAATTGTATCGTACGAGAAACCTAATTTCCTTGAACAAACTGTAACGTATTTTTATTATTAATTTAATCCCACTATTGAAATTAATTAAAATTTGATTACAAATTAATTTTTGTTAAATATTTTATTCAATTTTAAATCAGTTTTGTTTTTGAGAAAAATACAATAACCACCTAAAAAATAAAATTAAAATATCAGTCTGAGATATGACATGGATATTTTTCAACCGATATTTCTTGTCGGTGTCTTACATCATATGTATTTACTGTCAAAACACACACGAGGGAGATGTTTACGAATTCTTTCTCGACAAAATTATAATTATCTAATTATCTAATTAGATAATTATTAAATATAATAATTAATAAATATTTAAAAGTATATTAAAACGTCCACATATTTTCCATAAAAGATTGTGTTTAATTACTAAACGTAAAAAATCCAAGATAAAGAATGATTAAAAACGAAGACATGTTCAGACTACTTCGGAGTCTGCTCTCTTAATAATAAACCTATGTTTAATCTTTATTAACAGTCTTGATGTTTCATTTCTCAACACGTACGTTAGGTTTCAAGCGCTTACTTTGTATTCGTATTTCAAAAAGATATATAAGTCTTTAACGTGAACTGTGGACGAACTTTCGAGACGTTCGTCGCATTATACGCTCATAACAAGGCGTACGCGTATGATGGTGTTCGAGGGTATCACATAGGTCAGCTAGTATGAAAAGTCCGTCGAAGGAAAGGAACCTCCAGCACCAGATAAACGTTATTAATAATCATTTGTGACGCTGGAACTCTACGACATTTCTGGTAAATCATCGAGGCGCGAGTGTCACATCTCAAATCGTACTCGTTAATTTGCTGTCATAATTAAAATTATTTACGTTAATCGCAGAATTATGTCAACGGTACCTAGTGAGTTTAATACATTTTAAACTGATAAAAAGTACTCGTAAATCCTGCTGTTGCTACATTTAAAGTTTAGAGAATGTTTAAAAAGCGATAATATTAATTTTATTTACTTAAATTTCAACTATATATTATATATATATATATATATATATATATATATATATATAGGCATACAAATATTATATATATACGTATATAATATACAAATATTCAAATATGCAAACACTTATTTGCACATTTAAATTAAATACAAATATCCAAATATGTATGGTATCAAAATTTGCCTTGCGATTCCAGAAGTCACGCCAAAGCGTAAAACACTTATTTTACGTACGTTTTCTTATCGTACGAGTACTCCGCACGCTGAAAAAACTGTTGATTAATGTCTTATCTAATTTATGACCGCCGCGACATCGTTGTACAACTCTTTGCCCTTTTCGATGATTCTGATTAATTTACAGCTTATTTTTAGCAGATTATTATCAATTTATCTTTTTGTTCCTTAAAAAAAATATGTGAGTATCAGTCTTCTGTGAAATAGAGGATGTACGGATCCCGAGGTTTAATTCGCCGCGACGAGCATCTGGGCGCTTTAATTCGACGTGCCTCATCAAACATAGGTTTTTAAACGATCTAGCTATCCACAATGAGGGTTGACAAAACTATCAGACAGTAGAAAATGGCTGAGCCGAGCGGCTCGGCGCAGCGGCCGCTAATTTCTCACTTCCTCATTAAATCCTCACCGGGTATTATGCCCCCAGCTGGGCCCTCCCTCCACACACACGCGCGGCTCCCCATAGATCGTAGATCTTCGTCCTACCACGGACGTGCATCTATCTGTCCTCTCCTCGTTTTGCTTTAACCCCATTTACTGCTTTCAGTCTGGCTCTGCAACCATTATCGAGCGGAGAGGAAAAAAGGTAACGAATACGGCGCCTCGGATCGTCTTCTTTAATGTATTTATAACGAGCTGCTAATTTACACGCAACCGATTACCGGTGTCAGATCTTCCAGTAGATTCTGTTAAAAGATCCTCTTGTCTCTCATCGATTATCTCTGATAATTTTTCACTGTATCTGTCATGTTTTATATATCATTATAATACATATTGAAATATGTAGTAAAGTGTATTATATATTTTTGTTGATACTTTATTTAAAACGCTGTGCAATTTTTTGAATATCCCAACGGTGATCTTAATAATTTTTTAAATAATGATATGTTAAAATGAATTTCGATTTAAATAATAATGATAATGACAGATATCGCTAAATAGTATAGTAAAGCTTTTTTCCATTTATCACTTCATAGTGGTAGTTGGGATCTCGTGTAGTTAGTATCTGGCAATCTTTACATTCAGATTCAGGGCAGCAATTTTCAAGTCAAAGTGGCTTCTGGCAGTAGTCACTATCAAGCAGAGACATTTGTATGGATACCCCGCTGTGTGTCGGTGGTCCTCTTCACTTTACTACGTTGTCAGACAAACACACTCGACCATCTGGTTTTTTGGCGCACGATACACGGAAGCAAGTGTTTATATAGTTTGTTCGTGTGGTTTACGTATTTCTCGATACATACCTAAAGTAGGAAACCACGTGAAACGTATCGTAAGAAAAACATTTTAGATTTTTAATCTTTTATTTCTGGAATTTGATTTTAACATAACACACAAATATTTTAATTTAGTTTGATACGTTTTGTTTTTATTATTTGCCGCAAGAAGCACGTTTTATAAATTTTATTTCGAATAAAGATTGCAATTTATTAATTATAAACTCTCCGTAGGGAGATCGGAAGTAGTCATCGACGAATATTTCCGGAGGCGAGCGCAGGGGATACAAGGTTACATTAATATCCGAGAGCGAACCGAAAAAAATGAGAGGGCGTCGAACAAAAGAAATTCCAGTGGTATTAATTCGTCGTTATCGACCTGTGAAATTACCGGAAGAGACGTAAAGTCAATCCGCTGATGTTGGTGAAATGAACGTCGAACGCGATGACAAACACGCAGTATACGCCATATCGATTAATTAGATAAATTAACTACGTAGATGGATTTCTAAAAATAAATTAGCAATATATATTTTACTTCTTCCTTGGTGCGTATATATAAAAGACAAAACAAAACATTTTCATTACGTTCTATAGTAATTAAAAGAAACCGAAAGTAAATGGAAAGTAATTCAGGCGCAAGTTAGAAGATAAAAGGTCATATAGAATCGAAAGTTTCATACAAAATAATTTTCTCAATCTAAAGAACGCGATAGCCGAAGACTAAAGTGGGTCGCGCCGAAGCGCGTAAATGTCTGGCTAGGATCGCGCGAAGCGTCTTCCTACACCTACGTCGCCCCAATCCGTTACTCGTACGCGTTACTGGCGATTTACGAACCGTGAAACGAGCCGAGGGAGGAAATCGTTTTAAGCGCAATTCGCGCGGTAATTCGTTTTCCAGGTCCCGCTTTGCAACGCGTGCAACGAACGTCGAGCCGCGCGCTATATCCTGAGCGGCCACGAATACCGCTCATTGATGACCGTGTTTTTTTTTTTTCGGAGACACGACAATTAGGTACGCCAGAATCCTTTCTGTCCTCTCTTTATGGAGTTAATTATCCCGCTCGTTCCCTGTCCTGGAGACACGCGTTACTGGATATCCTTCCGGTCCCCTGAGAGTCCTTTTGGTGTTTCACTCTCGCTGGAATGTATGTTTTTGACCCTTTTGAAATAATGAGTTAATGATAAGATGGAAAAAAAGTAAAAAAAATTTCCTTTAATTGTAAGTCTACCTACGGATAGTAAAACATTTTACTATCTATTCGGTTCTTATAATTTGTGTATAAAATATAACTTTGTGGGAACATCTTTTTCTCTATAATTTTACAATTTTTTATAACTTGATATGGAGAAAAATTCCAAGTTTTTTCTCTAACAAAACACTTACCTCCATAAAATGTTTGGTTTATTACTACGACGAATTTAGATCCGTCTTCCTCATTATCAATTAATTTTAAATGCAGTTTAATTGGTCTCTCGTTTCTTTCTACAAAAGTAAACACTGACAAAGGATCAGCCATTTATCTCGTCGTATGGAACTCGGAAATACGGCACACGCGCGACTCCAGTCACTCTCTCAATTTCCCCGTTTTTCTCGTTCGCACTTCCGTTTCGGGCGGAAAGGAACTGAAAGAGAGAAAACGGAGAGAGAGAGAGAGCGCGACAGCGAGACGGACGAAGCGCGAGAGAGTGAATCCGGAGTCGCACGGTAATTTGGCGACATCCGCCATCGGTCGCACTTGTACGCGATCCAATTTAAAAGCACACGAAGCCGTACCAGAGAGCAAGTGAGAGAAAGAGAGAATGACCGGGCCATTCTTTCATTCGTACGCGCGCAATGCGCTTCGTACGTACGCACGTTGGTCCCATTCATCGACGGCGCGCGTAGTTTTTTTATTTGCCGTTCACCATCTCCGCCGGCGTCGCGAGTTAGGAGCTGCGGGGGCCCCCTGGGACACCAGCGGAAGTACTTTCATTGTAACGAGGGACCGCCGTCCCTTCGTTTTTCGTCTCCGACGTCCGCACCGGTCATTTGCGTATATCGCACCATCCCGCCAGGACGATTATTATCCCAAACTTTGTTATATAGTATCGCATGCGATTTTGTCCCCGGACAAGACGTACAACCCTTTCAAAGAAGCCCAGGAGAAAGAAGCATATCTGTTCCCCGATATCCTTCGTCTGATTTATCAGTTATTCCCTTTATATGAATTGTAGGGAATACATGTTCAAAAGCCCTATGAATACCCCGTATGGTAGCAAGGAACGTGCGAATGGGAAACTTCGCACGGAATTCCAACGGGATTCGGGAATCATTTGCACACCCCAGACATTCGATGCGAATAATTGGATACGCCGAACTTCTTACCTGATCGATCTTGCATCTCACGCCGCATCCTACCTCCGAGCTCAGGTCGTCCGTTCGATTCTGGAATCAAAAGACACATCTCGTCTTAACCGTAGTGTCTTACTTGCGAAACTTAATGATAGAATGAAATACAGATCATTTCAACACGTTAGGGGTGCGTTCGGGAAGATAAAATAGCGCTATTAGTGCTATTTGCTTATTCTATCCTTGTTTTACACCTGATGAGCGATAAAGATAGAATGATGCAATAGCGCTAATAGCGCGCTTCCCGAACGCAGCCTAGATCGTTCATTTTCAAGATACATGGATCATATTGACATGTCTACCGTATCTGCGATACGCGATCGTCGAACACGGAGGGGCCGTCGAGCGACGCAAAAAAAAAGAGAGACATCGAACGCAACGACGCGAGCGGAGCGCGATTATGTTACGCGCAGGGGCGGCGGAAAATAAATTGAATCGCTTGCCGTCTTTAAAAGACGTTAAACTGTTCCATCCGGTTCAATTGACACCCCCGGTGCGCGTGTATTTGACGCGGCGCGCCGGAATGAATCGCCGAATATAATCGTCAACCAAGGTGCCCGGCCCTCCTCCTCGCGCCCTCCAGCAGATAACGCGCGCGCTCGTTACAGCGGCTGCACCTGTAAGTACGTTACGCATTTCCGGGGCACAGGTGCACGTCCGGCCTCTCGATGGAACCGAGAGTAATTGGAAAAGGCCGGTCGAGCGCCGAGAGATCGGCGGCGCGGCGGAGGGAGAGCCGAGCGCAAGCAGAGAGGGGTGCGAAGCGAACCGTAGTCGCTGGTTACCGCCATGGGAATTTTGGACGTCGATTTGTTTGACCGTCATCTAATTATCATAACGCATTTGACTACGGAATAGGCCCCACCTGCGGAATGCAAATTCGTATTGCTGTGAGAACGGTAACCAGTTGAGGGATTTCTAAAATTCACGCAAGGTCGTATGTTCTCATTATATTATTGGTAAAGATTTTTTTTATATTCGACTTAACTGTCTATCTTTATTAATTATAACGATTTTTTCGCAATCAATTATTTGCAGTGATTTTAAATAGGATGCTTATTGTATATGTTGGCATCAAAGTTACATCGATTGAGAAGGACCACAAAACTCATGGTCGAAATGTCGTGACGATTGTAATTGACCAAAACCAATGGTCATATTATCGTGATGATTAGATATAATTAATAAAAATAGCCCCAGTTAGGTCGAATATAAAAAAAATCTTTACTGTTACTTATTCACTAGCGAAATAAAAGTTACTGATTTGGTCTCATTATATTATATTTTTAAAATATCTGTAAACGTATCGACGAAGATATGAAAAATTGCTTTCCTATTATCAAATTTTCGTTCAAGTATTAAATTCTAAAGTAGCGCCGTCGCATGTGAAATTCGCACGCAGTATAATTTATACACGGCCAACAGCCGTAAACACTCATTTATATGATTAGTCGGTCAAGTCGAGTACCGTTACATAAACGGAACGTATCGCAAATTAAACATTATAGCTTCACGTTAAAATTAGGTGTCTTCTCTGTTCTTCGCAGAAGCGGCCGTACGAACGTGCGTCTCCCCGCAAATAGCGTGTTTTACGGCGGTACATTTAACTTCGAATTTCCGTAATTGGATAATTACGGAATTGCGCACGGCAAATTACCGCCAACTGAAATTTCCGCGGAAGCGACAATAATAATCGAGAGTTTCGTGAGCGACGCGGATACGCTCGTCGCGTGTTTTCCTCGCGCGTACGTACAAATCGCCCGCGAGCAACGGCGAGTTCACCGATAAGGGTTAACCGGGAGAGAGAGATAATGTTTTCGCGTACTATCTCGTCTCTTTCTCTCTCTTTCGTGAATGTATCAATTTTACGACGGTTTTTCTTTTTTTTTTATTCGGCTCGCGGCTTTCGTCTCGTTGCAATATCTTCCCGGCGCGGCGGCGCGGCGGAGCGTCGTTTAACTTTGCGCTCGATTAATCAATCCGCTTCGCGCGTCATCGAGAGACCTCTCGGACGTGTGTTGCACTTCAACGTATTTATTCTTAGGTATCTCCTCGCCGAATGTGTATTTTTCGCAACGTCGATTTCGTGCCGATATCTCAGGAACGTTACGCCAAGTTCACGCCGATTTAACGTAATCCTATCGAAGCCTATGTTGATTCGTTGTTTATTTCGTCAAAAATTACTTCGAATTTTTTCGAAGAAAACAGAGATAATATAGAAAGTAAAATATAGAGTATTTGAGGAAGCATATTTTCTCGTTCGCTTTAATTTCGACTACATTTTGCATTCTTGATTCGCGTCGCTGCGTAATATACGGAAGACGACGTACAAATTATCATGTCTTTTCTAAAATTTCTCTTTTATTTCTGATCAGGAAACTCTTCTGCATGTCAAATTATTTTTTTTTTTATCGAGAAGGAAGCTGTGCAGGAAGCAGTTAATAGGACAGTCGTTTCTCTTGGCAAACAATTCCTAGAAAACGTGTCTCTCTTCGATCGCAAGAGCAATTTGACGGAATGATTCGGCTTCTTCGTGATTAGTTCCCTTCGTCTTCTTCAATTAATTCCAACGGGGCGACCCCTCGTTAACTCGACTTATTTTTTTCGCGAGTGCTTCCGTTCTCACTGCGAATTCCAACGAGGAGTTCGTCTTAGAGAAAATGGGGGAGACGGTGAAATCACCTGTTAGAAGAACGGCTTTATCTGATCCAAAGTAATCGACTAATGCATAGGTGCCCGTCCTTCCGCACGTCCTTCCGTCGTGTCCAACGTCTCCGTCACGCTCGACGACGCCGGCCAACTGTTGCGTCTTCCCGCCGACTCGACATAATCTCGAAGACGGAAATAATAGCGGGTGTCGAACACACGGAAAGCTCTACCATATACGGAAACGCACGTTCGCCATTCGGTTAAACGGCGCTAGGATTCCATCGTGAACATTCCTGTGAGCCCGGGAAATGCCTTCCCTCTTCCCGTTTCCAATAATTATGCAAGCATATTTGTCATTTGTATTCATGCTGCTTTTCCTTCTTTCACCATTGTTAATTTTTAACACGTCCTTTTGACGCCGATGGACAACAGTAATAAAACTGACAGATGTGACTACTTCTTTTAATTATTTTCTTTCTTGTTCTATTTGCAAAACGGAGCTGAATAAAGAATACAGATTTTTGAAGAAATAAAAGATTGCAACACAAGACATGTTGTAATGAAGGCTGCACAAGGACCGAGCGGGCACCTCCGAAATATAGTTGTACGGTGAGAGATTGAAAGGAGCAACGGGGGTACTTGATACCCGTCGACGAAATAATACGACATGGACATGTTATTTTGCACGCGCACGGCGCACTGTTTCAAGTTTAAGGTAAAAGGTGTCGAGTTTTTTCCTGCGGTCACCAACGTGCACGGTCGCACGGTGTTGGATGTACACCGGCCGGTGTCCACTCGGTTGGAACAGCGGCCTAAGATCGAGCATTGCCTTCGACGATCAAATCGTGTCGATGTTCCAAAAGCAACACGGTGGGTACGCAAACTCTTGAAAATCACAATACCAAAATGGAAAAAACGTGAAGCCTTTATCGCGAAATATCATTCGCTACGAACACTGAAGATATTCAAAATTTCGTCAAAGTGTTATCAAAAATCGTACTCCAAAAATTTATGAATAAATATAGGGAAAAAGTAAGCAAATTCGAGAAGACTATAGTAATCGTGAGTGTTCGAAAATGCATGGTTTCATTGAAAAAAATGAAGATCATCTTCAAATCTGTCGGAGTTATTTGGGTGGCTGGTCTTAAGTGACTCACTCTGTATATCAGAAAACAAACTTATGTATCAGAAAAACAAAGATTGAATTCCATTCTTTTCATTTGCAGTATCATAATTTCTTTCAGAACTTTTTTAGAATATTTTATAGAATAACTTAATAGAATATAATCTCTTCAGATACGCTTTTACAAGCGTATAATATGCATCTTCTTTACATGTTTACTAAAAAGATGCCGCCGGTGTCATTCGAATGCACGCAAACATTTTCTTCTACGAACCAAGTCAATTATTCTCATATTACAGTGGGAATTGAGAGAATAGACATCGCAATTGAACCTGCAGTTATTAACGTGACCAGGAAGTTCTCCTACCTTCGATTTCGTAATCATCACGCGCATTTTAATTATATCTGACGTACATTTATTTAATTACGCTATCTCAGTTGCACGTGACAAAATTCGATATTATTACTTATATATGTAATATTTTATATTTATTTGTACAATAATTTGATAAGTATAACAGAAATAAATAAAACGGAAATTTAAATAAATCGATATACTTATACATAAGTACAATAAGAAAGTTGTAGCGTCAAAGATTATTTTTAATTTTTTAAATATCACCAAATGTCAGAAAATTTTTATTTTACTTTAATATGATATATGATACTGAATTACTATCGTGCAATCTCATAAAGAGTTAAGTTTTACAGTGCAAATAATTCACTGGGAATCCTCTACTCGGGATCAATTCGACAATTCGAATTGTGGAAGCGATTAGACATTTATGTACATCCTGGCGTGACTAATGCGTCCCGACAAAAATCATACCGGCGATCGTTTTCCGTGAATGAAATCTGCGATGTTGGCGTGGCGTGAATTGAATGGAGCGTAATAAAAATTGAGACGATGACGTCGCCACGACGGGCCGACCCCGTTCAGCCGTACGAGATGAGAATCTGGGTTATCGTCGACCTTAAGTGCATCGCAGCTAATCCTAATGCGATTGCGAGAGACGCTGCCGTCGAGACGCGCTTCCGGCGCGTCGCGTTCGCGCTCAGCGATTTTTATTCTCTATAAGCGAGCGATCTCAGAATAAATAAAATATTAAGACGCACCCCCTCCCGCAGTCTAGATTTCTGAGAAAAGGGGTGTCGCCCCCTCGCCATCTCACGCGATTAATCTTCCTCGGTATTTGCTCTAATGCAGCCGACTTGCAGCAGTTGCATACGGGTCTCCGGTCTACCCACATCCATTTTACTAAGTTCGGAACGTTTTCGTGGAGTTACCACAAAGGGGGGAAAAAACCCTCATAGAAGTGTTGAATTGAATTGATGATCCATTACGTTCTGTCGCCGACAGATCAAAGATTTCTATCTAAGAAAACGAAGAGTGAAAATCCCGTTAAAATATCAATGTTTGGTTTATAATGATGTAGGTACTGATCTCATGAATCCCGTTAAAATATCAATGTTTGGAATAAAGGCCAACAATCGAGCACAGTAGATGTCAAATTAAAAGTTCATTTAATAAAAATACACGTCCCGTCATATATATGTGTGTATTATTAAATGAACTTTTAATTTGACATCTACTGTTGTGCTCGATTGTTGGCCTTTATTCCTATTTTATTTTTACATACGAGCGATTACTTTATTTATCTATCAATGTTTGGTTTATAATGATGTTACAGGGTAAACTCGGGTAAGATGGCCATACAGGAAAGATGGCCAAACTATGTTTTTTCAATCTAGCTCGCCATGAAACATCGAATGAACATGGGTTGGCCATCTTTCCTGTATGGCCATCTTACCCGAGTTTACCCTAGGTACTGATCTCATGATTTGTTCTATCGATAAGCGTCGATCTGCAACTCGAAACATTCTATTCCCGTTTAGGAGTAAATAGATTTTTATTACCTTCCTTAAAGCTAGAATTGTACGCTTTACTTGTTCTTCTGGGTTGTTATTACGTTTTTTAACGCAAACAAATCCTGGGAAATGCGGTGCCAACCGCTCTCAACTGACGTCATCCCAATTAAAACGCGTATACACGTTGACACATATACGTCGGACATGACCAGCCGCGCGCGGGTTTCGAGCGGGTAACGAGTGGCAGCTGATGTTTTTAACTTAACTTTTGGCCTTAGAGCTAATTAATAAAATTGGGAAGGCGTCCCACCGTCCATCTTCTTGGATATTTAACAAAAGTCTCATTATTCGCGCACTTTTCCCCTCGATTCGAGAAAGCACTGACTTTCAGCATCTCTTATCTTTTGTCGAACGCGAAATTGTTTATGTAAAATTCTCTTTATACGGTATATACAAGTCGATTTCTCTCGCGTTTCTCGCGTTAAAGTGATAATGCGAACGATCAGGCGCGTCACGCGCTACAGATTTGCGTCACGATTAAAGGTGAAATTCGCACGATTATCGATGCGCCGCTAGGCGAACCCCTGCCGTTGTAGGTGAGAGGATGTGGCCGGCAGGAAGTTCATTGTATATGGCTACACATATAATGTTGCATGCCGGACGATCCTGCATATTCGACGTAACATCAGGCTCTCGTCGCGCGAGAATCCGGGGAATCTCGTTTGATATGCTGTATTTTGAACGTTGGAGCGTGTTTATTTGTCTTTCGTTTATGCCAAAATATCATTCTTAAGATAATTATTCTTCTAGAATTTAAGTTATCTGATAAGAAGAATCAGAATTTGAACTTCATCTTTTTAATTTGTGCTTTTAATGGTTTTTTTATCTCGTTTAGTCATACAAACAAATTTTTCACATAAGTAAAGTTTTTTTGCACGCTTCTATTTTAAAGTATATGTCAGTCGAAGACTCAGAAATATTTATGTTCGCTCACAGTTAGTTGTTTAAATTATGTGTTGATAAGAACGCGATACTGATGTTTGGTCGAGAAATTCGTAACAATTGTTTCTTGTTAATAAGAAGATATATGCTGTTAGTATAATGTATACAATAAGTACGTAAACAAGTACGCAGTACGTAAATAAGCATGTGATAAGTACATAAATACGCAATAATTACGTAAAGAAGATAAACATCATATCATCATTTCGACAGTTTTTGCGTATTAATAATTAGTTAATATTAATTTAAATTGTTCCTAGTATTATAACATTTTTTTAATGCCTAATTAATTAATAATAACAATTTTTTAAATATATCTATATATTTTTTTAATTTTAAATTTTAATTTTTTGATACACTCTTAGATTCTTTAATCAAATCGTGTATTTAATATTCAAATATGTAATCTTTCAATTAATACAAGAGTTTACAAGTTCTTGCTGACCAATTAATTTGTTAAATATTAAATAGTTAAAAATCTTTTTTACTTTTGCGTAATAATTTCTTTTGATATTGCTGTTTTAACCAGTTATCTCTGTTGATGTTACAACGTATTTAAAGCCGGTGTATTAGACAAATCACATATCCCGAGCGACATCGGAGAAATGATAAATTATTTATTACGTTAGGTAGGAGTTATCGTACTGATTCGAGATTTGAACGTCAGGGCCGATGTTCAAGAAGCATGGATGACTGAAAAAATCCCTCATGGATGTTATGCAAGCTTAAGGTCATCTTCTAAACATCACCCTGAGATAAGAACTTTACTAGGCTTATGTGTTTAGTAAATAATACGCGTGCCTGTTTTCACACCATTTTTAACAGACAAACTGCTTTAAAAATTTTAGATATATTTCTCGACATTAAACGACATTAAACAACATGAAACATGTAAATTTGTTGTTTGTATCTGAAGCAGGAAAAAATTGTCCCATCTACTTTCAAAGTTTCTTACATGAAAACACGTCGACAGAATTAAAGATTTTGTAATAGTGTAAGCAATATAAGCAATAAGGATATAGCGCATTGTTATTAAAAGATGCTATATTTATCCACATTTATCACAGAGGTTAAACGTTCGATAACTTAAAGATTGCATAAAAAATTGATTTTAAGTTAATCACAAAATGCTCTTTGAAAGAGCGAATTCTTTCAGGTTTGCACATTTTTTTTTCTGTCGCACTGATCTTTTAATTGTTACAACAGGAATTTAACAGTGATTATAAGAATTGTGATTAGGGCTTATAAATTATTTCATGTTCTACCTGCAGGAAGAAATACTGGACCAAAACTATTATCGCGTGACCCCGAGCTCTTTTCTTCTCATCATTTGAAGACGAGGGGGGGAAATATTATTAGTAAGAGAGTGAGTTATGCACTATAGATAAGGGATCGAAGAAAGTGATTTTTTGTGGATCACGCTTCTTCCTTTATCTGGCGGCGGCAGAATAATTGATTCGCCAAGCGCGCGAACGAGGAAGGGTTGTGATTCGAGAGTTCGATGACTTATAATATCGCGCAACTGTCGTAAAACTAATTAGTAAATATTAATTCTTCCGCCAGTTCGCGCGCGGCCTGCATCTATTTGTCATGAGAGATCGAGAAATAGAGTGTCACAATATGTAAAACCGCATTAAATTTAATATTAATAATAATATAATTGAAGATTAGTTTAAACGTACTCATTAAAATTATTTTACTTGCAATCGTTCAAAATTATTTCTCATGCTGTTAATTTGTATTGCCAGACGTTGTCGATAATCACATAAAAAAGCATTGTTTTTAATTTGATACTTATGGATCTTTGAAATAATTGTCATATGCTCTTATCGAAATAATATAGAACTAAGGAAAAAATTATCGTTTTGTTTGATATGATAGGATGACACATAACTGAGAAAAAACCTCCGGATTGCACACAAAGTTGAGCAACGATCTGATACCAGAATGCACGTTGGCGGCGATCTTTTTGAGGAGAGTTAAATTGATAATTGGTACCAATTTCGTTCTCGTCAATTGTCAAACGCATTGATTAAAACCTTTTTCATGCCGAGGCCTTTCGCACGCTGTCGCAATGGATCAGTTTACTTTGCTGCTTGAAAGTGACGAAGTGAAAGTAAAATTTAATGCTGATTGCTATAAACATACTCTTCGTAAAATTTGAGCGTGTATAATTTTTATCTCATAAAAGTTTCACTAGTTTACGATATTAATTATTCCAGAAAACGAAAATAATACGTATTACGAAAAATGTAATAAAGTGCATGTTTAAAAATTTTCAAAAATTGTGTTTATGCTTTTTATTGACGTTTTCGTAATATCCATAATAATCTTCGTATAAATTAATAAGATTATATTAATTATAAAGAGAAAATAATAAACTATAAATATTTCGAAAAATTCGTATCGTGCGTGGAGTTGTGGTGCTCGACACGACAATGCGATCGGTCATATAATTCATGTAATGAACAATAATCCGAGTCGATGAAGGCGGCGCGCGACAGAACGACGTTTTCGTCCTTCTTCGTAAGAAAGGGATTAGATGGCCCTGTATCCGTTACGTGCTCGTCTTTCATCCTCGACGCTATGCTTATGGGCTGCCATGATGCGCCGTCGTGTAGTTAAGTTAATTAATGAATGGTACAGTCGGGCTGGAGAGTGGACTTAAATTGATACGTCCTTCGCCGCTCGCGCACAGCCATTTTCGTGCCATCGTCGTCGCTCGGCTTGCAACTGGGGATGCTTAGGACAGTATCAAAGTGCATCGATACTTTTTCTTTTGTCCTGAGCCTTTTTGACATCGTCATTTCATTTTCGATATTAAGTACCAACGTCCGGAAGGCATGTGAGAATGATAGAAAGTGGAAATCGCCAGATAAAGAATTATTAAAATAAATTTGAAATATGCTATGTATATTTTTTATAATGCGTATTATTTGCATTGATATTTGTTATTTTCCTTGATTATCGCAATTGTCAATGCTGCAAGGTATCTAAGTACGCTTTTGCTGAGAATGACGGATAGGATCGGTGCGCTTGCGATATTCAAACGAAAATATCGGGATTCTATCAAACTTAAGCATGTCTACTCGAGGTAAGTGATTTTCTTGCGCTTCCGACAAATTGACAATTCAATGGGAAAAATTGCGTCACGGCCGCAAGGATACGCATACGTGCGTTGCATCGCCGAGGAATGCAACTAGGTCGCCGGTGCGATAAATCGACTCACCGACATAGATTTTGAATATCACAAAGCGCCAAGATCTTTAAATATTCCTCATTAATTAACACGTCGCGTCGACGACAATACTCGCGCTTGACGTGAAAGCCGATTAGACGGCGAGTAGAAAGCATCTGGCGAACGCACAAAACGTCAAACGTCATTATATACATCTATCGAGAAAAATGAACAATATTCAAATATTTCTTTAAATATAATTAATCAGCTGTATTCGATCATCACGTGTCGTATTTATTAATGTTACACTATTATTAATATTATATCTGTCCGAATTAAAATAATCGTGTCTTAAGAAATGTAACGTACATTTGCACAACAAGACAGTACGGTTAAAGGTAGCCATAAATTAGACTGATAAGCGCGAAAAATTTCGTACAGGCCAAAACATCGTGATCAGTTCGCAAACGCGCAACATTGCAGCTTATCAGCTATTTATTAATTTCGGTACACATTGCAGACCGGAGTCAAGCAAATAAACTGTCGCCTCGTTACCAAAATTGCTATCTATTATCGGTTTCCATTTTGCTCGTGCAAAAAAGTACATTCGCGCCGTTTCTTATCTCAGCGAAAGTAGACATATTCCGCATTGGAATACGCAATTAAACGTGACATTATTTCTTTGATAATGTTGTCCTAAGAGTAACATTAGGGGTACCATTTTTAAAAGTGACTTTCATCAGGAGGAGAAACTGCTCTCCCTAAACTTTAGAGTCTCTTTCTTTCGACACGTAAAACCAGCGTTATATTCGATTACGCAGGTGTCGATTATTTACTCGCGCCCTGATATCTATAGCTTCTTCCTATCGCACGGTCGAGATCTCCTACCTGTGTAAAGTCTAGATCCGGGCATTTGTAGGCGCATTTCTCCTGGAGGGTGGTCGGCGGAAGAACGACGCGGTCCTCCAGATCCTCCGGCAGGACGGCGACGGCCGTTCCTGCCAGCACCAACACCTTCAGCAGAAAACATAATCCCGTTCCTAACATAATATAACCCCCTCCCCCCCGTAGCACGAATCAGCTTCCGCGCGATTTCCCGGGTCGGCCGGTTCAGCTGCCGATGGTCATCGCTCCTCACTCGATCCTCTCGACGATCCGCGAATGAGACGCGCTAGTCGAGACGATGCCTCCGCATGTTCCCCCGGCGGATCCTTCGACGACACGTCGCGACGCCCGTCGTCGTTACGTCACGTGCCGCGGAGGTCACGTGCCGAGCGATCGCATCAGCAAGTGCGTCGGAGTTGCGGACCACAGATTGGCTACTTCCGCTAAATATCCGGTGAAAAATGGCGGGGGAGACCCCAGGCGTCCCGGGAGAGCGCACGTTGCGCAGTTATCTCTCGCGAGGTGGGTCCCAATACCGCTGTCGAATTATTTCAATAACAATGGAATCCAGCGCGAGATCATTCGCATCGTCCGAGCACACGCGCGCGGACGCGCCGCTATCAATTTTTCTCGTTATCGCGGGGAGACCGTTTTCCACGCGCTCGCCTCATGGAGCTCTTTATCTCCCCAATGTTGTATTCTCAGATTTTCCTCGCGATGTCTCCCACGATCGAATTACGGAACTGCGAAAAAGCAAATAATCGCGCTGTTTTTCTCTCTCTCACGACGGGAACCGATGACGCGCGTGCATCCGGTTGCACCCAAGGCAATGCAATACACGCTAATATAATCAGTCCCCTTCCGCGGTTTCTTTCAATCGGCGAAGCGATCGAGCGATAAGAAACGGGCAACGATCGTGTCGCAAACTGCGTCGATCGAGGAACTTCGTCTTCGACGGCACCAGGCACAAAGTCCACCTTTGACTTTAGCACTGCGAAACGTTCTCCAAAGTCGATCCTTCACGGCAATCCTCCGCGGTGGTCGCAGGATCCTCCGTCACTTTTTCGCCGCGCAGATTCGAGCGCGAACTTCCTCACGTGATCTTCGACAAACTTTTAGCTTCGCGGAAACTCGCAATTTATCGCGTTCGTTTTTTTACCACACGCGCGCTCCGGAATTCGCTGTTTTCTCTCCTCGTCGTTCCCGACACGGTCCGTGACGTTCGCGTCACGCGGTTCGAGCCGAGCGGCGCGCAACGCGATCGCGCTGTTCGTGGCTGGCGAGCATAAGAGCAACTGACTCCGAATGGCCACTCCGGAGTCAACCATCCCCCACCATGCCACGAGCACCCTTATCTTGCCGTGCAAGGCGTGCACTCCGGTTGCGGCCAATTCGCCTCGGCGAAGGTACTCCGCGCGCTTCTGTGTGGGTATACCGGGAGCGCAAGGGAGGAACGATCCGGAGAGATCCGAGAGATCCGTCCATTCCATTCGTGCGGTACCGACTAGTAGCTGGCTGGTCAATTGGCAGATTGACCTGTTCTTACTATCCTCGTGTAAACTTTCATTCATCCATTCGCACGTGCCGCTAGCTAGCAACCGATAATTATCTTGTCTGGGGGTTAACGGACATTCATAAATCATATAACCCATCGCGAAAGGCAAAGAATGCTTTGAGGAGGCTCTCGCGGTTCGCCGTTGCATTCGATGCGTTTATACTTTAAATAAAATGCAAAAGCAATTTTAAATCAGCTTGAAAGAGATTCCCTCCATACCACCCCTTCCTCACGCAGACTGAAAATTAAATCTGAAAATATTTTACTTATTTCGTATATTTCACAAAGCAAATCCTTGAATATGAAAGAATAATCCAATAATAGAAATAATATTGTCTTAAAATTTTTTTCTGCCGATTCGCGGACCGCGGTAAATGAATACGTTTCTTTTGTAGCTAGATATGATTAGTGCAATGCAAAGTAGATTTTTTTAGAAGATTTTTTCAAATATTCGTTACAGGGCACTAATGTTTTGAGATAATATTTAATGCCGCATATATTCCAATACTAGATGGAAAGTAAAGCGACTTTCGTTCCTTAGTTGGTTCACGTCGCGAGTGATACAAAGTAAATTTGAACGTCAAACGAAATTCTTCCGTGCGGACCCTTCGGAGAAAAGTGCATCGCTCCAAAATCTGTGTATCTTTGACGCCTAGGACTTGTTAATGATATCCCTTCGACCCTGAGAGGAATTTAAAGTTAAAACAAAGCCGGCCTCTTCGAAAAGAAGGAATCGATTCTGCTTGTGATTTTCATACAGCGCATCTCTAAGAAATAATAAAGAAAAAGCTAAATGTAATAAAAATATTCACTTTTGTACTATATTAACCCGCAATATAATATTTTCTTTCTCATTTATCATTTTTAACGCATCTTAGGGGAAAAAAATTACAACGTAATTGTCGGCAAATTTAGGTTCAGTCTTGCGCTTCTGCGAACCCTTTAGCTCCTCATCGACTGCTATTCTCGTGAACATGTTTGTTAGCCGTGAGCTCATCAAAATGGTGATTCATTTCGACAGATTAAATCTGCGGGACAACGAGAGCCGGTCGCAGTATTTGTGGTGCCATTGTTAGCTGCGCGACGCTTCTTTCTTCGCGATGACCCGGAGGAGGTTGCCTCGAGAACGTATATCTAACCGATCGACTCAATCCTGGACTCGTACACCGTGTACGCATCGAATTCAAAGACTCTTTTTCATGAAAACGCCATAGAAGCAGAAGAAAATATGTGTATACGTTTAAAATACATCGTGTTCTCTTCGCGCACAGAGTCATATACGCGGCTATATTTTTAAAATCAACGTTTTTTAAATAAATATCACGGTATTTTTAGTAACACCGAACGTTTCAGTAATGTGGTAAACAGGGAATATTATAGAAATATTGTAGGAATATTATATACAAAGGCACAGAAGTACGATAAGGCAGAGAAATGTTCGAATCTAGAGACCGCGGTTATAACAAGGAAAGCTATGCGATACGAATGCGAGCCGGTCATGGTGAAAAAGTCCAGTTTAGATCTGCGTTAAAGTCTTAACGTGTTAATGTCTCGGCCGCCGCTTGACTTCGAGGCAGACGGAACATGTGCGAATTCTTGGTCTAGGTACGTCATATATCTGCCGCGTACAGAAATATGTATTATTTGTCTACACTGTAATTCTAACGGAGCTAAAAGAAGATCTTCCTTAGAAACGAATAGAAGATAGATTTCTATGTGATAATAATTATTAATTTCGAAGCGACATTTGTAATGCATGGGTCACTTGTTGACTTATCATCGATGTCTTGACTCTAATTATCGATTTTTTTTTGTTGCTTACATATACGGAAAGAACGGTTTTGCTAAAGTATCTAAAAGTTTAGCTAACAGATCTGAAAATAATTTCCTTGGACCATCGAAATAATTTTGCAGGACGCTCAAGCTAGTTGCTAGAATGTCAAAACGCTTTGCAGCATTATCATCATATGCTTGAACGTCCTAACGTAATTATTTTGATGGTCCAATAAATTATTTTCCGACCTGCGTCTAGCTACATTTTTAGATAATTCGGCGTAGAACCATTCTTTCCGTATCAAATACACAGCGACAGTGTTAACTGAATCAAAGGTAGGAAAGTTTTTCTCGGAGGAAAGCGACGAAGGCCTCTCGAAGATAACGGCATTAGCTTTTCCGTCCAGCACGCGCGGTAGGATCGACGCAACTAGAACGGATTAAGGATATAGCGTTTGTTGCTGGCGCATAGATCACTCAATGATGAGCCGTAACGAGTGCGTGTCGAGCGGCAGGGCGATCGTACGCGCATGGCATGGGGTACGAGCGCACGTCCGTGGACGACCAGGAGCGCGCGGCGATCCAAGTACATACGCTCGCGCTCGCGCGATCGGGCCGAGCGAGTCGGAGCCGTTGGAGGTCGGAGGTGTATATTGGCCATTTCCGCAGGAAGCCCTAGGTAACCTGTAACCGCCATTGAGTTTCCAACTGAACGTGCCACGGATCTGTGCTATCGTCTCATAACGCGATGCGTGCATTGCGCTCTGGATCTCGCTCGCGCCCCCGAAACATTAATTCTCGCCGATCTCTCCCTCCGCGCCCGATCCCGACCTTTCCACCGTGGCTCGCAGGAACAAGCGGCGTTAATTTTTCCCGGTCGATGTGACGGAGAATTCTCCGTTTTACATAATCCTCTTTATGATGTCTTCCGTTAAAAGAAGTGAAATTAGAGATATTCACTCGTTAATAGATAGAAGGACTAATGCGATAACATCAAATATTGTTAACTCATCGAAATAGTATCGACGTTCGACAAATACGTGTAACGTATCGTAATTTATGCGGTAAAATCAGAGCAATTTCCCGAATTCAGTTCGATACAGAGCGTAACAAAATTATGCTAATTGTTAGAGCGGAAGAGGGCGGAGAAGGGGATCGACTGTAACAACTGGCGGTTTAATTCGCGGCGGCGACTGCTTTGTTTTGCATGCAAAGCAATTGCTGGACGAAAAGAGCGGCTTTTAGGCGTGAGTCGTCTAGACAGCGCTAGATCCACCCCGCTTCGCTCAATACACCATAATTCGGGTCTATTAGGCCCAATAAAGTGTATAGAGAGGAGGAATGCGCCCTGAGCCAATGATAAATGCGATGTCCGTTGGGCCGTTCGTGCGCGAATGCACACGACATATGTGGGGTGCGGGTGGACACCTAATTTAGATCGAACGCAGCTATCGGGATTGTCATATCTCTATGAGCATATCGCACTTTCGCATTGGGGAGGCCCTTGAAAAAAAATCGCAATTGATCTTTAACCCTCCGTCTGTATACATTTTTTTG
The DNA here is from genome assembly GCF_030848795.1 of Temnothorax nylanderi. Lineage (NCBI taxonomy): Eukaryota > Metazoa > Arthropoda > Insecta > Hymenoptera > Formicidae > Temnothorax > Temnothorax nylanderi. Next base: position 841,534 of record NW_027249068.1, on the reverse strand, counting down.
TATCCTCGGAGTGTATACATGGGTCACGTTCGACATTATATTTTTCCCTACCTTAAAGTATTTTTAAAAATCTGAAAAAAAATCATGAAACATCTGTCTGCATTGTAGTTGACGATTTTATAGTCATTTTGATAAACATCGGTTATTTAATATTTTCTGGCAGGCTTGCAAGTTTTACAGTTACGAGCAGATATTTTGGCTTGGACGCCCTTAGACCCAAGTATACAGACAGAGGGATAATTTTGTCAAAATTTGTGATAAGATTGTCTTAATTTAATGACGCGCTATTTTCATTATAATTCGTTGGACGTATAAATGTGTGTATAAAAATTATTCAAAAGTAAATATAGGCGTTAATTAGCAATTTTTTCCATTTATCATGAGCGGTATGCTAAGTGATTACATAAATTATCGACAGAGTCCGCCACGAATCGACGCAATTAAATTTCGTGTGGTCAGAGAGACTGCCTGAGAGACGGTGAGAGAGGCCATCCCGGCCTTTTTCGTGGGACCGTCGAAACCTACTCCTGTACACTATCGCCATTTCCGTACACATCCATTTTCGAAATTGGTACTACGTATAAGCCACGTTTATTTTCCGACAGTGCCGATAAAACATCATTCTGATACGCCGCAAATATTTATTAATGATAATAAAATAATAGCAAATATTGTTTACACGTGATAATAAAAACATCTATTCTTACTTGTAATTTTACTTGTAAGCTATAAATTTGCATTAATTACGATTTTATGTAAAAAAACCGATTGCGTCAAATATGTATAATGAATATTCCAGAGTTACATATTTATAATAATGTATCCCAGCTCATCCATTAAAATTAAGGTAATAGATTTATAAAAAACATTATATCTATCTATAATATTCTTATATTCTTAATTTCAATTTTTATTTTCTTAAATATAGTTTTAATATAACCAGAAATAAACATAAAATTTAGATGTGAAGCAGTTTACAGTAGTAAATAAAAATAAATAATACAATATTTCATTGCTGCTGCTTATTCGTAATTTAAGGTATTTGTTAGATAATTTAATATAATTCTTTTGCATACTAATAATTATCGAAAAAGAATTGTTATACAATATATTTACAAATCCATTACCTCAAAGATTAAGATAAAAAATAATTACAAACTCAACGGTATGATGCGCAGCAGCGGAGTTGTAGTATGTAAGACGCGAATCTGTAAAATACAAATATATCTAAATTGTATTTTGCAACGTAATTAATAATACATAATTTTCGATAATACGCTCTGTTAAATATTAGCTTTGATAAAATTTTTTATATGTTATATTACATATCAAATTTTAATAATAAAAATTTAATCCTTATCCAATCCAAACAGTTATAAATCTTAAACATGTTGAAATATTTCACGTATGTCATCAATATTAAACAAATATTTTACAAATATTCTACTCGATATTTTGACTATTTTTCAAAATTAATCTAAAATATGTAACATATACATTATGCAATAATAATATAGAACAGTACTATGCAACAATTAATCCTAGGAATAATAAATATATATAATAAATTAGGAGATGCTCACCTCATGGTTGCTCCGCTGTCGCCCGATGCCTCCCTGGCCTCCTCCTCCTCTCGTTTTCTCGTTGTTGCACTCACGAAACACCTGCCTCACGAAAATACGCTATAAGAGTCATTAGAATGCAGCAATCGCGCGGCACTTTGCACGGCACTTCCGTTAATCGCGACATTAATTGCACGCGGCGCGTACTTTGTTATATATTCCTGTACACGATTATGCATGTATTTTATCGTATATAGCGACGGAAAGAATAACACGAGAAAAGTACCATTATGCGTACGAAAGATATTATGCGTACCTGCGATTTGCCCATAACCCGTAACTGCCCGAGCGATAGATTTCGATCGTAAACTCTCTTCAGATATACGTTTTCCACTATTCATCTCTGTACGAACGTCGAATTTACGTTGTCCTACCTTGATTTGATCAATATCGAATTACGTGGCTCGTTATACAATGTTAATTTATAAATTAAACGCGCTGCGACGCTGCTCGACTCGGAGTCCGTTCACGAAGTCGCGTTAATAAAAAGGATTATTGTCAAAGTGGCTGCCAACTTTACGCGCGATACGATATATTCGAATCGCACTGAACGGTTAAATAAGATACGATAAATCGTCTGAAAATATGCAAACGGATCTCAATATTGCACGCGTGATATTTCTCAAACGCGTATTTCCCACGAGATATACCTATACATATTATTGAATAAACGATCGTATGGATATATTGTAATTTTCCGAGTTACTCGAGCGCCGTTTCGGCGGGCCGTGTATTAGGGCTCAGACACAATGAGAAAAATAAGGAATAGGATAAAGGAATAAGGAATAAGGGAATGTCGCATCTCACTTCAGTACACGTACATTAAAGTGAGATGCAACATGCCTTATTCCTTTATTTTATTCCTTATTTTTCTCATTGTGTCTGAGCCCTTACTCCGCGCATTTGAATCGCACAAGTCACGTCTACATCGAAACCTGAAAGTACGACGCGGATATAAATCTCGAATCCAAGCGCCGCTAATGAAATAATTATCGCCCGTGAGCATCGCGACGAAATAGCCATTTGTACTTCCCATTATCTACGACTTTGAATCTCTCTTTCGAGTAAATTATTAAAATTAATATTGCGCCGGTTATCTTAACCTAAACGAACGACCGCCGCCTCCGATAATTTACGAGTCGTTAATTACGGTAATTGATCGATCGTGCGGGCCTGCAATCACTGATCGTTTGTAGATCGAATGATCGTGTCTCTTGCTAGTTGCCGTGATCGAGTTCCGAAAAGTAATATAACTAATAACGCGACGACGACGCACGGACCCCTACGCACCGCTGTCCGTCCCGCTCGAGCCTCGCCGCGCGAATGATAACGCGACCGCGCGCCCCGCGATTCGCGCCGCCCGCGCCCGCGCTCGCTGGGTAACCGGTAAACACGTATGTATGTACGTCACACCGCGCCGAGCCGTTATACAAAACGTTTAACGTTTGAAATAAATATTCACTCTTGCTTGAATTTGAAAACTGATTTCGGGTGGATTTATTATCGCACATTTCGTTTTGTAGACTCATTAGCGTCACTAATATATGTATAATAATGTATATGGGTTATTAAAAAATATATATAATTATATAATTCCGTTTTTAACAAAGAAGAAAGGGAATTGGTAGATATTATCTGCGATATTCGGAAATATATAATCGTCGCTTTCGCGTATAGAAATATAATCGTTGCCCGCGCGACGCGCCTTCGGCCGAACAAGTACTGCGAAATACGTATTTTTATAAATCATTAATACCCGAGCGCCGAATCCATACTATGCGATAGATACTACAGCAAATAATGCATGCAAGATTAATAAAGGCTTAATGCATCTAACAATTTTCTTAATATTCATTTCTCTATAAGACTGCTCTACAACGAGTCGTATGTCGGAGTCGATTGTCAGAACGCAGCCAATGAGAAAATTTCCTTTTCGAAAACAAATTCTCCTGATTGGACCATCGATCATACAATATGGTCGGCTTTTGGAAAGTGGATCTGACTGGCTCTCTGCATAGCGTCTCCAATCTCGTTCACTTTATTAAATTCCGCGTAGTATACGATGCGGTTTGTAGATCAAAAACGCATTGTATTCATAATTATCTTATTACACCCCAAAATCATCTTTCTTACATTTCATAATTACCTACCGCGTGAGAAAGCGGGTTGGAAAATGGCATTGAGTTTTCAAAGGAATGTCGTTTCATGAAAACCGAGCTCGAAGCCGAGCAAGAGCATCTGTGAATCGTGAAGTGAATTAACGTTAGTGGTGCGACGCGACAGATACAGGAGCGTGCTTCGGAGGTATACAGCGTGTACAAAAGATCCAAGATGGAAGACGGTGACAATAAAGTGGAAAACGAAATTGGTAAAGATAGGAAGTCCTACGCCGGCATACCGGAGGCCGACTTCGTGGTAAATACGACTTACTGATATTTAATTTAAACTTGTGTGTACGCGCGCGTATCGTCATACGTATTCGCGAAATCCGAGTTATCGCTTAAATTCCGAAACTGTCTTGACTTGCTCCGATCGTTCTGCAACAAATCTTCGTCAATCGTTTTCTCTCCGCGCGAACGAAAGATATGTATTGCAATATTATACGGACCTTGAGAAGCAAATCTCTTTGTTATTGTCGACAATTAAAATTTCACGTGATATGCATTGACTGACGAAAAAATTTCAATCGATTGATCGAACCTTATATGGTCACCAAAAAATCATGCTGTACCGTTTCCTTATTATTATAAACTTGCTATTCTATTTCTTATTTTGTTTTTTAGTTAATTCAAGCCTCATATGATTGAATAAGCATGTTGCACAAAACTGTTCTTGTGATTGTCTTTATTCATAATTATAATTAAATATCATCTTTTTCTGAAATAAAATGTATCCTGTAATTTAAAAACATCCACTAAATTGAGGTTATGATCTGACATGCGTCGCAATGATTTCAGGACGATGTCGAGGCTTTCATGGCGAAGCCAGAAAACGAATCCGTGGACAAGGTACTCAGAAAACTCGACGAGAGCCATGGGAAGTACAAGTTTATGGAGTTTAACCTAGTCAACAAACGAAGACGCTTAAAAACACAGATACCAGATCTACAAAGATCTCTAGAAATGATCGAGAAACTGCAGGCCGAGAACAGTAGCTTAGAAACGCAATTTTTATTATCGGAACAGGTTTACGCAAAAGCCATAATACCGCCTACTGACAAAGTGTGTTTATGGCTGGGTGCTAATGTCATGCTAGAATATACCTTAGATGACGCACAGGAAGTGCTGACCAAAAATATTGAGGCGGCCAAGAAGAATTTAGGATACGTAGAGCACGATCTGGACTTCGTCCGAGATCAGTATACCACCATGGAAGTGAATATGGCACGTATCTATAATTGGGAAGTAAAGCGCAGACAAGCGGCAAAACCCACATGAAATCATTCATCTTACTCGTACTCGGATTTGCCTAAAACAAGAAGGTAATTTTCTGAAAATTGAAAAATATATATACACACAATATAAAAACATTTTCTCTATTCAACTCAATCTCTTTTTACACACGTGCATATTCAAATTCCTATTACTTTTCTCTTCATCATGTTTAATATCATTGTATATTTCAGAATATCTACTATATGAAGAATAAAATTCATCAATACACAGCACTATTGAAATTCCTAGAATAAAAGACTCAGAAACTTATTTAATTATAAACTCTTGTGACACATCAATATTTATATATGGAGGGGTTAAAGCCATAGTGGTGTAAGTCACTTTTTTTAACCTATCGAGTTAAGTTCATAGATGCAGTCTACACATGCAGATATGTTGAAAAAAGAAGAAAAAAAAAGTGGTCAAAAAAATTGACTTGCACCACTATGGCTTTAACCCCTCCATATATTACAAATATGTCTAGATGTCTAAATTTTTGTAATATTAATTACTAAAAATATTTTTCATCTACCATCCTTCACAGATTGATCTTATATCTATATTGTACAAATCCTAATTAAAAAAAATCTCATTCCGATTACAAAGGCAATAAATGATATTACATTTAAGAATACATGTATTATAATAAACGTAAAAGAAATATTTTATTTGTGTCCTGAGATCTATTCTGTACAAACGACACGTGACATTAAGTACGCATGTCAAATACTTTACATCACAAATTTGTTCTTAGAAAAGAAATCCATATGAAAACTAACAGCTAAATTGCCATTTTTCTTAAATAAAGATACATGAATGAATGAACATGTAATGGAATGTATTACACGGAAGTTTAGTAATTTATCTTATAGTCTAACATTATTAAACGTCATTTATTATAATAATAAGGCACATAGTCAGACTGACTTTTTAGAAAAGTCAGTGTCCAAAAAAAACAAGAAGACTAGCATGAACTCTGGTCGAAGATATGTTTTCCGCCACGGTTACTCGGCCGTCACTTCATCCTGTTCATACTCTACTAATTTTGATTTTAATTCAGCAATTTTGGCTTTGGACTCTTCCAATTCTTTCTTTAAGTTGTCGATATCCGAAGTATTATCCGCGGTACCGCCGAGATTCTTACGTATATAGCTGTAGTATATAGTTAAGGAAATAACACTAACGTTTTTGATAACAGTTCGAAGATGCTCTGAATAAGAGCAATAGGACATAACTAATTAACTTCATAATAGTATACTATCAGAAAGTAAACATTTCTCATATAGGAGGAGAGCATAGAAGCTATATATCGAGCTGATGGCTCGACTAAAATCAACTTAAATATTTCTCTCTCTTGAAGCTTAGACTGAAAGATGTGACATTAAACAATGTTGAATCTTAGTTCACAATCAGAAAAGGATACTCTAAAGCATCAGTTGGCTTTTCAACCTCTTCGTAGAGTGAGACGAGTATCTTTGTGAGGGCATCCATGACGCCAGACCTCTCCAGATACTTGCGAAACTCCTCTCGTTTGGCAGTGACCGACTGTAAAGCAAAAAAAGGACTTCATTATTCATCTCACAAAAAAGAAAATACAAGATAACAATCGGTTGATGCATTCCAACAAACCAGTGCAAAACGCATATCAAATGTAAGTATATCATAAGCTTCGCAAGAAATATCCGAATTTCATGCATAAATCATATGGACGAATAAAGACATTTTGAAAGGAATTTTTCATAATTTTTCTGGTCTGCACAGAGATCAAATGGCTGCATCAGGCTGCATTCCTTTTGACGTCATCAGCGCTGTAAGCATCATTCTTATCTTCGTTGCATATCGAATATCAAGTAGAGATGGAGCAATGCTTTCAACGCTGAAAGCGTTAAAAAGAATGCAGCCAATGAACATAAAACCGGCATAAAACATTGCACAGGTCGGCTGTAGTTTGTCTTGGAATGTCTAATCGGTTTCTACCGCCCGGCACACCTTTTAATGAAATTCTCTCCAAGCCATTTCTTTTCACCAAGACAATCGCAATTTCCAAAGAGAAGAAAAGCATCCCGAATTTAATGCACGCGCTAATGTACATTAAATTATCGGTAAATAGATATACGTGCATATACTATACGTACAACGCAATTATAGCCCATACCGGGGGGGGGGGGGGAGGGGGGAACGATCGACGTTCCGAAAATAAAACGGCGGCACGTAAACGACGCGTGTACCGTTTCAAATCCGGCACGAGGCCGACGATCGTCTTCAAGCGGCGAAGACAGATTAAACGATTAATTGGATAATTACCATCGTGACGGATTTCCGAACGGCTTTCTCTCACTCGAGCCTCTTTCGAGAGAAATGGTCCGCGAGGAGCCGGAGGAGCAGCTTACCAACAGCGAACGGATGCGTGGTCACAGCTCACAGCCAAATTAACGCCAAACCAAACGCTTGTCTCTTATCACGCCATAGACGTATGTACAATGAGATATGAGTAGACAGAACATGGCGCCGTCGGGCGGCAGTGGGCGGCAGTCGCGCATAATAATTTTCCCCTAGGAATGGAAGCGTGAAAAACTTCACGTGATTGACCACGAAATGAATCCGGGGATAATGGGATAATTCGAGAGATGGGCATTATCGATTGTCGATATAAATATCTCATCGACAATTTACAGGATTTTAAATTTATTATACAGATGCTTGATAAATATAAACAATATTTATGATGCAATAATAATATCTTTATATTGCTGAAAAGTTGTATTTTTGTCCATCACCCACATGGACAGTCAAACATATTTGAAAAGTAACTTATTCTTTTTAAAAAAGAATGATAAAAAAGTTTATTTTATTTCATAAAAAGCTGCAAATGTGAATCTGTCTATAAATGAATGTTATCTTGCGATCGTTGATTCAATTCAAGAATAATGATGTCCCAAGAGATGCTTTTACATTAAGAACTGAAATCAATTTTTTGACATTTATTCATAATTTTAATGCATTTGAATGGGCTAAGATAATCCTCTATACGTGACAATAAAATCGTTCCGATCGACAGAAGATTCATTTTTCCACGGAAGAATTATTCAATCTCCGAAAGAATACGAAGCTCGATTGCAATTCAAAGATTGCAGTTCGCGATTTCGCGCGCCGCCGCGGCTCAGCTGACCTGCCGCGCACCTACCCCCGCGCGTAATCAAGATGGCGGACCGTCATCAGCAAGTATTCGGTTTACAATCGTCGCGCTCCGAGGGTTGATCGCGGAAACGCGGTATTGCCGGTATTACGTTCGAGATTTACGGTCGCCCCGCACGACAGCCTCGTCGATCTCGCTCGAGGGAAAAGAAAAACCGTGCGCGATCGCGCGATGTGGCGCGAGTTTTGGTCGCGCGCGCTCCTGACGTGCGCGATCGGCGCTTGTTCGGTTCTCGGCGATTTCGGGCTGAGGTACGGCAGGAGCGAGTCGGCGCGCGCTGCGCTCGACAATGCGACGCACGCGACGGTGGGCGGTCTCACCTGGACGTTGATCGTCGTCCTCTCGCGGAAGTCAGTCGCGCGCAATCTGAACAGCGTATTCTCCTGCTTCTTGCTGGCGTCCTTCATTGATCTGGATCACTTTATCGCGGCGCGCAGCTGGCACATCCATGTGAGTGACTGGGAGTAACATATATATATATATATATGCGAACCATTCGAGAATTAACCTTGGAATTCGGATGAGCGATAACGATAAGCGGAGAATATATTAACGACACAGTTTCTAATATACTCGCGGAATATTTATTAATAACACGAGGAAATGTGCGGTGTATTAATCTTTATTTTGTAAATTATTAATGTAATAAAATTATTAAAATAAGATTCAAATTGAATCATTGAAAAATATTGTATACAAGTAATAATTGTAAATATTAAATAACAATAAAAATTATAAATTCATAACTTTTATCTCAAAAATTGTTTTGAAATAAAAGTTGTTAATGTAGATGTGAGCAATTAAAAGGATTATTTTATTTGATATTCCGATTCTTGTTATTTAATTCATTTTTTGCATATATATTTACTTCTGTGCATATAAATCCTTATTTTTTTTCTATTCTTATCCTTGATCTTGTATTTTTTATTCTTTCAGGATGCCACGCATTTGCAAAAGCGACCTTTCCTACACTGCACCACCGTTCCTATTGTACTGTGGATACTTTTCATCTCATTTTCCAATGCCTTCCACTCTCCTCTATTGGAACACACTTCCTGGGTGATCCTGGCCGCCTTCCTGAGTCACCACATACGAGACGGTACCAGAAGAGGTCTGTGGTTCTGTCCTTTCGGATCTACCCATCCTATTCCATACTACTTATACGTGAGTCTTTGTATGTCCCTTCCTTACATACTACATTGGCTTATGAGGCTGCACACATTTGCGCCGAAGAGTAACGACGATATTATTCTCATCGATATATATTAGGACTCGCTTTATAATGCGCATATTGCGTACCGAGTGTCCAAATAATCGGACACTTTCAGAGGTGTATATATGGAAATTATATTAAGTATTTAATTATCAACAAAGAAGAGTAGTCATCAAATATCAATATTTTTATAGTTTGTAAGCTATGGAAGGAGAAAAAAACTAAAGCTAAAATTGAGCTGGAAGAAATAGATATGAAGACATTTTTTATTAAATTAAATACTTATAATGTTTGTTTTTTTAGTAGTATCTTAATTTTAAATTAAATTATTTAATTAAAAGACATCTAACGTTACGAGATGTCACATTTACAGTCATGAGTGATCTTAAGCCATTTTTATTTGTTTTATTCGAATACAGATATTTAAGAATTGTAATAGTATTACGTATTTTTTTATTATTTTTCTAAGAATATCTGCATACGTAAAACATTTAAAAAATGCACAAAAATAGCACCAACATACTATAATATATTTTCGAAACAATTATATTATTAGGATTTGTACAGAGGATCGTTTTATATATCTTTATCTAATAACTATACATAATATAATGTTACTTAAGTTTATAATCTGCACTCACTTAACTTTATCGCAAGAATCAAATGCGGCTGTGATGTTTGACAATGATGTAATATGTATGACAACGACGATATGTTACATCGTCGCTTGCTCGAGCGAAAGGGAAAGTCGGAATAAAATTTTTCCAAGTTGCGGATGGCAACTCGGTTTAACACATCCGCGTGCGCGCATGACGTATACATATTTACAACTGCAACGTCGCCGTTGCAGCTGTGCGTGGTTTATGGACGAATCCCACGTGCGTTTGTTTTCTATGTCTGCACGTTCAATACGCCGTATGCACTTTTCATGCGGGACACCGCCAGTACTCGCATACCTCGAAATATTCTCACTGTCCGCAGGAATATAATTTTGTAATTAATAATAAATAGCAAGACTATTTAACGCCCACGCGTTAATAACAGTCGCAAACCAAGTGTGTTATTCATACTCTCATCTCTATTTTTAAATGACTCGTTCTTATGCACCTGAAAGCGAGTCACTCCTATTTTTTCCCGAAACTTACATCCAGCATCCTCTGTTGCACTATTTATCTAGACAAAATTTTATCTCCTTTATTGTCTTACCCGATACTGGTTCTTTATTAATATATCTTCGGAAAAAAAGTTTAATATATTATATTGGTACGTGCGAGATCCGATCCGGTACTCGAATGACTAGAAATAAAATTGCATGATAAACCGTTAAGATGAAAAAAAAAATCCTCGTTTGAGAGCTTATGATGATGAACATCATCAAACGATACTCGCGATAGCGAATTCCGAATGGTCTTCTTAGCTTGCAAAGGTAATTCACGGTACTTTATTGCCGTTGCGGCGTATTCGAGCGAGCGTTAGCGGAATTATCGACGTCTGTCGAACGAGCAGGAATTATCGGCGCATTACGCAACCGGGCATTCCTGCCCAGGTGCAGGACACTACGCGGGGACGCGTCTCCGTGGGTGAGAGCGCGGAGGAGGCCCGCGCGCGGATGCCCCCGCGGAGACACGCAAGTCGCCACACGTGTGTACACACGCCCGCGATCGCTGGAAGGGGTTTATCAGCATTCGGCGTTGCTTAGCTGGCAACTGCCGGCTTCACCTCACCTCGCTCTCGGCGGTCTCGCTTAGTGCCCGTTTAACTAGCCGGTCGTGCCGCACCTGTCGCACGAGACGATCGCACCGGACCGTCCGATCGCGACGAGAACCTGACGCGCGGAGGTCCGGGAACCACTTTTCCTCTCCCCCGGTTTTCCTCTCCCACTCCCCTCTCTTCCTTTGTGGAACCTCAATCGCGATTCCGCTTATCAGCACTGTCATTGATCGGCGATTGGCGTTAAATCCTTTCGCGGATCCCTTAATCCCAAATTCGACTTTTTTTCGCGACTGGTCGGAAGACCGCGAGTACTCCTATTGTGGGATCTACCAACATCATGAAATCCACAATGCCATCGCTTCTCAGTAGATACGCGAGTAAATCGCGATAACACGCTGATATCGGTATCTTGAGCAAACGCGCGACATCTTACATAGACAACGTCGCGAGCGAGGCATGACAAGACGGCGTTCGCGAATTCGGCTGGTTGATTCATACTCACGATGGTAAGTAACACGGTTAGTTTCTCCCACTTTCGAGTGTTTACATATCTCTCGAATGATCCCCCGAGGTCGATCGTATACGGTCCCTGACCGCAAATCGCTCAAGGCATCACGTGCAAGCAGTTACCTTTTCCGCTTTTTCCGACAAAATTCGGAGTCGTGTTTTGCTCGAGTGTCGTAAACAGTGTACATCAGTTTATCGATCATTTGTGTGACGTTATTAAAATAGTTATGCCGTCTGCGTAATAAGCCTCATGGCAAAGCTGATATTCTTCGGTATATCCTTGTCCCCGGTAAGTTTCCACATCCGGCGATCGTAAATTATCTCAGTGCTGACAGCAACACGAAATTTGAGTATAGGATATATATTTAACAAGTTACACGTATAACTATACAATTTTTTTGAATATTTACAAGAATACGCTTCTGATTTGGTAAAATGTGTATCTATATTTAACACATATTTTACCGTAAATAATATAAAGAATATATATAATAGCCTATTTTTCAGAGTTTTAATGCATATAATTGGTATATTATCTTGAATGGAGTTATCTGATAATTCTCCATATCAACGAACAAATATTCCTTTAATAGCTCATAACTTGATGATTAGGCCCGTAAAGAATGACAAGAATTTATATTTGGACTAAATTTTAGAATCACAGTTAAAAGAGAAAATGTTTAAAACTAACGATACTCAATGATTCGCGATTAAAATCGCGTCCTCTTTTTTCTCACATTACTCTCTCGGTTTTTCTCACGAACAAATGCGGGAGATATTTACGAATTCTAGTAGATCTCGTATCGTCTTAATTGATCACGTCCGTTCGCGCACCTCGTTATTAGAGATGCAGCAATGCGCACGCAAGGTCGGATCGGCGCGAACGAGTCGATGAAACGCATGAAGTACTTTAGAGATTCATGAGATAAATTCTGATTAAAGCGTCGCAATATAGTGATTCGAGGAAAGCGCGTTAATCCCCCCCCCCCCCCGTTCCTGACTTTGTTAGCAATCATTGATCGTCGGAATTATAAATACTGTTTACGAAACCTCGAGGAAGCGGATATCGGGCCGCGCGCACGACAGAAATTCCATCCACAATCTTGCACTTTCGTTTCCGATAACCTTGTTACCTGAAACTTTCGCTTCATCGCTCTGATTAACGCTTGTCTGTCAAAATCGCGATGCATGAATTTTTATCGCGATATGCCAGATAGACGAATAAGTAGATTTTCCGTACGAGCATCTGTCCCCCATATTAGCGAGCGATCTTCGTCTCTCTCATCTTATTTGGATTTAATTCTTATTTTTTCTTAAGGGAAAAGTGACTCTAAACTCTTCTTTCTAGGGAACTCTCGACGATTTGACGCTATATTTTTACATTGCATGCGGTATCACCGCCGGCGCGCTTATCACACTATTCGTTTTGGTGATCGTGCTATTCATGAAAGTAAATCGATTAGCCGAGGACGGGTGAGTAATACATCCTCTTTGTCAGTCGACAATTGGGACAACAATCGAAGGTTTCGGTTACGTAATCCATAAAAGATATTAAATATTTAACAAATATCAATCATGCTGAATTAACGTCAAGCGTAAACATTAATTAACATACCCACATTCTAATCCGTCGATGATAAGTATATACCTTATTGCGCAAAAGTGCGTATAGTCGAAGATCATGTGCGTCGTGACGTGTTTCAAAATTTCTATGTGGTTGAGCCGTGCCGTAGCTAAATACATATTACTGTCCGATCGCGAATCGTCGGCGACGTATTTCATCAGGTACATGCACACGAAATATCCGGTTTTGAGAGCTTCGTGGAAACATCTTATTCGTAAAATAAACGTCTCTCTTTTGATAATAGGTTCTTACACATTTCTGCACTTCGGACATTCTCTTCCGTTATTGCATAATTCAGTAAAATCTAGGTGATCGAAAGATCGAACCACATAATTCCGGCCATTTACTCGCAGAGCGTAAAAATTATGCATTGGAAATTGTTTTAATTGACTATACGTTTATGAGCGCCGATGTAATATTCGATTATCGAATATTGCGGGCAACACAGACTGATATTTCGCCGTGATTACTTGATTGCTTCACTTAGCAGTGCACCTGCGCGGCGAAAGGAAAGTAGAAAAAAAAGGTCTGATACATATCTGCAACGGAGGTAGTTAGATATTTTCGCATTTCTACCGCAAGAATGAAAATACGCATGTTTCTTTTGTGAGTCACGTAGCCGACGACGAAATCATTGATAGCGTATCTTTATTGCCACCATTATTTCGCTTATCTCATCCAAGAACGTAGAGCGGTAATGATGATAAAAAAATTTTTACTTTAATTACTAATTTCTGGTTTGCTCGCGAGTGTTTAATACGAAGATGCATTTCAATCGTAGTTTCGTGTTGGTTTTATCCCGATTGTTATATGTGAGAGTAAATTGTAGTAACGTCTTTTGTTACGTAGAGAATTATTTTCTTTGTTTCGTCGAGTTACTTTTCTTTTCTTCCGCAATTTTTCGAAAATATCTTCAGATCTTCTTTCGACTTACTTCCGACACGAAACTTGAAGAAACTTCTCTTTGGTCCAAGTTTCGTTTTGCAATTCCTTCAATCGTTCATTACTAATATCAATAATCACTATTTCCTTCATGTAACGTCCGAGAGACATTCCTCATTGTGATCCTGATCCTCATTGTAATCGGCGATCGATTAAAATTTCTGTCGTGACAATCACCTTCATCGAATCCTCATTCCTCTCTGGCAGTTTCTCGTAGTAACGATCGATCGCCGTGGTTGAAACTGAAAATTGATTTAGGTCCAACCAACTAAACAGGCAGGCGAGTATGATGGCGGACTTTTGTTACACCAATCCCACGATCGTGCCTGGTGAATTGCTCTCTCGTCGTGGCTTCTCCATGTACAGCGGGGCCGACAACTTCGACGAGGACTTCGGCAAGAACAAAAACGTCCATTGCGGAACGTATCATGAGGCTCGATCGAAATTCTGATCGAAAATTCGAAATCTGAGATGATCGATCTCATATCGTTAGTGCAGTTTATCCGCGCCAATTAATCAATCAAATAGAGATTAGTAATGTAAAAATATTAATTTAAGTTATTATTAGCTAGATCCAATTATTATTAATAGTATTATTTACTCCTTAATGTATAGTATTTCTCTGTGTAACTTATTGCGTAATGTATACGCCCGCGATTCAGCATCCAAGTTCAATTTTTCTTATTGACTTTACGCAGATGTTATACATATGTTTATGTATATGTCGCCTAAGTATTGAAAATTTCCACGGCCTTTCGCTGCGGCGTGAAATAACGATTAAAATCGATAGAGTTCGATCGATATGCAATATGTAATTGATAATTGAAAAAAATCGAAGTGCCATTATATCAGAGACAATTTCCAATTGCGTTAACTTCGATTTAGATGCAACATCTTTGAATGTCATCGAATTATTGAAAATTAGTAGACATCTCGAAGAACAATAGAAACGACAAGATAACACGCGAATACAATCATTTATTTGTCATATTATTATTATTATTATTATTAAGGCTGTTTTCATCGCTATCTGTTTTATCGGTCATCCCATTCATCGAAGCTGAAAGTTTGTCAGAGAACGTTTAGATGTCTCCGCATGCATTTCACGCCGTAGAGAAAATATACACGGTGCTCCGAAATGATCGCACTTCTTTTCCTCAAGACTGGGAAAAGTTTGAGATGCATAACTTCTTGAGATGCATTTAGGACGCGCAATATTTTTCAATAGACGAGAAGAGGGTAATGCTAGACTTTGTGCAATATACTAGTCGACTCAATATTTTTTTGACAGATTCCATAATCCGTGAGGATCTAGCCGATGTATAAATGATGATGTAATATAATTGAAGTAATATGCAATACCAAAGATAACATCATGCTATAATTTAATAAATATCACATAGACGATTTAATAAAAAAAAAGATCACGTAGACTGGAAAATAATTAATTGCTTGTAACACATATTAGTTGACAGAAATTAACACTTTAGCAGAATTTGATTTTTAGTATTCAAATTTACGAGAATTCGCTTAATACTCATATTAATCAAATGCATAATAGTATACGCATAGATAAGACACAATTTAAAAATAGCACTCCTGAGTAAATTAAATTTAA
Source organism: Temnothorax nylanderi (assembly GCF_030848795.1). Classification (NCBI taxonomy): domain Eukaryota; kingdom Metazoa; phylum Arthropoda; class Insecta; order Hymenoptera; family Formicidae; genus Temnothorax; species Temnothorax nylanderi. The sequence goes on along the minus strand of NW_027249068.1, from coordinate 825,665 downwards.
CAAAGTCTGAACTAATTAAATAATTAATTTAATTAGGTTAAATTATGAAATCATAAATAGAAATGCCGATGTTTTATCTACGATTTCGTAAACAGTTACACGCAAATATGTAATATAATCATAATTGATTATTTTCCGGTACACATGTCGAACACATTCTTCTGTGTTGTGTCGTTTATTAGTGTGTTATTAATTTAAATATATACTTCTTGCCATATATGATTTAAATATATATGTATATATACTTCATTATTCAAGAAAGAAGACGAACCTTACTCTACCCGGTCAGAAAAGATAACAAGTTGATTTATCATGATACTTTAGCAAAGCATCAAAAAAGCTATTCGTCATAAATTCTCATAAATCTTAATTAAACTTTACGACCGTCACACAAATATTACATCAGTCGCAATCAGATTTTAATTCAACGCAACAGGTGTTCCAATATAGTATTTAAAACATTTCTAGAGACTGTAAGAAATAAATTGATGCCGATATCTGAAAATACTTTCTTTTCGGGACCACATGGTAGCGTCGATGCTCCAATACTCATCAGTAACGATGCTGGTACCAGGTATTCGACACCTTGCCTCGGTAGGGTCGGTCATCCTACCTGCAGCCGTGGTGGATGCGGCTTCCGTTCCGGAAGCGGCGAAATCGCGCGCGGGAACGGCGATGGCGGCGGCCGGGGTATGTGTAGGCAATGGCACGGGGATAGGCCGTAATTGGTATAAAATCATCGAGCAAACACATCGGACAAGACAGCCCGGGGATTGTGGGCGGCGTTGCGTGCCGTCGCCCTGGTTACCGCGGGGGCGACTCCGCTAAAGCGGACCCTTCGTCCCCGATTGCGCGCAGGCCCGCCGTCGACACACACCTGCGTGCGTTTATTTGTGCTCGTGTGTATGCGTATGCGCGCGTGTGTGTGTGTTTATGTGGGTGTGCGGGTGTGTGCGATGGGTCCACCAGAATCCAATGCGCCACCCTTACCTTTCCTCAGCGCTGCACGCCAGATTTACCGCCACCGGCAGCGCCGCAGCGCCAAGGATCGCCTCAGACCAGCGCGATTCTCGCCCCGTGGCCCCGTGCGGTAATCCGCTTCCGTCAGAATCGTCGTCTCCGCGCCGAAATTTTTCTGCCATTTGCGGCAGCTTTTTCCGACTTTGTTTATTTGCGACGACGAGCATTTCAGCGCGTCTTCGTAAATTGACTCTGAAAGAGAATTTGTATGTAACAGAATTTCTCTGCATTTTGCGAGAATACAGATTGAAACAATTTAATTAGGTATAATTATTACAAGCTAAACAAAATCGCATAATTAAGTTCAAGCATTAGCCTATACAGCGTAGTCACAATTACTTACGTAACTCCCAGTTACTTCTATGCGAACCCCGAATTTGATTTCATCTAGTTTCATCTACGAGAACATCGCGGTTTGCGCTACATCCCCATAAATCTCCATAATCCGTGTCTTAATGATAAGCAAATACCACGCCCCGCGATACAAATGTTTCTACAGCGCACGCAACCTGTCAAGTGTTTAGTTTAATCAAAATCCCCCCTCTAGCCTAAATCCGCGTTTATATCCCTAATCGCCGGGAATAATAGCCACTTCTGCGGTACCCTCGGTGCAGCCGATGCATATGTTGTTCTTCGAGGGTGTCACGCACGACGCGCGATATTATCCTTCGTCCCTGTACTTGGAGAAGAACTTATCGCGCGTGCACTTTTGTGAAAATTCAGGATGTCGAAGACAAATTCTTAGAGTAAAATAAAATAAAGTAACAAGTTTTAACTCAAATGTGAAACAATACCAAGGGTGGACGTGAATAAAATGAAATGTGTAGATAATATTTAAACTCATTCGTTCAATAATTTTAACTTGATTTTATTCTTTTTGTCTAATTAAGGTCATTTCGTCGAGAAAAAAACAAAAAGAAATATAGAAAGTTGCGAGGAGGGGGGGGGGGGAGAAATCATTATAAAAATGGATTGCAATGGTTCTCCGTCGACCGTACGTGGCCTCATTACTTTCGTGACCGGATTCTTATATACAATACTCGTACCGTTTTACTGTATAGTATATACGCAACGCGAAGACGTTATAAAAGTTTAAACCTTCTCATATTTTTACGAGCGACGCCGCGACGGGAAGAAACGCGACGAGAGAAACAAAACCACTCGCTGTGGTAATACACAGTCTACTCTGTTCGACGCCGTCTATTCACAGTTCTAATCTTCTGCGAGTTTACTGTCCATATTTATGTTCTCTCATGTGTTATTTTGAATGAGTTCTTGCAACACAACGCATAGTGGAAAATTATACTTCCGATATTGACGACCTGCTGTCGAGAAAGAGGGAAGGATTAGACGTTATCCTTTTAGGCCCAGTTCCACAAACGTCGGTCAAACTTTTAACCTTAGATTAACTCACTCTTCGTCTATTTCTAAGGAGGACGTTAGAAAGAGACAAAGAGTGAATCTGAAGTTAAAAGTTAACCGACGTTTGTGGAACTGGGTCTTAGAATACTTAGCAAAATAAAAATGTTGTCTGCTATTATTATTTTAGGGGTCCAAATATTTTTTTTAAAATAACAAAATACATTTGTATGATCTCTGACGTATCTAAAAGAACAGATTCATAGCTTGCACTTTCGAAAAGTCAGAGTATCGAGAAATATCGCTTAAATCGCGTGTATTCGTGTCGATGATAACCGACTAGTCCTTCCGCGATTCTGCCGTAATAGTATTTGTCGTAATACGTAGAAGCAAACGGACGGAAGAATACACCACTCACGGCATGGGTATAATGAGAACGTTAGAGGCGGGATAGTCTACGAGGGGTGCCATTATCGGTCGTGTGCGACGACGTGTCGAGGCTACGCGAAGTCGCGTGCAGCTCGTTAAATTCTTCGGCCGGTGAATGGGACGCGACCACGATTCTGTGAAATTGTGCGATCAATCGTTACAGAAAGTCCCGACTTTCAAATACCGCCCGCAGTGTCGGTTTAAGGCCTACGTCACGGTGGCCATATATGCTTGAGATTTTTTCTAATCAAACCAAATATGAGACTTTTCTTCGTCAATAAATAACTAACAATAATGATTTTTATTCGATCCAATTGATCAAATACAGTTATCACGACTTCTAAATTCATGACTTGCTTTGGCACAATATTATGACCAGAGAGAAAGAGGGATAAGTTATTTATTGATGAAAAGCAATTTATTGATTTTATGACTTATACTAGATTTACACCTGAAAATGATCAAAATCAATGATCGAAACATTGTGACAACTGTATTTAATAAATTTGTCAGTTGGATCGAATAAAAATCATTATTTTTCCGATCAAACTCGCATCAGTGTTATAAAACCTGCTAAAAGCTTTTAAAAACAAGTCACATTAAAAGGTGCTCGAGGTTTCTCAGTAGACTTTGTTAAATTCTATAATCAACAATAGGATATTCCAATAGCATAATGTCCTCGATTTAGATTTCCTAGATACCCTAATACCAAGTTAATAGCATTGTTACAAAAAATCGTCTTACAAAATTAAGCTTGATGTTAGAAGAGTATAATTATACAGATCTCCGCATTTTCTTTCTGCTATATCTCTAAAAGAAAGAAGTACATCACTCGTATTGCAGTAATTCGACTTTAGGGAAAGTAATGACTCCCTATCTTTTGCTCGCTTTAAGCGCGCGAGAGAGAAAGAGAAGCTGAATGACGATTATAAAATGGCACGTGCCTCTTCAGAGACCTCATGCCAGCAAGCACACGACCGCCGAAAGCTAGCCGATCGTGCGAGGCACAATTAATTTATTGTTTGCGCCGGCCGAGTGACAATCGGGGTCGCGCGGCAGAAAAGCGGGATCGTTGCCTCGCCGTGTTTGTGGGACGAGGAATCCCCGCTGGATGCTGCGCGACGCGGATCGCTTTTGTGTGCGATCCCGCACGCCCGATCTCGCTCGCCGCTCTTAATTTAATCGTGAGAATCTCGCGAAGCTGAATTACCTGAAATGTCCATTATTGCCTTTCAACGCTTTCCTGACAGAATGCTTCCTCTACATCGATTGTTCGGCCGACCTATTCTTTTCGCCTTTTTTTTTAATCATATAACACGCATTGAAAATGCAAATCCGGAGTAGTCGAGTCGTAATCTAAGCGTGAGAATTCGCGCAACTAAATTGCTTGAAACACCCGTTGAAGTTGCTTCAACAAGAGTCTTCTTTGAATATCTTTTTTATCCATCGTCCCATATTTTTCGATCAATTTTTATAATCAAATTTGGATTCTGTAATGTATAAAATTGTAATAATCATGGACTTTTTTCAGTTGTCCAAAAATTTATAAATTATAAATGTTAAATCGATTTATTAGGGGATTAAGAACGATACAATATACAATATTTCCGTTCTACTTACTTGCATATAGCTGCTAAGTGTCTCGTCTCTTTTAACAAAGAATAGCATTACTTCATTTAATCATTAATATTTTACTTATAAAACACGGTACTTGCATGATCTTAAGATATAGAAGCAGGAAGACAAGTAAAAAATACCATTTTTCAGAGGAAAATATGATATACTTTCTTGTATGTACGTATGTAGTGCTACACTTTTACAATATGTACAATGCTTGACACGGACATTGCCGCCGTGATTCTCGCTACGAAATCTCACACTTTACATTGATATAAATAATCAGGCCTGCATTGTGACATGTATAATCGGCGTTAAAATGGTCGAGACTCTTTTTTTTCTCGTGTTCCGAGAGAGATATTGTTAAAAGAACAATTATAGGTTTCGGGCTTTTTTTTTTATGCCGATTATACATGCGCGTCGTTTTATATTATACAGCATAGTCTATGATGTAATAATTTCTATCTGTAATAAAATATCTCGCGGCTGTTGAAGTATTGGATTTTGCGCTACGCGTTTAGATACATTTACAGTACTCGCTCTTCTATCTTTATTGGATACTCGTACTTAAATATAAGCGCGATTAAAAATATAATACTAATTCTTCGATAAAAAGAGCGTAAATTTCTTTGGTCGATTGGCACAAGCACCGGTCAGTCTTCGCGGATCGACATAAGTGCTACTATATATACAATTAATTTTAATTAATTAGAATAATTTACACGTCTACAGTATTTACATTCGAGAAAAGATCTCGCATTAATGGTACAACAACAACGCCAATAGCCTGATTAGTATATTGTTTAATATTAGAATACCTTATTTCAACGCTTGCAAAAATTGAAAGGATGAAAATGACTAATATAAAATTATACAAAATTTATTTACAGAATTTTCCACAGGATTTTGACGGGTTATATCGCCAAAACGGCTTGAGATATCGAAGAAAGATGTAAGATAAAATTGAATAATTTCAGCTATTCTGACTTTGTGCCTTTGAAACTTTGTGTTTTTTAAAACATTATTCGACGCAATTCTTTATTCCCTATAAAAAAAGTATTACAATATTTCCATAAAAATTATTAGGTTAAGCGTTATTTTAATTTAAAATTTATAAAATATTATTTATCTGTTTTGTTTTTAAGAAAAAAGTGCAATTTTTGCTGCTGCATGCACGCGCATAAATGCGTAATAATAATGCGCAAAATTAGAACAGCTAAAACCATTTGATTTTGCTATATTTTTTTATCAAACCTTTTTGATGATATAACCCGTCAGTGGAACAAAAATTTATTTAGGACTTTATATTCAATGTACATTAACTTCAATATACAGAGTGCCCCGAATCCGCGTACACGGAATGCCCAGTGTGGTTCTCTGTGTCAGACGAAGTAGCCTTTTTTTGCAGTAAAATTGCTAACTGACTTAAAAACTCAGATGCAATTTTGCCTGAGGAAAATGTTGCTTCTTCTAACACAGACAATCGCACTGTGTATTCCCACTGCGCGAATTTTGAAACATTCGATATATCAATTTACTATACATATATTAAAATTTATTTAGAATTATATTTTCTAATATAAATAAACTTTATATAGAATTCTTATATTCCATTTCACGATATCTTAAGAGGTTTGTGAAAATCAATATACATATATCTTTTGCTCTTGCTTTCAATTTTTCATATATGGCTTTCAAATTCAAACGTTCGAATATTAATTAATATTTCACGTCCGGTATTTTCGTCGAATTACTCCTCGTGGAGCCTTCACGAAATTCGCGTCCAGCGCGTGTAAAATATTCTTAACCCCTTCCTACGCGGTGCTCCCGACGATCACTATTGTGAAGTACTTAAGTGGAGCTGGATTAAAACATCGCGAATCATTATTGTCTCATCTCGAGATATGTGATACAAAGTACGTACAAAGGAGTTGAGCCTCTTCAAGTCATTAATATCTTAAACTTCATCCACATTAATTTTAGTCACAGTGACTCGGCTAGCGTTATCCGCGTTTAATAGTAATTATACTACACTGACATGTCCACTTTCTTATATTGTATTCATCGAAGTCGCATTGATGTTCGAATCGCTGTTAGAAGCATTGTTCATATCATTACAATGTAATCGGAATTGATTCCATCGAGCTTTTATAGTTGTCATTTGAATTATCCATGAAAAAATAACGATAATAGTACTATATTCATTATTTTATTTTGTATTTTTTCTTGCATTTTTATTCCAATAGTATTTATCAAAGCTGCGATAGAATGTTGAAATCAAACAGATTCGCTTTCACCGCCACTGCAGTCGTCAACGTCGCTATCATTGAGATTCTACTGCGATAACGTGATAATACGAGTAAAAACGATAGAATTATGACCAGAGTCAGTTACGTGTTTCCCAAAGCTTAGCTCACAAATGGAACGCCGGTTTTGCCGCAACTCCTTTTTCTCTACGTGAAATTTTGTGAAGCATCTATCACACAAAGAAATACCTTTAAATAATATTTTATCATATTCTTATCGAACTCGCGCGAAAATTATTTTTATCGAGAACTTCCGCATGCAGATAAATATATATATAGTAAGATTAAATTCGACGTACGCGTCCGAAGAAGTCTAATGTAAAAAACAATGATTTTTTGACGATTGTATCATTTAATAACAATATTATCACCTTATGGCACTGATTTTCTGGCAGCAATTACGAATTACCTTTTAAGGTCGAGACACTCCGTTCCTCTATCTTCCATAGTCGTTTGTAGGGCGTGACGTAGGTGACGTGAGACCCAGTTGGGTTGTACGATTCATTGTTCATCTGATGCCCAGCGTATTGCTCTCCAGCACACTCCGACGTTGCGCAATGACGCTGCTGTTGTTGATGATGATGATGACGGTGATGATGATGATGCCCGCACGCGCCATCGTCGCAAGCCGCGTCGAAGTGCTACGCGCAGGGCACCTCGAACTGATGTCAGTGAACAAACTGATGATGCGTCTCGTAATGAGGCTGATGGTGCAGCGGCGGCGTACCGCCGCTCACCGGTGCCGTCTGATGCGCGTGTAGCTCTTGGGGAACGGTGCTGGGACTGTACTGCTGGGAGTCGACGATGACGCTGGTGTAGCCGGCCGACGAAACCTCCAAATGATGGTGATGAGGATGCTTCACCGTTCCGTTGCCGTTACTGTGGTGAACCTGAGGGTGACTCTGCTGGTAACCGTCGTGGGGCTGAAGCGCCGCGGCGTTATAGCTCTCGTTGTTGTTGAAACCGCAGGTCGGGTACATGATTACGCCTCCAGCCTCGTTCAACGTCGTCGACGATGTCGAGTCCGGCGGCATATGGTGATGATGATGATGATGGGATGTGTGGTATCCCGACGGCAGTAGAGAATTCGTCAAGTGCACGTCCAGACCGTCGGTGCTACCGCAGGAGCTCGAGGATGTCGAGTAAGGTCGCTTCTGTTGGCCGCTCTGAGGGCTGTGCTGCTGCTGCTGCTGCTGCTGCTGTTGCTGCTCGAGGGTCGTCAAAGAGGTCGCACTCTGATGCAGCAGATGCTGCTGAGGATGCTGTCGTTTCTGCTGGTTGTTCTGCGGGCTGTGCTGCTGAATAGTCAGGGACGTGGCGTGATGCAGAAGGTGCTGTTGGTGCGTGTCTTGTTGGTGCTGCAGGGTGTTTACGGGGTCTTGGTGGAGGTCTCGAGATTACAAAATAGAGGGTTAAAATTGAATAAACTGTAATCCTTATAGGATTAATGAAAGATTAATGATCAAAAGTCTTTCATCACTCCTGACGGACATTTTTACATTGTAACAGAATATACCGTTATACCTATCTATGCCTGATTATGTATAAATTTTATACGATAATATTTCAAGATAGAATATTTTTGTAGAAATAATGACCCTTCCTTTTTTCCTCATGCCAGAAAAAATAGCGTCCGGAAAAAAAACGCGTCCTTCGCTCAATCTTTATTGCGTTATGTATTTCAGTATTTAACAGTCTATATAATTTGTAAGAAAAAAATATAGAAACTCAGACACTATATTACTGATCCCAAAGCCTGTTTCAGACGATCTATATATTTTAGGGACTTTATTTACAGTTTTATTCATTTTAATTCGCTATCTCCAAACACAGGTGAATTTCCAAGATATAAATCAATTGTGAGACTCACCATTGTACTGGTAGAATAAATCCGGACTGTAGTAAACGCTGTCCTCGTGCGCCGCACCATTGATACCGTGCGGCGCATATGGCGAGGATGACAGGTAGTGGTTGTGATTAGTCGAGCCTGCCATGTACTCCGAGTTTGGATAACCGGAACTGTCGGCGTAATCGGTATCAGGTGGCTCCTTGGTCCTACTGCGGTAAGAAGGCGGGCTCGGGCTGTGATTGTCCAGATCACCAATCGTGACGGGCGTCGACACGGGGGCGCTCGGTGGATTTCCTGGACTCGAGCAGGACGACTTTTGTTCGCAGTTCAGGATAAGGCCCGTGCTCTCGGTGGCCGTCAAGACGTAGTTCACGGACACGATGCAGTGCGGACGCGAGCTTCGTGAATTGTGCACGATCGTCACGTACGACTGCATCCATACCCAACCGCTAGTTTTTGTTAGAAACCTGTAGTATCTCGTTGTCACCTGACCTTTGCGCAACACTGTCAACAAAACAACGGCACCCACCAACTTTTAGCGAAGAATCAACGTCGCGTTTGATGATCATAAAAATTTACGACGTATAATCTATATCGTATTATATTAATGAATAATAAATTAACGATATAAAAAAATTTAACAAAATTTTATAAGACTGATGTAGGAGAGAAAATCAAATGTCATCGTTAGTTTAACGCTGTTATCTCTGATGACGGGGCTAGGATAAAAAATAAGCGAAACTAAGAATTATTATGAAATTGGAAGGAAAAGTTTTAATATAATTCAAAAAGGAAGGATTGTGTCTTTCGCATTTGCGACTTCTCAAGAAAAATCCTAGGTATCTATGGCGTCGCCGTCATCACGTGTAATCCCGGAAAAAAAATCGAGCGGAATAGCATTTGCGATGTGGCGCAATCCTCAGGCGCAGACATTAGCGGCATTATGTCAGACTCCCTTCGAGTCGCGCTCGTGAAACTGCGAGTCTGTTCAAACAGTGATAGCAGTAACAGCCTCCTACCTCGCTCACACCTCTCGCTAAACCTCCCTCGCTTCTACCCGCTCGTCGCTCTTATCGTCACTCTCACCCCCTCTGTCTCTCTCTCTCTCTCTCTCATTCTCTCTCTCTTTCGCGCGTATAGACGCGTACCCAGCAGCCGTCTCTTTTCGTCGGCGCGCCGTGGCAACGTTGTTCAATCAATAATGTACACCCTAGGTGCACCACGTGTCCACATACTTAGAATAAGCGCGTGTGACGGCGCTCCGAGGAGAGAGAGAGGAAAAATGGAAAAGAGTGGAAATACGCTGTAGCTATCCGCGCGCAAGTGGCACGTAAGATCAAAGGACGTTTCGTAAGGGTGTCGGTGAGTTAAGCAGCGTCAGCTACTCTCAGTCTACAAAGAGCTTATCCTCATCGACGTATTGTGTCGACGTCGTTTGAAAGAATTCGCGCCGGACCGTCGGTCAACGGCGAAACTATCGAAGGAAAATATTTTCGAGCGTTTGTGTTTCCGATGTTATTATTCAGACAGAAATAGGTGACCTTTAAATCGGGAAAACACGAGCGAAAATGTAAAAGCATAATCTGCGAAAAGCAGAGAGATGCTGCGGCTGGTAATCGCACACGTAAAAGGAAAAGTCGGATGAAACCTTTTTTATCAATAAATATTTTCGGCAAAGATACCCATGTTAATGCAAAATAAAACATTGCAGCAAGCTGAAGATTACAAAATAGATTTGCAATTTGTTAGATAGATAACTGGGGAAGGAAAAATCTAACTAAATCAAATTGACGAGTATACAGCTACATTAAATTGATAACAAAAAATAAATTAAACATTCTCTGCTTTATCACTAAACAGATTGTTATAAATGATAGCAGATGTCAGGATATTAGTGAAATTACTTTATTCGTCCGATAATGAATTGCATCTAATAACACATAATGAAATACTTACGAACATGATGAGCATGTCGCAGCTGCAGAACGTCGCATGTGTGCACGTAGTGGTATAACGTTTTCTCAATTAGGTCCGGTGGATCGTAGCCTGTTAATTGAGCTACTCTGTAACAGCACCCAAGACACCATATACATAATACCATATATCTATCTCCTCTTTAGCGAGTTACTTTCTCCGTTTCGCCCAATGCCAACCCGCGTATATCAAAAAGCTTACATATTATATTTTCTCTAAAGAGAATCATTAAAAAATTTTCCCTGAGAAGTATATTTTTATTTAAATTAAATATCATTTTTTTATTTTCATTTTAATGCAATTTTGTTGTAAAGGGATGCGTATATTGTGTAAATTGTGTAAAATACTACCGCGGTTATATTCCCCGTGTAACTCGCAGCACCCGATATCACTCACGCTGCGTTCCAACGCTGCGGAGATACAGTCCAAAAGACCACAGAGATAGGTCCGCTGATCGCTTTCCGCGGATTGGGGCTTGTTTTCGTCGGGATTTACGGTGCGAGCGTCGCGAGTTTGCACAATCCGCGTGAGCCGATTCCGATCGACGGTATGTATAAAATTTCATCGCGCGCTTCTATCCGCGCTATATTTATACTGCGTCACGTGTTCGTTCCCAGTACAAGCGAGCGGGTGTGTAGGGCTCGCCGGGACCGCCGGTGGTGGATATTTATTTGCCGTGGATGGAGAGGAAAAAAAAAGAGGATACGCGGCAGCACGGTAACACGAAACTGATTTTAATGGCCGTATCCCTCTCAACCGGGGGCAATGCGCGGGCCTTCCATCGAAATATTAATGGCGCAATACGACACCCAACTATAATTACATTGGAAATAAATAATCCACTGTGTCCCGGTGCTCGAGTCAACACCGCTCGCTTCCTCCAGCAGCGGCAAGGAGATCCGGAGAAAAAAGATTTATTCAAGAAATAGTGTTTTTGCTGATTATAAATTTTATACACAGATATAATAATGTTAATATATTTATAATTAATTTTAGTATTATATTGTACTATATTCGTGTCTTTATACTAGACACATAATTCTCTAGTTTATTTGTTTTAACTGAGAGACTTTCACGTTTGGAAGCTATTAATTGACCAGTTTCTATTTATTTCTTTTGCAATTAATGACAGAGAAAGAAGAGGGATGATGCGTAGCTCCATGCGAAAGCGATTGACTTATAAGACGGCTACAAAATTTGATCCCGATCTTTATCCCATGTATGTCTCGGTTTTATTATAAGAGGTTGAATTGGAGAGTTTTAAGAATATATATATGAATGATAACCTACTTTGGAAATTCTATTGTACATTACGTATTGTACAGAAGTAAACATGAAAGCGACTTTGTATAATATTAGACATCAGAAATTTTATAATTCTTTAAAGAAAATATTGCAAGAAATTTATATATATAAATATAAATATCTTACCTTGCATCGAGGAATATGAGCTTCAGATCGAGCGAAGCTCGGAACATGAACATGTTGTGATGCAATTTAATCTCGGTTATGGAACTCGTCGGCAGCGAGTGGCCGACCGCCATTAAACCGACATTACGGATGCATCGTCCAACGCCGTCCTCATATTCGGATCCGATGGGAGCCTCCACGATGCATTTTAAATAGCCGGAACAGTGTATGACCTACAAAAATCAAATCAAAAAGGTCGCTGATATATGTTTCGCTTTTCCAAAAATTTCTCAAAGGCATACAATCTTTTAGAATCTCTCAAATTATACACGTCAAATTTTGACAACGATAACTTGTCTACTTTAAGTAGAAAATTGTGTGAAAAGTTATCATTGTGAAAATTGTATATTATTCTATAATTTGATCTTCATAAAAAAACCCGAATTTTTTTAAATTAAAATTTTATTTGAATACTTTTTAATACTGCTTAAATATACCTTGAGAGAGGATGGGACGAAAGAAGTTTCTTCCCATCCTCTCTCAAGGTATCTTTAGCGGTATTAAATTTTAAGCAGTATTAAAAAGTATTCAAGAAGAAAGTATCTAGAAAGAAATACGTTTTATTGCTTTGTTAATACTCTCTTTTTACGTGCGATTCTAATAAATTTTTATAGCGCGTAACACGTCGTCGCATTGCGTGCATACTTGCAATTCGAGATGCATTCGCGACGTTATTCCTTGACCGAGAGCATAAAGTACGTGTGATACTTGAGTGATATGTACCCTCGCGAGTCGCGGTTGAAGTATGGATGCTCGCGCAGAACAACGGTAAATTAACAATTCCTGCTTAATTGAATGACTGATGACGCGATACGAAAAAAGTCTCGCTGAACATCACGCTCCGATCTCGAGTGCCGGGCGAATTTGTGAAGCAAATAGGCCCCTTATTATGCCCGCGTTGCATACATCATCTCATATGCAATTCCGGTGCATCGGCGCGCATCGCGGCGCGAGAGGGACTTAAAGAAGAGCGGAGTTTGTGACACGAGGGCGGTCGACCACTTTTAATCTCACCCCGGTAGCGGATCTCACGCGTGTCTGATCGAACAAAGCAAGCTAAGTCTCGAAAGGCTCTTTAAAACATGAAAATGGTGCAAGTTTGTCTCCAAGTTATGATGTACTTGAATTTATTTCAAATTGTGTTTTTAAGACAAACAGATGCCAATAAGTTGCATCATGAAGTCGAGGCTAATTTAACGAGACTTTGTAATAATTCTCAAGATTTATCGGTATCATCCTAAGATGAGACACTCGGAGCAGGTTCTTTCTCCGTTCTCACTCGAATTTCACGCAATCGTTAATCCGTACATTTCCGTTCGCGCGTCGACAAAAGAAAAGCCAACTACAATCCGCCTTTGTGCGTGTGTAAGTACCATAGGGATAAGCTCGCCCTAGCCCCAAAACTCTCTCGGTTGATCTAACAGCTCGCAGGGGGTTGCATTCATGACTATGCTCGACACCATTGGGGATCTTTATGCGCGATTTCGTCGAGGGTTACCGTCATCGTAGTATTACGGTTTGAACGAGCTATTTGTCAAACATTTTCCTCCGCGAGGAAACTGCCTTCCTCGGTTAGCAAGTGCAAGGTATATTCGCAGGTCCCTTCACCTTCTCTCGTCTCCTCCCTTCGCTTCAGAACAATAGCGTCGTCGTTATTGCCCGAGCATATGTCGAAAGTTTAGTGATACCCGGGAGAGGATAATAAGAGCAGTTTTACTCGATTTCGGAAAATTAAGGCATTGCCGTTCATAAATCGGGATTAGTGTCTATACGCGATTTTTCGCATTTTCACGACAAATTGCGTAAATCTGATGAATAGTTTCGACAGTGTAACATACTGACTGAAATTGATTCTTGCTGCACACATATTTATGGTTTGTTTGAGAAAGCGAATAGTGGAAGAATAATTATTTTTATTTTATCTCGATTTTATTTTTCAGATGTTAAATTTCACGCGTACATAATAACATGATATAATTTAATATTATTTATTGTATCATATATGTATCTATAATATTGTATAACTTCAGTCATTTTCTTTAATTAATTTACGAGTTAGGAGCTTATTAACAGTATTAATCAAAATTTACTTAATGAATTAATTTAAAAATTATAAGATAAGAAAGCTAAAAAATCAAGGTGAATCACAACTTACACTCTATTTTTATCATTTTTACCTATTATTTTAGAAAAATTATAAATGTTACCATTACTCTACTTTTAAATACAGGTATATATAGGTATACAGTTAAATATAGGTATAATGTGGTTTTTGTTTATAAATTTTTTGTAAAACATTGGTATATATTAACAATGTACTATCAATAAATCGTTGAAAATGATTGAAAGAAATAGATAAAAAGCATAGCATTTTTTCTAGACAGACTGGATACGAGCGAATTTTACCATCTGCCCGATGCGTTTCCTTTACGACTGAACGTGACTGTGACAATTGCGTCCCTACTTATATAGCTGATCAAACTTTATCTCTTATTTAGCATTTGGTTTTGTAATTATATTTACATATAATATATGTATATAGTAAAAGAATACTAATCGCGCAACTCTTATCCTTCCGTTAATCTCTTTCAGTCTCGGATTATACATAGAATAGTGAAACTATCGTATATTTAACTTGCTCCTTCCCGTCTTTCTTTCTCTCTTGTTTCTGTAAAAAGGATTACTTATCTGTTCTTAAAATTACTGCCGTAAGCTTGTCTTAAAAAATTTTTGACTTATATTTTAAAAAAACGAGATTTGCAAGACATTTCCTACTTTTGCTTAATACTTATTTTATCTTTACTATAATAATAATTAATAAAATTATATAATCCAAAGTTACAATGTACGTGGAATTCAAAATCTTTTTCGACCATGACTGATGTGTTAATATTTTGAAAAATTTTTTGATCGAGTGTCAACATGTACATACATACGTACATAATAGTAACTTAATCATTTTAAGAAACTTTAAATGTGTGTGCTATCCCCGAGGACGTTTGGTATATTAATTGGGCATTAATTTAACATTTTATGAAAATTTATTTTTTCTTGTTTACCTTGTATCCTTCCGTGACAAGACCCGCGTTCCTTTTCGCTAGGATGCACTTCATTCTGAGGAGAAAGGCACGTTCCAGCTCGATCTCACCTCGCGAATTCGGCGGCGGGAATGTGAAACCCGCCAGATCCGCAGGGCTCTGCGGAAGATTCAGCACGGAAACCATCTCGTTGCGATCTTCCGGATAAATGTATTCGAATATGCTGTTTCCCGTTAATTCCACCTGCACATACGAACAGTTTCCGTCAATAGTTTCCGGATTAACGTGGACTTCCATTACCTGGCGTAGCAATGTAACATATACACACGATGTAATAATACGATACACACAACACATAATAATGCAATTTTGCGCGGGAAATTTTATTACAAATTATACATGCAAGATATTTTCAATATTATTCATTTATTTGTTTTCATATTTTCTTGACATTTACATATTCAGAGATACGTAGTTGTTTAAACATAAACGTAATTGCGTAAGTAAATGTTGAATACATTTTTTCCTCAAAAAATTGCCAAAATTGAATTATTAATTAGTGAACTAAATGAGGGGATATCTCCCACCTGCGACAAACCTAAGTGCACGCTAGCAGTCTCGCTTATGTACATAATTTTCCCGTCCGGTGCCACGACGAAGATGAAGCCGTCCAGTGTCTGCAGTCAGAAATAGCCTGTTATCACAAGGTTAATTCACGACTCACGCGAATTTATTAGGTATTTTTACGCCGTAAAATTTTCGAATTTTCCGCAAGCGGAGGATTGTATTCTGGATTTATATTTGTTTTTATTAATCGGTGAAAGAGAGAGAGAGAGAGTAAAAGTGACGATCACTCACTTGTAAGAGATGCGAACCCAGTTCCTTGATGGTGGTCTCTAAGGGATTGTTGGGCGGTGGCGCGGCACCCCATTCGTCTCCGAGACCTGAAAAAAACTTAATTAAATCAATCTTCTGCTTTTAATATCGAGCGAGAACACAGGCCTGTTTGAAAGTGTATGCTTTCTCTTGGTGAAATGTATTGATTATTGCGACTGATGTTCATTTCTACGAATGTAGATTAACTTTAATCTCGGTGTAACTCACTTTTATATATTTTTTTAATTTTTAGAACTAGAAAAAGACAAAAAGTAAATTAAACTGAGATTAAAGTTAATCTACATTCGTAGAAATGGACATGACGCATACACGTCATATACAACTTTTGCTGAATTTACACTTTTCAAGTTATCATTACTAATTTTCATAAATAACAATGTTCAACAAAAAAATTGTTTCTATTTCTCTTAAGTATTATTTAAGACACATTAATCGTCAGAAACCGAAAGATTAAGAGATGCGCAAATTTAAAAACCGGCTTTTGAATTATCAAAACGTATAAAAATACGCGTCAAAATTAGAAGAAGCCGAAATCTAATTTGATAAGAAATTACTGTCGCTTTTATACTGAAGTAAATTTCAGTAAAATTATTCATGTCACGTACTATGTGTTCATATTTGAGTGTGACATTTCAAACGTCGTGTATTCTAGAGCATATTTCTCTCAAGTTTGATTATCGACTGACATATTTCTTGGAAGAATCGTCGATCATGCTGTTTCAATATACGACACGTGTCAGATTTTACGATTTTATCTTTATTATTATGTCAACGTACAATGGCGCACGTTTGACAGACAGCTCGATCCATCTCGAAGAAAGAAACTGTCTCAGTTCAATATCCTTCGCTATCACCGCGTTACATCGAGAATTTTACATTAGAATCCGATATAACAAGCATGAAGCTCGGGATAGAACGTGAGGAATTGTTAAAGATGGATTCGTCGAGATTTGACGTAACACCGATATTATTTTTAAAGATCACTATTACAGAAATCGTCATATTTATTAATAAATCATAGATGAGAAGTTTAAAATAGCGACATTACAACGCGTCTCATTTAATATCGATTTCCGACGGTTGTTTTGAATTGTGAAGGGTTAATCTTGCGGTAATAATCGACGAGACGATCGGCCTCTCGAGAAATTTCACGCTCGTTTTTCGACAAAGCGCGCGAGGAAGCGCCCTTAAAAGCGTCGTCGTGAGGACGCCGTGTCTCTTTTTACCCGAGAATAAAGACGGGACGATCGTTCTAGAGGGATGCAGCCACTTGAAATTCAATTCGCCAATGTCGTGAGAGGGGGAATCGAACTGAGGGAGGCCATTGTAACACTATAACGGCCCCCATGCTTTGCTTACAAAGCGTTGGGAACTAACAATGCATTAAGTGCGCAATCACATCCATCTCATCCGATACTATTTGCCCTTTGCGCGTAAGTGTCCGGTTGCTAAATTCATACCAGCCCTATAACAACGGCAAGATAAAAAAAAGGCATGATTTGCGGCTATTTATGCTCAATTATGGAGTTTGGATAACGCAATCGTTCTGGTAGGTTCAGATTGATTTCGATAAACAAGTGGCATTGTATGCTGTTAAATATTAAAGGATGAAATTTAAACCAATGCCTTGAGTTAAATAACATTTTGTTATTTTTAACTACCATGTGGGTTGAAATATACTATTTTAACACAAAACAGTATTATTTCAACTCCATTTTAGTAGGTTTAGTTAAATTAATATTGTTTTAATTAAATCAACGACATACTGAGTTGGAGCACGTATTGAGTTGGCGATCTATGGGAATGGTTAAAATGACTCAAATTGGATATAATTTGACACTACAAATTTAACAGTGTAACTTATGCCGATAAGTACATTATTATTTATTAATCATTATTCTATATATCGATTCGATTTGATAATATAAAAAAAACTCGATTATAACAAATAAAAGCAAGATTTACCAAATGGGCATATTCGTTACCATGAGGAAAGACGGCTCTCATCTTGAGATAACTTGTGGTCAGTCTGATGATGCTGGCCTTGTCCAGTTGTGTGGTAATGGCAGCTGGAAGTGGTAGCAGCTTCGCCAGCTCCAAAAATTCCTGATTCTCCTTAACGCGGCGCGACCGCGCTGCGTTTTTGCTTTTTTCTTTCATCACGATTTCCTGCAGACCACCGGATGTAGTGGAGCTAGCGATGCCGTTCGAATTGTTGTTATTGTTGTTATTGTTATGATGATGATGCGGATGATGCGGATGATGCGAACTCAGATCCAATGTGTCTGAGGGAGGACTGCTGTCTGCAAATAAAAGGGATAATTTTCGTGAAACATGTGTGTCAAACGAATGTGTTTAACGAATTTCATTAGAATTTTATTAGCGTAATTTAATAGCATTGTTATAACTGTCATATACAAACAGACAAATAAATAAATAGCATCTTTCAGTTTGCTTAGCAGCATTTAATTTTTTAAAACTCTATTTTTAAATTTAATTACATTTTGATTAAATTTTAATTTGTCTTTACACATTTTGTTATTTCTTGATGAAGTTTTAAAGATTTTTCAGACTTTAAGAAGCTTCGAATTTTCAAAACTAAATAACATATAATATTTCTATCCAAAAGAATATATATTAGTATATTCTATAATATATATACATATATGTATCTTCTTGCATATGTAACGTTACATTCTTGATCAAAATTGAGGGAAGGTAACTCGTAATTCCTCGATGTTATCGCGCGTGTTTACGCACGTCGTTCTTAAGGATAGAACTTAATACGTCAAGAGTGGCATTAAGGGTTTGCGCTCGCGACCGGGGAGACTAGACATGCGCAACCTACCCGCGTGCATGTAAAATCGATGCAGCAATAACGCGAATCGCGAATTGCATAAACGACAGCATAAAGTAGTCGCGGCGCTATCAGCGTACCCAGCTGAATTAACTTAACTCCGCTACGCGGAGTTCGAGTCCACGCCCGCCGTAATCGCAATTCATCGGCATCGTTAATGTCGCCGGCAGAAATGCCGATATCCTGTAACACCTGATATCCTCGCATTGCTGATAATAATCGGATTGGAAAATATGGACGTTTGCCCTCGTCTTGTCCTCGTATTATGTATATACAGAAAATGATCACACCTTCCTCGCAATTCAGGAACGCTCCCTATTTGGTTATATCCGTTATATATATCTATCTTTGTTAATAAATATCAATTATTGTGAAATATCGTCGCTGGAAAATATTATATTCTCTCATATTATAAGCTATGAAATTTACATGATATGCAAACATTCATATATTGTAATTATATTTTATTATTTCTAAAATAATGTGAATAATGCTTTACACTCGACGTTGCTTGAACCCGATGTGTCAGGCAATGTTGTAAAAATTTCATACAATTTTTTACGTTTCATGTAAATCGCCCTGGATAACCGGGTGTGTCATTGGCCCCGTAGAGATCGGAATTTTGCAGGCGCAATTATTTGTCTTGCAATATTGGCGGTCGTGACTTTATTTCGAAATCACGTTCGAAGCTTCCAAGCCGAATTACATTTTTTCCCAGATGAAATAGAACCGTCTCTATAGACACATGGTATATAATCCATAAAATCGAGACTACGAATGTTTTTTTTAATTTTCCATAACTTTGCGGGCACGTAACAAATTTCGAAAGTATAAATCGGCAAAAAACTTACACTCGAAGAGCCTATACCGTCACGTTAATTTCGCGGGTTTATATCTATGTAATAAAAATATCTCAAATAAGGAAATAAGGAAATAGAATTCATAAATTGCAAAAAATGTTAAATATGGTTAGTCGTACATCGAACAAAATTTAAAAGATAAAATTATTCGATTAAATTTGCCGTTTGCTCGACATATTATTATACGAAAAATGTACAATTCAATTACTGAATTTTTTACTATAAATTTAATAGAAGGCCACGATTCAATTATTGAATTTTTGATTATAAATTTAATAGAAGATCTATACGAGCCTATAAAGGACGGATTTACGTGCAATAAAGCTTCAACATTTTTTTCCTTCCTCTTTCACTTATGTGCAATTTAATTCTTCTTACGCACAGTAGACTTTTTTATCTGATATTCTGATACCGATTGCAACCTTTGTCAAAGCTTTCATCAGTCGCTTGCTCTGAATGAACTGATAAGTTTACTCGATTAATGTGAGAAAAAAAGGGTTCGAAGTTTTATAGCATGTACAGCTTTGGGCTCGTATAGACCTTGTATCAAATTTACAGTTTATAAACGAGGCAATTAATGTTATGCATTTCTATTCTCAAGCTCTTTGATTTAAATTACACATACACTCGCATCAAGCACGCGTGCGTACCAAATACCTGTAAAACACAGACATTTATATAAAATTAAATCCCTTAAAAATATCTCACGTTTTAAGTTGGAAGCTGGAGTGAATTCCTCAAGTGCTCTCCAACACGCACGGTCGATGCGAAAGGGATTTTGACCGCGGCGTCGTCGTTCGCGAGTGATACGGCGCGTAACGACGACGTCGAAGCTCCTCGTTATAAGAAACGAAAGCAAAGGGAGCAAACCGTCATTAAAGCGCCGGCGAGAGAGCAACCTAACGATGTAGCTACCCGGACTTCTCTCGAATGGAAATTCGTTTGAATAATGCATTTTTTTGTCGCTCTATCTCTGCATTTGGTGACGGTTCCGACCGACGCTCAACACCTCTCGATTTCCCTTAGATAAGTATCTTATCAAGCGCGTAAAATGCGCTCGGTCTTCCTGTTTATTTCAAAAAAGTCATCACTCTGTCATCTCTCTTTCTCTCATTTAAAAAATCTCAAAAATAAAAACGATATAGGGTAAATTCGAGTGAGATGACCTTAGAGGAGAGATGGCCTATTCATGTTCATTCGATACTAGATGGCGAGCTAGATTGAAAGAACATGGGTGGGCCATCTCTCTTCTATAGCCATCTCACCCGTGTTTGTCTTATTTGTGTATGAAGACTTTTATCGAAACATTAGAAAAATCCTTTTGAATAATTTCGGATAACATTCTCTAGTTAGTTTCGAAGATCTTTCTGCTTATAATTAACATAAATTAAACAGATTATTCAATTGATAACAGCCCGCCAGCTTTTAAATTTTAAGTAAACGTTAAGTAAATTGAAGGAATGATTTTTCTCGTAGAAAGTAAAAATATTGTCACATATCCTTTCAAAGTATCTCTCTTTTCTACGTAGAAATTTATTTTAAAATATTATTTATTTTGAAAGATTAATCTTTCCTTCACTGATTTATGAAACACCTAACTCATGAACGTGGTAATTCATAATAAATAACTCCAAACGTCGATCGTTAGAAAAATGTCAAACAGTTAAGAAAATTGCCAAACGGAAGCGTTCGCAACATCGCGATGAATTTGCGTGTGCATTATTCCGCTACCAGGAAGTATCGTTTCCAAGATAATCCGCATAACTGAACAGTTATCCTTTTTTCGCGCATTCGCAGAAAGCGCGCTCAAACATTCGTTCGCGCTCGTTGCATTACCGGGAAAACTGCAGGCCGTCACGTCGGTGACGAACAGGTCCAAGGAAAAGTGACTCCACACTCCGAGAATAAGTTGCTTCCTCATTGGCCGGTCTCGGTATCATATACTTCCATATTGCGATCACAAGATCGAGAACTATTATTAAGAACTATCGTCGGTGAAAATTAGAGAACACTCCTGACCAGAGGCGCCATTTTGTGGCGATGCTTGAAACACGTGCGCATTACTGCACGAAATTGAATAGTTAAAGGATGAAAATTATTCACGATTAAATATGTTTACGACAGTTTACATATATTAATAAAATTAATATTGTATTAACGATCGGAGGTTTTATTTAAAATATCGAATAAAAGATTTTTTAAATTTAATTTTATAGTATTAATTGTAAATATTTATATAATATTATTAGATATTGAATTTGAGTTTCTTTCGAGATTAATCAATGTAAGAATTGATCGGAATTTAGCTTTTTATATGCAGGTTTGCTTTCAGTTTTATTTATCTTTATTTTATTTATTTATTTAGAAAAAGAAAGAGAAAAGTCTCTCAGTTCTATTCTGTTCAGTTAGATTTGTTTTTCCTTGTTTTTATATTTGCGTCTTCTTGTAACAGATATGATGTATAAAGAGAAGAATTACTCTACTAAAGCCGTAAACTTATATATATCCGAATAATTTAATACTGAATTACCTGAAATAATTTTCAACCATTTATCCAAGTATGAACAATCGCATAATTCCGATTTTAACGATCCGAAAAATCTAATTTTTACAAATCCGTGGATTCAAGAAATTTAATTACTCCACAGAGATGATAACACAGTACAATGTACCAAAATTTATTTGAAATAAAAATAAAAATGAGCAAAAGAAAATGAAATTATTTTTCATGTATTTATAGTCACACAATAAAAAATTTACATTAAAAATCTTATACATTATTAATGTTTTTCGGTGAGAAATATCCTTATCGGAATATTTAATCAAAAATTATTTTTATATTATATACTTATTATTTCGAATATGTGTCTCTTTCTTCACACAGATCAACGAAGTTTTAGAAGTACTTTTTCCAGGATTAAGGATTTCCATTTTAAAATATGCATGTATTACGCATGTGACTACAAAGCACGCAAAAATAATATTTTTTTTCTTATACTCGTTCTAATCTGAAGTTTTAGAAGTACCTTTTTCCGGATTAAAGATTTCCATTTTAAAATATGCATATATTACGCATGTGACTACAAAGCATGCAAAAATAATGTGTTTCTTATATTCGCACCGTTCTAATCCGAATATGAATTGATAAATTCGCAAATTTAAATAAACTAGATTTTTCGGGTGTGGAGCTTATACATATGAGCAACTGAGCAGCAATTATTTTGAATAATTCACGTATATTTGAATATTCAGAAAAATCTGAATCGTATTTATTATGACGGATCATATGTACATAGTACCTTCCTGATTTTCTTGTTTGTGTCTAATTCTCCAATTTTGGATATAAGGGTCACTTCTCGGGACAGCCGACCCGCGTCCGTAATTTTCCATCGGTGCCATGTTGCACGCATTCTTCCTATCGCAACTAGCTGAACTCTGACACCACGTAGATCGCTCACAATGTTTTGCACGTGTCGCCGACGACGTTGAAACTACTTAATCATCAGTTCCGAGCACGCGTATATTAAGAAACTGCTATGACTATCTGCGATTATTGCAATTTCCAAACCACGTGATCCACGACATCGGACGCGCACGTGTCATTGATCGAAGGAATCAATGAATGCCCGATCAATGTTGCACCGAAATTCAAAAAGACTTGATTCACCGCGATCGATTATAAGAGAATCTGCCGATGTTAACAAGACGACGTGCGAACGTAAAAAAGAGACTCGCTCGTGCGTCGCGCGTTGAACTCGACTAGGGAGCATTCATTTCAGAGCGACTCACTATTCTCTCTTGCCGCTGAACCAATGTCTCCTCTCTGCTTTACCTTACCCTTGCTCATCTCAACCAACGCTGTTTCCCGATGGGATAGGTAAGCTGTGAGAGGCACCACCCTTATTTTAAGCTCCACCCTTGATAGCAGGGTCAGTCCCGGGGAGGGTCAGGAATTCTCCAGTGGGGTGCACGCACGTGCGAACGTTCATGTATGCGCCCTCCCCCCCCCCTTTCCCTTGAAAAAACCGAAAGAGCAGCTGAAGCCCGAAGGATAATTGTAACAAAACGTTCTTGCCACCGATTTATAATAAAACTCGTTACCTATTTCAACTCTGCTTTCCAGAAAGGTAAAAGACCTTAGTTTTCTCGTGAAGAAAAATTCACGCTCCAATAAAACATTTTTATAAAATATAATTAATAGATCTGCTTGTGTATTAGGAAAAACCTA
The DNA here is from genome assembly GCF_030848795.1 of Temnothorax nylanderi. Classification (NCBI taxonomy): domain Eukaryota; kingdom Metazoa; phylum Arthropoda; class Insecta; order Hymenoptera; family Formicidae; genus Temnothorax; species Temnothorax nylanderi. The sequence continues at coordinate 801,761 of NW_027249068.1, read as the reverse complement.
TACGAATTGCTTTTCTGCAAAAATAATATTTCGGTTTTGAATAGAAACGGATAAATCCTAAACTAACAGGTAGATAGTACAGATGTTCGAACTTTGTTACAGTTTTAAAAGAAGTTTTGAAAAGATTAGGTTTTAGTTGAGATTTTTAAATCTTCGTGCACGAAGAATTCTTTTTGGACAGAACTTTCATAATCCGGTTGCACGTGTTTCAAGAAGGCCTTGACAGCGTTATAATCTTGAAGGTTGATGAAGGTGTTCGACTGAGACATGCCGATAGCAACATGGCTAAATATTTATTTCCCCGAAAACAACAACCTGTCAGTTGCTTCCAATTTACACCTGTAAAAAAATTTTCTGAAAACACGCCAAGATTTCATAGGCCGGTATTCAGTCGGTTCTTATATTTGAGACCGTCTTAAGTATACAATCTTAAGATGTTTCAGATTAATGAAATAAGTTAGACACTTTATTACAGTTGCAAGAACATTAATAATCATTTCATCAAATATTTCTGTGTTCTTTCATGAACTCATTTTAATCTATCATGATTATTATTTATTTTCCCCCAATTAGTCATTGCATTTTTAACATAACGAAACATTTCACAGGGTACAATGAATACAATTTAATATTTAGGAGAGTTATGTCACGAATTATGTAATTTTCCTAAGACTTTATTTTTCGTAAAGTAACGATCAGTACTCGTGTAATCAAGAATGCATTGCTTTTCGTTGCTTCGACGTTCCGAGTTCAGAACGTCATTTAATTCCGCGTTGCGCGGCACGATAGAATTTTCACACACAAAGACAGAGAGAATCACGGCAACATCTGATTTATTAATCAGCGCTTTCCGATATAATGCGTTCACTCGTTGCTCTCTCTCTCTCTCTCTCTCTCTCTCTCTCTCTCTCTCTCTCTCTCTCTCTCTCTCTCTCTCTCTCTCTCTCTCTTCATTGATAAAAATCGCCATTCGTTCGCAGATTTTTACAGTTATTACATACCATTACGACTATAATCGATATCCGGGTATAGTAAGTAAGCGCGGCGAGGGAGGATGAGGCAATCCAATTTGCGACCACCGGTATCTGTCCCCGTCGTCCAATTAACGGATCTTTCTTCTAATCTCATGGATTCACCTGGCGCCCGCCCGGATAAATCCCGACCTTTTTGCTCGGATAAAAGAGAAACTGAAGAGGGACGATGCGGGAAGAATGACGTGCAATTATCTAGGTACGTCGATTGCGCTATATGTGTCGGAAGTGCCGAATCGTCGCGTATATGAAACGAGAAATGGTATTACATTCGATAACGATTACCGATACTGTTGTACATATCGAAATAGACAAAAAGTTCTATCTAAAAAGAATTCCTCGCGCACGAAAAGTTAATGGATTGGGAAAAGGAAATGATGCCCATAATTATCTCCCACAGAAATTTTTTTTAATTTACGTAGAATGTACACGCACGTTTTTTACAATTTTCAATATTGTTACATCATATACGATAAAATGTTTCACGGTAGAATAGAATGCGAATGTCTGGCGGCTTCACGTGTCTCACGATATGACGCTGAAGTAAGGGAAAAATCGGCCACAAATCTCATGTAAATGTTAGTGCAGTGGGTCGTCGAGAACGGAGAGAGGGACCCGCTTGTAACTTATTATTTTTATCGCGGCATTTCTTATGCGAGGAGGGAAATAAATGGCGACGGCGCAACCGGCGGGAAGGCGCACTGTACAGATCGTGCAGGATGGCAACCCAAGCCATCGTGTCGCTTGGGGGAATCGCCGAAGATTTTTCGGCGCGCGGGACAAAGAGAACACCCTCCGCTCGTCGATATACGTCAGGGAGTTTGCGCGCAAATACGCGCAAATACGCGCGAGAGAGAATATCCGTGTACGCGCGCGAAACAGGCGGAGATAATATTTGCCGGGATTTGCACGCGTGCCCGGCCGTCGGCCGTTATTTTCGTATCGTAATGTGTCCCGCGTCCTATTCTCTTGCCGTCGCGCGGGATGAGGCCACGTATCCGTGAGAAATGACACATCCGCACGCGCGCGATCCCGCGCCGCGCCGCGCCGTGCCCATATTCTGTGCGCGCGGGCCAGGGTAAATAGGTGTTATGCACCCCGCGCCAGAATCGCGCCGGTGTTATCCGAATTAGAGAGACTACGTGCTTGCCACTCGCTATCATCCGGCGCTCCATAAATTCCCATTACGCGACGCGCGTCCGATAAACCTGTATCCTATAATTACATTTTCACTGTTTTTTTATTTTTCTTTATTTCTTATTTTCGAAATAGATCCAGCGGCGAGTGGCCTGAATCTCTACGAAACGGTCGAAAACGATTGAAATTATCGCGGTGTTTAATTATTCTACACTTGCTTAATTATGTCCGGCTACTTATTTGAAGAAACAGCCGTCGTTGAATCTTTCTTATTCTCCTTTCACCGTTCTGTTTTAATTAATTCAATGCGTCTCTATTCTCCCTCCCACATAACTTCGAGTTAAAATATAATCACACAGGGTTGTACTCGATAATTTAACTGCAATGAGAGATTCAAGAATAAAACTTTATTAGGATCTAACCTATATTATTTCTATTGTAATTGCAATGAGAGATTCAAGAGTAAGACTTTATTAGGATTTATCTATATTATTGTATTGTAAACTCTCTTATTACGGAAGAACAATTTAGACGCATTAAAAAATATCATTATGAGTATGTAAATCTGTGTTCGTTTCAATTATTCACTGTGATATTTAGTGAGAAATTTTTTCCTTCACAATTTCTCTCTTTCGAACTTGGATTACGTTACAGGATAGGGTCGTTCTGCTTCGCGCTGTTCACGAAATGTTCAGATCTCTCGGCCCAAATCGTGAACAAAACATTGTCGATCGTTGATGTCGCAGGTAAATGTCGAAGTTACGACCTACAGCAACTTTTACGCGTTAATATGCGCAGGCACACACGATGCTGCTGTGCCGTATACAATCGCTGAATGGATTTCGGCCTCCGGTCTCTCGACCGATCGGGGATGATGAATTGCGCGCGCTCCCGCGCGGCACCCTTATCTTTTTGCCGGATTTCCGAGACGGGGGACGAGGTGAGGGCGTAACGGCGTACCAGAGAAATATCCTGGCTGGCTGGCATTGCCGATAGAGAATGGGCGACGCCATAGTCGAAAATGTAGGTGAGACCGAAGTTAAGCCCCAGCGGAGTTGCAAGCTCGCGCCCGTTCGCGTTGCATTCAGTCGATCACGTACGAAAACGATCAAGGCATTTCCTGCCGAAACTGCTACTGCTGCGCAGAAAATGGGAACGCAGCAAGATAAATTTATGTTAAATTCGTCCTTTCAGAGATAGCCGCGCTTTTCAGAACGCACCTGAACTATTCCACAAAGGCATTTTTTTTTAATTCTTGATTGAGAAACGATCTTCGTTTTGCGGTTTTCCGGCGGTATCTCGGCGTATCCTGTCACTTGAAATATGCTCGCATGTACGGTAAGAGCAGTCACTTTTCAAGATGATTTATACACCATAAAAACGAACACTCTAATATTTTCTGCGTAAGCTAAGAATTTTATGAATTGTCCTTTACTTTCCAACGTTTCGGTTCAACAGCGAATTTCGATTTATTTATAACTGTACATTTAATCAACGAGTTCGAAAAGGCAATTCTATATATAGAACTACTAACATAAATAACTACAAGAATATATATTTTTCACAACACCTCTACGGAAAGTTCGACTTTCCATGCCTGTAGAGAGGGGCGAAAGCGGTCAATTTCACGCCAAGGCGGCATAGCGGGCGGAAAGTAACAACTTTCCTCCCTGTTTAGTGGGTGGAAAGTGGTCACTTTCCGCCCTAGGGAGGAAAGTGGTTACTCGCCTTCGGCTCGGGCGGCAAACTTCACACTCGTCTGAAAAACGCTACTTTCGCCCCTTGGTGCACAATATACTATTTCATAAAGCCTTTATTCGCCGATGTACACATCCAATTGATTCATTCTTCAACCTATTATCCTTTAAACAAATCTGTTTGCCGAAATTAATGATCTAACTGAAATTCTTTATTGCAAAATTCTTTTACGAATACGTAAACCCGCCCCAGAACTCGCCTAAGTTTGATTAATACATTCTAAAAAAAATTATATTCAATTTTGTTAATATTAAATATTCCACACTATTATATAAGACCGTAAAAAAATATATTTGTAGCCTACTTTGTTGTACAATACGTTGTCCCGGCCTCGTTAACCCCATTTTGATTTCTACGTCGACATCGATGACATAAGATCCGGGACGGCGGCCCAAATTATTAGCATACTGCGTGTCCCGGCATACAACGCGAAGTTTATGCCGAAAATACGCCGCGCCGTTAGCCGCGTCGTAGCTGTCGCGCTAAAAGAACAAACAACCGAATCGCCAGATTTCATCCCCCGCCGTCGCGTCGTCGTCTCGATCGAGCGGGCGCGATACCCGATTTGTCCCCGGTCGTACAATATGGAGTGCTCGCGTCGGCTTTAAGGGATGCGTCTGCGAGGAGAGCGTTCGCCAGATGCGCTGACGCCCGCATTAATATACATATTTTTTTTTTTTTCAAAAGTATACGACTGCTTTGTATTATTTGGATATTAATTATTCATTCAACGGGTGAACAACGTTAACTAAATGACCATGAATTCGTAATTGTGCTAATCGAGATCGGAGAGTTGTTATCAAACTGAAGAACAATTATTGTCAAACACTGACCGAGTTGTAGCCCGGAGGATATTTCATATATTAATCTCATACTTGAGAAAGATTTTAAATTATTAAAAGTTAACGGATTTTTCGGCGGATAAAGCTTTAAATAAGAAAGATAACGAAGTTCCATTCCTCCATTAATTTTATGAGTGGATTTTACTTTAATAGAATTTTAATCTCAGATTTAATTACGTTACGGGATAGTTAACGCTGAATATTAAAGGAGATACGAATAAGGTCTCCAGTTAATTAGACTCTCCCGAGAGAAAAATCGATTTCGAAATCGAGAAACATATAATCCCCTTTTAGGGCCTGTCCTATGAAGGGCCACTTCAGTTCATTACTTTCTCACAGACAACTGTCCAGGATATGTGTATCAGATGACGATTCGCGATATATACGCTGATAATACTATCGTTCTTGTCACGCGGCGCATTCCTCAGACAGATAATTCCGTCCGTATTCGAGTAGCACTCGCGTGTACTCGCGCGCGGAGTACGCCCCGGCACTCGGTTATACCAGGAACCACGTTCATCTCGGGCGACTCGCCCGTGTTTTTCTTGCATTGTGCTGACCACGTATGATCCCAAGAGACGACGTATATACGGGCCCGGCGTTGCCAGCCACGACTACAGGGTGGATGTAGCAGCGAATCGGATCGTTTGAGGGACATTTTTCGGCGCGTTTTCCTTCTCCGATGAAAAAGTGACATTTATACATCGCTTACCTTCTAAATGTCAAAATTTATATATATATATATTTTTTTTTATAGAAACGTCAAACGACACAATCTAGCTGACTGTTAACGAATTATCACGAAAATGGTAAATTTTGACAGATATAAGGCCAATTAAGGAAAAAGTTGCCGATTATCGTTATCAACGTTGTGTCATTGGCGATTCCATATCTGGACACATCTCTTGTAACTCGATATTTCTCACATTCGCGTCTCGAATTATAATATTCTCGCGTCGAGCTTCGGAGATCGGCAACGTCGCCATGTTTGCACGTGTTGCACTCCGACACGGTAGACGGTACAACGTACCCGAGAGACCTCCTTCCGCCCCCTCCCTATCATATTTTTTTTTCTCTCGCTCCGACGTGCACTCCACTTAGAGTTACAATGTTGCTTGTGAACTGGCAAACACCGTCTCTCGTGAAGCCGGCGCGGCGCGACGTGAGCAGCGCGCGTGCAACCCGCAATTCTACACGCGCAACTCGAATTTCCACGCGTCTTTCGTGCACGCCGTCTCGCGCGACAAAGCCGCTCTCACGCGAAACGTGCGAGGGCCCCGAAGAAAGAAAATAAAGCGACTCGCGTCAACGCGCTTGAAAATCGACGACGCGTGACGCGAATGTTGCACACAGCCGCGGTGGCGGGCTAATTAAATCTGCACGAGTATCGGTGACGAGAAAGGGAACTTCTTGCAACAACGAAAGTATCACCTGACAAATTAGTTTCTTCTGAGAAAGCCGGTATAAAGTATCGTTTCTGAATTCACGGGGCAAAATTCAAGGAGCCCCTCCTGACCGAAAATCAAACAGTTCCTCCATTTCGATGTTTGATAATTTTACGCATTCGCTTATGACTACCAAAGCGAGATTTTTTAAATTGACAATTGCGTGCAATGAAAATAAAACGTTTTTGGAAAATTAATCATATAATTACGCGTTTGAAGAGATGTTTTATATTTAATTAAAACGCAAGAACAACACGCGTGGCATCGTGAGTAAAAAAAAAACAAGGTTTACGCGGAATAACAGCGATTTAACCTTGAATAGATTGTCTTGCTAGTGTTGTAGATTGATACGAGGGTGCAACTAAGCGTATTTTGTTGCATTTTGAAACGGGAGAGAACGAGAGAGCGCCACGGCTGATAGGTCGCGTAGTTTATTGATCATGAATTCGAGCCTGTGTTTAGACGCCAGTATCGCGACGCCGTAACGTGAGAATCGTGCGCCGTAACAGGCCGAGCAGGCAACAGCCGTACCAAATCGTTAAACGGCCTCGTGCCGTGTTTAATTTTTAACTAAACGTCATAACAAACGAATATCTCTCGACTGGCACTTTGTGTTGAGTTCTGACTCGAGGAATCGCGGGGTTGTATCGCGGGATTTTAAAACTAACTGCCTCCGGAGGACATAATTCCGCTACCGATTTCTCGAAAAAATATACCGGCATTTAGAAGATAACAACGTGTTACAAAGTTGATATCAAGGAAACGTGCTTTATTTCGACAGATTCTCGACAGTGAAAAAAGTAGTCGTTTCGAAAAAGTGAGCGTTGCAATCTATTCTCTCTTTCAATCCTCTCAGATTTCACGGACAATTGTCGACGAAAGTTTTGGGCGACAATTAGCGTAACGAGGGGACCTGTTTTTTTCTTCTATACCCCGCGAGGAATTCTAGCAACCCTATCGAGGGCGAAGTTGCTCGAGGGAGGAAGTCGCGTTCGTGTATCCCTGGGATAGGCGCGTAAACGCGTAACGAACGCATGTAAAGCTCTTGTCAGACAGCACAATATTTCTGGTTTATCTTATCATATAATACTTGCGCGCGCGCGAGAGTGAGAGAGAGGGAGAGAGGGAGAGAGAGAGAGAAATGATTTTTCTTTAAAAATGCATGAGATTTCAGTGTAATCCGAATAAAGAATGCCGATCTAATATCTTATCATTTGACAAAAAATTAGTTTCTCCTGAAAAAGTAATTATTCGGACAATATTATATTTTATGTAATTAACGCACATAATTATGTATTTCATTATACGTCAATTAATTTAGGAACTCAACTGATTTGTTTATAAATCAATGCTTTTTGAACACACGATAAAGAATCGAGATATATGCATAAAATATTGTTTTTGTACGAGATCTTTAGAGTGTACTTATTTTTTATTTAGAAAAATCGTACTGTACGACAAGGGCTTAACATGCATCTTAGAATGGCAAAGAAATGGGAGAGGGAAACATGGAGAGTTGATAGGGCAAGAGCTACCCCATCGTAACGAAACAGGGAGAATACAAGCAGCGGAGCAACCCCCTTGAGTCGAATGGGGGGAGGCCCTTGTCCTTTCATACGGACGCACAGCCCGCCCTTAAACAGCCCTAAACTAAGTCAATTTAGTTTTGACATTAAGTGTGACTGATCGTCCAGGCGTCCAGAATCGTCCTTTAAAATGGCCACCCAGCGTACAGCGCGGCGCGTTTCGATGGAAGAATAATAAATGTGCGACTTGCAATCGTTGGCTTTTGACGGCGCTTTTAAAATATTTTTCTGACTAAGGAAATATTGAATATAAGGCAAATAATATTGAATAAGTCAAAACGCAGTGTCTTGGAAGAGTCTCTCTCTTTTTCTCTCTTTCTCTATCTGTTAAATTTTCTTGCATTCATATTTCTTTTGGACAACCAATTTGAAGTTGATTATTCTTGAATCAAAATTTAATCATTTATTCTTAAATTTTATTATTAGATATTCAGTTAACTCTTCTTGATTATTAATAAAATAAAGTATAATTTGGTTAAAGTAAAAATTAGAATAATTTTACTGTCAATTTTACATTAATTCAGAAATATCTGAATATACTTTGATATATCCTTTGATATAAAAAAAAAACAGTTCAATATTGATTTCGCAATCAAACCATACAATTTCCAAGTTGGCGTTTCTACACGGGAAAGTATTATATAATCAAATAAAGCGAGTGACATTTTCAAGATCAAGCCTTCGTATCTTAGTCAGGACATTTCTACACGTAAAGATGACAATTTAACATCCATCTATCAATAATCGATCTTCGTTGTTTTCGCATTGTTCGAAAAATTCGCGTGCAATTGTAGGTACGCACGAGCACCTTTTGCGGCATATTATGCTTTGCAAAGGACGAACGCGTGACATCATTCGCGGCGGTATGTACGTGCCCAAGTGGAAAACATCCGCGGCACCAATTATCCATTTTTGCACGGAATTATCGCTGGCGACCGAGATAAAGCTGTCCGGCTCGCGATGTATACAAATCATTCGCGACAATTGCACGCAAATTAGTCGCGGATAAGTCCGGGAATTCGTGAACGCCGTCACGTTCGGGATTTCGATCTTACCGATCTTATCGTTCGCGTGTTTAAAGTCATACTCGTTTCTCTGTCCCTATATCTGTACCTCAAAAAGTAATAAAGCGAGCAGGTATTTTTCTGAGGATCCCCGTAATCACACACCATGTTGAGTAACTCCTGAGAATAACTGATTATATAATTAGCACGGAAACAAATACATTATTTTTCACTACTGAGAAATATTAAGAGATATATGCATTAAGGCCGGTATTCATAGTCGAATCTTATATTTAAGACCACCTTAGGTACGATCTTAAGATGTTATGAACCAATCACAGAGCCGCATTAGCATCTTAAGACATTACTTAAGACAGTCTTGAAATAAGATCCGACTATGAATACGGGCCTAAGTAATGATTATACGCACGATTCTTTTCGTTGAAAAAGAGATGATCTGCGATAGTCAAGGAACAAAACGGGACGAGGGTCAACGGGTTGAGGGCGAAATATCGCGACGAAATATTGCGAGGCCCACGCAGGAGCGTGACATCGCGGGAAGAGTGGACACGCGGTGTGCGTATGAACACCGTCACGCCCTTACGACGAAGGGAATGAACGCAGAAAACGTAAAAAGGCCGTCCGTGATGCCCGTGACGTCAACGAATCACCAGGCACAAGTCGGGTCAGCTGGCCGAAAGCCAAGCTGTAAAATAATGGCACGTTAGTCCCGGTCCTAATCGCCAGATCGACGTGCCTTAAATTACGGCCTAATAACATTCGTAATAAACGCGAGTGGAATCGCATGCATCCCGCGCGTCGGCATTTTTTAACCCCATCTGATTTCCCGATATTCGATACGCGGCTCTACTCGCGACATTATATCATTCCCAGCTATAATATCCGTGAAATCTCGGTTACTTACGATTCAAGCGAACAGCGATCCTTTATTAATTGATTTTGCGTGATTTTTTAAAATTAGTAATGCATAAATTAAGATATTTATTATTATATTTAGTATTCAAAGAATTTAAATGTATATTAATATTTGGCCTCTAATAGATAATCTTTATAAAGTTGCTGCAGTAACTTATAATATATTTCCAGGACTTTTATTAAAATTGCGTTACAGACGAGAATCCCATCTCTTGTCTGAACAATTATGATGCCATTATGAAAATACGACTATTTATTCTCAATTCGCCGAAAGATTTGTTCCTTAATCGTATTTTTAAAGTTATCGACGTCAACGGTCTTGCTAGAGGAAAACGCACCATCACAATTTTTCACAAAATCCTGTTTAGTTTATCGTCTTATTTACGAAACGCGCCTATTGTCGGACACCGGCCCGACGACGACTTCTGGCTAAAGTAATTTTCCCTTCGCGGAATCGGCGCAGGTTCGCTCGCCGTTTCTTCCTCTTTTTTTTTCTTTCTCCTCGCTTTGTTCCGCGTGCGCCATCGCCATCGCGTTGATGTATCACGCGGGGCGAGAGGGCGAAAGCGTGGAGGTGATAATAAGCCGTAAAGACTGTGAGACGCATCGGGAATGCGTGAAGTATTTACTCCCCTTATATACTTCGACGGACCGAATGATCCCACCGGGACCGAGACGCGGCGCGGGCCCAATCGCCGCGGCCGGACCATAATTCAGCGACGTTATGGCAAAAGAAGATGTCACTCGAGCGCACGGCACATTACGGGGGTGTCGTTTGATCCTCGGTTAACTGACTCTCCGGGGCTGTTGCGTGTAACAGCGCACACCGTACATCGCGCGAATGTTGCGTACAAGTTATGCGAACGTGTTACAGCGAATTTTTGATTCTGTCCTTTTTCCGTAGACTTTCATACTTTGCTTATACTTGATCATTTTGAGTAAATAATTTTATAACAGTCGCGAGAGCTTGACTTGTTATAAAATGTGATACTTCGATACGAGAATGTTAGAAACGCGTTCGCAAATTTGGAATTAAATTTCACAAGAGGATCAGCAACGATTTTAACGAACGTCGCCATGTCTTTCATTACTCGATCAAAGTGAAAACTTATCGAGCGTTCAAATCATCGGCATCGTGCGTGCATATTGTTGCGCTATCAGCACGTAACACGTGACCGTTCTATGCGAAAAAAGAATCGCGCTGAGCCAAGAAATACGACGGAGGGGTACGGGGGACGAAAGGTGAGAAAGAGCGCAATATTCATCGCGCGTCGGCTCGCGGCAAAGTAACGCGAAATAGAATTTATTGGCGTAGACGAGGGAGTGCCGGTGAGTTTTTGAAGTCCCCCGGGGGACTTCGTTGCCTTCGCCATTCGACTCACCATAAACCACGACTCGTCTCGTGAACGTTGCAGAACGGAGCAGCGAACGAGAGGAGGGTTACCGCGCGCGCAGACTCGGTTTCAGAGCCTCGAGAATTCAAAGCGATTTGTGAGAGAATGCAATGTAACTCGCCTAACACTGAGAGAAGGTATCAATTACCTCAATTATTAAAAAATTATGAAAGGAGAAAATGATAAAATGCCAGTTAAACAGCGGGAGTTTGCTTTAAACGCATGTAGTTTCTGTAAAAATATCACAGCGCATTCCTTGCGACCAATAATCGCAAATGCGTTTCTTTTGAAAACGTTTCTTATAAAAATAACAAATCTCCAAGTGATTACTAATATATTTATTATCTCGTAACTTTTAAAATCTGTAATAATAAATTTATAGATATATATTTACAATATTTCTATTTTTAACATAATAATTATTAAAATATATATTCAATAATATTTATAGATATTTTTTATTTCTTATTTTTTATTATATATATAAAATGCATGCAATGCTGTACAAAAGTTCAGTTTTTCAGCTAAATAGTATGATATCTCTATCGAGCGATATGCAATCCCGTTCTCTTCTATCTGTCCTGTAGATATGAAACGTCCTTTCTTTTGCTTTCGTTCGTGCACGCGCTCACACCAATGCAACGAATCGTCTTTCGCCATGGGTCCTGATAGGGCTTATAGGCTATGCGACGCGGAAGCATCAAATTGCATGCGTGGGAATCGGATGGTGCACGAGCGCGATTAGGAAGAGAAAACGAGTTGTCGTCTTTTTAATTCAGATTGCAAAGTTAGCGAGAGTATAGCAACTGTGTACGTAACAAACTTTTAATACGGGTGTCGTTCAAGAATCGGATCGAAAGATTAAACAAGAGCGAAATTGCGAAGAAATGATATCCTCTTAAAGACATTTAAGTGAATTTGGAATTAAAAAAGAAATTTTCTAATTCGGATTAAAAAAATTAAAAAGTTGCGATGCAGGTCGAGCTTTGTACAAATAAGCGAGATGTTGCAGTTTTCGGGCGCACGCGCGCATTGAAGTGATCGTTGCCGGAAAAATTTTCGTAAGCAACGACGAGCAAGGTCGACCCGTGGCTCTTTACGTGGAAAGTCTTAAGGTGGGCGTGAACAGCGGCACAGCCTTGGACGTCGGTACGATAACAAGGATATGTCTGTTATGCTGACGGTGCCATCCTCTACCGTAATCAAACTTGTGGGACTCCCTGCGAAGGTATATCGGCGAGTCGCGAAACTAAAGTACCGCGGCGTGCGAACTCGTGCGCGCGATTGTATTTCGGGAAACGATGGCGTTGCTCGTGTTTATCACACTTTGAGCACGTGCACGATTATTATTTTCGCGTGACGTTACCATGAACGGCCATCGTGACAAGGAAGGTCTTATATTCAAAATAAAGGAGTTATAAATTAAAGACAATATCGATCCGAGATTAAATTTTGGAGAGGAGGCGAAAGAAAGTTCGATTAAAAAATAGAATTATTTTATTCTGCATATTGGAATTATGTAATAACATGTAAAATTATTTCTCCCAAAATATTTTTTTATGCTTTTTACACATAGCAATTTATTTCATTGTTTATCGCGGAAAAGTCATCGCTTTATTCGTTACTTTTTGCCGGATTTGAATGATTTTTCACGCGAACGTTATCTTAATTAAACGGTAAGTTACATTTCAACGAAATGTCGCGATTATGACAGCCACGGGATAATTTTTTCTTTCGCGAAGTGGAACGATGACGAAAGCGCGCGCGAAACGACCTGATGGAATTTGCAAGCCTCACGTGGCAGAGTGCCATAAGCACCGGCCGGGGGTTGACTGCCGTGGCGACCCACGATATACTCTTTTTATTATTCCGCCGAGAGAGCTCCCTCTCGGCCGCGCCGGTGGGTTCTTTTATTTCGCGATTTCTCTCTCATTTCGCTGAACCGACCCACCCGACACACGGGCCGAACTTGGACCCGGTCGCTCTGCCAATTTGGCGGGATTATTGGAAGTCGCCGATCGTCCCGAGAAGAGTAACGCAAGAATCGCCGATAAACGACGCGATAGTTACGACTATTAACACTCCCGGCAATGTCGTCACGTGCCTCAATTTGCACATTCTCTCGTATTTTCTTTCTAATATTAATTTCTCAAAAAAATTGTTGGAATCACACAAATTACTTTGGTTCTAGATACTGAAGAATAGGGAAGAAATACCTCTTGCGTATCTAATTATCGAAATCTCAGGTACCGCTATTTAGAACCGCTCTGTCCGTGAAAGGTGAATTCCTCCATTATCTATAACCAATTTTTAATGAAACGAAAAATGTTTCGCGTATATATACGCCACCATATGTCACGCAAGCGTGAAATTTGCGCGATGCGAAAAGGTAGAAATGAGACTCACGTTTCATGACGCTGGTGATTGCGTTGAACGTTTTATTTAGGATCCAGAGCGTTGGTCACGCACGGTGGCGCAATGCATAATCACCCATGGGCGCGAAACTTTTTCGTAGCCGACCGGTCCGTATCATGCCTGATCGTTGTCGGGGTGATCGTCGTCGGGTCGGGACGACACACGAGAGGAGCGATGCAACTTAAGGTTGTCTTAAGCAAAACTAAACTTTGGTCTTGCCTCTTCGACATCCCGGTATCGCGTATCCCCCCACCATCGGCTTCTTTTCAGTCATGTGGGATTTACGCGTACGGGGAGAAGTTCTCACACCCGGGGCGGTACCCGTTTAAAAGACGGGCATCGCGGCATCGGTGTCACCGTCGTGCGTACGCTGCGTGCGTCACTATATGCAGACCCGCCTAGAACCAAGATACGATTAAGCGACGACCCGTCAGGGGATATTGGCGCCAAAAAATATTAATAAAAAAAACAAAAAGTGTCATCAAAGAATAAAACCTTGATTATTACATCAATTACAGTTTAAGCAACATTAGTTATTCGAATAAAAAAGCTAATCTGCAGAATTTCTCAAATCTCTTCTCTTCATCGAGAGACCAGTACTTAAGTTAATGAGATTTTCTTTGTTAAAAATGGAACTTCGGAAGGAGATAAGAATTCTTAAGGCAAAATTACTCTCTGGTTTAAGATATTCGGTATTAGAATGTACCTAATGTAAAAGGAAATTTAGGACAATTAAACTGAAAAAAATAACAGCTGTTAATTTTTAGAGGTGATTTTTTTGTATTCGATAGAAAAATTTTCCGCATCACCGTCCACAAAGAGTCAGCTAAGCGAGCTAAGATGACACAACAATCTTCGCGTCGTGCTTAAGATATCAACGCCTGAGTCATTACACGATATGCTGATTCGTAGACTTCGCGGGATTATCAAATCACAAATGCACTTCGCTCATTTGAGCACGGGTGTAGAGTCCTTTAAATTGTTATTATATATCCATGTCGTCTTTCAACTCGTGTTTCACCAATCGTCTTCTCAATATACATATATCATATGTATCATATATTACCCTGAAGATCAGGGTATCGTCAGCAACAATTAAACGTCAATAGTCGAGTTCAAAAGTTATAAAATAAATTATTTTCATAACGGTATTATTATTAAACATTCTTAATTGTTAATATTATAAGACTACTTTATGAATAAAAAATAAAGTTATATTTTCACTTAATTATCATAGATAAATATAAATTTTCATTTTATATTGACGGCATATTAATCCGTTTACTTTAAAGTAACATTTCTATTAATAGACTTTCGTTCAATTGTTGCAATGTTTATTTTGTAACTTTATCTAAGACAACTTCGTTGCTTTCGGGGCCACCTCGGATATCCTGCGACATTTCTAGGGCGGAGACTCGTGATTTGTCGGTTTGCGATCCCGAGCAGATCCTGATATCGTAGATCACGCCATTAATATCGATCGGGCATGATGCCCACTGAGTTGTGTGGGAAGTGTCGAGTTTCATGTTTCTACACATGTTCGAACGCTTAAGTCGTCGTATCGTCTTCATCTATCCGGTTGCCCGGGGCGGGAGCGTGCATCAGCTGTGACCCGCGGTCTCTCTGATCCCGACCACCGCCGGACACTTCCGGAAATCTGGGCAATGCATCCGGACGGGAATTCGTGGTTGCCGCGCCGTATAACTCCCGAGAATCAAAGAAGTCACTGCGCGGCGGACTTGTATCGCCGCGCCACAAATCTGGTCCAGGAATCTCCCAATCGTGTTGCCAACTTCCAATTCGAAAGAATTTACCGGAAATCTATTCCAGGAATCTATTTTGGATTATCGAAGGATTAATTGCGCTCGCTATCGCATATACGCTGGCGTCGCGCGACGAATCGCTTGACGCCCGGGACAATAAACAAGCGCGGCAAAAACATAAACCGTAAACCGGGACGGAAATTTTTACACACGTCGGCGAGATTTCCTTCCTTTCTCTATTTTCCCGCCTGCGAGAAACTCAATGCGCCGCACATTGTGATTCCGTCGGATACGTTTACGTCCGCGCGGCTTTCGAGAGCTGCGAGACAAAGCGACTCTCTGTTCTGGCGTTACCCCGCGCCACGTAATGCTCGTAGATTTTACGAGGCTGTAAAGAAGACGCGTAAACTATTCCGAAGGGTGGGAGAGAGGGGCCGGTGTCACCAATTTTGTTACGCCTAGGATTTCGTTTCGCTGATAAAAATCTTAATTGCCAGACGCGAATGACGGCGCGCGGATAAATTTAACTCTTGTTACGAAACTTTTCGAGAACTTCGCCATAGAAAGCTGATTATCCAAAACTTTGAGTTTGCATGGATTTGGACTTTATGCGTAAACTTTTCATATTACAATACTGGCAGAGACTACGAAAGGAAAAAGAATTTCGTGGAAGTGATGAGAGAAGAAAAAAGAATTATTTATTTTTAATTTACAGTGATTCACGTTAAATATAAACGTACCATTTTCTTCATTCGAAAATGGCATAAATATCGGCTGGTATAAATCGCGGTCTTTATACCATCGCGTATCGCAACGTTTATATTTATTACGGTTTGTTATGGAGGCGTTAATCTTGATGTGTCAACAATTTATTATATAATTCTTCAGCCGATCATGCTTATAAATAGTCGACCACGAGTCGCGTAATGCTCGATACAAAATGCTTGATACAAAAATAATAATAAACACTTTAATAACGCTTCCGTCATCAGAATGTTTTTCTTTCAGAACTGAAGTTAACAAACAAGAATATAAGATCCCATAAAATTTATTGCGCCTTTTATCGAGTAGAGTCCATTTTTTATTGTCATTTCATCTGTTGTACGCAAGTGTCTATCCAAAGATTCGCAAACGAAAATTTGAGAACACCTCGAATAATCCGCATATTACTTATTATTTCGTGTCCTAGACTCGGGCGTTACATCCAGCAAATTCTGAATGCTATACTAGCGTTGGAGAATATTCGCGCTCCTTTGTTCGAAGTACTCCAGGCGCTCGAGAGCGCCGAGAGTAAGCAGAAGAATCGAGGAGTTAAAAAGTCTTCGGCGGCCCGCAGAGAGGTAACGATAGGCGCGTGTTCGCGCGCGAGGTTTCTCTAGAAAAGCGCGCCGCTGTTTGCGAGCGTTTTGCATATACACGTCGGGCGTCACCCTGAATTACCTAAGAGCTGTTTACGCACGTGCCAGGATGTTGTAAGGCGTGCACCCGCGCGCTCGCGCGCGCGCACACGCGGGTTCATTCAATTATTGCCACTATACCGTTACGACTACCACTTACTTACCACTATTATTAGCCATTGCGGCTGAACCATTCATGAATTACTATTATTATTACCGCGGTAATACGAATGGTGAACGCTCGCCTCCGATTTGCGAGTCGTCCGATTGTCCGATATTCGGATCATCTGATATAATCGCGAAAATAACTTTACAACTAAAATCCATTTTTCTGGAATTGGTTTTAACTGCAAGAACCTGGAAAGACGCAGAAATAACTTATGCCTTTGCCGCCCGCGCGTGTGATTGGAATATTCTCAGGATGCTGTGTTCTTGTTTTTTTTTTTTTTAGAATTATGTAATTACAACGCCATTGGAGATACCTTGATTTTTTTTACGCGAAAGAATGTCACCCCTTCCGTAGGAAGAACTCCGAATTACATTAATCGAAAGAATTTAAATACGACGGGAGTTTGGCTCTTCGTCTCAAGCACGACAGCGATCATTCAACGTTTAAAAAAATGTTTGAAAATAAAGCTATCGAGATAGATCCTGTCCAAGCGAGCACACGCGATTCGGAGATTTACGCTGTCGTGACAGCTGCGTAAGTCCTCGGCGCGATGTTTTCCGCTACGTGAGCGGCGGAAGGGTGTAGCGGTCAGGATCACGCGTAAGGATCACGTCCCGACAGTTCCTTCATACAAATCGCTTTGGGAAACGGCACGCCCCTTCGCGGCTGCCGCGACGCGTTACGCGCTCTCCTATTTACTTTACGTCGCGTTTCCTTCTGCCTTCCCTTCTTTCTTCACCCTCGTCGGCGAAATGAGAATCCGGCGCGTGAGTACGGGGCCGGACTCGAAAATAGTCCGATCCGTTTCACACGCGCGTCGCGCTCACGAGCGGATAAATCACGCGTTTCAACCCCTTTTGCCTCGACGGCGCTTTTAGACGGCGATAGGACGGCTGAGTAGGTGCATTCTCGATGCGAGGAACATTCTAACAGCACGCTCGGAAGATTTACGCCGAGCCTCGTGAACGCGGACCTGAAGGCGACTTATCTAGGCTAAACATTTAAATCGAGATTTAATGAAGATCGTATTGGATGTGCTTTAGGGGAAAAGTTTTTGGCACCAAGACAGTTTCTTTCATAAGAGAATTTCATTTAAGCCTAATTAGGGCTGATGAGTCACTTAACATTGGAAACAAAAATAATTTTGAGTCCAAATAAATAGTAAAATTTTTGTGTTTAATATTATCCGTAATCTCATCCTCTCGAAGCTTAATTTGACCTATCCTGAAGAAATTTACTTTGCATTAAACGATTTTTATTAGATCAGCGGTTATGTTAAAGGAACGTCTTTCGATGTAGCGATTTCTTAACATCTAAATTAATTCGGTTTCTTCGGTTGGAATAATCGTGAGCGTTTTCAAAAGGAAAATCTATCTCGGGGAACGTATTAGCGTAGAAGGGTGGAGGTTCGTGTGTGAAAGATCATGCGGGCGCCGTAACACAATATCGGGATAAATTCAATGCGTTTTCAACGAACAATTTACCTGCATCCACGCGCTCGAATTACACCTGCGACAAAATAACATTGGTCTATATATTCCTAATAAGATTCTGAATTAGATTAAACGATACTTTCGCGCTACGACGTTTAATGTGACCGTCAATTCAGTGAATTCAATCAATATAAAAATTTTCTAGAAACAGTGATATCTCCAATTACATCATTTATCCAAACTTCGAACCACAATCTCACAGTGATATACGTAACGTAGCAAATTTTTCTAAAAGACACTTTCTTTCAATTTAGAGAAACATTTTTCAATTCTTTTTTCACAAAACTTTTAATTAAAAAATTATTTATTTGTCATTAATTACATATAGATACAATATAGAAAACAGTATCAGTAGCTTTGTTATCATTTAAGTTTTCATGATATAAAGTTATTATAGAAAACACATATGTAATATAATATAAAAGGAGTATTCTGTAAGACCCATTTTTATAAATCTTTTTATTAATATGTACGGCTATACACAGAATTTCAGATAATCGATTATTCAAATATTTCTATAATCATTTTCTCACGCTATTGGTATGCAAATTTATGTCGTTATTCGAAAGGCGGAGATGCCCATGATTACGAAAGATTACTCGTGTGAAACATCGAAGATATCGAAGGAAGATGTATCGGAAGTATCGATGAATGCGGGTTGTTTTCTGCTCCCAAGTTCCCACTTCGACCGTTTTAAATGTGCGACGCGCGTAGTGGATATAAAGAATATGCGGATATCAAATGCACCTTTTTTACTTAATATAATGTCATAAATTAATATTTAATAATTTAATAAAATATATCTTCTTCTTAAAGTTCTTGTTCTTATAGAACAATTAATTTACAATAATTAATTAAGTTGGTTGATTCATATAAGAATTAAGTAAACATTAATTAATTCAAAATAATTGTGGAGTAACAAATTCACAATAATTAAATTCCATTTAAAACAGTTTGATTCGCAAATTCGATATTAAAACAATAATAAATACTTTTAATCACTTAAGTTATTTTTTACACGAACGTAATCCAGAGACTTTAACTGTAAAATGCTGTCGTATTTGCGCATTTCACGTTGATTTTATTTCGTGAATATATTATTAAAATTAAAGAGTATACGAAAAAGGGGATTTTGGTGCTCGTCGTTCTCGCGACGACGTTGAATGTCTACGTGTCGTTCTTCGAGCGGAATCGATTGTTTTACGAACCTTTAGCGAGAGCTCGCTTTTATCTCTCATTGGGGCCCGCAGGGGGAACAGTGGGTGGAACCAATTAATCTCCCTCAGGGCAGGCTCCCTCTGATTTCGCTCGACTTCCCTGGAGACGCGCACTTTTATCAGGCCGACGGTACTTGACACATTTCCAGCGACGCCTCGAATTTCCTCGTCGTTCCCGGCATGATTCGCCACCCTCCTCGCTCGTATTGCTGCGCGATTTTGAGACTCGTCGATTCGTTGAGACAGATCGTCAATCGTTGACTGAATTACTTTAGCCACAGCTATTAATAATTCTAATCTCTCATGGTACATTTAAGCGTTTCTATTGCGGTAATTGTGATGCATGTCCGGCTTTACATTCGCGTTTGTGTAAAATATTACAAAGTAATTTATTCGTTATTATTGCACTAAGTCACGATTTATTCGTTATTATTGCACAGTTAAACGGCATGAATTTTTGCATTAGCAATGAACATTTTAAGCTTGTTTCAAAATTCTATTTTGAAGGAATCTTTCACTTACTTCTTACTTAAAAAATTTTCACGTATAAACATCAGCTCCGTTAAAATCGCTGTATTATGTCACTATCATTTAAATTAATCTCTCCTTTTTGTTTTATTCTATTCAACGATTGAAGTCAGTATACGAAATATATCTTTTTTTATGTCCTGATTTTTATCTCACTTTTATCTATTTCCTGACGTGTCAACAAACTACTTCTATTCAAATCATCCGTTCCAGCGAAACACACCGAAACGCACCGAACACGTTGATTGTCAATTAGCGTGGAATTTCTTTTTGCAAAACGCTCGTGTCAGAATTAAACCGATCGCACTCTCAAAGTCCGTCTGTCCATTATTTTTCCGTTTTCGGAATCTGAGGAGCAGTCCGTAATCCCAAGCACCTCATTAAACAGTTAATCAAACTACAACTCACATCGAAGTTATAATAGTTCAATAAACAGGAAAATCACTTTTTCGAATGACACCTAATCGCATTGTCTTAATTCGCGATCGAAGTCAAAGCGTCCGTCATTTCTGGGAACACGCACGATCCTCCGCAGCCACCTCTCGCTTTTTCTCTCCCTCTCGAGATTACCGAACTCTCGTCCC
Organism: Temnothorax nylanderi; assembly: GCF_030848795.1. Taxonomy (NCBI): domain Eukaryota; kingdom Metazoa; phylum Arthropoda; class Insecta; order Hymenoptera; family Formicidae; genus Temnothorax; species Temnothorax nylanderi. The sequence continues at coordinate 781,062 of NW_027249068.1, read as the reverse complement.
ATAATTCACGGCATAGTTAACAACAAAAACAATTTGGTCTCTTTTAATCATACGCGAACGCGCGCCGAATCTCCGACTTGGCGCAAAATTAAAACGTTAGTCACTCTCTGCCGACTCTGCAATCTCCGTCTCCCGTTTCTCGTTCGGAATATCGCCATGCAACTCGATACAGCCGCGATTAATCCCTCTCCCGGTCACGCTAAAATGAATTCGGCATCTCGAAGTAAACTCGCATCTCGTGCAACTCGAACGCGGTAGCCCATCGCTTCCCAGCAGAGTTAATTTTCCCCGCTTTTCCCTCAAGAAACATACGATACTCGCCATGCACTTCGCGATGATCAAACAGTCACACTCCCCCCGCGACGACCACGTCTCTCCTCGGACACGTCATCCCGAGTAATCGGCGAGTCAGCCGCTTCGCGTGCTCGCGACGCGATTTCTTCTCCTCTCGGCGAGAGATCGTACGCTGTTCCGCGACGAGCACCCGGCACCCGGCACCCTTTTCCCGGCCTGCCCGCGTACACCCGATACTCCGAGATCGTCGTCGGGCACGCCGTCAGACGCGGCGCGGAGTTCCTTCGATCTCGGGGTTTTGGGGGACGTCGAATCCGCGCGCACCTTACGCGATCAATTCATCAGGCTGACCGCGTCGCAGTTCGCACGTGTGCACCATTTACACAGCGTCGCGCGTATTTGGCCGTATAACTGGATGCACCGTGCACGCTGGACTCCCTACCCTCTTTCGCCTATCATGGACCAACAGCCCGCGACTCCCGCGAGGCGGCCGATCCGTAGCTCCCGCCTTCGCTGTCCTCCTCGCACCTTCGCTCATCTCCCTTCCTTTTCTCCCACCCTCTCTCTCTCTTTCTCTCTCACTCTCTTGCGTCACCGGTCCGGCTTGATGTAACACACGTTGGTGTGGAACCGTGTGGACCTATCGACCTATCCAGTCATCATCAGAGCTACCCCTCTCATTGATAGAGTTATTAATGAATGCATACATCAGTTGTCACTTTCCATGTATCTTCCGTAATTTATTATTTATTTACTCGGGCATCTGTAGCGCGGAGCAGATAAGAGATCTCCCTCGCTCTCGCTCGGCGCTTCCGCGAGATCCTCGTCCTCCTCTCGCTCTCGTCATCGTTCCCTCTTCAGTCCTGCCGTATGTGTGAGGTACTTCCGTGGATGTCGACGCACACAGCTACTTCCGCCTATGTACTATGTCGGAGGAGAGTAACTATGTGTGCCGAGATAACGCCTCTCGCGTCCCATTGGCGCAGCCTCCGGCTCCTCGGCCACTCCCACGTGGCATCTGTGCATCCCCTCCACTCCCGCGGTAATGTGGACTCTCTTCGACGAGAGTTTCTCCCTCTCCATCCTTGTCTCCGGCCCGATTGTCTTCCTCTTCCGCACTGCCGTTCGCTGCTTCCGTTGCCCGCTGCCGCACCGCGCCGTCGCGCGAGTATCCTCACCATTTCGCATTCGTTTTTAACGTTCTTGCGCACGTCGAGATACACGGGGGATGAATGCCGAGTGAATTTACTGGCCGCGACCCTTCGCACATCTTTCGCGTCGCGGAACGCATCGTTGCAAATCCCTGCCGCCCTTCTTTTTAAATTTCACAACTGGGAAGGGAAAACGCCGACGAATGTCGGAGTTCGGCAGGATCGATTGCGTGTTCCTGATTGCGTGTTCGACAGTTATTCAATGAAAACCCGTATAATAATTCAATAAATGCAGCTCGCATGGTCTCTTTCATATAATACGGAGGATCATAGTGAATTTTATGTGATATTAAAGGGGCAAGTGGGGGCAAGTTTTATTCGTGATCTCAATAATACGGAATTTTATTAGCGTGCATTAAAGTTTGATCACATTTTTATTGCGGATATACAGCTTCAATATTTTTTAATTAATATAAATTTAAAGCGAGAGTATCGCAATGATATTAAACTAAATTGTTGGCCCTGGTGCATTTTTACACCAACAACTATGATAAATTGTTTTAGGTGAGATAAATTTGAGAATGTCGGTCTTTTTTGTGGCCTGAAAATAAAGTTTTGAACTCTCGCGACAATATATATTTATGTGGTCATAGCACCTGTGCATGGTGATCAGGTGAAAAAGGTTCAAAACTGGACCTTTTTAATAACAGGTATTATAAATGTTTGAATAAATAATTTAAAAAATTATATATGCTCGTTAAAATCTTGTCCGAAGACCAAACTAATAAACCATACCAAATCGACCGGTCAGATAGATTTACCCGCAAGAAATCTTGCCATCAATGGTACATTTTTGCACTAGCATTTTCTGGAGAACTGGAAAATCGGAAAAATTTTTCTTTGCACAAGAAACACATTATTGGAAGTCTCAATAGCAAGCCCTGAACACATCGAATAATTCCACCAATTTCGCGTAGTGGGCATTAAACGTATCTTGTAAAACAATCCGAAGAATATAACAATGATACATAAATATAACAATAATGTTGTAAATAATATTTATAATATTACAAACATAGCAAAGGATTGATAGGGTTTGGGAGGACCTCTATTCAAGAGGTTAAAGTTCTTATAGTTATAGTTATATCGTTGTTTTTATTGTTTTCTCCTTTGCACACGTTCTTTATTTTGGTCACGTACGTGCAATTTAAGAAGTCATCTTGCACAATACACCTTGCGCATCACCTGAGAACAGGTAATAATTTTTTTGAGACATCAATCGAAGGACGTATCTGTTTAACAGACCAAAACCCCGAATTCTCACGTCCGAGGAATTGTAGGTAAAGATACGCGAATAAGGGTGCGTTCCACTTATCGCTCGCAACGCTCGTGGAATCATTTCATCCTTGTTGTTTTGTCAAATGTTAAACAAGGACGAAATGATGCTCGCGAGCGTTGTGAGCGATAAGTGGAACGCAGCCTAAGTAAAACGAAAAGTTTCCAGTTGCTCCTACTGATTTTTCATATATCTAGGTAAAACCGCGTTTAAATTTTGACAAAATTCGCGTTTCTTATACGGACCATTCTTTCTCTTTTTCTTGTTATACTCTTTATTAAAAATTTAAAAAAGATCAATACGAGATATCTATTTTACCACATAGATATGTTTTTAAATATTGAATATTTTTTAAATAATAAAAATATTTAATCTAACTGATAAAAAGTTCAAGGTAAATTAAAGAGAAAAAACGGATTATTTGTTATTCTTCTCATTATACAGGGTTACAGGGTGTCTGTAATAGCCGTGCCACCTCTCGTGGACAGGTAGAGCAGATTAAACTGAATAGAAAAGTCTTTTTCTGTTTCTTGTCACTGACGCGCATTGCAAGTGCGCGCTTATTCGCAGATCTTTATTAATTAATTTTTCAGTAATTACTGAAAAACTCGTAAAATGATATGAGTAGAACTTTTCTATTCAGTTCAACTTGCTCTACGCTCTACCTATTTACATATACCTACGAGAGATCGCACGATAATTACCAGACACCTTGTATATCTCAAGCGCGTTCGTCATTATCGACCCAGCGCGTAAATCAGGCCGATAAGTCAGGCTGCTGTTATAACATTGTCAGCGAAGTGACGCACATTATTGTATACGTTTGTGCTCATAGAGGCGCCACAAGTTGAAACGCGAGACGCGAGACGCGAGCATGCCGAGCATGTCCACTCTGGAGCACTGGAGCTTTTCTCCGCGAAAACACACTACGCAATACTACGGAAATACTCCAGAATGTAATTGAGACGATACTCGCCAAATAATTTAACTAAAATTTTACAAAACAATAGTGAGTGCAGTGTTTCTTGTGGAAAAATAACATATAGGAATAAGCGAGAGTCGTTCTCTAAAAACAACCTGAAACTATCTGAGGAAATCGATGCTGGTACAAGATACGTGTTTACAATTTTGTGAAAAAGATTAAGAAGATTATGTAGTACAGAAGATAGTTCTCGCAAAATATATGCGCTGTATAACCCAAAGGCAGGGTTGAAGGTTGAAGACGTCTACGCTCCTAACCAACGAGGAGCCTAACCTAAAATAAAAAAAAAATAAATAAATAAATAAAAGGAAATCGATGACCGTTGATTGTGATTAACATAAGTTATTCAAATTTTATTGTCAGAGATGAGTGACAAGCAGAAAGTTCTCATTTGCGGGGACGTGGAGGGGCACTTCAAGTTCCTGTTCTCCAAAGTGGACGCTATCAACAAGAAAAGTGGCCCATTCGATTTCTTGTTGTGCGTCGGCAATTTCTTCGGCGCGGACAACTCCGAATTGGAGTTGTACAAGTCCTGCGAGAAAACCATCCCGGTGCCGACGTACATAATCGGCCCCAACCGGGAGTCGGACGTGGAGGACTATCCCGACGAGGACGGATGCGAGATATGTCAGAATCTCACGTATCTCGGGAAGCGTGGTCTGTACACCGCCAGTTCGGGCCTCAAGATAGCGTATCTCAGTGGAACTGAGAGAGCCTCGTCCGAGAATAAGGCCATTCATTTCGACGAGCAGGATGTTGTGTCAGTCAGAAACAGTTGCTTGAAGGGCCAACCGAGTTTTCGCGGGGTGGACATCTTGTTGACATCTCCGTGGCCGGAAGGCGTGACTAACCTTGACCCTAACAAGCCGGAACACAAGTACGAGGGTTCCAAATTAATCGCCTGGCTCGCTACTCACATTAAACCCAGGTATCACATGTCGGCCTTGGAAGGGATTTATTACGAACGGCTGCCGTATCGGTAAGTTCGTCATTCAGGAAAGTTTCTGAAAACAAATACAAAATTGCTGTAAAAATAATATTTCTCTGTTGCAGAAATCAAAGCCAGGGTGACGGAAATATGGAAATAGCCACTAGGTTCATAGCTCTTGCTCCGGTACTGAATGACCAGAAAAAGAAATGGTTGTACGCGTTGAATTTAACTCCCGTCGACAGAACCAGGCTGTCAGATCTAATTATGAAAACGACAGACGAGACGTCGAGTCCGTATCCTAGATCTATGCTGTCCGATGATCCGACTTCGCAAAAGCAGGCCCACACGCAATTTTTCTACGACATGGATTCGAAAGACAATGCGAAGAGATCGCGGCATCAGAACAGCGGCAATAAGAAGGCGAAGCTGGAATTTGACCAATCAAAGTGCTGGTTTTGTTTATCCAGTCCGGTGGTGTCCAAGCACCTGGTGATCTCCGTCGGTACAGAGATCTACTTGGCATTAGCGAAGGGCGGTCTGGTGGAGGATCATTTCTTAATTCTACCAATAACGCATCATCAGAGTCTATCGATTCTGCCGAAAAACGTGAAGGAGGAGATGGATCTCTACAAGAAAGCCGTAACCAAATACTACGAGAGTACCAACAGAGTACCTGTGTTCTTCGAGAGAAACTTCAAAACGTCCCATTGTCAATTGCAAGCAGTACCTGTTCATAAAAACCAAGCGCCCGCACTGAAGGAAATGTTCGAGGTATTTTTCTTCCTTTTTTTTTTTTATTAGAGACTCTCTAACGTATCTTTTATTTTTGTGTTAAATGTGTAAATTTCTGTTTTTCAGGAACTAGCCGAATGTAACAATTTCAAAATAACGGAGCTGCCACCGCACGCAGATTTGCAGCAGATCGCTAATCCTGGAGTTCTATATTTTTATGCAGAATTACCGGATGGAACTATCTTGTATTATAGGATTAAGAAAGACTTTCCGTTACAATTTGGTAGAGAAGTATTAGCATCCGATAGGGTATTAGATATCAACGATAGATCCGATTGGAAAGATTGTCATATGAGCCAAGAAGAAGAAACTGAGCTAGCAAAGAAGATTAGGAAACAATTTGGACCATTTGACATAGATATTTGAAAATATTCATACTATTTATATTTTATAGACATAATACACATACAGTAGTGTATATACCTATGTGGAATATGTGATTATGATTAAAATTGTATATTTATTTTTTATTTTAATTTTTATATACGCTTAATGTAAACAAAAATGTACATAGCTTAGAGATACATAGAATTATGACAGAAAAATTAATTTTGTATTAAAATTACTAGCTATCCTATAACGTACTATTTGCCTGGTACTTTAATTCATAATCATTTGGAGTTATCGACGGATCTAATCTACATTGTTTCATTTGCAATATCGAGCAGATAATCATACCATTCCGTCTTATAAAAAGAAGAAGAAAACATTTTAAGACAAAGACCGTTAAATAAATTTCATTGCAACATGCGATAGTAAAATAGTTTAAATAGTTTTTGTCTGTTGAGATTTACCCCCTACAACGATATGCTCTATCCTCTTTTTGATTCCATATCTCTACGTAAATCGAACAGTTTTATATCACTATCAATTTGAAATTAACTGTCAATGGATTTGAAGAGAAGATTTAAATGTATACATTTTATTATCTTGGGATAGGTGAGCCTGACTTCTTCCTCAGGCTACAATAGTGTTGCTATCACAGCACCCGCACGCCTTCTTAAATACACACACACACACACACACACACGTAAATAGTGGAATGCATTTGTGACTTCTTCAGTTCCTTTTTTGGCCAAGAATTCCAAATCTGTTCCATTGATATCTTCAACACCAGGAGGAATTATGTAGATCTTATCTTTGTAGGACAGAAATTTTAGTGAATGTCTATACTTTAATAACAGTTTTGTGTATACGACAATCAAGCTTTTAAAACAAGTATTACTGCATAAAACTGCTGATATAGTTCTGAAATAAGATTTCGCGTGGGGGGGGGATGTTCCTGTAAAAATAATAGATATTATTAAATCAAATTAGTATAAATTTTAGAACCAACATTTTGTAAGACTTGATTACAACGTCCATTAATACAAGCATATGTGAATGGTGTGAAAACTTTAAAACAGGCTGCTATAAGAAAATCGCAATTAAATATATTCGTTGAATTAATAAAGAGCTTTATAATTAAATTCCTTAAGAAAAATATATACTTCAATATTCACAAATATTCACAAATATTACTTATGCATCATACCTTGTCGTAGTTGGCATTGTAAGCTTTTGACAACGACCGGAGGACAAGAAACTGGAGCAACGTACTATCTATCAGAATAAATAAGTTATTATCAGACGTGTCGTGAACAAGATTTAGGATAGTTGATTTAAAAAAATGGGTATACTTATATTTATAATCACTATATTTTGAAACACCAATGCATACTGTGTAAACGTGCATCACATATAACATGCGTGTGGAGTGTAGAATTGCAAATAAACTTCTGCGTCAGCATATAAAAATTGTTGCTGCATTCAGAACTACTTATGATAATAAAAAAAAGTAAATATTGACGCACGTGTAAAATAACATTGGCAAGAGCCATCTACCGTGCAAGTGTCATCACTGTCATCTGGTGTCATCAACCCTGCTGTTGTTTGTACACATTAGACCTAGGTACTTCCATACTATTGATATGCAGTTGCATTTACGTCCATTTTATTCGTACAATATATATCTTCCTATTTAAGTAATACACACAAATATAACTGCTCTTATATCAAAGCTGTTTTAAACTCGTCCAAAGATGTTTCGGCCGCTTTTCTCCAAGCCGGGTAAGGTTATGTTATTCAATCAATATATTTATTTCGTTAAATCAAGCTGCTTCAACTTTCATATTGTGTGAATTATTGGGATATATCAATGAATAACAATTATCTAACTGCCATTTCGGATGAAAGGCAGTTTGCAATTTGACAATTCGTTTCAATCAACTTGTACGGTTTAATTTAAAAAAAATATATATATATATGCATGAAAGTCCCATTTGATTTGCAATTCAAAAGCTGTGAGAAATCAGTCACTAATCGAGTAATTTTATTAATTAGGATACAGCACGTGGCGGGAGGATAAGCCTGATATTGATGCCTACTCGTCGACATAATTTTTTTACAATGCGCATCAGTCGCTCGCGCTCGACATGCAACGTTAATGACTGCCATTACTGCCAATACTCAAAAACAAAGATCATATTTATTTATTGGAGAAATAGATCTTGCTAGACCTTGGTTCCGGTTGGCGATACAGGTTGTGATAGAAGCACACACGTTCCCTCAGGTAAAATTTAAGCGTCAGCACATCTCTCGGTTAAGATAATGGAGAGCCTATGTAGCATTTGTATTGCATTCACTATATCCACATACAAGTCTTAATTCCTACAACTATGGGTATTAATAATCGCCAATGTCAGTGTTTAGCAACCACATGAGTTCAATATCTCGTTGAAAGAGATGGTAATTGAGTAAGAGATAGCGGCAAAAGAGATAATAATTCCTTTACTTAAATTATAAAACTATTTTTCAGTTATATCTCGGATACTAACACATTCTAGATACTCGATATCGTAGTTGCTATGTTCTACTCGTGCTAATTGCAATCACAGATATAATGAGTATGCCGAAAATATTTAAATCTATCTAGACGATACATACTGTTGGAAACTATTCAACGACAGGACGATTTATTTATTAGAAGAATACATAATATATTGGAAAACGTGCAACATCTACCACATTAACTCTGAGCGTGGAAAAAAAACCGTTTTAAATTTTAAGAAAAAAGTTTTTATTCTCATGAATTATTTATACGTTGTGGATATGAAATTCTTATTCTCTCGTGGCTTGCAGTTTGTTCTAAATATGGCAAATAGTGATATCCATATAGCATTTTCCATTACACATGCGACCTTCATATCCGACTAACTAAATTCAACACGGCACATATAAATAGAATTCTGCGCAGGAGAGAATACGGTCTACTAGAATTTAACTGGCTAAAGAGTTCGAATATTTGGCCGTAGGGAATGTAGGGATGCTCTTCAAGGAGTCAAGGGAAGTAAGAAAGACGGCGAAAAAAGATCTGTTATTCTTATCGTATTTGTTTTATCTCCGGGTAATATATATGCAAGGCTCTTTCCCTATAAACGTTTAACAGTTTAGTATATTCCGTGTTAACGTCCGTCACAATCCGTCGGATTGGATTAAAGTTAATCGCGGATCAAGCTCTGATCTTGACCTATATTGAACGTAGTGAAACCTGTGATCGATGAATAACGCGACAGACCACCTGTCTCCTCCGTTTAGTGTGACCCGCGACTTTGTGGATTGGCTATCGCGCGAGGGAAAAGATCATCGGAAGCATCGGGACACATGTGCATGTCTAGTTGTCTCGCCCCTATCCGAAATAGACCGAAAATAACATGGTGTTTTAATCTGATACGAGAAAGATAGCGGCGAGCTAATGATAAACTGATAATTGCCAGTTGCGGCTTGAAATGTAACGTATTACAAAATATTTCAGAATACGCATCAGCGACACAATAGAGAGGATGGGATTTGTCTCTGTATCCAGCGGCAAAAATGTGGTATCCGGTTTCGATGACAGTTTAACGTCAACGACGTAATTTTTACAAGGCGTTGCCAGTTATTGGTACAGCGTACAGCGTGCGGTCATTACGACGAAAAAAGCAGTTTTTCTAAAGCTGCTAAAGAGAAAGGATGAAAAGAACCATTGAAAAGAATATCATAGCGGTTAATCAATGAGGCAACACTATACAAAAGTATACGCCTTGACAAAATTTTTGTGACACATAAAACATAAATCGAATTTATGGCACGCCGGTAACGCTTAATTAATAAGGATAACAATCGGCCGCAACGGGATGTGTCATCCCTTTTAATTAGATGAGAAACAATTAGACAATAATAAGCCACTGATTAAACGAATAATTATAACAACTGACTTAGATGAATAAACAAACAAAAGAAGAATATTATATATTATAGAAGGAAAAATAAAAAACGAGGAGCGAAACGATTCAACCTTGGATCTCGGAAGATGTACTCGTTCATCAGTAAGACATGTCTGGCGTTTCTATTCCTGCTGTACTTCGTCGGGATGGATTTGCTACTCTATTTCCGAGTGCAGGACTACGATGTGCGTCCAGCCATGAACGACACGCGAGCTTCGCCGTATTATTCGCCAATCTTATGCGACCTGAATCCGATTTGCACCGTGACGGTGAAGGCCATGACGTTGGACCACCCTAATCACTACATCCTGAGTCCCTTAGCATCTCTCACGGATTATTTGCTGGGCATCAGTCGTTCCTGGACGTGGCTGACGCCAAACACCATCAGTTTTTCTCACGTAGTGGTGGCTATAATCGGTGCCCGGTACGTCACACGGAGTTCCCTGTGTCACAGACGAGTAGGTGTCGTTCTGTTCCAAGTCAGAGCCTGGTTGGACAATCTGGACGGCCACGTTGCCAGGACGAGGCTCAACGTCAAGGGCGAAAGATCGGACGTTGGCTCTATCGGTTATCTTGTGGATGGCATCTGCGATGCTCTCGGCTGCGTCGCTCTCGCGGTCGGGGTATTCTTTTTTCTGAAACGCAACTCTAATCACCGCGCTGGCTACGAGCGGCTGCCCATACGAACGTTATCATCGTCATCGTCATCCCACAGTTCTGTTGCTTCTACGTCATTCTGGAGATCACCTCTGTACAACATGCTAATGGTGGGCCTTCACTTTTGCCTGACGAGTATCGCTTGGAACCGGTACATATCCGTGTACCAGGATCTCCTGGAGTCTGACGTCTCTTCGATGATCAGCCGAGAGGATCTCTACGATAGGCAGACCATCGTCTTCCGAAGTTCCTCTTTCTGGACTATCGCTCTCGCGTGGAAGATCTTCAACTTTCACGCGATGATGGACTATATGCTTCTGGCAATATTTCTGGATCGCATTTGGGAATACGTCCGATTTGCGTGGTGGCAACTACCCACGGTTTTGTTTCTGCTTATTCTTATCAGCGAAATCCACTACACATACACTTACATGAAAATATTGTCGGTGAACGAGAGCCTGCGGTTCTCTTTATACGCACTTCCTGATTCATAGCAGTCGGTTCCTTCTTAACGTTTCTTTAGGTTAAAGTGCGTATTTATATATAATTCTAGTAATGGATGTTCGGTAACACTTATTTCTTTAAACCATTTTAAGTATCTATTTTTTAAAATATGATTATGTGATTATTATATTAATAATCATATTATCATATTAATTAAAAATAAAAATTAAATGCAGCAAATTAAGATACAGTAAATTATAAATTATAAATTAAGAATCTCATTATCATTTTTTATTTTATATATAATGAACGTAAAGAGGAGTAATCTCGTGTTATTTTGATATTACATTAATAATAAAATGCAGAATAAAAATATACATACATATATAGGTATACGTATAAGTATATACATTAAAGTATGATATAATATACGTAATATATATATAACTATATATTTTATATATAATTAAGATAAATTTTTAATGTATATATGAACGTAAGCTTTTTCATATATGTGGTATATAAAAAATATATTATTAAAAGTTGCTTGTATTCTTAAATCTCAAATAATGAAACTTTTAGATGTATGATGTCTTGACAAAATAGCATGAAAAATATTCTAACATTAAGTGGAACAGTGGAAGCTGAAATCTGTAAAATAGTTATACTCAACGCGTTCTAATGTTTTTTTTTTAAATCGCTGCGACACAAGACAACTTACGTTATATCTACGTCGAAGTGGGTCAGTTATTGACTGCAGTTAGGTATTTTTATCTAATCCAGTGCCAAGTATGTTACCTAATCGCAATACGAATATAACGAACGTGCGCAAAAACCTATTACGTGCACGTAAGATGGAAAACCGTAAGCCTCGTAATACTTTGGATAACGTGCCAATAAATTGTGTTCGATATAAGGTTTCGTCAAATTTTGTAACGCTGTGGCTTGTATTATTTTTATAACAGAAATGTGTAATAAAATATTTTTTATATAAATGATTCATCTCTGAAATACTTGTTTTATCGTTTCACTCACTCGAAAATGAATCTTACAGTGTAATAATATTTTTTAGAATTATATAAATAAATTTTTCCTGTACACGTTATATAATAATAATAATAAATATTATTTTATGATAACGCACATATTATTAGATAATATTAATTTACTAACAAATAAATATTTTTTTTTTTTGCGTATGATAATACGTATATTGCAATACTTGTCATTGAACTTAATTTTTTATATCGTATAACATAATGCACAATTAAATCTAATGTGTCTTGAAGCGAATTAATATCGTATTATACGTATTAAATTATATTTTTTTATCTTTTAAAATTGTCATGAAAATTAAAATCATGTCACTTGTATCATAAGCACAGATGCTTACATATGTTTAAAATACCTGTAATAAGGCCATGGTTTTATCTACAAGTTATTCACTATATTATCAATTAACTTTATAAATAGCTTTCACCACTATGAACAAATTTGGAATTAATTTTTAAAATTGAATTCCAGATTCATTAAATACAATCGTCCAAATCATTAAAAACATTTACGTTTTGATTTATCGACTCAATATTTAAATTATTCTTTTGGTCAACATTTTTATTTTACACGCTCTGAGCACGTACTTTAATAATAATTACGAAATCTCGGGGATTTTAAAAAAATTGTTCGACAGGTGTAAGTTGGAAGCAATCGACGGGTTGTTTGTGTTTTTCGGGAAGTTGAACATGTGTGCGACAGTTGCTATCCATCTGTGATGGATCTGTCTTGGATTGGAAATTATCCATTTTCCATCTGTCTTGAATTATCCGTGAATTATGCGGATAATTCAAGAAAGATTTCAAACCTTGCAGATGCAATGATTTATTTCGATTTTTGTGCAAATTTCATAATTTGTCAGAAGAGAAATTAAAGAAAGCTTGTTTTGATTTAGACTTTAGTCTGCAAATTGATATAGAAAATTCATCTAAAGATATAGATAGTGTGGAATTATTTAACGAATTGCAAACATATAAAATAATACAAAAAACTCATCGAATCCGTTTCAAAATTTAGATTATATTATTAAAAATACCTTACAGTTATCATATCCTATTTTGTTTATACTTTTAAGAATTTTTTTAACATTGCTGATAACTGTTGCATCTAGAGAAAGAAATGTTTTGAAATTAAAATTGATAACGAATTATCTGCGATTTTCTATGACTCAGAGCCGATTTCACAGTCTCCGATTAATTTGATCCTCCGATTAAACTCACTCTGCATCTCTTTCTAACTGTCCCCCTTAGAAAGAGACGAAGAGTGAGTTTAATCGGAGACTGTGATATCGGCCCTCAGGACCGATTAATCGAATTAGGACTTTTAGCTATAGAACATGAACTTTGTGAAAGTTTAGATTTATTTGATATTGTAGACTACTTAGCTATAGTAAGAAGTCTAGAAGAGTTCAATGGGGTAATAAAGAAATGCTTTTGTTTTTGTTTCTTCGTGCAACTTTTTAGGTACATATATTTACGAAACACATACTTGGTATGTATAAATGTATATTCATTGTACTTGGAAGAACACAGAAGTATTATTAGGCTATCAAGATCCAGCTCGAACGTACCGTAATTTTCTTCTACATTGATTGTACCTATATTTATTATTTTGTCGTCTCGTTTTGGCATATATCGACGCAAGGGCGCACAAAGAGTCGAGTTTCTCAATCGTCGTAGCAGTAAAACTCGTAGAAATCACAGTTTGGGTAGTTGATTACGCCGTCAGCCTTGTTATAATGTCATCAACGATGTCCACTCCGACAGCATATGATGGTCATGATCATGGTGGAATGGGTGAAATCTAATTGGTTGACTACTTCTCACTGCTTTTCACGACTGCGCTGGAATGCTTCGCCTTTTATCCTTCCACCATGGTCATGATGATGATGATGATGATGAGATGAGTGATTGTTCGACGGCGGCACAGGATACAAGTTTACGTCAAAATCATTGGTGTTACCGCAGAAACTCGAGAGTGTCGAGTAAGATCGCTCCTGTTGGCCGCTTTGAGGACTGTGTTGCTGCTCGAGAGTCGTCAAAGAGGTCGCACTCTGATGCAGCAGATGTTGAGGATGCTGTTGTGTTTGCTGGTTGTCCTGCGGGCTAGGTTGCTGAGTAGTCAGGGACGTGGAGGGATGTAAATCATACGTGTCTTCTTGGTGCTGCGGAGTGCTTACTGAGTCTTGTTCGAGATCTTGAGATTACAAAATAGAGGGTTAAAATTGATGTACAATCTTTATTTATAGGGGCAATGAAAAATTAATGATCAAAAGTCTTTTATCACTCCTAATTTTTCTATTGTTTTAATCGTTATACCTATCTATGTCTGATTGTGTATAAATTATATACGATAATATTTAAGAGTAAAATATCTCTATGGAAATAATAATCCTTCCTTTCTTTCTCCTTCTAGAAAAAAAGTAGCGTTCGGTAAAAACGTGTCTCTCGTTCAATTTTTATTGTATTGTATTTTCAGAATTTAATATTTTATAATTTGTAAGAAAAAAATATATAGAAACAAATACCATTACTGAATCCAAAACTTGTTTTAGACGATCTATATATTTTAGAGACTTTACCTACAGCTTCATTCATTTTAATTCGCTCATCTCCAAACGCAAGTTAATTTCAAGATATAAACCATTTGTGAGACTCACCATGCTGGTAGAACATATCCGGACTTTGGTAACCGCTATCCTCATAGGCTGGACTATTGATGCTCTGCGGCGTATACGGCGAGGGTAAAGGGTAATGGCAGTTATTATTCGAATCAGTCACGTAACCCGAGTTGGGACTGTCGGCGTAATCAATATCGGGTGTCTTCTTGGTTCTACCACGGTAAAAAGACGGGCTCGGGCTGTGATTGTCCAGATCATTAATCGTAACGGGCGTCGACACAGAAGCGCTCGGCGGATATCCTGGATTCGAGCAGGACGACTGTTGCTGCGGGCTGTTTTGCTGAGTAGTCAGGGACGTGAAAGGATGCGTGTCTTGTTGTGATTTTAACAATAATGCATCGTCGACGTTTAACGTCGTCGATGATGTCGAGTCCGACGGCATATGATAGCCATGATGATGATGAGATGAGTAATAACTTGGCGGCGGTACAGGATTCAAGTTTATGTAAAAATCATCGGTGTTACCGCAGAAACTCGAGGATGTCGAGTAAGATCGCTCCTGTTGGCCATTCTGAGGACTGTGTTGCTGTTCGAGGGTCGTCAAAGAGGTCGCACTCTGATGCAGCAGATGTTGAGGATGCTGTTGTGTCTGCTGGTAGCCCTGCGAGCTAGGTTGCTGAGTAGTCAGGGACGTGGAGGGATGCGTGTCTTGTGATTTTAACAATAATGCATCGTCGACGTTTAACGTCGTCGATGATATCGAGTCCGACGGCATATGATGACCATGATAATGATAAGATGAGTAATAACTTGGCGGCGGCACAGGATTCAAGTTCACGTCAAAATCATTGGTGTTACCGCAGAAACTCGAGGGTGTCGAGTAAGATTGCTTCTGTTGGCCATTCTGAGGACTGTGTTGCTGTTCGAGGGTTGTTAAAGAGGTCGCACTCTGATGCAGCAGATGTTGAGGATGCTGTTGTGTCTGCTGGTTGCTCTGCGGGCTAGGTTGTTGAATAGTCAGGGACGTGGAGGGATTTAACGTCGTCGACGATGTCGAGTCCGACGGCATATGGTGGCCATGATGATGATGATGAGATGAGTAATAACTTGGCGGCGGCACAGGATTCACGTCAAACTCGTTGGTGTTATCGCAGAAACTCGAGGGTGTCGAGTAAGATTGCTCCTGTTGGCCGTTCTGAGGACTATGTTGCTGTTCGAGGGTCGTCAAAGAGGTCGCATTCTGATGCAGCAAATGCTGAGGATGCTGTTGTGTCTGCTGGTTGTTCTGCGAGCTATATTGCTGAGTAGTCAGGGACGTGGAGAGGTACAGATAATGCATGTCTTCTTGGTGCTGCAGAGTGCTTACTAAGTCTTGTTCGAGATCTTGAGATTACAAAATAGAGGGTTAAAATTGATGTATAATCCTTATTTATAGGGATAATGAAATATTAATGACCAAAAGTTTTTCATCACTCCTAATGGACATTTTTATATTGTAATCGTTATGTTTATCTACGTCTGATCGTGTATAAATTTTATACGATAATATTTCAAAGTAAAATATCTCTATGGAAATTACTCCTTCCTCCTTCCAGAAAAAATAGTTTCCGGCAAAACGATCCCTCTTTCTATTTATTATATTGTATATTTTAGTATTTAATAGTTTATAATTTGTAAGAAAAAAATATAAAAACTTAGATACCATTACTAAATCCAAAGCCTGTTTTAGACAATTTATATATTTTAGGGACTTTACTTATCAATTTATTAGTTTTAATTCGCTCAACTCTAAAGTGAATTTTCAAGATATAAATCAATTGTCAGACTCACCACTGTACTGGTAGCGCAAATTCGGACTGTAGTAAAGGTCGTCCTCGTGCGCTGCACCATTGATGCAGTGCGACGCACAGGGCAAGCACGACAGGTAGTGGCTGTGATTGGTCGAACTCGCCATGTACTCCGAGTTTGGACAACCGGAACTGTCGGCGTAATCGGTATTGGATGGCTCCTTGGTCCTACAGTAAGGAGGCGGGTTCGGGCTGTGATTGTCCAGATCTCCAATCCTGACGGGCGTCGACACAGAAGCGCTCGGCGAATTTCCTGAATTCGAGCAGGACGACTGTTGCTCGACCATGATCAGGCCCGGGTTCTCGATGGCCGTCAAAACATTGTTTAAGGACACAATGCAAGGCGGACGCGAGCTTCGCGAATTTTTTATGATCGCCATGTATGACTGGATCCACACCCATCCGCCATTTTTCGTCAAAAATCTATACTTCCTCGTTGTCATCTGACCTTTGCGTAACACTGTCAACAGAGGCAAGATGCTCACTTTTAGCGAAGAATTATCTTTGCGTTTTATATCTTAAAAGTATGCGACGTATAATTTATCGCATTATATTAATGAATAATAAATTAACATTTAACAAAGTTTTATAAGATTGATGCACGAGAAAACTAAATGTCATCGTTAGTTTGATGCTGTTATCTTTGATGGTGACGCTAGGATTAAGAATGAGCGAAAATTAAAGTTATGTGAAACTGAAAGAAAAAATGTTGATAATTCAAGAAGGATTGTATCTTTTGTTTTCTTCTAAAAAAAATCCTATCTGTGGTAGCTATGGCGTTACCGTCATCACGTGCAATCACGAAAATCATGTCGCGCAACTTCTTCTCAAGCGCAGACATTAGGGGTATTATGTCAGACTCCTTTCAAGTCGCGCTCGTACGAGTCTGTTGAAACAGTGATAGCAGTAACAGCTTCATAACTCGTTCACTTCTCTCGCTAAAGCTCCCTCTCTTCCATCCACTTGCCATTCTTATCGTCACTCTCTCTCGTAAGAGCGTCGGTGAGTTAAGCAGCGTCAGCTACTCTCAGTCTACAAAGAACTTATCCTCATCGACATATTGTGTCGTTTGAAAGGATCCGCGATCAATCCGTCGATCAACGGAAAATATTTTTTAGTTATATTATTGTGTTATATTATTATGTTATATTATTGTGTTATATTATTCAGACAGAAATAAGTGATCTTTAAACCGGGAAAACACGAGCGAAAATATAAAAGCATAATCTGCGAAAAGCAGAGAGATGCTGTGGCTGGTAATCGTACGTAAAGGAAAAAGTTGGATGAAACCTTATATTATATCAATAAATATTTTTTCGACAAAGATAACAATGTTAATATAAAACGAAACATTACAGCAAGCTTACAGGATACATCTGCAATTTGTTAAATAGATAACCGCGCGAGAGAGAAAGAATCGAACTAAATTAAATTGTTTAAACAAACATAAATAAATTTACGAGTATATAGCTGAAATTGGTAAGAAAAAATAAATTTAACATTGTATGCTTTGCCACTAAACAGATTGCTGTAAATGACAACGTATATTAGGATATCAATGAAATTACTTTATTCATCCGATAATAATGAATTGCATCTAATAACACATAATGAAATACTTACGAACACGATGAGCATGTCCCAGCTGCATAACGTCGCATGTGTGCACGTAGCAGTATAGATTTTTCTCAATTAGATCCGGTGGATCGTAACCTGTTAATTCAGTTACTCTGTAACAATAGGCAAGACATCAATATACGCATGATACAGATGATACTATACATTTTTCTCCGCTCGCGCTCTAGCGAATTACTTTCTACGTTTCGCCCAAGGCGCACTTAATTTTATCCCGCGTACCTATATCAAAGGACTTATATATCATATTTTCTCTAAAGAGAATCATTAAAATTTTCTCTGAAAAATATATTTTTATTTAAATTAAATATTTAAATAAATTTAATATTTAAATAGATTAAATTAAATTAAATATTTAAATTAAATATTTTTTTATTGCCGTTTCAATGCAATTTTGACGTAAAGGGGTGCGCATATTGATGTATAAAATGCC
Source organism: Temnothorax nylanderi (assembly GCF_030848795.1). Classification (NCBI taxonomy): domain Eukaryota; kingdom Metazoa; phylum Arthropoda; class Insecta; order Hymenoptera; family Formicidae; genus Temnothorax; species Temnothorax nylanderi. Next base: position 762,583 of record NW_027249068.1, on the reverse strand, counting down.
ACCGCGTTTTTCCCCGTATAACTTGCAATTAATGACAGATACAAAAACGATGACGCGTAGCTCCGTGTGAGAGCAATCGACTTATAGTAAACGGGTCTTTAAATGTTTATAAGAAAATATTGCAAGAAATTTATATGTATAATTAATGTATATATATGTATATGAATATATTGGCAACACATTTTACCTTGAATCGAAGTACATGAGCTTCAGATCGAGTGAAGCTCGGAACATGAACATGTTGTGATGCATTTTAATCTCGTATGAGTAACTCGTCGATAGCGGGATAGAATGGCCGACCGCCATTAAGACATTATTTTCAACACAGTTCTGATATTCGAATCCGATGGGAGTCTTCCTGCGTTTTACATAGCCGGTACAATGTATGACCTTAAACATCGAATCAAGTGTGTGCTATCGCCGAGGATTTTTTTCCATAATAACGCATTTTTTATGAAAATTTGTTTTTTCTTGTTTACCTTGTATCCTTCCGTGACAAGACCCGCGTTTTTTTTCGATAGGATGCACTTCATTCTCAAGGGAAAGGAAACTTCTCGCTCGAAATCACCTCGGTAATTCAGTTTAAATTTTAAAAAATCCTCAAGACTCTCCGGACATTTCAGCACATCATTCATATCGCAGTGATCTTCTGGATGAATGTATTCGAAAATGTTACTTCCCGTTAATTCCAGCTGCACATACAAACAGTTTCTGTAAATAGTCTCTGGATTTTATCGGAATTCCATTATCTGACCTAGCAACGTAATATTAATACAATTAATGTGGTAATACGATACACACAACATCTAATAATTAATGTAATTTTGCGCAAGAAATTTTACAAGAATTACATGCAAGATATTTTCAATGTTATTCATTTACATTTATTTTTATATTTTCTTGACAATTATACATATTTAAAGATGTTATGGTTAAAGCCTGAAACGCGGTCAATCCTAGGATTGACTAACCAATTCTGCCGAACGGCTAATAAGCGTCTTGGTCAAAGTTTTGTAGTAATTTGTTCATAATTGTGTATAAACAGTACACAAATAGGCGGGCTTGTGGCGGAGCCCCTTTCCCGCATAATAAAACTAATCAAACTCCCAGCCTGATACCTAACTGCTTTAATCAAGACGCTTGGTTATTCCGCAGAATTGACCAGTCAATGCTAGAAATGGCCGCGTTTCGGGCTTTGACCATAACGAAAGATACTCCGTTACATTACATATTTAGAGTAGTTGAACTGTTTAAATATAATTGTGTAAGTAAATGTTAAGTACATTTTTTTCAAAAAAAAAAGTTGCTAAAATTAAATAAATAAAGAGATATTTTTTCCTACCTGCGACAAACCTAAGTGAACGCTAGCTGTCTCGCTTATGTATAGAATTTTTCCGTCCGATGCCACGATGAAGACAAAACCGTCCAGTGCCTGCAGTCAGAAATAGTCTGTTATCATAACGTTAATTCATGACTCACATAAATTCAATAGGTCTTTTTAAATTAACTTTCTGCAAGTAAAAGATTGTATTCTAGATTTTCCCTCACTTGTAAGTGATGCGAACCCAGTTCCTTGATGGTGGTCTCTAAGGGATTGTTGGGTGGTGGCGCGGCACCCCATTCGTCTTTGAGTCCTGAAAAAAAAAACTTAATTAAATCAACCTTCTGCTTTTAATATCAAATGCATATGCTTGTTTAAAGATGTATATTTTTTCTCGGTAAAACGTATTGATTATATTGCCTCTGACGCATGGCATACACGTCATGTATAAATCAATTTTTGCAGAATTTACAATGTTCAAATTATCATCAATAACCATTTTCAGAAATAATTGACGTCCCATAAATAAGGGTTTTATTTTTTTGCGCATACAGATGTTTAACTTTAAAACTTAAAATCTGAAAATGTTTCAATATTTATATGCCTTATATAAAATATAGAAAAAAAATAATAAAAGATAAAACCAAACACAGAAGCTACAGCGATACTTCGATCTTTTTCTTATTTATCCGATATGAATGTTGTCTTGACAATGTTTCATGCACTATAGGTCATAGATAATTTATATCTACAATCACACGTATCTATAATTTCTGCCGATAAGTATACTATTATTTATTAATCATTATTCTATACATCGATTAATATAAAAAAAACGATTATAACAAATAAAAGCAAGATTTATCAAATGGGCATATTCGTTACCATCAGGAAAGACGGCTCTTATCTTGAGATAAGTGATGATCAGTCTGATGATGCTGGCGTTGTCCAGTTGTGTGGAAATGGCGGCTGGAAGTGGTAGCAGCTTCGCCAGCTCCAAAAATTCCTTTTTCTCCTTAACGCGGCGCGACCGCGCTGCGTTTTTGCTTTTTTCTTTCGCCATAATTTCATGCTGTCTGCAAACAAAAAGAATAAATTTTATTAGAATATAATTTTATTAGAATCTTATTAGAGTAATATAATAAAGTACTGTTATAACTTTCATATAGAAATATGTAGATAAGTAACAGCTTTTTTTAATTTGCTTAGCAACCTTTAATTTTTTAAAACTCTATTCTAAATTTTAATTACTTTTTAATTAAATTTTAATATGAGTTAATTTTAATTTGTCTTAATACAGACTTTGTTATTTATTGATATAGTTCTAAGTCTTGTCAGACTTCAATTAGCTTTGAATTTCCAAACTAAAAACTAAAAACTATTTTATCTAATATAATATATATTTATTAGATATTAATATTAATAATAATATATTAATAATATATTAATCGATGTATAATGAGCGAAAATATTTTATTAGTTTACTTATTAGTAATGAAGAAAGCTTTGGTACCCCTATAGACTAATAATTAATTTTGGCTTTATAGACCGAGTTTCTTTCTCATCTAATGGTTATTATTGACATTTCTAATAATCATACAGTTCAAAAAAATTTTTGAAAATTATATGCGGGCCAAAAACGCCCTTATTGAATCTCCTCTTATGATAGAAGACTTATACAAGCCTATAAAAGTCAGATTTATGTGCAATAAAGCTTTAACATATTTTTCCTTCCTCTTTCACTTATATGCAATTTAATTCTTCTTACGCACAGTAGATTATTTTATCTGATATTCTGATATTAATTTCAACCTTTGTCAATGTTTTATCAGTCACTTGGTTAGAGCACATACTGATTAGTTTACTCAATTAGTTTACTCAATTAAAAAAAAAGGAAAACTGTTGAAGTTTTATAATATGTACATTTGCGCTTTGATGTCTCGTATAGGCCTTATATTCACAGTTTGCAAAATTATATTATCATATCCTCTCTTCTATAAAAGTCGAGAATGCTCCTAATTATATATATAATTAAATTTTTTGGCACATATTTAAATAATAAATAAAAATCGTGAATAATTTTCATCCTTATTCCATAAAGATCAATTTCTTGCAGTAATGCGGACCACGTGTTTCAAGCGTCGCGTCGCACAAGATGACGCCTCTCAAGAGGCGTCATCTTGTGCGACGCGACGCTTGAAACACGTGGTCTGCATTACTGCAAGTTGATTTTTATGGAATAAGTTGATCTTTATGGAATAAGGATGAAAATTATTCACGATTTTGATTTATTATTTAAATATGTGCCAAAAAATTATATATAGAGAGCTTATAGATTAATAAAATTTATATTGCATTGGTATTAACGATCGGAGATTTTGTTTGAAATGTGAAATATCGAAAAAATAATTTTTCCAATTTAATTATTTATATATTTATATAACAATTTTAATATATTAGATATATTAATATTTTTAGGTATTGAATTTGAGTTTCTTTTCAGATTAATCACAATGTAAGAATTAATTGAAATTTAGCATTTTATATGTAGATTTGCTTTTATTTTTTTATCTCTATTTTAGTTATTTATTTAGAAAAAGAAAGAAAAAAGTCTTTGAGGTCTATTCTGTTCAGTTAGATTTTTATAAATATATTTTTGCGTTTTCTTGCAAAGAAACGATATGATGGTATAAGGAGAAGAATTACTATTAAAGCTTATCCAAGTAATTTAATACCAAATGATCTGAAATAATTTTCATCCGTTTGCTAAACCAATATTTTCTCTTTGTTTTATCTTACTTTTCCTCATCCCAATCAACACTGGTTCCCGATGAGATAGGTGAGCTGTGAGAAGGATCTTCCGTATCTTGATCATCCATTGCCCTTGTGAGTAAAGGCGAACGCTCAGTTTAGTCGTACAGTCGATACCACTCGCGCTATTGCTAAACTTAAACTTGACAGTAGCAGGTGGATGTACCGGTCTCATTCTCTTATTCTTACTGTACGGATCTGTAAAAACGACGAAGTTGCACTAATACAGTAACAGACGAAAGCACTAACATTCATTTACTTAAACGAGGGAAATGGTTAAGCTCCATTGGTCAGAGTCAGGCGGGGGTGGAGAATTCCTCAATAGGATGCATATAATAGAAGGAGAGTCCCTCAGAAAAATTCAAAGAACAGATAACCCGAAGTACCTGACCGTGGACCTAGCAAGAGACACTTGTAGAGATCCTGGGCTGTCTCATCTCGTCGAATCACGCAGACGCACGCTGATTCGCGGATACTTATTAATTAATTTCACATCATTTATTGCCATAATCACAAAATGATACAGGACTTTTCTATTCAGTTTCACCCGTTCTACCTGCCCACGGCGAGTGTCACACCTATTATTAGAGAAATAACTAGGAAAAAAGAAAATGTTATTAATTAGAAAATTATTAACATTTTTATACATGTGATTATGAAATTGTCCCTCATTGATACGTCTTTAATAAAATCTTTTTTCATATTCGCAATTGCACATTAGCCGAATATCAGTATAGAGACTGATATGGCATCAGTTCATATAAAATTTAATTAAGTTTCTAGCGTGGCGTTCGCACGATGTAGCTTGGACACAACATCTTGCGATGCATGATTTATTGTTGCGTAATTATGTATAACATCTCACTTGAGAAGGACCAAATGATGGTCGAAACGTCGTGAGTTTAATAAATGGAAATTGGCCAGTTGGGTCGCTCAACTCTGAATTTTATT